>NC_064639.1:1125824299-1126461799 GCF_023864345.2 Schistocerca serialis cubense | reverse complement strand
AAATTAGCTTCTATAGTTCTATAGTTCCTTTATACAGCAATAAAACTGAGTCGGTGTAAATAAAGAACCTGCAGTACGAAACCTTTAGCTATGAAAAGCAAAACCACAGATATTATGCTTTTACTCTTTTTTATTATGTAGACTTTACTCATACATCATAAAAGTCTGCAAATTTCAATTCTTGTGATACTGTATTAAATTCCATGGAGAAGAAATAAGAACTTTAAGGTTCGCCGATGACATTGTAATTCTGTCAGAGACAGCAAAGGACTTGGAAGAACAGCTGAACGGAATGGACAGTGTCTTGAAAGGAGGATATACGATGATCATCAACAACAGCAAAAGGAGGGTAATGGAATGTAGTCGAATTAAGTCGGGTGATGCTGAGGGAATTAGATTAGGAAATGAGACACTTAAAGTAGTAAAGGAGTTTTGCTATTTGGGGAGCAAAATGATGGTCGAAGTAGAGAGGATATAAAATGTAGACTGGCAATGGCAAGGAAAGCGTTTCTGAAGAAGAGGAATTTGTTAACATCGAGTATAGATTTAAGTGTCAGGAAGTCGTTTCTGAAAGTATTTGTATGGAGTGTGGACAAGAAGAGAATAGAATCTTTCGAAATGTGGTGCTACAGAAGAATGCTGAAGATTAGATAGGTAGATCACTTCATTAATGAGGAGGTATTGAATAGAATTGGGGAGAAGAGGTGCTTGTGGCACAACTTGATTAGAAGAAGGGATCGGTTGGTAGGACATGTTCTGAGGCATCAATGGATCACCAATTTAGTGTTGGAGGGCAGCGTGGAGAGTAAAAATCGTAGAGGGAGACCAAGAGATGAATACACTAAGCAGATTCAGAAGGATGTAGGTTGCTGTAGGTACTGGGAGATGAAGAAGCTTGCACAGGATAGAGTAGCATGGAGAGCTGCATCAAACCAGTCTCTGGACTGAAGACCACAACAACAACAACAATAACATGATAGTGTGATCTACTTAATAATGCCACTCAGAATGTCTTCATAATCAGAACCTTTCGAATGTTCACATTCACAAATTTCTCTATGGAGAACACTTCCAAATTTCTCCTTTGTGCTGAATTTTAATGAAGTATGTTTTTATCCCACTGAAAGTCATGTGACTTTTCTCAGTAGTGCTTGGTCTTGCCCAATCACTTGCATGACTGGATTTTATTATGTTTAATTAATAACGTAAGATCTTTTTGAAAATGCTACGTCTTACAATAGAAGAGGTTCCGCCATACTGAAAGGGAATTGCAATATGGGAACGCCAGAGAGGTATTCCTGTCATCTTACTGGCCTCCGCAGAAATGTAATGGAGTTAGCCGAATTTCGTTCCGCTGATATGATTTACATTCGTTTTGAAGACGTTTCAGCTCCATTCCTGAAGTCTGAGAAGATTATAATTAGAATGAATTTGAAAAACACTACTGGTATCTGTTAATATTCAAATTCCATAAACAATGAAGCAATCCGATTTTGATAATGTGTTCCTCACAAAAATGTAGGGTTCAGTGTTCTGCCTCGGGCCCAACCGACCGCCGTGTCATCTTCTGCCACTGGCGTCATCGGATGTGATGTGGTGGCGCACGTGGTTAGCACATCATTTACCCTGTCGTTGTCGGGATTCTTGACCCAAGAACGGCTGCTAATTGTCGAGTAGCTCCTCAGTTGGCCTCGAGTCTGAGCGCACAGTATCCCACGCCTCGCACCAAGGAGAAGTCCCTGGAAACACCAGGAGTCTAGAGGGGGTCCACCGCATGCATGTCTGCGGAGACTGACACATCATCTTGGTAATAGTTAAACAGTGTAGCAAACTTGCCTACAGAGCGAGCGGTCCAATTATAAGCTCTCGACATGCTTTGCTAATGTGTGGGAGCATCTATATTTACATCTACATGGATACTCTGCACATCACACTTCAGTGCCTGGCAGAGGTTTCATCTAACATCTTCACAATAATTCCCTATTATTACAATCTCGAACAGCGAGAGGAAAGACGACACATATATCTTACCGCGCGAGTTCTGATTTCCTTTACTTTATTATGATGATCGTTTCTCCCTACGTAGGTCGACGTCAACAAAATATTTTCGCTTTCGGAGGAGAAAGTTGGTGATTGAGAGTTCGTGGGAAGATTCCGCTGCAACAAAAATCGCCTTTGTTTGAATGACGTCCACCCCAAATCCTGTACCATGTCAGTCACACTCTCTCCCCTATTTCTTGATAATACAAAGCGTGCTGCGCTTTTTTGAACTTTCTCGATGCTCTCCATTAATCCTCACTGCCAAGGATCCCACACCGCATAGCAGTACTTCTAAAGAGGACCGATAAGCGTAGTGTAGGCAGTCTCTTTACTAGAGCACTCGGTACGTGGGAAATGGTCCGTCATTAAGGACAAAGGCTCAATTAAGGCTGCAGTGATGCGTAATGAGATAAGAAGCATCGCTTAAGCGCGCGTCACTGGCACCTCACGTGGAACGCGCGCGTTCTGACTTTCTTGCACATCAAGCTAGCGGTGTTAGCGATCTTCCAGTGTGGATGGCGGTAATCGCTGAAACAATTGGTTTTCCGTTATATAGGTTTTTTCCAAGCCAGTATAACCTGACTGTTAAAACAGCTCAAAATAACAGATTTCTTAAATAACCGATTTTCGACTTTTTTATTCCTATTATTTCTTGTAAAAAACGTAGAAATCGAACATAGATTGGGAAGTTCCCATTCTCTCAATTGCAAGATATATGAAAATATTAAATTGAATAGGACCGACCGGTGTGGCCGAGCTGTTCTAGGCGCTTCAGTCCCGAACCGCGCGACTGCTAGTTCGAATCCTATTTCGGGCATGGATGTGTGTGATGTCCTTAGGTCAGTTAGGTTTAAGTAGTTTTAAGGTCTAGGGGACTGATGACGTCAGATGTTAAGTTTCATAGTGCTCAGAACCATTTGAACCATTTTTGAAATTGAATAGGCAAGTAAAACTTCATCCGTCCACTGTTAGCTGTTTTTCTTGAAAAGTGATAACTGGTTTCTTATTACAAAAAAATCACGAGTATTCTCCATTGATTACAATATTATAATTTTTTTGAAACTGACAAAAATCATGTTGTACTCGGTGATCACAGCACTATTTGGGTATTACGAATAATCAGTGTTAAAAGGTGAAAACTCTGATTGAAAGACTATTTTTGTTGTTAATTTGTCAGTTTTCAAGGGCTGCAAGCAAATAAAGGTGTGTTATGTAGGCACAAGGAGCAGATCAACTACTTTCTGTTTTTATTGTATACTATGAATGAACTGTTGTTAAGTTTTAAATTTATTACTTTTGCCATAATTTCCTTTCTCTTTTGCTGTTTAATAGAAACGGCAGACAAATCTGTAACCTTTTAAAGGAAGTGGTTGTACTTCATTCCTACGTCACTTCGTAAAAATATTTCGAGACTACGGTTGGTGGCATTCTGCAATACAGTGCAATGTCCGGAAACGACAGCGAGAAACTACCTTATAGACAAGGTGGAAGCAGGCCTTGAATACAGTACATACTCGCATACCTTAAGCCAGACACACGCCAATACAGACATTATTGTCTCAGCGAGCTGTGCCAATCCTTATGCCAAGTGCTTGTTGCTCGTTTTTGTCGCCATTGTTAGTAAAATAGCCCTGACCGCTTTTCCGATTTTATATAACAATGCAACATTCCAAACCAACGCAAATTTTACGAGTAAAAATTACTCCTTTATTTTAAAAAACACGTTTATTTAAAAACGAAAAATTTTAGCCTGCTGCTATGGCTAATAGATATTTCGGTTTTGTACTCGGTTATCAGTAAAAAGAGGAAAACACCTGTTATTACTAACAAGAGAAACTCCCTATTGCACCCCCCTCGAATTTAGTCGTGAAATGGCCCAGTGTACAGACTCGTCAAAGACTTAAATTTTTAGACAACATAGTTGTATAGAGATAAACAGCGATTAATCTAGTTATAATCAATTATTCAAAATGACAATCAGAATCGCATTATTTTTTTTGCCCCCAACCGGTTTCAACCCGCGATGGGGTGAGCTCCAGGGCATTTTACACCATTCCGTCGCTCTCTGGAGTCGTCACGCAGCCTGTCCACCGTTGGTAAGTATATGATACACTTACGAACCGTGCACAGGCAGCGTGACGACTCCAGAGAGCGACGGAATGGTGTAAATTGCCCTGAAGATATCCCACCGCGGGTTGAAACCGGTTGGCGCCAAAATAAATAATGCGATTGCGACTGTCATTTTGAATAATTGATCGTCAAAGACGGGTCGCAGATCAAGCATGAAAACCGGAAGAAGGTGTACTGAACTGTGAAAAGAGAAGCAAAATGGAAGCATTAAACGGTCCAAGCTCAAGATTGCGACATCGAGCGAATTACAAGAATGACGGCGTCGTTCTTCTCTGGTCAAGATGTTGAGCTGCAAAACAGGAAACGTTTTTTCGAATCCCCGTCGAGCCCCATTTTTTTGACGTGTCTGTTCCCCTTCAGCAGTGTTACCAATAATCATACCATACATTTGTTGTGGAATATGAGTCACGCCGTAAGACTATATTACAGTCGCAAGTAAATGCGATGAATAGTGAGAGCAGGTGAGATGCCGCATAAACCTCACACAGAAATGAAAACAACAAATAAACGCGTGTGAACTATGTTGCAACAAAGGAGTTCAAGAATCAAAACTTCCAAAACGGAAAGCAAGGATCACAACATGTGGTAGTTGCGTAGAAGAAATAGGAGGCATCCCTGGAAGTTCACCGAGCGAGGTGGCGCAGTGGTTACCACACCGTACTCTCGTTCGGGAGGACGACGGTTCAGTCCCGCGTCCGGCAATCCTGATTTAGGTTTTCCGTGATTTCCCAGAATCACTCCAGCCAAATGCCGGAATGGTTCCTCTGAAAGGGCACGGCCAACTTCCTTCCCCGACCTTCCCTAATCCAATGAGACCGACGGCCTCGCAGTTTGGTCTCTTCCCCCAAATAACCCAACCCAAACTGTGAGTTCCGTCCTTACTCCTCGCTATTGCAAACGGACGACGATACAGACACAAGTTCGAATGCAGCGAACGGACACATCAGTGACGGGACGGACAATTCATAGTCGTGTAGGGGAAAAAAAAAAGCTGCACAAGGGCGATATGAACACGGATCTCCCTCTCCGCAGTCCAGCACGATGACCACACAACCACGACGCAGTGATTCTTGCATTTCGCTCGATGTCGCACATCCTGATATTGGACGGTTCACTGTTTCTCTTTTGTTTCTTTTTTCACAGTTCAGTACACCTTATTCCTGTTTTCTTCCTCCCTCAGACTTCAAGAAGAATATAATAATTCCAGTCCCAAAGAGAGCAGGTGTTGACAGATGTGAAAATTACCGAACTATCAGTTTAATAAGTCACAGCTGCAAAATACTAAAGCGAATTCTTTACAGACGAATGGAAAAACTGGTAGAAGCGGACCTCGGGGAAGATCAGTCTGGATTGCGTAGAAATGTTGGAACACGTGAGGCAATACTAACATTACGACTTATATCAGAAGAAAGATTAAGAAAAGGGAAACCTACGTTTCTAGCATTTGTAGACTTAGAGACAGCTTTTGACAATGTTGACTGGAATACTCTCTTTCAAATTCTGAAGGTGGCACGGGTAAAATACAGGGAGCGAAAGGCTATTTACAATTTGTACAGAAACCAGATGGCAGTTATAAGAGTCGAGCGGTATGAAAGGGAAGCAGTGGTTGGGAAGGGAGTGAGACAGGGTTATAGCCTCTCCCCGATGTTATTCAATCTGTATATTGAGCAAGCAGTAAAGGAAACAAAAGAAAAATTCAGAGTTGGTATTAACATCCATGGAGAAGAAATAAAAACTTTGAGGTTCGCCGATGACATTGTAATTCTGTCAGAGACAACAAAGGACTTGGAAGAGCAGCTGAACGTAATGGACAATGTCTTGATAGGAGGATATAAGATGAACATCAACAAAAGCAAAACAAGGATAATGGAATGTAGTCGAATTAAGTCGGGTGATGCTGAGGGAATTAGATTAGGAAATGAGACACTTAGAGTAGTAAATGAGTTTTGCTATTTGGGGAGCAACATAACTGATGATGGTCGAAGTAGAGAGGATATAAAATGTAGACTGGCAATGGCAAGGAAAGCGTTTCTTAAGAACAGAAATTTGTTAACATCGAGTATAGATTTAAGCGTCAGGAAGTAGCTTCTAAAAGTATTTGTATGGAGTGTAGCCATGTATGGAAGTGAAACATGGACAAATAATAGTTTGGACAAGAAGAGAATAGAAGCTTTCGAAATGTGGTGCTACAGAATAATGATGAAGATTAGATGGGTAGATCAGATAACTAATGAAGAGGTATTGAATAGAATTGGGGAGAAGAGGACCTTGTGGCACAAGTTGGCAAGAAGAAGGGACTGGTTGGTAGGACATGTTCTGAGGTATCAAGGGATCACAAATTTAGCATTGGAGGGCAGCGTGGAGTGTAAAAATCGTAGAGGGAGGCAAAGAGATGAATACACTAAACAGATTCAGACGGATGTAGGTTGCAATAAGTACTGGGAGATGAAGAAGCTTGCACAGGATGGAGTAGCATGGAGAGCTGCATCAAACCAGTCTCAGGACTGAAGACCACAACAACAACAACATGTGCAGTTTTCGACGGGCTGTTCTCTGAGCCATCTTATTTCTAAATCTGTGGACTGGAAAGGGGGGGGGGGTCTGATGGAGAGCGCTTCACTTGTGAGACCAAAAAAATAACGAAATAACTGGTTATTCAGAGCTACCGGTACCGGTTTTAAGTGGTCGATTTTTGCCATTGCTGTCTGCCAGGCGAGGGCGGCGCCTCGCCGGGAAGCGGTTGGCGGCAGTGACAACAATTAAGCAGTCGGAGCGGCGGCGTCGTCGTCGGCGGCGGCCGTGTGACGGCGCTGTCGTAACAGGTGAGGGCCGCGGAGCGTGCCGGCCGGCCGCGCCCAGGCGAGACGCCGGGCCGGCGCGCCGCCGCCGCCGCCAGCTTCCGGGAGCGGTGGGCCTCCACGTGCCGGGCCGCCAAACCTCCGACGCCGGGAACGGATATTTCCGCTGAGATGTTTCCACCTTCCCACTCAGACGCTGCCGCCCATTGTTCCCTCACTTTCTGTTGCCTTCAAAGAGTTACGCGGACTGGAATTTCTCCCGTGAAATTCCTGTCCGTCGGGGTGCAAAAGGAGAACGAGCTACTTTGCTCGGTTTGGAACCACTTGGCCTGGAACTACTGCATCGAAAATGTACCCTGTAGACAAACACAGTTCATAATTCCAGGATGAGGAGCATGAAAGAGACGTCACAAATAATAAATGACGACATACAGGGTGTAGGAAATGTACGTGCAGATACTTCTACTGCTGACTGAGGTCGGAGTGCCGAACAACTTGGCGTTTGTGTCATTTGCAGGCTAGTAATTGCAGCTATTACAACTCGTATAGTTTTAGATTCACCTGTACTTCCAAGTACATATGGCAAGATCAAGTCATTAATTACACTACTCGCCATTAAAATTGCTACACCAAGAAGAAATGCAGATGATAAACGGGTATTTATTGGACAAATATATTATACTAGAACTGACATGTGATTACATTTTCAGGCAATTTGGGTGCATAGATCCTGAGAAATCAGTACCCAGAACAACCACCTCTGGCCGTAAAAACGGCCTTGGTACGCCTGGGCATTGAGTGAAACAGAGCTTGGATGGTGTGTACGGGTACAGCTGCCCATGCGGCTTCAACACGATACCACAGTTCATCAAGAGTAGTGACTGGCGTATTGTGACGAGCCAGTTGATCGGCCACCATTGACCAGACGTTTTCAATTGGTGAGACATCTGGAGAATGTGCTGGCCAGGGAAGCAGTCGAACATTTTCTATAGCCAGAAAGGCCCGTACAGGACCTGCAACATGCGGTCGTGCATTATCCTGCTGAAATGTAGGGTTTCGCAGGGATCGAATGAAGGGTAGATCCACGGCTCGTAACACATCTGAAATGTAACGTCCACTGTTCAAAGTGCCGTCAATGCGAACAAGAGGTGACCGAGACGTGTAACCAATCGCAACCCCGTACCATCACGCCGGGTGATATGCCAGTATGGCGATGACAAATATACGCTTCCAGTGTGCATTCACCGCGATGTCGCCAAACACGGATGCGACCATCATGATGCTGTAAACAGAACCTGGATTCATCCGAAAAAATGACGTTTTGCCATTCGTGAACCCAGGTTACTCGTCGAGTACGCCATCGCAGGCGCTCCTGTCTGTGATGCAGCGTCAAGGGTAACCGCAACCACGGTCTCCGAGCTGATAGTCCATGCTGCTGCAAACGTCGTCGAAATGTTCGTGCAGATGGTTGTTGTCTTGCAAACGTCCCCATCTGTTGGCTCAGGGATCGAGACGTAGCTCCAGGATCCGTTACAGCCATGCGGATAAGATGCCTGTCATCTCGAGTGCTAGTGATACGAGGCCGTTGGGATCCAGCACGGCGTTCCGTATTACCCTCCTGAACCCACCGATTCCATATTCTGCTAACAGTCATTGGATCTCGACCAACGCGAGCAGCAATGTCGCGATACGATAAACGCCGTGCGGTTCTAGGCGCTTCAGTTCGGAACTGCGTGACCGCTATGGTCGCAGGTTCGAATCGGATGTGTGTGATGTCCTTAGGTTAGTTAGGTTTAAGTTGTTCTAAGTTCTAGGGGACTGATGACCTCAGATGTTAAGTCCCATAGTGCTCAGAGCCATTTGAACCTTTTTTGATACGATAAACCGCAATCGCTATAGGCTGCAATCCGACTTTCATCAAAGTCGGGAATCTGACGGTACGCATTCCTCCTCCTTACACGACGCATCACACCACCGTTTCACCAGGCAACGCCAGTCAACTGCTGTTCGTGAATGAGAAATCGATTGGAAACTTTCCTAATGTCAGCACTTTGTAGGTGTCGCCGCCGGCGCCAGCCTTGTGTGAATGCTCTGAAAAGCTAATCATTTGCATATTACAGCATCTTTTTTCTGTCGGTTAAATTTCGCGTATGTAGCACGTCTTCTTCTTGGTGTAGCAATTTTAATGGCCAGTAGTGTATATGAATGCTTGGCGGCTGTCGTTTCGGACATACCGGAAAGAACAGACACCAACCATTCATGCAACTGATTCGCCTCGATGGGCAATGAATATATAACGTTCAGTGCGGAAGCACAATATCGTTCGACCGCCGGCGAGAATCTAAAATTGGCGAGCACGAAGCGCATGGACGGCGACTGCAGGTGTTGGCAGCAGGTGACAATACAGGTCGGCTGGGGTGGGTGCCTGGACAGTCCGTGCATTTGCGATAAACACTGCGTCCGGACAGTGCAGTGGTTCACGCAACTACCTAGTATGCACGAGATCCCGGACTCGTGTCCCAGTCAGGAACTTTAGGAACACATATCCAAAATGTTCAAATGTGTGTGATTTCCTAAGGGACCAAACTGTTGAGGTCATTGGTCCCTAGACTTACACACTGCTTAAACTAACTTAACGCTAAAGACAGCACTCACACCCATGCAAGGGAAATGGCAGCAAGAGAGGGGAAGAAAACCAATGTGCACTCCGTATGCATACCGGGGGGAGTCATTCCAGATGTGGAAAGGGTCCTTCCGGATGCCATGAAGGGTACAGGGTGCACCCATCTGCAGGTGGTCGCCCATGTCGGCACCAATGATGTGTATCGCTATGGATCGGAGGAAATCCTCTCTGGCTTCCGGCGGCTATCTGATTTGGTGAAGACTGCCAGTCTCGCTAGCGGGATGAAAGCAGAGCTCACCATCTGCAGCATCGTCGACAGGACTGACTGCGGACCTTTGGTACAGAGCTGAGTGGAGGGTCTGAATCAGAGGCTGAGACGGTACTGCGACCGTGTGGGCTGCAGATTCCTCGACTTGCGCCATAGGGTGGTGGGGTTTCGGGTTCCGCTGGATAGGTCAGGAGTCCACTACACGCAACAAGCGGCTACACGGGTAGCAGGGGTTGTGTGGCGTGGGCTGGGCGGTTTTTTAGGTTAGATAGCCTCGGGCAAGTACAGAAAGGGCAACAGCCTCAACGGGTGCGGGGCAAAGTCAGGACATGCGGGGACCAAGCAGCAATCGGTATTGTAATTGTCAACTGTCGAAGCTGCGTTGGTAAAGTACCGGAACTTCAAGCGCTGATAGAAAGCACCGAAGCTGAAATCGTTATAGGTACAGAAAGCTGGCTTAAGCCACAGATGAATTCTGCCGAAATTTTTACAAAGGTACAGACGGTGTTTAGAAAGGATAGATTGCATGCAACCGGTGGTGGAGTGTTCGTCGCTGTTAGTAGTAGTTTATCCTGTAGTGAAGTAGAAGTGGATAGTTCCTGTGAATTATTATGGGTGGAGGTTACACTAAACAACCGAACTAGGTTAATAATTGGCTCCTTTTACCGACCTCCCGACTCAGCAGCATTAGTGGCAGAACAACTGAGAGAAAATTTGGAATACATTTCACATAAATTTTCTCAGCATGTTATAGTCTTAGGTGGAGATTTCAATTTACCAGATATAGACTGGGACACTCAGATGTTTAGGACGGGTGGTAGGGACAGAGCATCGAGTGACATTATACTGAGTGCACTATCCGAAAATTACCTCGAGCAATTAAACAGAGAACCGACTCGTGGAGATAACATCTTGGACCTACTGATAACAAACAGACCTGAACTTTTCGACTCTGTATGTGCAGAACAGGGAATCAGTGATCATAAGGCCGTTGCAGCATCCCTGAATATGGAAGTTAATAGTAATATAAAAAAAGGAAGGAAGGTTTATCTGTTTAGCAAGAGTAATAGAAGGCAGATTTCAGACTACCTAACAGATCGAAACGAAAATTTCTGTTCCGACACTGACAATGTTGAGTGTTTATGGAAAAAGTTCAAGGCAATCGTAAAATGCGTTTTAGACAGGTACGTGCCGAGTAAAACTGTGAGGGACGGGAAAAACCCACCGTGGTACAACAACAAAGTTAGGAAACTACTGCGAAAGCAAAGAGAGCTTCACTCCAAGTTTAAACGCAGCCAAAACCTCTCAGACAAACATAAGCTAAACGATGTCAAAGTTAGCGTAAGGAGGGCTATGCGTGAAGCATTCAGTGAATTCGAAAGTAAAATTCTATGTACCGATTTGACAGAAAATCCTAGGAAGTTCTGGTCTTACATTAAATCAGTAAGTGGCTCGAAACAGCATATCCAGACACTCCGGGATGATGATGGCATTGAAACAGAGGATGACACGCGTAAAGCTGAAATACTAAACACCTTTTTACAAAGCTGTTTCACAGAGGAAGACCGCACTGCAGTTCCTTCTCTAAATCCTCGCACAAACGAAAAAATGGCTGACATCGAAATAAGTGTCCAAGGAATAGAAAAGCAACTGGAATCACTCAATAGAGGAAAGTCCACTGGACCTGACGGGATACCAATTCGATTCTACACAGAGTACGCGAAAGAACTTGCCCCCCTTCTAACAGCCGTGTACCGCAAGTCTCTAGAGGAACGGAGGGTTCCAAATGATTGGAAAAGAGCGCAGATAGTCCCAGTCTTCAAGAAGGGTCGTCGAGCAGATGCGCAAAACTATAGACCTATATCTGTGACGTCGATCTCTTGTAGAATTTTAGAACATGTTTTTTGCTCGCGTATCATGTCATTTCTGGAAACCCAGAATCTACTATGTAGGAATCAACATGGATTCCGGAAACAGCGATCGTGTGAGACCCAACTCGCTTTATTTGTTCATGAGACCCAGAAAATATTAGATACAGGCTCCCAGGTAGATGCTATTTTTCTTGACTTCCGGAAGGCGTTCGATACAGTTCCGCACTGTCGCCTGATAAAAAAAGTAAGAGCCTACGGAATATCAGACCAGCTGTGTGGCTGGATTGAAGAGTTTTTAGCAAACAGAACACAGCATGTTGTTATCAATGGAGAGACGTCTACAGACGTTAAAGTAACCTCTGGCGTGCCACAGGGGAGTGTTATGGGACCATTGCTTTTCACTATATATATAAATGACGTAGTAGATAGTGTCGGAAGTTCCATGCGGCTTTTCGCGGATGATGCTGTAGTATACAGAGAAGTTGCAGCATTAGAAAATTGTAGCGAAATGCAGGAAGATCTGCAGCGGATAGGCACTTGGTGCAGGGAGTGGCAACTGACCCTTAACATAGACAAATGTAATGTATTGCGAATACATAGAAAGAAGGATCCTTTATTGTATGATTATATGATAGCGGAACAAACGCTGGTAGCAGTTACATCTGTAAAATATCTGGGAGTGTGCGTGCGGAACGATTTGAAGTGGAATGATCATATAAAATTAATTGTTGGTAAGGCGGGTACCAGGTTGAGATTCATTGGGAGAGTGCTTAGAAAATGTAGTCCATCAACAAAGGAGGTGGCTTACAAAACACTCGTTCGACCTATACTTGAGTATTGCTCATCAGTGTGGGATCCGTACCAGATCGGTCTGACGGAGGAGATAGAGAAGATCCAAAGAAGAGCGGCGCGTTTCGTCACAGGGTTATTTGGTAACCGTGATAGCGTTACGGAGATGTTTAATAAACTCAAGTGGCAGACTCTGCAAGAGAGGCGCTCTGCATCGCGGTGTAGCTTGCTCGCCAGGTTTCGAGAGGGTGCGTTTCTGGATGAGGTATCTAATATATTGCTTCCCCCTACTTATACCTCCCGAGGAGATCACGAATGTAAAATTAGAGAGATTAGAGCGCGCACGGAGGCTTTCAGACAGTCGTTCTTCCCGCGAACCATACGCGACTGGAACAGGAAAGGGAGGTAATGACAGTGGCACGTAAAGTGCCCTCCGCCACACACCGTTGGGTGGCTTGCGGAGTATCAATGTAGATGTAGATGTAGATGCCCGAGGGAGGACTCGAACCTCCGGCGGGAGGGGCCGCACGATTACTGGCATGGCGTCTCTAACCGCGCGGCGAACACACATCCAATAGAAGTCGCCGCCAATTCCACATTAAGTCCCGATGTAGCTGATATCATCACTTCCTACCCTTTCCTTTCCTTTCTCACCTCCTCCCCCCTAACCCCTCCACAGCTAACCATCAATTTACAACCCATCAATGCTTCTTTTCCCCTCGGCAGCAGGTCAGCTGTTGAGGTGCGGACGCGTCGACGCAAAATGTTCAGGTTATACGGACTGGTGACATCCACTTACTGGTGCTGTTACCACCGTGCAGAAAACGCCAGGTCCCGAAGTTTGTGACATGTTTGTGGCAAGACTGCTGGAAGCAAGCAAAAAAACAACCAACAAAATGGTTCAAATGGCTCTGAGCACTATGGGACTCAACTGCTGTGGTCATAAGTCCCCTAGAACTTAGAACTACGTAAACCTAACTAACCTAAGGACAGCACACAACACCCAGCCATCACGAGGCAGAGAAAATCCCTGACCCCGCCGGGAATCGAACCCGGAAACCCGGGCGTGGGAAGCGAGAACGCTACCGCACGACCACGAGATGCGGGCAACAACCAACACGCTGATGTCTGTATCACATATAAAAATACCTCCACTTAATACTTGTGACAACCTGTATGTATGCTGCTGTACACTCTTCGTTGCCGGCCGCTGTGACCGAGCGGTTCTAGGCGCTTCAGTCTGGAACCGCGCGACCGCTCCGGTCGCAGGTTCGAGTCCTGCCCCGGGCATGGATGTGTGTGGTATCCTTAGGTTAGTTAGGTTTAAGTAGTTCTACGTTCTAGGGGACTGATGACCTCAGGTGTGAGTTCCCATAGTGCTCAGAGCCATTTGAACCATTTGAACACGCTTCGCAATTTAAGAATACCTCAGAATTGAGCACTTAAGAAGAAGTACTGGGGTGAGGCCAGGAAGGACAGACAGTACATATTCAGCCCATCTCACGAGAATTGTAGCTGCAGCAATATCCGCGTTGGCTAAACACCCGCAAAGCAACAACACTCATTGCTTCCTGTCTCTGGGATCATTCGTTGCACGCCGAGATTTTGTTTCTTTTTTCATCTCTTACTGTTATGAGATTAGTATTTTACCTGCAAATCGCCGATTCTTTAAAGAATTTAACTCATGTATAAAACAGGTTGAAACGACTGATTACTTTACATCTTACTTTATGTCTTAAATATTCGACTTTGAGCTTGTAAGCGAGAAAAAGTTTGACAAAGATCCGAAATCATGCTTAAAGTTTGCTGGAATTCGTTAAGTGCTTTCATTATGAAACACTGAATGAATATAGTCCGATTAACTTGCGTCCCATTTTAGCAAAATCCAATTTTTCACTCATTTCAATGTTTCTGACATCATATCTCGTGAAGTATGAGTCTTCCAATGCTATAATCTTCCAGGTACATTCAGTGATATACGCAGATACTGCCTAGAAAGTGTGTGTTGCGAATAGAGTTAGTAGTGAAGAAGTAATAAATTAAAACGTTACGCCTGGTGTTGAACTAGTACAGCTCGCCATTTTAAGTACAGTTTTTCACCCATCTAAATGTTTCTGACTTCATATCTCGTGAACCATGTCTCATACAATAATAATATTATTTTGCAGATACATTCAGTGGTGTATGTGGAGACTGTCTGCAAACTGTCTTGCGAACGGAGTTGGTAGTAAAGAAGTAATAAACTAAAACGCCAGGCATGATGATGCACTTTCGCTTCAAGAACAGTGAAAATATACTAAGCGATAAATGTTTCTCCTTTCATTATTTTGTGGGAGTGTCACGACAAAAAGTTTCGTAAAGATTTGAAACTATGTGTTAAGTTCGTTGAAGTCGCGAAGTGCTCTCATTTTCAAATACCATATGAATACAGTCCGGGTATATGAGAACCGGACAATACGCTGTCCCAAGGCAAGCACACAGTTTCTTCCTGTAATATTTGTCTTATTGTATTGAACGGTTAACATAAGATTGTATCTCTTATGAGTAGGTTACGACAGCATTTAAATTTTTTTAATTTCATTCAGTAACTACGCGAGATATTGGAAATAAAATCTTTGTTGCTCCTGGAAGTCGTTAGACAGGCAACCTCCAACTGTTACCGGACTCCGCTATAGCGTTTCAGTAATGTAGACGTTATTACTCGTACCATTGTTGTGTGATACTGAACAAGCCAGAAGCGAGCTCGTCGAATTTTATTCAGTGGAACAGTCCGACGTCGCGTTCTTGGCCAAAGGACTGCTGTACGAGATTAGTAGAGAGAAATGCTACGCACTTTTCCCTGTCTACGCCGTGAATTAGTCTATTGTTCTTCATGATGGTCCGAACTGTTCTGTTACTGACAACATCCGTACCATGTCAAATCGAAAGGTGGGATTGACTGATTGGCTTCAGCCCCCCAACGTAGAACTCAGTTAGAACCTTAAAAAGATGCAGCTTACGGAACTAATATCTCTCTATAACCACGCTTCCTCGGATACTAAATCGACGACCTGGCAAAAAAACAGCCATAGAGCACTGGAGTGCGATCTTATCACCTCCATTTCTACCCAATGGAATTGACATGTGCCCAAGTAGAGGATACGTTGCCGGAAACAATAAAAAAATTACTCTGTCTGCAGTCCAAACATTCATCAATGAAGCTGTTAGTGATGTCGCCACCGAAAGGTGGAAGAAAGCCGCTATTCATACACAGGACATTACACAAAAATCACTGCAGAGTGGAGTTACTTCAGAAAATTCATTGGGGGGGGGGGGGGAGATTGATTCTGCTGTCACTTCAAGCGTACCTGATAACCATGAGAGCAGTCTCACTAGACAAACATGAACAAGCGTATTCAGCTGAATATTTGATGTGTGCAGTTTAAGTACCAGCATAGCAAAATTATATTTTCGTATATTGTGACTGTTAATAAAAACGCTGTTTTCAATAATTGACTGCAAATGCAGTTCGTGTAACGATTTCAGAGTTTATGACAAAAAATGTCTCTCTCACTACTTGGCGATGTAATTGTCACACTGTGGCAGTGTATTTTGTATCGTTTATCTTATATCTCGCAATCCGGTAATATAAATTTACTCACCTTGATTAACAGACATAATATTTTTTGTTATGTTAGAAATAAGTAGAAGATTTGATCAGTAAACATAAAAACAAGTTAATTATAGCCTAAGCAGGCGACTACTTAGCTTCTCATGCGCGAGTGAAGCATTGTGCGTCACATTTAGCTCAAATTATCTCGCGTTAAATATCTCTGACAGAGTTCTAGTTTAAAGCAGATGAAAGTGTAATAAATTCTTAAGATTTCGTCCGTGTAATGTGTCCTTTTAAATTTAATAATAAAAAAGTCCCCTTTCCACAAAACCTCTTCTTTACGCCTCCACGTGCTCCTGTTATAGTGTCAGTCCTAAACTAATCCTGATCAGAGCATAATTTACTAACAGGACGAAGCAACTGGTTCCACAGATTAGCCGGACGCCAAGGCTGACGCGTTGTTAAAGGACTTCATGCCTGCTGAAGCCCCAGCCAATTCTGTCAATGGTGGGCACGTCCTGCATGTCGCCGAATGCATTCAATCTCCCTGGCACCGCTGGACGAGGGGGGGTGGGGGGGGGGGGAGGGCAAGTAATCGATCCAGTAACAGCAGACAGTTCCGACAGTCTGACAATATGCTGTGGTAGGCTGGTAAGGATATTCGCTTCCCGAGTATTTGCCTACTACCAGCACTCTCGAAGATTTCCACGGGTTTATACCACAGGCGTCTCCTTCACCGTAAAGAAGTTGAGCGCCTGCTTCCTGAAGAGCAGTTTGGCTTCAGAAAAGCACATTGGTCAACTTTCAAAGAAGCCTTTTGCGCGTCGTGGACGCGAATTGTTTCGCTCCACTGCATCTTCTAGATTCCAAACCTGTTTTCTGTGTACCCTCCCCCAATGGATCCATCGAAATTATTTTCAAAGCACGTTGCTTGCCCTATCGGTGATGTAAGGCCCTAAAGAATTACAATTGACCTAAACGAGGCAAGAATAATAGCTGAGAATCGATGTGACCATTGTGGGAGAGTACAAACATGAAACAAGTGTGGAATCTAGCAGGTGCAGTGGCGTGAAACAATTCGCGTCTATGGCATGCAACAGATTTCTTAAATCTGACCACTGAAAACGATTGTTCTTCCATTTCTGTGTTCGTCGTACGTAAATGCAAACGTTTTGTAGAAGACCCACGGTACTCACTGCATCACAATAAAGATGCCAGATATCGTTCCAAGTAGGCTACTTTCAGCAAATAAAAGCAAATAAGCTTCGACTCAGAATCGAACCCTCGATCTCCTGCATGCTATGCCAAAGCGCTCTCCACTGCATGAGCTGCGTGGCGCTGCTCTGTTAGCTGACAGAGGGAGTTACCGTACGTGTGATTACAGTGTTGTCAGATTGCCAACCTTTAACGTCCATTTACTGGCAGAAATATGTGCGGGACGATATTTTGTGACAAGAGATTTTTGTATTGCCAGTATGTGAGGAATCGTACTGCGAAGTCCGAGTGCGCGAATTTTTCTTCACCCTGTATACATATATATTTAGAATATGTTTATCTGGGAAAGACTTGTTAGAGAACTCAACATGACAAATGGCAGTAAACGTACACACATCAGGAGCGCGTACAGCGATATACAGATATTTCTTGCCTATTTCTGACAAATGCGTCTTTGAATATCACTTCGCCATGTATGATTGAATTTGATGTTACCTACGCTACATGTTTTGCTATTAACACAGATATTGAAATAAAAACAATACTGTGTGGGGAGAGAGATTTCGAAAAAAAATGACTTTTTCGACAGATCAGGTTGCACTGTTAAAACATATATTAAAAATCGTAGAAATTTCATTTGAAGTAAAAAAAAAATCTGTTACCATTTCAATAGTAATCATTCAGAAACATTAAACTCTTTTTTTTTTCAAGGACGTGTACCTTTTAACGGTGGCATGGCCACGTATAAAAATATGTTTCTACACTTCAACGTATTGAAAACCGATCAAAATCGAAGCGTATATCTCGGCTAGGTTTACTCGTTAGATCAGCGGTCATGCTATTGCTGGAATCAGGGCTTCTTCTGGTTAGTGCACAACTGTGATGCTGCATTTCACTTTTTTGTGGATCTGAAATCAGTTTAGATTTGAAATAGCTTCAACGTTATCGGAAACTGCAATGAGCTGTGTCGAAACTGCAAATGTCAAGGCGTAGGTGGGTAAAGCTGTGCTACGTCAGGAAAATGGAAATCAGTTGCTCTGAATGAACCGGAGCTCTGCAACTCCTTTGAGCCCCAGCTCCGCCATTCCGCATCGAAAAACGTTGGGGCATAGTTGCTAATGTGCTCGTTAGTACTCCCTATTTACGGTGCGCTCTTGTCTTTCTCCCCAAGCCTCTTAGCATGTTAAATACTTCACAACTACTTACTGTAATCTCACGTCAATTGCAAGGACATTTGGAATGACAAGTAGCACAAAGGTCCAGAGTAACGTCTAACAGTAACAGGGAACATATCTAAGCAGACAAAGAACATTGCAGTGTAGGTTTCTGAGATGTAGCAGGTTTTTTACAAATTTCGCTATCGAAATATGACTACTTCCTCAAATGACATGCTGCTTGGAGTGGGAGCTAGTGCGTTTGTTTTGTAGTATGTTTTTTATGTTGCGGGTCATCAGTTTTCTGACTGTTTTGACGTCATCCCCCAGTAGCACTTCAAGCGAACTCTTTATGCTGGATGTATTCCAGTCGCTGTCTATCCCTACAAATTTTACCCATTGCATCTACCTGTAGTACCATGTAAGTTATTCCCATATGCCTTAACAAAAGTACTGTCCCTTTTCTGGCCAGTATTTTCATATATTCCTTTCCACGCCGATTCTGTGAAGAACCTCCATATTTATTATCTTATCAATATATCTCATTTTCACCATTTTTCTATGCCATCACATCTCAGACACTTTGATTCTCTTGTTTTCCGCTTTTCACACAACTGTTGATTCATTGTGTTCAAAACGTACGTTCTCAGAAATTTCTTCCTCAAGATAAGGCTCGCAGACTTCTGCTGACCAGGAATGCTCTCTTAGCCCGTGCTAATGCGTTTCTTACATCACCCTTGCTTAGTCCGTCATGCATATTTTTTTCCGACGTATCAGACTCCTTACTTCACGGTCGCAAGCTTATTCCTAAACTCACGTTTGCTACCCCTACCTACTTTCCTCTCCCTTTGGTCTATGGTGTCGTCCGCAGAACAAGGTCTCATGCAATAGTTGGTACCTTAGCGCGGGACCAGAGTTAAGACAGCCACTGTCAGACGCATCGAGGAATCGGAGACGTAGGCCTAGCCACGCCGCCATGTGTTTCCTTAAGCAGTCGCAGGCGGAAAGTTATATACGTCCGAGCACAGCCCCAGTCTCTGTGCAGTCAGCAACGACTTGTAATCGTCGCTTACGATGACAATATTGTCGCAGCACAGATCCGGCTGCGTGCCAATGAACAGTTATTCAGAAATTTATAGCAAGTTACAGACAATTTTACTCTGATGTTGGACCATCGTTCTGGAAAGAGCCAAGCGCTAAATGTTGTGTCAGCGGTAGTATCAAATATGTGTCATCTCAGGACAATAATTGTTTCCAAAGTTAAGTGATTGCCATGCTCAGGTTTTGATAAATTAATAATAATTTGTGTGTGTCTAGTATTACCTGCTCGACCTCCTCCTGAAGTAATCTAGACTTGCAACAATACACAACATATTCTGTGGTCATTTGACTATTCATTCCAATGCAGTATAAGTGAACTATCAAGATCAAGCTTACAGTTTATGTCCTTCTACCTGTCACGAGATACATCCACCTGAGAGCTGCAGAGAAATCACGTTACAAGTATATCCGCAGAGAGAGTGCGAAGTTTTATGAACGGCAGTATAAGGTTGTGTTTTTAGTATAATAACACACATTTCAACGTAGTCTCATTTTAGATAAAAGACAGTGTATAAAGTTTTTTCAGTGAGCCGATTACGTTTCTGGAGTAAGATTCTGGCACATCTGCAAAATGTCCATCGCCGGCCGGAGTGGCCGAGCGGTTCTAGGCGCTACAGTCTGGACCCGCGCGACCGCCACGGTCGCAGGTTCGAATCCTGCCTCGGGCATGGGTGTGTATGATATCCTTAGGTTAGTTCGGTTTAAGTAGTTCTGAGTTCTAGGGGAGTGATAACCTCGGAAGTTAAGTCCCATAGTGCTCAGAGCCATTTTGAAAACGCCCATCTACCGCTTCAGTAACCTCTTTAGTGGATTAAAAATGTTTATCAATTGCAAATTTCTTTTGATGCTGGAATATGTGTAAGACAAATTTAGCGTATAGGTCTGCATGTTGCATCAATTAGTTCTTAAAACTTCTCGATTTTACCATTGCTTAAGTTCCATAATAGAGAGGTATAGTATCTTAATGAAAGATGATATTTTTCTTCTTTTGCAATCCGAACCTCATTTTTCATTCAATCGGCCCAGAAGAATTTCTAATTATTGCTAGTGATTGGTTTACTGTTTGCTGGGTGATTAATAAAGAGTACATCAGAGGGAGCTGGGCTTGATCCCTTTTCCTTTTATTGTTTTGTGCACGGCCACCGACTCGAGAGACCAGTTTTGCCCTGTGTGACTATACGTTGCAGCTGTCGTAAGAATGCATATTTCACAATGCGTCAGTCTTTGGGGGCGATATGGAAGTTATATTATTCCTGCAGAATCAAGTTTACAAAGATCGCTAGTAATCGCAGAGTGTATTCTGACACATCAGCACAAAATGTTGTATGTGTTAATTGTGCGGTATTTTGTTTGTGACATGCTGATGTTCCCTGCCACTTTTTGTTACAATCTGGCGCAATATCACTATGCGGCCTTCAGTGTTGTAAAAAGCATGTAAATCTCATAATGATACAAGATCCGATGATGACAGCGTAGATATGTCGAAACCGGTAGTAATAATCAAAAGAATTACCAGCGATCTTAATTCTTCAAGAACAGTATTGTAAAAATGTTTTGCTCTTCATTGGATCTCATTTATAAACTCTTGGAACATTGAAATATAATTCCTTTACGTCTGAGTATGACAGTTGAATTTATATGGTAGTAATACGTCGATGATATGCTGGAGAAATATTCAAATTAAATTTTTTTCATCTTCGACACGATGGTATCACCTTCATGACATTGGTCACTTAGTTACAGTTCTGACAATTCTGATGGGATTTAAAAAGACTCCTGATTGCTGAGTTAGAACACTTCTGCAGATAACTCAGGGGGACATAACGGTGGGACCTCACGTTATGTAAGCGCTGAAACAAGCAGCTACAAAGACCTGTCGTAGGAAAAAAAAAAGGCTCGCATTTTCGCAACAGTAACAGTGTGAATTTTCAGTGCAAACTCGCGAAATTGCCGGTCAAAAAGAAAAGTATGCACGTCTAGTTCAACCTCTTTGTATATCAAAGATCTTTAGCAAGATAAACGTCGCACAAAGGAGGAGAAGAAACAACTGGCGAGCGTTTTACGGGCACCAGCCGCGTTAAGTCGCTCCAACGGGTTTCTTATACAGCGGCGAGCCGGCGATCAGCTGTTTGTCAGCTGCTTCTTGCTCCTCCTGGCGTACCCCGAGGGGCTCCGAGGAAAGCGCCGGAGCATTCGGTACGATGCTGAATTCGACCTTTCGCTATTCCTCGTCAGCCTCGCGGTCTAAGTCGCTTGTTCCGCGGACACAGTTTGAACAGACTGAATTAAGTAGCGGATGGTGTCGAGAATGAAAGGAAACAACACTTTTCGTCAGAAAATTGAAGATCTCTACACCATACATTAGCACAGTTCTTAATGTGTTGCTAGAAACAAATTAAAATTGCAAAGAATTGTTGACAACTTCAAGAAAACGCGCTTGCAGCGTGTTCCTTTAACGTGAAGATGGCCATTGGCTGGTCGACAACCGTTACGGCATTATGTAATACTGATGCGAGTGTACCTTTGCGGTGTGCGTACTGTAAGACCTCCGGTACACACACCACCAGATTATTTGACTTGTCGCTCTAACGAAGTAGGCGAGTGTCAACAATGTGTCTCGTGGTCTCATCGTGGCGTGTTTATCTTCTGCCGTTAGGTCAGACGATACAAATTCCACTTGCACGCTTAGACTAGCAGATTGATGGTGACCAACTTTAAACAGAACTTGATTAATTTTCACACACATTTATTAAAATAAAAACAAGAATAAAAACTACTTAACTTGGTTCTGGATGCTATTTACAATTGACAATCTGAAGTTCCTTTGGTATTGGTACGTTAATCTTATTCTCACATATATCTCTGATACTTGACAAAAGTGTCTATACATTTATCTTCATGGCTATGTACAGAAATATGATAATCTTATTAGGCGCAGACTGAAACTTGACTATAGACTGGTACACTAATGGAGACTGGTACAGACTGTTGCAGACAAATGCAGACTGACTAATCGGAGGTCTGTACACTCGTTATAATACCTCGTGCGTTCATGTATCACTGCGCGAGTGTGATCCACGAGGAGAAAAGGTTCTGCGTTAGCAGCAATCTCATTGGCTGCGTTACATATTAATACGAGGATCGGTGGAAGCAGAATTTGGTCCGTCTCTATGGCAGCACCATCTCGTAGTGCGGAGACGGACGCGCGCAGCGCCTGCACTGTTGTGCTTAGCGGGGCGCGCTCTAGTGGAAAAGTTGTGTAGGCGCTGACTACGTGGAACTATGTACACAGCAACAACAAAAAAAAAACCACTAAGGTGATGGGATACCTCCTAATATCGTGTCGGACCTCCTTTTGTCCGGGCCGGCCGTGGTGGCCGAGCGGTTCTAGGCGCTTCAGTCTGGAAACACGCGACCACTACGGTCGCAGGTTCGAATTCTGCCCCGGGCGTGGATGTGTGATGTCCTTAGGTTAGTTAGGTTTAAGTAGTTCTAAGTCTAGGGGACTGATGACCTCAGATGTTAAGTCCCATAATGCTCAGAGCCATTTGAACCTTTTGTCCGGCGTAGTGCAGCAACTCGACGTGGGATCGACTCAACAGGTCGTAGGAAGTTCCCTGTTCCCTGCACAAATATTGTGCCATGTACCTCGACAGCCGTCCATAATTGAGAAAGTGGTACGGTGCAGGATGTTGTGCACAAACTGGCCTTTCGATTATGTTCGATGAGATTCATGTCCGGCGATCTGGTAGCCATAGCATTAGCTTGAATTGCCCAGAATGCTCTTGAAACCAATCACGAACAATTGTGGCCCGGTGACAGGGCATATTGACATCCCTAAAAATTCCATCGTCGTTTGGGAACATAACGTCCATGAATGGCTGAATATTGTCTCCAAGTAACCTAACATACAGAGAATCCAGTCCATTCCAAGTAACGCAGCCCACACCATTATTGAGCCACCACGAGCTTGTACAGTGCCTTGTTGACAACTTGAATCCATGGATTTGTGGGATCTACGCCACACTGAAACCCTATCACCAGCACTCTTTTTTTATTTTTATTTTTTTTTTATTCATCAGTCTTCCGGCTGGTTTGATGCAGCCTGCCACGGATTTCTTTCCTGTGCCAACGTCTTCATCTCAGAGTACCATTTGCAACCTACGTCCTCAGTTATTTGCTGGATGTATTGCAGTCTCGGTCTTCCTCTACAGTTTTTGCCCTCTACAGCTCCCTCTTGTTCCATGGAAGTCAGTCCCTGATGCCTGATGTCTTAACAGCAAGAGAGGGGAAGAAAACCAATGTCCACTCCGTGTGCATACCGGGGGGAGTCATTCCAGATGTGGAAAGGGTCCTTCCAGATGCCATGAAGGGTACAGGGTGAACCCATCTACAGGTGGTCGCCCATGTCGGCACCAATGATGTGTGTCGCTATGCATCGGAGGAAATCCTCTCTGGCTTCCGGCGGCTATCTCATTTGGTGAAGACTGCCAGTGTCGCTAGCGGGATGAAAGCAGAGCTCACCATCTGCAGCATTGTCGACAGGACTGACTGCGGACCTTTGGTACAGAGCCGAGTGGAGGGCCTGAATCAGAGGCTGAGACGGTTCTGCGACCGTGTGGTCTGCGGATTCCTCGACTTGCGCCATAGGGTGGTGGGGTTTCGGGTTCCGCTGGATAGGTCAGGAGCCCACTACACGCAGCAAGCGGCTACACGGGTAGCAGGAGTTGTGTGGCGCGGACTTGGCGGTTTTTTAGGTTAGATGGCCTCGGGCAAGTACAGAAAGGGCAGCAGCCTCAAAGGGTGCGGGGCAAAGTCAGGACATGCGGGGGCCAAGCAGCAATCGGTATTGTAATTGTAAACTGTCGAAGCTGCATTGGTAAAGTACCGGAACTTAAACGCAATCTACAATCTGTGGGACCACCTCGATTGGACTGTTCGCGCCAAGGTTCCTCAACCGTGAAACCTAGCACACCTGGCTGCGGCACTGCGGTGGTACGCCTCCACATATCTATCGCTACCTTCCACTAACTGCCGGCCTGAGTGGCCGAGCGGTTCTAGGCGCTACAGTCTGGAACTGCACGATCGCTACGGTCGCTGGTTGGAATCCTACCTCGGGCATGGATGTGTGTGATGTCCTTATCTTAGTTAGGTTTAAGTAGTTCTAAGTTCTAGGGGACTGATGACCTCAGATGTTAAGTCCCATAGTGCTCAGAGCCATTTTTGAGCCTTCCACTAACTTATTGACAAAATGTTGTTATTCAGATTTTTGACACGTGGTCACATTAAAGTTACTGGGCTGCGTATTATGGCACTATTTCATTCAGTGTAGATCAGGTGCCACTGCCAAAAGTCTTCATAACAAATCCTCGCTGAATTGTGCCGATATAATGGCTCAAAAGATGAAATCATCTTTAAGTAAGGTTGGACGCACATGCTGAAACGTATCGAGAACACAAACGCTCCGCCATCCAGCTGGCACAAGCACTGCGACCAGTGAGTGCACGAAAAATGGTGTGCTGTGCAGACTAGAATGGCCAGGCTGTTTTGGGTTTCTGAAGGGAAATCATTATACAAACAAACACACTATTATCATTAGTTTCTAATACACTTAGCATGGAACTATTTGGTCTGGGAATGGTGCAGGTAGCAGCGAACTGTCTGGCAGTTACTGTAAAATCGTTCTCCGCGTTATTTTTGTCGCAGTAATGTTTCGTGGTCGGCGGTGTTTCTCGAGCTACGTCCCTCTGATTATTCGTCATTTGGCCACTTGAAGTAGTCACTTACCAGACTGACTTATAATAGTGTTTTTCGTGTTTCTTTGAATGAATATACAAATATGTATAAAAGGCTATGGAAGATTGGTGAATGGGGTATATTTTTACCTGATGGTTGAAGATTGCAGGTTCGGTAAACGTGCCTTGCTGACGCAAAATTGTACTGCCACTGTAAAAAGTGATTCAGTAATTAAGTGTACTTTTAAAGTTTATGTAAGACGGTGCAAGATGTTATAACAAAGGACCAGAAGGTAAACAAAGTAATTCAGAGTTTTTTTAAGGTTGAGCGAAACTGCTGGCCTTGGATATCCAAAGATTGTGTGGGACGTCCGAGGACAAGACAGTTGCGGCAGCAGGCTGTGTGGATGTGTAGCCTAATGACGATGAACTCAAGCCGTGTTGCTTAGTGAAGGAGCCCAGTTTGGATTCCCGGCCGGGTCGGGTACTGGGTGTTGTGTTGTCCTTACTTTCGTACCGACATAAGTGACATTATACTATTGAGATGTGTGTATGGGCAAGTCCCAAAAAACCAACAAACGAAAAAAAAAAACAAGTCGTGACTGCTAGTGGGTCGGATGACAGGTTCTTATCACTATCTTTTCCATCCTTATCAGTAGTGGCCTTCTGCATCGCAGAGAGCTTCATTTCCAAGTGAGGTGGTGCAGTGGTGAAAGAGTGAGACTTAAATCGCTCACATAATGATCCAGAGTCAATTATTATAAGGTTACTCTCAATCTGTTCACGGAAACGCCAGGATGGTTCGTTCAAAGATACACGTTTGGTTTTCTTCCCTACAGTCGTCTGGGGCTCCGTTTCTAATAAGGTGAGACGCTAGCGAGATGATAAAATTCTAACTTTCGCCTTTTTCCTAGGCTCTCTGTCATACTGCCTGAGCAGTTTAATAGTACTTTCGTTCCTAGTTATAGTTTCCCGTCAGCAGCTGTGGTTGCAAGCCACGGCCGTGTTGCGCCTTTGACCTTGGCTTGTGTCTCCGTTTCTTCAGCCGGGGGCTGGAGAAAGACGCGCTGCGCCGGCAGCAAGACCGCAGGGCTAGCTCTGCGGTGCGGTGCGCCGCCTTTCTAGCCACAGCGAGTCCTCCGCCTCAAGGCCGCACTTTCGCCGCCGATCCGCGGCTTTCGATATGGTCCCACCACCGCCACCGCCCGGCTTCCCGAGTGGCACCAGCAAATTTCTTCCTGAGCCTCACGCTCTTCTCCAGCGTTGGCGGCGCGTCAGGAAAGCATTCCCCCTGCGTTGTCTTCATGCAGAAGCGGGGGGGGGGGGGGGGGGGGGGCGAGGGGGCCTGGAGGAGCAACAGATCAGCCCAATCACCTACGTGTGCTGGGATACTAGATCCTCGTGACGCGGTGGTAACTAAGTTGCATAAGCTTTGGAAGGAAAAGAGAAGAGGGTATTTAATGTAGTAATTGAAGACACTGGAACTTTTCGTAGGAAAATATGGGCGATGACTAAGAGGGGTCACCCGTGCAGGATAGCCACGTAGTCTAGGGCGCCTTGCCACGGTTCGCGGGCTCATCCGTGGGAGGTTCGAGTCCTCCTTCGGGCATTGGTGTGCGTGTTGTCCTTACCGTAAGCTAGTGTAAGTTAGTGTAAACTAGATTAAATAGTGTGTAAGCCTAAGGACCGATGACCTCAGCAGTTTGGTCCCATAGGAACTTACCACAAATTTCCAAAAACTAAGAGGGATCAAGATGGAGGTTAATGTATTTTCCCAATGTACTTGATTTATGCTCAAATTTAAACGTCAGCCTCCACAGCTGATGTTACTAGGGCGCACTAGTAGGTCGCCCATTCAAATCTTGGACGTGGAGGAAAATTTCATATCAGTATCTGCATTTTTATATTCATCTCAGCTACACCTAGCCACTTAACAGTTAAATTCTCTGCTAAAAAGGAAACTTGACGTTGGATAGGCATCAAATTTCTTCCGTTATGATGGCAGACGGTAAGCAACTAACGATAGTAATAAAGTTGTACAAAACTTCGAATGATTCTTTACATTATTGCACAGATGAAATGACGGACGTGAAATTTAAGCAGTTAATTATGGAAACAATGATGTTCCGGAAGTAATGCCGTGCGAGGTCGAAAAATTCATTGCATCCACGTCTCAGAGCTTCCGTGGCGTGGCACCAAATCACAGTAGCGGCCGTGGACAGAATCCACGCATTCATCGTGTTGAGCGTTGTGTGAGACAAAGTGTGCAACATACTGCTCGGCAGGTTTCGACGGAAATCTTTACCGGCTGACCCGGATCAGTTCTGGTCTCTGATAAACTAGCAGTCATTCTAAGCCCGTGTCTGTAGCTTCGCTTTCCCCCACAACACATAAACTCATCACAAATCCAAAGTCAATGGCTGGCCAGTTCCGAGATCTGACCTCTGTACTGGACTATGTTTACTGTTAACACATCAGAGCACGGCCTACAAGCAACACTTGCCTATAATCATCATAACAACAAAACAAGAATACAATCTAAAGACAGTAAGGAAGAAGTCACACAAGAACAAAGTATAATTTTGAGGTGTGCCAGTGACGACTCTGCCTACCGATATCATCTACATCTACATCATCGCAAGCGACAGAACGGTGTGTAGTGAAGTATATCCTGCACCAGTACTATACATTTCCTTTCCTCTTCCACTCTCAAATAGAGCGAGGCAAAAAAGACTACCTGTATGCCCAGTATGAAGCCTAATTTCTCGTGTCTTATCTTCGAGATCCTAACGCGCGTTGTATGTTGGCGGCTGTAGAATCCTTTGACAGTCAGCTTCAAACGCTGCTTCCCTAAATTTTCTCAATAGTGTTACTCGAAAAGAACGTCGCCTTCTCTCCAGGGATTCCAATTTGAGTTCCCAAAGCATCTCCGTAACACTCACGAATTGTTCTAACCTACCGGTAACAAATCTAGCAGTCCTGCTCTGTATTGCTTCGATCTCTTTCTTGAATCAGACCTGGTACGGATCCCAAACACACCAGCAGTATTCAAGAATAGGTCGTACGAACGTCCTATATGCGGTCTTCTCTACAGGTGCAACCACTCTTTCTTAAAATTCTCCCAATAAACCGAAGTCGTCCATTCGCCTTCCCTACCGCAGTTCTCACCTGCTCGTTCTATCTCATACCGCTTTGCACGTTGTTGTTTGTTGTGGTCTTCAGTCCTCAGACTGGTTTGATGCAGCTCTCCATGCTACTCTATCCTGTGCAAGCTTCTTCACCTCCCAGTACCTACTGCAACCTACATCCTTCTGAATCTGCTAAGTGTATTCATCTCTTGGTCTCCCTCTACGATTTTTACCCTCCACGCTGCCCTCCAATACTAAATTGGTGATCCCTTGATGCCTCAGAACATGTCCTACCAACCGATCCCTTCTTCTAGTCAAGTTGTGCCACAAACTCCTCTTCTCCCCAATCCTATTCAGTACCTCCTCATTAGTTATGTGATCTACCCATCTAATCTTCGGCATTCTTCTGTAGCACCACATTTCGAAAGCTTCTATCCTCTTCTTGTCCAAACTATTGATCGTCCATGTTTCACTTCCATACATGGCTACACTCCATACAAATACTTTCACAAACGACTTCCTGACGCTTAAATCAATACTCTATGTTAACAAATTTCTCTTCTTCAGAAACGCTTTCCTTGCCATTGCCAGTCTACATTTTATATCCTCTCTACTTCGACCATCATCAAAAAAAATGGCTCTGAGCACTATGGGACTCAAAATCTTAGGTCATAAGTCCCCTAGAACTTAGAACTACTTAAACCTAACTAACCTAAGGACATCACATACACCCATGCCCGAGGCAGGATTCGAACCTGCGACCGTAGCAGTCCCGCGGTTCCGGACTGCAGCGCCAGAACCGCTACACCACCGCGGCCAGCTCGACCATCATCAGTTATGTTGCTCCCCAAATAGCAAAACTCCTTCACTACTTTAAGTGTCTCTTTTTCTAATCTAATTCCCTCAGCATCACCCGACTTAATTCCACTACATTCCATGATCCTCGTTTTGATTTTGTTGATGTTCATCTTATATCCTCCTTTCAAGACCCTGTCCATTTCGTTCAACTGCTCTTCCAAGTCCTTTGCTGCCTCTGACAGAATTACAATGTCATCGGCGAACCTTAAATTTTTTATTTCTTCTCTATGGATTTTAATGCCTACTCAGAACTTTTCTTTTGTTTCCTTTATTGCTTGCTCAATATACAGATTGAATAGCATCGGGGAGAGGCCACAACCCTGTCTCACTCCCTTCCCAACCACTGCTTCCCTTTGATGTCCCTCGACTCTTATAACTGCCATCTGGTTTCTGTACAAATTGTAAATAGCTTTTCGCTCCCTGTATTTTACCCCTGCCACCTTCAGAATTTGAAAGAGATTATTCCAGTCAACATTGTCAAAAGCTTTCTCTAAATCTACAAATGCTAGAAACGTAGGTTTCCCTTTCCTGAATCTTTCTTCTAAGATAAGTCGTAGGGTCAGTGTTGCCTCACGTGTTCCAACATTTCTACGGAATCCAAACTGATCCTCCCCGAGGTCGGCTTCTGCCAGTTTTTCCCTGTAAAGAATTCGCGCTAGTATTTTGCAGCTGTGACTTATTAAACTGATAGTTCGGTAATTTTCACATCTGTCAACACCTGCTTTCTTTGGGATTGGAATTATTATATTCTTCTTGAAGTCTGAGGATATTTCGCCTGTCTCATACATCTTGCTCACTAGATGGTAGAGTTTTGTTAGGCCTGGCTCTCCCAAGGCTGTTAGTAGTTCTAATGGAGTGTTGTCTATTCCCGGGTCCTTGTTTCGACTCAGGTCTTTCAGTGCTCTGTCAGACTCTTCACGCAGTATCATATCTCCCATTTCATCTTCATCTACATCCTCTTCCATTTCCATTATATTGTCCTCAAGTACATCGCCCTTGTATAGACCCTCTATATACTCTTTCCTCCTTTCTGCTTTCCCCTCTTTGCTTGGAACTGGGTTTCCATCTGAGCTCTTGATATTCATAAAAGTGGTTCTCTTCTCTCCAAAGGTCTCTTTAATTTTCCTATATGCAGTATCTATCTTACCCCTCGTGAGATAAGCCTCTACATCCTTACATTTGTCCTCTAGCCATCCCTGCTTAGCCATTTGCACTTCCTGTCGATCCCATTTTTGAGACGTTTGTTTTCCTTTTGCCTGATTCATTTACTGCATTTTTGTACTTTCTCCTTTCATCAATTACATTCAGTATCTCTTCTGTTACCCAAGGATTTCTACTAGCCCTCGTCTTATTACCTTTACGCTTTCCTACGTTACGCCCGGATATTTAAAAGACTTGATTTTGTCCATCAGGACACTACTAATACTTAAACGAACGTTACACGTTTGTTCTTCCTATTCATCCGCATTAACTTACATTTTTCCACGTTTATGACTAGCTGCCATTCATCACACCAACTGAAAATTTCCTCTAAGTCGTCTTGTACCTTCCTACAGTTACTGCCCACTGTATTCGCCAAATCATTGTTGTATATAGGCAGCAATAGCGGTCCTATCACATTTCCCTGGGGCAGTCCTGGAGATACGAATGTCTCTGATGAACACTCGCCGTCGAGGACAACACACTCGGTTCTGTTCAAACAAATTTCGGGCTTGCAGCCGGTCGTCGTTTAATACTTCGCACGATATTTCAAGTGGGCACCTGCCAGTCATCTTCAGGTGACCCGGGAAAATTTTAAAATTCACACACTCTGTTCTGTTACTTACAAATCTTCTAGCCGTGAGTGCGGTGTGTCGGTAATGTTAACAGTGGCCAAGGAGGAAATGTAAGCAGGAGTGAACACGCTCTCTGCTCGAGGTGGTTGTGGAGCCGCCAGTTCGTGAGCTGCAGCCATGGAGGTACAACCGCTGAGCGATGAAAGCAGTGCCAAGCTACAAGCATCAAATACAGGCTGTTTGCCTGCCACTTCTCGTTGTTGTTTATGGAGTAACGCTCCCAGATGGCTTTCTCGGAGTCGCAGGCAATGAGTGAAGGCTGTCTGCGTGCCATTTCTCACTGCCCTGTAGGGAGTGCAACGCCCCGATAGATGCAGTGGCAACGACTGCTACTTCTTGCTGCCGTGTATGGTGGACAGACAGCACCCGGGGTTGATGCTACGCCTGTCACATTCCGATTGGTGTGGATGCGGAAGTGACGGGGCCATGTTAGCATGGTTTTCAGCTTTGTTTGGAAGAATTATAGATAATTGTCAAGCCAATAATCACAGGAATGGACTCATGGTTCGTTTGTTGTCATTCACAGTGGATTCTTTTCTGGTTCACGCTGTATAGTTTGTTTTCCTTTTTACTGTTTTAGGATGGTACAGCAGTATGATGAGTATGTAACGCGTGTTTCCTTTGTGTTTGACCGAATTTTTCTTTATTTTTTGCAGAAATCATCGTTGATTAGTATTTCGGTGACGTCGCTCGGCAGACATTTAGTTGATCATGTCTCAGAGTAACAAGCAACATTGTTTTGGTCTGTCATTTACAGTACTGTCGTCTTAATTGTCTCTTACGTCATGTTTGTGTCATTCGTTTGAGTTGAGTAAACGTTGCCTCCTTGTGTGAGCTTGTGTCGACGTTAAAAAAATGGTTCACATGGCTCTGAGCACTATGGGACTCTGAGGTCATCAGTCCCCTAGAACTTAGAACTACTTAAACCTAACAAAGCAAAGGACATCACGCACATCCATGCCCGAGACAGGATTCGAACCTGCTACGGTAGCAGTCGCGCGGTTCTGGACTGAAGCGCCTAGAACCGCTCGGCCACAGCGGCCGGCAATGTCGGCGTTAAACTGTGTATGTTAGTGAACTGGTCTCTTGAATAAGTAAGGGGCCTGTTTTGAATGCCAAGATTCTTTACCGTTTGTCCTGATTAAAAATTTGTGTTACGTTTCTTTTGTCTTTTGCTTACACATGCGTGTGACAGTGAGACCTTCAAGTGATCCAAAGGACCATGTTCTTTTTTTCTTTTTTTTAATTGAGATGTAAATTTATGAAGCTTCTTGGAATTTGATTGCTTCTCAATATTTACTCAGCCAGTAACGCCGAGATTGTGTAACAGAGTGCTCATTATACGTGAAAGGTATTGATCTAATATTGCCACCATTTCACTATCTAAGGTTTAATGCACCATTTGCACCAAGGTCATGTCAAGAGTTCAATGTGCGACAAGCAAACTGATATATTTGTCATGTATATTTTTAGAGAGTTTCGTGTTGAAGGTTTATTTTTTGAAGAATCTGATAACCATTGGTAAATGTCTTCCGAGATTCTTAAGGAGAGGATACCACTACTAGGGAAGTTTACGGTGTTGTAACTTTACATATTTCTTGTAACCTTATTTGTCTCGAAACTGGTCATCAGTATTCAGTTTTATTATAACCTGTGGTGACCGATTGTGTGTTAATAGTATATACATGGCGCAACAGGTGTAAGTGGAGAGCCGGCCGGCTGGCCGAGCGGTTCTAGGCGCTACAGTCTGGAACCGCGCGACAGCTACGGTCGCAGGTTCGAACCCTGCCTCGGGCATGGATGTGTGATATCCTTAGGTTAGTTAGGTTTAAGTAGTTCTAAGTTCTAGGGGACTGATGATCTTAGAAGTTAAGTCCCATAGTGCTCAGAGCCATTTGAACCATTTGTAAGTGGAAATATTTCTATTGGTGACTGAGGACGCTGTACTAAACAACATTACATCATTATTTATGTCATTTGCAGACTAATAAGTATAGCCATTACAAGTGATGTCTTTTTAGGTTGGTTAGCAATTCCAAGTACATGTGCCGAGAGCAAACCATTAAAGTTTGTTTTCCGCTAGGCCTTAGGTCAGGTGCTGAAGATTGGGCACATGGACGCAAAGCGATTAGCCTACATATAAGGGCGTAGTCCACACAGTGGTGCAATACGATCGTGCACAAAACATCAAGTCATAAATTGTTTGTGGGAAGACTGTTCAAGGCAGAGAACAGAAACCACCACACTGGTGAGTGTACATATTCAGGTACACACATATAAAAATCTGCACCTTTACCTGTTAAACACTGTATATGACTGAGCGTTGTTTTCGCATAATGTGCATGCGGGACGAGAGCACAATTTTTTTTGCTATCAGTTGTAAAATGAAAGATTTGTTTTCTTATTGCCGAATGTCATGAAATACACTCCTGGAAATTGAAATAAGAACACCGTGAATTCATTGTCCCAGGAAGGGGAAACTGTATTGACACATTCCTGGGGTCAGATACATCACATGATCACACTGACAGAACCACAGGCACATAGACACAGGCAACAGAGCATGCACAATGTCGGCACTAGTACAGTGTATATCCACCTTTCGCAGCAATGCAGGCTGCTATTCTCCCATGGAGACGATCGTAGAGATGCTGGATGTAGTCCTGTGGAACGGCTTCCCATGCCATTTCCACCTGGCACCTCAGTTGGACCAGCGTTCGTGCTGGACGTGCAGACAGCGTGAGACGACGCTTCATCCAGTCCCAAACATGCTCAATGGGGGACAGATCCGGAGATCTTGCTGGCCAGGGTAGTTGACTTACACCTTCTAGAGCACGTTGAGTGGCACGGGATACATGCGGACGTGCATTGTCCTGTTGGAACAGCAAGTTCCCTTGCCGGTCTAGGAATGGTAGAACGATGGGTTCGATGACGGTTTGGATGTACCGTGCACTATTCAGTGTCCCCTCGACGATCACCAGTGGTGTACGGCCAGTGTAGGAGATCGCTCCCCACACCATGACGCCGGGTGTTGGCCCTGTGTGCCTCGGTCGTAAGCAGTCCTGATTGTGGCGCTCACCTGCACGGCGCCAAACACGCATACGACCATCATTGGCACCAAGGCAGAAGCGATTCTCATCGCTGAAGACGACACGTCTCCATTCGTCCCTCCATTCACGCCTGTCGCGACACCACTGGAGGCGGGCTGCACGATATTGGGGCGTGAGCGGAAGACGGCCTAACGGTGTGCGGGACCGTAGCCCAGCTTCATGGAGACGGTTGCGAATGGTCCTCGCCGATACCCCAGGAGCAACAGTGTCCCTAATTTGCTGGGAAGTGGCAGTGCGGTCCCCTACGGCACTGCGTAGGATCCTACGGTCTTGGCGTGCATCCGTGCGTCGCTGCGGTCCGGTCCCAGGTCGACGGGCACGTGCACCTTCCGCCGACCACTGGCGACAACATCGATGTACTGTGGAGACCTCACGCCCCACGTGTTGAGCAATTCGCCGGTACGTCCACCCGGCCTCCCGCATGCCTACTATACGCCCTCGCTCAAAGTCCGTCAACTGCACATACGGTTCACGTCCACGCTGTCGCGCCATGCTACCAGTGTTAAAGATTGCGATGGAGCTCCGTATGCCACGGCAAACTGGCTGACACTGACGGCGGCGGTGCACAAATGCTGCGCAGCTAGCGCCATTCGACGGCCAACACCGCGGTTGCTGGTGTGTCCGCTGTGCCGTGCGTGTGATCATTGCTTGTACAGCCCTCTCGCAGTGTCCGGAGCAAGTATGGTGGGTCTGACACACCGGTGTCAATGTGTTCTTTTTTCCATTTCCAGGAGTGTATATCTGGAAATTAAACTGTGGTATGATCAACTATGGTGAAATTGCACTTATAAGGAAGTTCAATATTCAGATAGCGTTTTTATTATTAAAGGATGAAAAGATATTTGTCCATTAAAGTCACCATCACGTTCCACTGCCCTACGCCAATGCTCCTCACCGGCTACTAAACCTCGCCAAGTCCGCTGCGTTCACTTAGCCACGACCCACAGCCAGCTACTGTGTTTGTGCTCCAATGTCATTCCGTAACGTCCACATTAAAACACAGTCAATGTTAACATTCTCCTAGAACGGAAAGTTCAACACGAAATCCACGCCCACGTAAGGAATATCCCAATTTTCCGTACTACAAGAAATAACTCGACTAATCACAAGGATAACTCTCTCCTGACTTCTGAAACACACCACCAAATCACTACCTCCGCCTTAGAAAGCATACGACTTCTTCACGCCACGAGCGTCGCCGACACACTATTGGATTTCTTGAGCTCCAGACTGCTCCATGAATTCATTTAGCATTTACGCATTCCATTCACTCTTAACCAGTAGCAGAATGTGGGCAGTTTCATTGGCTACTCCCTGCTACTAACTACGGCGCCTCTGTAAAAGTGCTGCTTCCTGGTAGGGGCCTTAGAACTTTCTCTGGTGTCGGGAAACATCAGTCATCATGGGAAATCACGAACCCTTAAGTCAGCTAAGCAGGCTCCGATCACATCCCCCTTAGGAGGATTAAGGAAGATCGACCCATCACCCTCCCAGACTGGAGAACCCCTCGTTCTTATGGCTACTGGCTCTGGTGGAGACGGTACCCACATCACGAGAACACAGGCACGGGCCGGGCCGGAAATACTGTGCTCCAAGGCCACTCGAGGAATGAAGAACAGTAACAGGCCTGGGGACGCTGATGTTTAAGCGGAAATGAGTAATGCTGGAGGAAAAGTAATACAATACGAGTATGCACAAGTTACTTACATTAAATTTGTAGAATACAATTCCTTAAAGTTGGAACAGTTGCTGTAGTTCACAAGCATGGAGACGGTCAAGACACAATCTACAAATCTTTAAATTCCTCTCTGCAATGTTCATGATATTTACTGAAATTACGACTAAACGCATAGAAGATACAATGGATTTATCCAGGCAAAGGAACAAACTGGATTTAGAAGTAGACTGAACACGAAGAGCCATTTTAAAGTCGTGAATGCAACTGTAGAGCACGGCAATGAATATGAATTACCACCTCGCTTCTAATTAATGGATTTCGACCTAGATTATGACAATATTTTAGCAAAATCTTTACTAACAGCCCTTAGGAAGAAAATACAGTTATTCTACCCATACTCCTGCATTGTTAACTGTAGACGTGAATTTCCATTAAACTTGATTTTGATAGTGAGGTTATCAGAATTCTACGAGGACCCAGAAATGAGATTTTGTATAGCTAAAACTGTTCCTAACGGCACTAGAGAAATTTTCAGATATCTAAACTGAGGAAATTAGGCAATATGTATTATATTAACTGAATTTTCCGTCGGTGCTTGATATATTTGTTCCATTACCTGAATCTGTCTTTCAAACAGATCTACAGATCAACATAAATATCGCTTCCAGTAATGGCTATAGCTCTGCCCTACTGATAATATACTGCGAAAAAAGGAAATGCGTAAAATATCACCCCTTCTGTGCTCTGACAGACGGAAACCAGTCAGTACTAACAAAAACTGGTACTGGCAAAATTTCAGATAACTTCATTGAAATGTTGAAATCTCGCAACTGCAGATCAGCATTTTATAATACCAACAGAATATCAAACATTTTATTCAATAGCACAGACAAACTACAACTCTTGGCATAGAGAGGTGTATATAAAATCATGTTCAAATACTGTGGAAAAGTATACTTTGGTCAGTCAGGCAGAGCTGTAGCAATTACGTTATCCGAACACGATCGAAGCTGGAGATTAAGAAAGAAAGATTCAACCTTTGCCGATCACATTTCAACGGAAAGCCACTCATATCATGTATAATGTGATGTTATACATTCTGTAAAGCAAAGCAGGATGGTGACGCTGCTGGAAATACTATAAATCAATAAACATGTGACACACAATGCGAGCATAGAATTAAACGATCAAACTCAGTTTTCTTTTTTCTCCGTTGTGTTAATTTTCTTTGGGTAAAAGATAGATCGAAATTCTAATTCAGAATTATTTTTCATCAACTGATAAATATACCTCCACATACAATTTTCTTTTCCTTTTTTTAGTTAATGTAACTACCACTATCCGAAATACATGTCATCATTTTTATACACTTTGTATCTTCTGTGTAAACAATATCTGTGTAAGTCGCACGTCATTGTATCTGTGTTTAACATATTCCGTAGTCACCTGAAGATGCCAAACGCCGATTCGTGACCAAATAAATATAATTTCTGAGGATACGGGAAATGTTTTCTGTTGAATGGGTGTTAATTGAACGAATCTGAATAAGAATCGTTTGCTGATGACATTCTGGTTTTTGCCTCTGGTGCTGAAAAAAAAGCGTCTTCAGATTTAAACTAGGACAGAAAGTCAATTACGATAACTTTAAAATGAACAGATCTAAGATAAAATTGTACGAATGTTGTCTCAGGATGGATTGACAGACTTTCTGTATTGAGGTTATAGAAGACAACGACTATATGGAAATCGAAATAAATAAATAGAAGAGTTAAAATGGTCTGGAGTGTTTTTGGTACACCAAAGCAGATTGACCAAGGAAGAAGTCCTACGATGGATTCCAAAAGAAACGAAAAGACCAACTAGATGATCTAGTAGATGGATAGATGACATTATAGCCTTGTACGAAAAACAAGGATGGTCACACCTGGACTCTGTAATGTATGAAGAAATTTGAAGGAGGCCTTATTAGATCATGGTATGCCAAATGTTAATGACGATAACGATGCTGTTGTGTTCTATCTTTCTAAAAAACGGACTTTGTATCGCACAATACGGTAGAAAGCAACAGCAAGAGGCGTCGACACAATATCAAACTGAGAGATATCCAGAAAGGGTGCGGGACAAGAAAAGGAGATGGGTTTGACATATATCCGGAGTGGCAGTAGGAAGCGTATAGCGAAGTGGATACCCAACTACTAGGCGGTGAAGCAATTTGTGAGGCTATCAAGGATCAGAAGAACAAAAGAGGAGCGTAGAACAAAATAAGTGTCTCCTTTATTTCACGGAACGATAATTTAAGGACCTTAATCATAATAAATAATAATAAAAATTGTGAAAAATACCGCCTGTGAAATAACAAACTTTGTTACACATTAGAACTATGTGGCAGACCGGACACGAACCCAGAACTTGGTATTCCGAGGGCAACACTGTGACCGATTGTGCTGTACAGGCTTATTTCACAACTAGACTCCATAACTTAAGGCATTGGCAAGGCCTCTCCCGAACATTCCAAATTTCACGGAAAATCCCTTGCATACGTTGCTGGACTGGCATTTGTGGAAGAGAGAACGTTACTCCGTAGTAATTATCCAGCCTGAACTTTGTTTCCAGAATTAGTATTTCGACTTTGCGACGGAGTACGCTCCGCTCACAACCTCTTTTGGAACTAATGCCAGTGGTTGTTATTTCGAGGTACCTTGCGGCATGTGGTCACAGTGAAAGCTTGGAGTCTTGCCATAGCAGAGGAGCAAGATGGACATTTTTATTCCTTAGAACTAAACGAAATAACGGTGGCCGCAACGACGGGCACAGCAATGTTGTTTGGTAGTCTTGCAGCCTAGCTGGCCACAGTCTGAAAGACTCCTCTCAATGTCGACATGCAGATGGAATGAGTGTAAGTGATGATTAGAGCTCTGATTCTGAAAAATGACATTGCACGCCGTGTAGGGAAAAAAAGTGCGACCTGGTTACATACACCTATTCTACAAAGGGCTCGTGATATCATAAACTTGTCCTGACTTACTAACAGGCAACACAGCTACAAGTTTTAGGAGGTAAATACCGTATTACACAGATCAGACTTCAGCTTGAAATGTGTGTGTACGATGCGACTAAAGTCTAAAGCACACAAGCCCATTCGTGGAGTAAACGTTTATAACAGGTCTCGTTTGTAAGTGGCTCACACATGCTAAGACTTTCTTAGGATACGTTAGCTTCCTTTCAGATCAGAATTCGATATTCAATAAGCATAATGACGCCACGTAATTTGACGATTCATACATTACTGTCTTGGTTATAAGTTAACACTGTTAGGCTTCGTAAGAGAGAGTTTACGATTACAGCGGTGTGCGCAAACCGCCAGATTTCACACAGGAACGGAGTGAACAGTTTTTCCCTCGACTGATGTTCTCTAGATTCAATTAAGCGTAGTCTGGCTATTACGAGAAAGATTGCACCCACTGGGAATGAAACTGTGAGGAATTTTAGAACGTGAGAAAGTACGTGCGTAATCTCAGGATATGATGCAATAGTCATGAAACTGTTTCACTCACCAAAGAGGTAAAAACTGATTGCGACCATCTCAGTAGCTGTTGCGGTCCACGAAGAGTATTTTCATCCCATATCCTCTTTACGCAAATATGGATGTTCATACCGTCCACTACTCATGTAGCAGATATTTTGGTCAACATTTTCTTTACTCAACTCCAATGTACTTACATAAATATTAAATTACCATCAGAACATAAAAAGTAGCTATTAAATAAAACTGAAGAAACTGTATCTGATATCAACAAGAGGATGCAAATTTGCTAGAGGTTACATTTATCTGGAATTAGCATAAATAATATTTTGCAGTATATGTCTAGTTTCTTATTAATGATGTACCCAAATTAAATTCCTAAGAGATGGACGTCCTTTGTTAATGCAGTTCTTAGCTTTTTCCACATGTATGAAGTTTCTCCTTATTGAAGAGTTCTACAGGACATAATGCGTGGATCAAATCTGGACCACTTGATGACTTCTGTATTACTAGGAGAAGCACGAGAACAGTTAAACTGATTCAGGAACTAACCATAGTGGAAGTCGTTATCGCCACTGTAATGAAAATGTAAGCGAACTGGTAGAAATCTGTAGGTACGCGAATGGACGGTAGATGGAGGTTCTTTGCTGCTTTCCAGTACATAAGAAGACACAGGGACAACGCCTTACTGGAAGACCATTAGCTGACTTAAGAGAACATGAAACGGAACATTGGACGTGTATGGCTGAGTGCATAAATCTGAGGGAGACCTGTCCTACAGCACCATATTTCCGAGGGGCGACATTGACCATTATGAAGATGATGACAGGTACTTACTCTCTAAGAAAATCGTTTCAATAACGCAAGCATACGACAAAGAGCTAGAGTAGGAGAGAGCGACAAAGTATCACAGTGAGAGCCGTCCAAGAGGACACCTACCGTGTTGACACCAGTTCTTAAATTCTGATATTAATTACAGACTGAAAAGAAAAATACACTATTAGTTATGACTCGCTTCTAAGTTCTTTCGGTAGCTAGCTGCCACTGTGTCTGACTATCAACAAGAGGATGCAGACGCGAATCCTCACGGCAACAGAAGTTTTTTCCTGGCGGAAGGGCAAATAAAGAGATGGCCATCAGTTCAGGAAGCCGACATCGACAACAGACATAGCGGTGAGCTTACCCTTTACTGCATTCTAGCTATACTTGTAAGTAGGCTGTTTAGGTTTTTATGTTGGTAATATCACGTTGCGCTCTGTATGAAAATCACTGGCTGTGCTGTGTGCAGTCTGTGGCTGGTTGGCATTGTTGGAATATTCGCTATTGTAGTGTTGGCAGTTGGATGTGAACAGCGCGTAGCGTTGTGCAGTTGGAGGTGAGCTGCCAGCAGTGGTGGATGTGGGGGGAGAGATGGCAGAGTTTTGAGAGCGGATGATCTGGACGTGTGTCCATCAGAGACAGTAAATTTGTGAGACTGGATGTCATGAACTGATATATATATATATATAATGAATTTTGAACACTATTAAGGTAAATTCATTGTTTGTTCTCTATCAAAATCTTTCATTTGATAAGTATGCCTATCAGTAGTTAGTGCCTTCAGTAGTTAGAATCTTTTATTTAGCTGGCAGTATTGGCGCTCGATGTAGATTGCAGTAGTTCGAGTAACGAAGATTTTTGTGAGGTAAGTCATTCATGAAAGGTATAGGTTATTGTTAGTCACGGCCATACTTTTGTAGGGATTATTGAAAGTCAGATTGCGTTGCACTAAAAATATTGTGTGTCAGTTTAATGTTGATCAGAATAAGTAAAGGGCGAAATGTCTGAGTACGTTCAGTTCTGCTCAGCTGTTTGAAAATCAAATAACGTAAGAGGTTTATCAGCATAGTAATTTATAATTTTCCAAAGAGGATGTTTCATACATTCCGCAGAAAATAAAGAGCAGCTAACGGGTAGGCCAATTCCCATCATGATCACAGAACAAAATATTTTCGTTTAATGTTCCCTTACATGAATCTTGCGATATCACTATCACAGAAAATTCTGTGTCCGAATACGTTTTCATCAGTATACTAGACATTAACTAAATTTAACTTACAAATCCTCATGGTGAGCTACAGGAAGCAGAAGGGTAGACAACTGCGTCAAACGCTTTGTGAGCGAGATACAGTCAACGATTCTAAATATCGATTAATATCTGCGTCATCTGCCTGCATTGCCACGTTTAGCAAAAGCGTGTTTGACAATCTAATTGTTACAGTGGAGAGTCTCGACTTCCTCCTGTCGAGTGAGTAAGAGTTTACGCTGACAGAAACCTATTCCATTTAGAAGTGCGACAGAGATGAAGTTATTTCCAATACTGTTACGTTATGTGATTTCAGCGTGCCCTCTACAAAGACTCTGGCGCAGGAACCACTGTCTATCTGAAGGCAAAAAAAGGGAATAAATTTACTTATCACCTCTATCATCATACAAAATAAATAATTTGCGTCTGGAGCCCAACCAAGGTGCGTTGATTTTGTCTTTCAGTAGAATATTAACAGGTGTGGTCACCCTGATTCTACGTTAAGTCGGCATCATAAAGCAGTGTGGCATTTTTACATACGCTCTTTTAAGAGAAAAAGATACCGAGGATTTTATGGCGGTCTTCTGTACGGCACCGCAACGCTTTGGTCTAAGTCCGTCCTTATGTGTGTGGTGTTGGAATACAAATGCACCCGAGCATTTTGACACAACTCCACAGCTCTCAGGCATTGCGTAGTACAGGGATACAGAAGGGTAAATTGTTGTTGGCATTGTTATTACTTTAAAAAGGTTGTAATCTAATTGAATGCTAATGTTTCTCTGTTGTGCACGAGTGGCACTCCCAATGGCAAATCTTCACTACACTACTGGCCATTAAAATTGCTACACCAAGAAGAAATGCAGATGATAAACGGGTATTCATTGGACAAATATATTGTACTAGAAGTGACATGTGATTACATTTTCACGCAATTTTGGTGCATAAAATGGTTCAAATGGCTCTGAGCACTATGGGACTTAACTTCTGAGGTCATCAGTCCCCTAGAACTTAGAACTACTTAAACCTAACTAACCTAAGGACAGCACACACATCCATGCCCGAGGCAGGATTCGAACCTGCGACCGTAGCGGTCGCGCGATTCCAAACTGTAGCGCCTAGAACCGCTCGGCCACCTCGGCCGGCTTTTGGTGCATAGATCCACAGTTCATCAAGAGTAGTGAGTGGCGTACTGTGACGAGCCAGTTGCTGGGCCACCATTGACCAGACGTTTTCAGTTGGTGAGAGATCTGCAAAATGTGCTGGCAAGGGCAGCAGTCGAACATTTTCTGTATCCAGAAAGACCCGTACAGGACCTGCAACATGCGGCTGTGCATTATCCTGATGAAATGTAGGGTTTCGCAGGGATAGAATGAAGGCTAGAGCCACGGGTCGTAACACATCTGAAATGTAACGTCCACTGTCCAAAGTGCCGTCAATGCGGACAAGAGGTGACCGAGACGTGTAACCAGTGGCACCCTATACCATCACGCCGGGTGATACGCCAGTATGGCGATGACGAATACACGCTTCCAATGTGCGTTAACCGCGATGTCGCCAAACACGGTTGCGACCATCATGATGATGTAAACAGAACCTGGAATCATCCGAAAAATTTACGTTCTGCCATTCGTGCACTCAGGTTCGTCGTTGAGTACACCATCGCAGGCGCTCCTGTCTGTGATGCAGCGTCAAGGGCAACCGCAGCCACGGTCTCCAATCTGACAGTCCATGATGCTGCAAACGTCGTCGAACCGTTCGTGCAGATGGTTGTTGTCTTGCAAACGTCCCCATCTGTTGACTCAGGGAACGAGATATGGCTGCACGATCCGTTACAGACATGCGGATAAGATTCCTGTCATCTCGACTGCTAGTGATACGAGGCCGTTGGGATCCAGTACGGCGTTCCGTATTACCCTCCTGAACCCACCGATTCCATATTCTGCTAACAGCCATTGGATCTCGACCAACGCGAGCAGCAATGCCGCGATACGATAAACCGCAATCGCAATAGGCTACAATCCGACCTTTATCAAAGTCGGAAACGTGATGGTACGCATTTCTCCTCCTTACACGACGCATCACAACAACGCTTCACCAGGCAACGCCGGTCAACTGCTCTTTGTGTATGAGAAATCGGTTGGAATCTTTCCTCGTGTCAGCGCGTTGTAGGTGTCGTCACCGGCGCCAACTTTGTGTGAATACCCTGAAAAGCTAATCATTTGCGTATCACAGCATCTTCTTCCTGTCGGTTAAATTTCGCGTCTGTAGCACGTCATCTTCGTGGTGTAGCAATTTTAACGGCCAGTAGTGTACATGTACACTGTCCATTGAAGTTAATGTGACTGCCCGTCAAAAGCCTGAAGAACCACCTTAACCACCTTTTGCAATGCGAAACGTACAGGAAGGCAGTCAGTGAGGTTCTGGAAGGTACCGACAGCGATGTGGGGCCGTGGCGACTCCAGTCCCGTGACCAGCTGCGCCAGGTCACTCGGTTGACCATCCATGGCGCGAACAGCCCGATCGAGGTGGTCCCACAGTCTCGACTGTGTTTAAGTCCAGAATGTCTGGTGGCCAGGGAAGTATCGTAGAACTCATCCTGGTGCTCTTAGAACTATGCACGTACACTCCGTGCTGCGTGACACGCTGCGTTTCCTGCTGGTATACGCCATCATACCTAGGAGAAACAAACTGCATGGAGGGACGGAAATGGTCGCCAAGGATAGATGCATACCTGTGTTGATCCACTGTGCCTTCCAGAATGACGATATCACCCAGGGAATGTCACGAAATTAACTGCTGTTGTTGTTGTGGTTGTTGTTGTTGTGGTCTTCAGTCCTGAGATTGGTTTGATGCAACTCCTCATGCTACTCTACCCTGTGCAAGCTTCTTCATCTCCCAGTACCTACTGCAACCTACATCCTTCTGAATTTGCTCAGTGTATTCATATCTTCGTCTCCCTCTTCGATTTTTACCCTCTACGCTGCCCTCCTACACTAAATTGGTGATCCCTTGATGCTCAGAACATGGCCCACCAACCGGTCCCTTCTTCTTGTCAAGTTGTGCCACAAACTCCTCTTCTCCCCAATCCTATACAATACTTCCTCATTAGTTATGTGATCTACCCATCTAATCTTCAGCATTCTTCTGTAGCACCACATTTCGAAAGCTTCTATTCTTTTCTTGTCCAAACTATTTATCGTCCATGTTTCACTTCCATACAAGGCTACACTACATACAAATACTTTCAGAAACGACTTCCTGACACTTAAATCTATACTTGATGTTAACAAATTCCTCTTCTTCAGAAACGCTTTCCTTGAGATTGCCAGTCTCCATTTTATATCCTCTCTACTTCGACCATCATCAGTTATTTTGCTCCCCAAATAGCAAAACTCCTTTACTACTTTAAGTGTCTCATTTCCTAATCTAAAAAAAAAAAAAAATGGGTCAAATGGCTCTGAGCACTATGAGCCTTAACTTCTGAGGTCATCAGTCGCCTAGAACTTAGAACTAATTAAACCTAACTAACCTAAGGACATCAAACACATCCAAGCCCGAGGCAGGATTCGAACCTGCGACCGTAGCGGTCACGCGGTTCCAGCCTGAAGCGCCTAGAACCGCACGGCCACACTGGCCGGCTCCTAATCTAATTCCCTGAGCATCACCCGACTTAATTCGACGACATTCCATTATCCTCGTTTTGCTTTTGTTGACGTTCATCTTATATCCTCCTTTCAAGACACTGTCCATTCCGCTCAACTGTTCTTCCGGGTCCTTTGCTGTCTCTGACAGAATTACAATGTTATCGGCGAACCTCAAAGTTTTTATTTCTTCTCCATAGATTTTAATACCTACTCCGAATTTTTCTTCTGTATCCTTTACTGCTTGCTCAGTATACAGATTGAATAACATCGGGGAGAGGCTACAACCATGTCTCACTCCCTTCCCATCCACTGTTTCCTTTTCATGTCCCTCGACTCTTATAACTGCCATCTGGTTTCTGTACAAATTGTAAACAGCCTATGGCTCCCTGTGTTTTACCCCTGCCACCTTCAGATTTTGAAACAGTGTGTTCCAGTCAACATTGTCAAAAGCTTTCTCTAAGTCTACAAATGCTAGAAACGTAAGTTTGCCTTTCCTTAATCTTTCTTCTAAGATAAGTCGTAAGGTCAATATTGCCTCACGTGTTCCAATATTTCTTCAGAATCCAAACTGATCTTCCCCGAGGTCGGCGTCCACCAGTTTTTCCATTCGTCTGTAAAGAATTCGTCGAAAATAACTAGCCAGATGATAACACTCGCTCCTGGTTGCAGGATGTTTGTTTACAGACGTTTCACACCGTACACGCCAACGGCCGTCTGTGCGATGGAGCGCAAAACGTGATTCAGTACAGTTGCGGTACTGGTGTGTGAATCCCAGCCTCCGTCGCCGATGGGCAGCAGTCAGCACAAATGCATGGACCAGCCGCCTGCTACTGTGACCCGTACGCAGCAATGTTCGCTGAACGGTTGTTGAGTAGACGCTCCTGGTAGCCACTCGGTTCATCTGGCGATCAGTTTCTTCCCAGCTGCACGCGTATTCTCTGCAGCTGTCGTTCACCGTTGTCATCTATGGCCCGTTGTGCACGACAAATGCCTTGGTGCTGGTTTTGGATAGCTCCATTTTGGCATGCACGGTGTACGTTAACCATGACTGCATCCGAACAGTTTACGAACTTAGCCATTTCGAAAATTCTTCCACCCTTGATCCGAAAACCCATGAACCCAAAAGCCCGTGAGCATAAATCGATTCTTTAGCGCATTACAACAAAGACTGCAATTTTTTTCGCAACCCCTAACGCGCTTTTTATATCCCCTCCGCCGTTGGTGCTGCCAACTGCCGTCTGTGAGTGCTTATTCCACGCTGACTTCGAATGTAGGAGATGATCACATTAATGTAACTGGATCGCATTTGTTTAGTTGTGGGGGCCGGTTGGTGCATTACTCTTTGGTTGTCAACTTAATACGTTTCTGTGCCCGCCGCTTCTGAAATTGTTATGTTTAATGCCTACACATTTGTCCATTGACTGTGAAATGTAAACAAGTGCATCTCTAGAAAAAGATGCTTTCGTCATAAACATATGTACATCTGTAACATATCTATAAAAATCGAATCACCTTCGCTAGTTAACCACTCCCAGATTTGTGGCAGTTCAAGGTCAATACACTCGTGCCCAGTAAACTTTTACTGGGAGCGCTTAAACAAAATACTCACTTGTGACAACTTTGTAAATGAGATCAGGTATGGGAAAACGAATCTGAATTCTTCACTTGCAGTCTTTTGTGGTGACAAGAGAACAAGACAGGATTAGAATATGTGCGTACTTCTTTCTCTCACTGATATAATGAACGGAGGAGTAAAGAGAAAGGGTAATTTTGATAAGAGGTTTCTTTGTCAGCCACTAATGGACGCTTGGAAAGTATAAGAATCAAGTAGATTCAATTATGCTGCCACTGAAATATTCACCAGCTCTTTTATTTAACATAAACAGAAAAATACGAAGGAATGCTACAATTGTTTCTATTATTCTAGCTGGGTTTACTAGATATTACAGCTTTATGCAATGAAACGATACAATAAAAAGAATAGACACACAAAAATCTACAATACAAAGACTTAGCTCAATATTTACTTTTTATTGGTTTACTCACGCCTCTCTAGGTTTCTCTTTCCGAATACTATGTAAATTTCTAAGAAACAAATATCAGTATTTAGTAGTACTTCTGTGGTAACGATAACAGGTGTTATGAAGTAACAATTTATAAATAAGGCAAATTCAGTCGACAGACAGAGAATATTGACAGTAATTCTATAACATGGCGTTCAGTTACGTTGCACGCATAAACTGCGAACTGAAACGAATCGTGTTCAATACCAAAAAGTTTCGGAGAACAAAAATCAGAAGAATTGCCTTCAATATTCCGAAGATACCGCTATTAGTGAACTTGATTCTGAAGTTAGAATACAGTGACGAAGGAAATATGTAAAGTGAAATATACAGATCACCAATCAGCGCACAGTGCACTTTCGTTTCAAGTAGTCACTGGTTTTGCAGCATCCAACGCTAACAAATAAGGAAAGGTGATTTCAGACAGAGATATCTGTAACACATATTTGGGGTGAACAGAGTCAGCAGTATCTGAAAAGTATGGATTAAACAAAATAAGTATACTGGTTTCAAGTTGACGCTTGTACTGTAGCATAGTAAATAATTCATTAGAAGCGAGAACTGTATGATTTTAAGAACAGAGTAGACAATATCCAGGTGGATTGCACCGATATTCCAAACTATCACAGATATTAACAAGCCCAAGTGTTTTGTTAAATGAAGAACATTGAAATACCGGCATCGAGGCCCAACTCGGAATATACCGCAGACGTTTTCAGAGAAAGGAAAATGAATCTCGCTTTGACACGGTTTGAAGACAGCAGTAGCGCTCATAAAAATAACACTAGGAACAAAAGGGACGTCTACTATGAGTTTTCCGGTGCACGGTATTTGTGAGTTTCAGTTAATCAATTTAAACATAGATTAAATTTGAAATGAATATACGTAGGAATGTCTTATTTAATGATCAGCAAAGTTTTCACTTGGAACACTTTTTTGTAAGGCATGTGACGTGTTCTACGTCTTAGCAAGATGTAGCAAGAATGGTTCAGCTTAGTGATGTGACACAAAACAGAGAAACTTTGAAAGTGTGTTACTGGGCTCCGTGTCACAATCTCATCGCGCTCTTTGCCACTATTGTGACTGCTAGAGAGATTGGTCGAGAAGTTATTTCACGAAATTTGTTTCAACGCAAGTAGCTCTCGTTGGAGCACAACCAGAAAAACCCATGAAATCGAAGTTTTATGAAAGCAATATTTTTCGTAGGTGAAACAAGGAAGGGTTTAATAAATACGAGATCTGCACGACAATACGTGACTGGAGAGTTTGACAATCAACGACTGTGTAATTATCTTCATTTCATGTGAAAGTGTAATTCTCCTACATTTCATGTCTTTAATTTGAAAGCAGTGCATGGTATGCAAGAACAGACAAAAACGTCTCCACAAAGAAGGTTCACTGTTTATAGAAAGGAGCGGTGTTGACATATTACTATGGCAGACAGTATTTCGAACTGGCTTAAAATTTAAATAATGTTTCACAGCATTGTTATAAGATTGCAGTAAATGCGCGATACCAGCTTGAGTAACAATTATAATTTTAGCTGAGTTCTCCAACGGTGTTGAAAGAGCCTGACGACAATAGTGAAAAGGAAATAATATCTTAATGTCCTTATTCCTTTTAACGAAAATAAAAATCAATCATCACCTGCACATTTTTTTTAATTTCTCAAAAAAGTGAACTGCTCAACAACAAATGTGAGCAAAATCATACTTTTTCTAATATTATGAAAATATTATCAATAATAAGTAGTACTTACAGAACATTACGAAAGCATTTCCTTTTTAATACACTAAGTTTTTTGGCTTTTTTTGTAGAGTCTTTCTATTTATAGCATTTTGAAGTTATCCAGATGTAGGCAGAAAAGTATTTTACTATAGCGTTCAGTCAGTCGTGTTGAGCACTCGTTAGGTCCTGCTGGATCTCACCAAAGATACGAATGTCCCTCATTCTGATCGATGGTCCGTGGGACATCGGTCGTTCACTTTCGTAATAATATGAAACAGCGGCAGCCGTCGTTTTGATGTTATTATATTGCCATCAGTTTCGCTGACTCAGTACACCTTCCTCAGGCCTTAGATGACGCTGAAGGGGTGAACTCCAATCGTATTTACTATCCAATCAATGGCCAACATCTATGAACTCACTACCGTAGAATACTTTATCGACGATGTTGTGCCTGCAGCCATCAACAGCTAGTAGTTGGAATTCACCCATTCAGTGTCAGCTATGGCCTGAAGATGGTGAATTGAATCATCGAAACTGGTTGCAATATCATAAAATAACATCAAAACGACGGCTGCTGGTGTTTCATAATATAACGTCCCCAAGGATAGCTTAACCAGCAGAAAAATGCTCCTGTCTGGGCACAAAAAAAGCGAGTATGCTTGTTTAAAAGACTCAGATTGGAAATGGGGTGCCAGCTGCTTCATTCTAACTCCCGCATCACCTTTAAAAATCTTCCCAAACATTTTTGCGCCTGTCTTTAACACGTAACTCACATCTCACGCGCACAAGCTCTCCTACCCACTAGTCCATCGCTATAAGTCGCTCATACACATCCACTCCCAAATGCCCGTCCATACTCACTCACTCACTCAGCCCATTCATAGTCATTATGTCGTTGTGTTTCTCTAACTGCCACTGTCTCCTGTCCCACAGACATAGTTTCCTTCCTTCTGTGCTACTACTACTATCTACCGTCACTGTTACTACCTACATACTACTCTCTCCTACTGCTGCTATCTCATTCATAGCTTCCCACTGCTGCTGTTTCTTCTCAAGGCCACTACCTCTCTCTTCCTCGTGGTCACTGCCATAGACTCCATTGTTCATTATCACTGACTCTCACCCCCTTCCACTTTCTCCTTCTCTTTATTCTTCTCCCACTGGCATTGTATGCTTCATTCTTTTACTAGCACTTTTCTGTCGCTGTCAACTACGTTCCACTGACATGTGTTCCTATCTTCCTCTCACACTACCATTGTGTCCTTCGCTCTTTCCTTATCACAGCCGTCGCTGCGGCCGAGCGGTTCTAGGCGCTTCAGTCTGGAACCACGCGACCGCTACGGTCGCAGGTTCGAATCCTGCCTCGGGCGTGTGATGTCCTTAGGTTAGTTAGGTTTAAGTAGTTCTAAGTCCTAGGAGACTGATGACCTCAGATGTTAAGTCCCATAGTGCTCAGAGCTATTTGAACCTTATCACAACCCATATCTACTAATTTCTAGTATTTTTTTACTTTTCCGTCTCTTTCGCACTGACACTGTCTTCTGTCTCTCTCTCAGCACAAAAATAGCGGGAATTTGTTTGCGTGAAAAAAATTTAGAGAAAATTTTGAAAGCTGTTGAGGAATATAGAAAAAGGTAGATTGTACCCCACTTTTCAGTGAGAATCTTTTAAACACGAGCACATTCTCCTATATTGCGCTCCGATAGACAGTGAAATTTTGATACTTTACTAAGGCGGGACTGAAACAACGAAAAACTAATTTCACATTCCAGGCAGAATTAGACGTGCGCGTAAGTTTTACACATGCTTCAATACTACAACACGGGTTTCCCAGTACCATTCTGACGATAAAGGAGACGCTTTATAGCCTATTTCTCTGTGCTATGTCACTTTGTAAACTACTTTTTTCGCCTCACTTCCGATATTTCGTGCATATAGTACGTGCACAAGTACGGTAGCTTTGACCCTATGTATCTCGGAAAAGGATAAAGATATCAACAATATTTCCAACGTTGTTCGAGATCGGCATCTTAGGAATATATCGTAAAAATTATAACGATTTAATGCGCATATACGCCTTGGAATTCGCGGTTCGGTTTTGGTAATCAAAAACTACGTTTTTCGTGTTTTCTCATGAACCAACCAACGAGCTGTCTCCATAAGCCCGTTAAGACGCGCCGTAGATCACATCTAAAGCTTTTGGCTCCATTTGCCTTAGCTGGAAGAATTGTGTAATATTCAAACTTTGACCCTGTCCTGTCCTGTAGGATAGTTACAGAAAGACGATCCTTCTGTTGGGTGTATAAATACTCCCTAGCCCAAGGTCTGTTCATAATGTTCAAAACACTTTAGCCTACCTTTCTGTCCCGAATAGAACCTGAGGTACGGGCCCCGGAAAATCCAGTTTCTTGCGCGGCGTTTTGGAACATATTAGGTGGCGCATGCAGTCGCGTGCATTCTGAACGGTATTTGGTCAGTTAGCAAAAGTGTGGTATGCACTTATGATTTTGGACTATAAAATCTGTGAAGAAATTTTATACCAGCAGAACAAAATAAGTGATAGTTAAGGAGAGCTTTACTATCTATTGGTTCAAAACATCTATTTTTTTAAATTGCATTTTTGGATTCATAAACGTGCTTAGAATCTACCCCTGAAACGGTTTTTCCGAATACGGAACGGAAGTGTTTGTTATTAGCGATTGGACAAAAAAATGCACCTGTCTGAAATCTGTCTTTTTCAAGCACCAGTTTTTTTCCTTCGGAGGACGAGTTATTGTACTGGTGCTTCGGAGGAAACACACAAAATTCAAATGAAAGTTTGAACACGTGTGTTTCGAAGTTAGCCCTCAAGAATTTGCGTTCTGGTGCGAAGAATGTGGAGATTGCAGCTTTCCTGGCAGTGATCAACTTCAACGAAGGATATTGAGGAATTCTGAAGACCATGACAAGGATGGATGTCACCCTGGGACTCTATTCGACGCAGTTCACCAAGCATTCGGACGACCACCGGATTCAAGCGGCTGAAAACCGCATGTCACCGGCCGTACGAGCGGCTCTGAAGCAGCGCAGGATGGCCCAGATCGAACAGAACGCCCTATATGAGGAAGAGAAAGGATTAGTTTATGGACCCGGAATAGCAGATTGAACGTACGTTGCATAATATTGCATTTATATGCAGTCAAAACTTCAAACGCGTTTTTCTCGAAAAAGACTTTTTTATCGCGCGGTATGGTAACTACAAAACTACTGAACAGATTGGCACGAGTCTTTGTTTCCGACGAAGCTAACGAAATTGTCTAGGAGTTGTACCACTTTTATTCCGACCCATCAACTATAAATATTTTTACTTGGCCGACGAAGTCGACTATTTTTTTCAAATGGCCGCCATTTAGTTTCCTGTGGACCAAATAACTTAAGAGAGGTACAACTCGTAAAGAATCTTATATACTTGGCTAACGTCGACTCAGTTTTGATTTCACACGATCCGGCTGACCTGTGGCATACCGCACGTGGAGGTCTACATCGAAATTTTGTTTCGTTCCGACGGCACTTCCGCCTTTGCTCTTCTACACTTCCGGTCGAAAAAATTCCAGTTTGTAGAAGAAATATCAATAAACATTTTGACCAAATTTGACATTGATACCTATAATACATACCGGGAAAAAAATTCTCAAAGAAAATGCTTTTTTTCGGGCCAAAGATAGTAAACCTCCTCTTAAAAATTTGATTTAATCCTAATTAGAACCTGCGTTTGGATCAAATATCCCAATTATGTGGAACGTGGAGAAACTTCGATCTCTCAGTGGGAGAACGATGAAGCCTCGCAGCTGGCCGTTACGGCACTTCAGTGATTGCACAGAGGGGCAGCACCCAGATGTGGAGCTCTGATAGCAGCCGGCCTGCCTCTCTCTGGGTTCTCTGCACTCCTCAACAGACCCGGTCACGCTGTCAGGACTGCGGTATTTAATACTTTATGTAACACCCACCAAACTGGGCCATCTTCTCTCTAGGGACGGGGCACAAGCTCGGAATATTTCAAGGACAACCTCTGCGCCTCTGTATCACTTACTACATTTTCTCGACAACTGAATTACTACAGGTTCAGAGGTGTTACGCTAAGAATCTCCATGTTTAACGGTATGCCACATTCAGTGCACCGATCGCGTTGGCTTTATATGTTTGATGCACGACTTACAAATTGCAAACACAGAGACCGCAGTTCCTTCACACCTTTCTTGTTCAAAAAGTAAAATTAGGAAATTAGAAAATGAAAGTAGAGAAAATGAAGGGGATAGCAGATGAAACATCTGTATGTCCATCTCTTTAGCGATGGTTGTGGGACTCGGCTGTTCGATACAGAATGTCAAATTAAACGCCTTTCAGCCATCAATTTTCAAGCTTACTTTATTGGGCAACCAGTTTCAGCGTTTAACTACGTCATCTTCAGGCCCCTGGCCGATGTGTAGGAATAATCTACCTCGCTTGTGATCGAAACAGCCGGCAGGTGATGGCTGAAGTGGTCACTGCAACAAATATCTACTAACACCAGTATTGCTGGCCCCTGTTTTGATCACAAGCGAGATAGATTATTCCTACACATCTGTCAGGGGCCTGAAGATGGCGTAGTAAAACGCTGAAACTGGTTGCCTAGTACAATAATGTCGAAAATTGACAGTTGAAAGGCGTTTAATATGACATTCTCATGATATGAAATACTTTTCATTCAAGATGAATGTTCAAAATGAAATCTTTTATATCTCTTATAACACAGTGCAGATGAATTACTCAACGAAGCATAAATATTATAGAAATATATGTATGTGGTTTGTGGGATTGAAGGGACCAGACTGTAGATGTATGTATGTATATAAGTATGTTCCACTTCTCCTCCTAAACCACTACATCGATTTCCACCAAACATGGTACGTATATCGATTACTGTCTGGAAAGAATCGTTGTGGGACTAAAAAGCACCTACCTATCAAACAGGTGAGGGTTAGGGATGAAAAAGCAGTTCAGACCACAACGCGCGAATACCATAATTCGTTCATCCAGTATTTGAAAATGAGAGCACGCAAAGGATTGCAACAAATTTTACACATAATTTCAAATCTTTATGAAACTTTCTCGCCGATAATCCCCACAACATGACGAGAGAAAAAAAGTTTATTACTTACTACATTTACACTGTTCGTGTAGTAAAACCGCTGCATGAAGCATTACATATTAATTTATTACTCCTTTACTACTAATTGAATTCGTAACACATTTTTCAGACAGTATCCACATGCACGACTGGACGTACCTACAAAAATAGATCGTTCCACGACTCATAATTCAGGAAATATGACGTCATAAACAATGAGATTCGTGAAAAACTACCGCATCATGTATGACTTTTTAATTTATTACTTGTTTACTACTAACTCTACCCACAACATGTTTCGCAGACAGTTGGCACATTTACCGCTGGATGTACCTGCAAAATTGGAACAGTGTACGACACGTGATACGTCATAAACATTGAGCTGCGTGAAAGTGAAACTGGAGGGCGAAATTTCCTAGAGATACAGGTCAAAACGTTTACAATTAAGTAAAAATAATTAAAAAAGTACTTGTGAATATATTTGAAATGTGCGTACGTGGGCAAAGCCGCGCGTAAAAAGCTCATCCTAAACCACTTGAACGATTTCAGGCAAATTTGGTACACATATTAGTTACAATCTGGAAAGAAATACTGTGGGTCTGAGAACCACCAGTCTCCTATTGAGGTGAGCGTGATAACGTGGAGGGAGAGAAAGGAAGGAGGTGATGAAGTAACAGAAGACTGCGATAAATTCGTACCTGTACAATGCCGGGTACTCAGCTATAAGCAAAAAGATAGTTCTGTTTATGTTAATCTAAAGCTAATGTGTACACAGATGCAACTGCATTTAAAAATCGATTTTTTTAAATACTAGTTGAGATCATTGTCATTACAAATTATCCATTCTGTTCAACTATACAGGAAGTTTTTTTTAAAAAAGAGATAAAACAAATATATTCAAGAAAATTTTCTTATTCGCCAATTCATTTTATGTTCTATAACCTATCGAACATAAAAATTAGCCCTCTTATGCCTTAAAATACCTTTTCGTATTCTTGCGTTCCTTGCATTAATCTTATTACGTAACAATTCGTTTCAGAAACGATGTCGAAGACTAATTGCTAAAATTCTACAATAGTCGTTCACGAGAAGAAAGTCATCTTTTCTTCGACGACTCACATTTTAGAGCTCTAAATACCCCCCGTACACAAATCAACGCGAATTCTTCTTAGTTTTCTTGCTCAAACATGTTGCATCTGTGACTTCAGGAGTCCTTCTTTTATTCCATACGTGAAAACAAAATTTTTCATGGTAGTAAGGGGCGACTCTTTTTGACTTACTTACTGTTCTGTTTGTAGAATAGTCATTAAATGATTTAACAGATTGTCATTTTCAGCTCGACGTTTTATTAAGGTATTCCAAAATAAACTAAAAGTACTCGTAATTTAATTCTCTGCGCATTTTTTTTTTTTGGTAAGTGCTTACGATTATTTACGATTTTATTATTCTCTCTTCACTGAGAAAAAGTCGTAATTTATAAATACAGACTGCATCCAGTCCTATAATGTTTCTGCGACACGGTCACTTTTAGAGGATCACAAACGAAAAAATGGCTAAACAAAATTGTTAGTGTTCTAAGAATATACAGAAATCTATAGCTTGTGATAGTAATATACTGAGAAGATTTCTTCATTAAGGCCATGGTCGCTGTTCCCTATCAACCTTGTCCAACCGGGTATGAGTTCCATCTCTAATGACCCTCTCCCCCGACTTAGACAAAACGTTAATTTCTACCTTATTTCTTTCGAGCAGAAGTCGAAAATATGACAGACGAGGCACTAGGCAAGGTTGTGTCGGTCGGGAACTTCGTAAGTTCTCTTCGTCTCATTTGTAGTAGATGTACCCAGCATTCTTCCTCGATATATTGTCCTTCTATTCACTCATCCGGACAGTGATTTTATACATTTAATTTTTTTTCATTTCGTCCTCAGTGCTGTCGTAAGACTATTAATCGAAGAGATAAACACCAGAGGCTGATATTTATTGTTCTTATTGAGTGTCACACAGGATATTTTCTCCTATTTATTTCACCATCATGCATTTCTTAGCTATTCCAACGACCTGAAGATCATTGTACCAAGTTAAGTGTTGTCCAGTGAGATTGGTTCTCATACATTAGTCTTTGGTTATATTCTTTGTACAACAAAATGACCACGCTTCCGTCTGCAGTTTATCAACTGCAGACGGAAGCGTGGTCATTTTGTTGTACAAAGAATATAACCAAAGACTAATGTATGAGAACCAATCTCACTGGACAACACTTAACTTGGTACAATGATCTTCGACACGAGATCACAGTTAGCGGGGCGAGTACGACTTACGGATAGCAGTCGTAGGCAGACAGAGACCCGTTCGGACGGGTGCGCGTGTTAGCACACAGCCTCCGGGATTCAGAAAGGTGCCCCAGTCCCGAATAGAGGGTCGGTGTGCCGACTAGTCCGGATGTGACTTTTAGGCGGTTTCCAAAATCCAACTATGTGAATGCCGGGCTGGTACCACGTCAGGCCTCAGTTACACACTTTGCAATGATTAGAAAACGTTCTCACACTTTTACATGGGATAAGACTAGACGCAGACAGATGGGATACACAAATTCCGTCCTGGGAGGGAAAGGCGTTGTGACTGGATTAATACGGCGCATCCTTGAAGATGCGGGATAAAGACCTGGTAAAAGAAGTCGTAGCCAGATATTGGGGCCATTAAATGTATCGGTGCACATGATGATGACGCTCTATAGGGTTCTGGACAGGAGAAGTACGTGGCATAACGATTCATTTCGCGAAAGAAGCAGAAAATTGTTCTAAACGAGATAGCTGAAGCTGCTAGCATAATGCATTTAACTTCTGTTGTCGCGTACAGATATTGCAGCACGTATCGAAACGACTCTCTGGCCGCTTATTTCAGCGAAATGTTCCAGTACAAACATACAGTCGGCTAATACCGTTAGTTCCATTACAAATGAAGCCTGCAGTTCTTGTATCTCGAGAGACAAAAGGTATGCATCTATTAATGTTACTGGAGGGTCTCTCTTGTTCGAATGAAATCACTTATCAACGTAGGTTTTTGCATTGTCTGCATCCATTCACGAAATATCACGGAAGTAAGAAGGAAAGAAGACTGGTCTCATCTCCCATCGACGACAAGACTATTAGAGGCGGCGGAGCACAACGTTGAATTCGGGAGAGGTGTTGGGGGGGGGTGGGGGTGGGGGGGGGGGGGGGGTGGGGGGGCGCTTGAGAAATGAAAGTCAGGAATATAGGGGTTCAAATCCATGTTTGGTAATCCAGATTTAGGTTCTCCACGGTTTCCCTAAATATTTTATTTGAAAGAACACAACCAATTTGGTTCGCTACAGTCATCGATTCCGAGCTTAAATTCTAACTAAAAACCTCGTCGTCGGTTGCATTTAACCTTAAAATCCCTTCATACTATGTTTAAACAGGGAAACAGTCTGGAAAGTTTGTAAGGGTGTTGCAGGTTAGATTCTGCTGATAAATAACTGTTACGAAAAAAGTTCTGTAAGTTGCACCGATTGCTATTAGATTAACGTTGGCAGTAGTCCACCAGGTCGATGCAAGCGCAAATTCAAGCACTAGCATACGCTAAAATGCGACAATGCACAGACATTCTGTGGGTGCGTGATTTACCACTTGTTCAGATGCTGATTATTACTTAAAATGTACCATTTTCGGAAAGGATAAATTTAAACTAGGTGAGCAAAAGCTACGTTTATCAGGTTTGAGGATAACAAACGAAGAACACGGATGACAACGCAGTGTCTGACAAGCTGCTTGAATTTGCGGGCGCAACGAACGGACTGACTGGCTTCAAATCTAATTGAATCGGAAACGGTGCAATGACTGAATTTTTCTCTTAACAATTATTTCTCAGCAAAACCTACCCTGCAACACCCTTACAAGCTTTTCACACTGTTTGTGACCATCTTGTATATTTATGTATCTAAATTCCCCTTACAAAATGCTTGAATGTGTAAACAAAAAAAGTAGAGTAAATACTGGTGTAAGTACGACCAATATTTGGAGATTAATAGTTTCCCTGCTATACAGCAATTTGTTCCCTTCTCCTGTATTTGCTGTGTAAAAGAGGAAACGCATTTGTTGCCAACTGGCAAGTGTGATGACAGTGCCGAGTATAAAAAGTACATACTGTGGTGTCACCGCCAGACACCACACTTGCTAGGTGGTAGCTTAAATCGGCCGCGGTCCATTTAGTACATGTAGGACCCGCGTGTCGCCACTGTGTGATCGCAGACCTAGCGCCACCACAAGGCAGGTCTCGAGAGACGATATAGCACTCGCCCCAGTTGTACGAGGAGATTGCTAGCGACCATACGGACGAAGCCTTCCTCTCATTTGCCGAGAGCCAGTTAGAATAGCCTTCTGCTAAGTCCATGGCTACGACCTAGCAAGGCGCCATTAGCCTTACCTACTTTGAGAGTTATAGTATAAATGTCTCAAGAAGAATGCTGTAGTCATCAAATAATAAAGTTAAGTATAAAGCAGCTACGTACTTTTCTTGCTACCATTCAATAGTTATCCTGTTCCAGAATTGACGCCCGTCGGCGTGAGTGTGTACGCGTGCCTTTCTATCGGCTACCCGTCACTGTGGACTGGCTGCCTTGTCAGTCCACTTCACATACGAAACATCCTGTACTCCTATGTCACATCACACACTCTGATTCTTCTTCCACAGATGCCTCGGCTTCATCTGTTCAGTCTGAATGTCACACAACAGCAGTTAACACTGATCGTTGTTGTTAGCACATTGGTTATTTGACTACAAAAGTAATTACTGCAATTCTGCATCAGTCGCAACTGAATGGAAAGCAGTGTTCCTGCTTGCTTGTGATGCATACGGCATGACGTTTATTTCTGACGTATACTGGACGTCCGTAATAATGTAGTTAGTTATGTGAGTCACTAATCCTGCGAACAAGTACCATACTTGAGTAGGTACACACCGTGAGTGCACCTTTCTCGCGAGCGGGCAGTGTCGCCTAGTATCCAATGCTGGCCTGAAATATGCACTCAGCACTCAGGCCACAAGTGGCCCATCCGACCGCCGTGTCACCTTCAGTTGAGGATGCGGATAGGAGGGGCGTGTGGTCAGCACACCGCTCTCCCGGTCGTTACGATGGTTTTCTTTGACCGGAGGCTTTACTATTCGGTCGAGTAGCTCCTCAATTGGCATCGCGACGCTGAGTGCACCCCGAAAAATGGTAGCAGCGCATGGCGGCCTGGATGGTGACCCATCCAAGTGTCGGCCACGCCCGACAGCGCTTAACTTCGGTGATCTTGCGTGAAACGGTGTATCGACTGCGGCAAGGCCGTTGCTCGGCCTGAAATATGGGGCGGTCGTAATTCCAACACGTTCATTAGGGTCCAGCATGTACACGAGATCACTGTAAGAGCATGAGAACACGCTTCGCACAAGTGGACGCTGCGACAGTGGCAGAAACCGACCTGTGTGCTGATGCTGGTTGTGGAACTCCGGGAAGGTGGCGGCGGGGTCGAAGGCCGGAGCGTGGAGGATTGGCGGCGCGGCGAACCAGTGAGGGAAGTCCGACTGCGCGAGGGCCATGCTGACCCGAGCTGAGCTGCGCTGTGGAGTGTGGAGTGACCGCGGCGGAGCTGGGCACGCACTGCCGTTGTCGCCGCCGCGCCGGGCTAACAAAAGTGCGGCGGAGAGGGCGACGACGCCGCCCCTCCCCCTCTTCACGCGGTGACGCCGCGGGGGCGGGTAAGTGACGTCACGTCTCGGTACCTTACTGTACTGTGCGGCAAGACTCGGCGCCACCGAGCGAGGTGGCGCAGTGGTTAGCACACTGGACTCGCATTCGGGAGGACGAAGGTTCTGTCCCGTCTCCAGCCATCCTGATTTAGGTTTTCCGTGATTTCCCTAAACCGTTTAAGGCGAATGGCGGGATGGTTCCTTTGAAAGGGCACGGCCGATTTCCTTCCCAATCCTTCCCTAGCCCGAGCTTGCGCACCGTCTCTAATGACCTCGTTGTCGACGGGACGTTAAAAACTAACCACCACCACCATCGGCGCCACCACGTGACGTGCTCCTGCTGATGAGAACTGGGAACTGTATCTAACAACAAGAAAGAGTAATGACCCAGGAACAGCCAAATATTATAAAAACTACTGTGCTACATTAAGAAACGTTATTAAAAAGTCCAGAAGCATGTGCATCATGTCTGAGATTAAGGGGAGCCGGAGGTGCCTATGCTGCCCATGTTAAAATCACTAAGTTTGAGGAACATATATGAATAAACTACCAAATAGAAATATTTGAATTTTTTTTACGTATATAGTGGTTTAGTATTGCAGTTATGACAGAGGGATTTTGTAGTATCTTTTCTAGTTTCCTTCCAATTATTTTTTTTATTAATGACCCTCATTTTTTTTACAAATAATTGCTTTATAATTAAACTGAAATGAAACTACTGAACATATTGCCAAATGGCTGTGTTACAATGTAAGTTTGACCACTAGGAGTGCTGTATAAAAATTTCGTCTCTCTAGCTTGAGTGAATTTTGAGAAAGTGTTCCTTCTATTCGAAAAATTCTAATTTACGGGAAATGGCTATCAACGTTTCTCAATACATTCCTGCACTATAGGATGGATTATCAGGGTCTTATTCTTCATCCTCCAAAAGCTTCCTCTTCTGTCTTCTTTTCTGGCCTGTTGTTCCATCATACTTCATATGCCTTTCTCTTCTTTCTGCTCCTCTTATCCTTTCTCTGTCAATATTTCTTAGTGCTCGTACAGTGTTCACCGCAGCTGTAAATCCTAATGCCTTCAGAACTTCACACTCCACACTGTTCCCTTGGTTGTAGGTTGCTATTGCATCATAAATGCCAAAGTGCAGTGTTTTTATGCTTCAAAACACCCTTTTAGGAATTACTTTCCAAATCAAATTGCTTACGCTCTCATTAGGGGCGCAACACTGAACTAATTCGAAATGGTAAACAGCAAAGAGACGATGTTCCGCGCTCTTATTCATTGTAGTATCGCAACTTGGTATTAGTGTTAATTTTCTTTTCCTACGTTCTTCCTCTTCTTATATACACGGTTACTAATGAGTGGCATCGTAACCAGAACAAAAGTGTACGACAATATTAAATGGAGCAAGATATTCGAAATTCTGAGGAAAAGAGGAGTAAGCTGTAAGGAAATACGGGTAATATTTGTCACAGAAAATAATGTAGCCAACCCTTGCACACTCGCTGTATGCGTAACATAAGGCGCTGTATGCGTAACAGGCCGAGAAAATCCCAAGCAGTTCGCCAGGAAGTCACGAGATGGTGTTAGATGCATTCAGCGCCCGCCCATTTCCTCTGCAGGCATGGGGGAAAATGGTAATAACTCCACTTCTAGGGCGAGTAGAACAATAATTCAAAGTTTACATTAAAGAGGAATGTTCCAATTAATTTTCGTTAGCAAAAAAAAAAAATCGTAATTTTTTGGATTTGACCACCTCCGGCTCCCCTTAAAACCTCTGATAACAAAATCAAAACAATTTGGAATATTATTACAAGGGAGACAGGGCGACCAAGAGTACAGGATGACGGCATCACCATCAAAGCGAATGGAAACTTGATAAACAACAAGCAGAAGTCGAAAATATTTTGAATAATCATTTTTTAAATGTTGTAGAGAATATGGGATCTAAATGTTCATTAGAAGAAGCAAGGCAGTTAATGGAAGAGGCCTTACCCACACCATTTGATACAATTGAATTTCCACCCACCTCTCCTTCCGGAATTAGGAAGATAATAAAGTCTCTCAAGAATAAAAGCTCACATGGAATTGACGGCATTTCCAGAAGGGTAATACAAGCTTGTTCCCAAGAAATAAGTGGGATTCTTAGCCACATATGTAATAGCTCTCTGAAGCAGGGTCTGTTCCCAGATAGACTGAAGTGTGCCATTGTTAAACCACTGCATAAAAAAGGGGATACGTCTGATGTCAACAACTACCGCCCAATCTCTCTTCTGACTGCCTTATCCAAAATTCTTGAAAAAGTAATGTATCGTAGAGTAGCTTCACACCTTTGCAAAAATAAAGTTTTAACAAAATGTCAGTTTGGTTTTCAGAAGGGTTTTTCAACTGAAAATGCTATATATACAATCACTAATGAAATAAACTGGGAGACGAAGAAGCTTCCACAGGATAGAGTAGCATGGAGAGCTGCATCAAACCAGTTTCAGGACTGAAGACCACAACAACAACAACAATGAAATATTAAATGCTCTGAGTAACCGGAAGTCACCCGTTGGGATTTTTTGTGATCTATCAAATGCTTTTGATTGTGTAAATCATGGAATACTTCTAGGATAAGCTCAAGTACTGTGGTATGAATGGGACAGTGCTCAAATGGTTTAAATCATACCTAACTGGAAAAGTGCAGAAAGTTGAAATAAGCAGATCACATACTATGCAAAAAACTGGTGATTTCTCAAACTGGGGAACAATCAAGAATGGAGTGTCGCAAAGTTCGGTCTCGGGTCCTCTGCTGTTCTTAATATATATTAATGACTAGCCATACTACATTCACAAAGATGCAAAGCTGGTACTTTTTGCCGATGATACAAGTATAGCTATCACACCCAACAGAGAAGAATTAACTGGTGAAACTGTAAACGATGTTTTTCAGAAAATCATTAAGTGGTTCTCTGCAAATGGGCTCTCATTAAACTTTGACAAAACAGAGTGTATACAGTTCCACACAGTAAATGGAATGACACCATTAATATATATATATAAAGTTCGATCAGAAATCGGTAGCTAAGGTAGAATATTCAAAATTTCTATGTGTATGCATGCATGAGGGGTTGAACTGGAAAAAACACACTGAGGATCTGCTGAAACGTTTGAGTTCAGCTACTTATGCTATTAGGGTCATTGCAAATTTTGGAGATATACATCTGAGTAAATTAGCTTATCACGCCTATTTTCATTCTCTGCTTTCGTATGGCATCATATTCTGGGGTAACTCATCATTGAGTTAAAGAGTGTTCATTGCACAAAAGCGTGTAATCAGAATAATTGCTGGAGCTCATCCAAGATCATCCTGCAGACACTTATTTAAAGAGCTAGAGATCTTCATTGCAGCCTCACAATATATATATTCACTTATGAAATTTTTTATTAACAATCCGAACGAATTCAAAAGTAATAGCTACAACACTATGAGAAAGGATGATCTTCACTACTCAAGGTTAAATCTAACTTTGCCTCATAAGGGGGTCAATTATGCTGCCACAAAAGTCTTTGGTCACTTACCTAATAGCATCAAAAGTCTGACAGATAGCCATATAGCATTTAAAAGGAAATTAAAAGATTTTCTTAATGGCAACTCGTTCTACTCATTAGATGAATTTTTGGATATAGTAAGCGGGTAATTTCCCCAACCTCCATAAACAAACAAAAATTAAAGATATTAAGTGTCATGTAATATTTTGTGTAATGTAATATCTTGCATAGACACCTTTTATTAACCTGACACGTTCCACATCATTCATGATCTATGGAACAAGTACTAATCCAATCTAATCTAATCTGTCTTCCCTCCACTCACGTCGTCTTCATTGCACCCAATGACGACATAAAACTGTTCTGTCGTAAATATCTGGGCTGACACTTACGAGAGTTTCTCGCTCTGTCTGTCTTCCCTCCACTCATGTCGTCTTCGTTGCGCTCAGTGACCACACAAAAATGCCACTTCGTAAATTTCTGGACTGAAACTTACGAAGATAGTTTAAAATGTTCTCAGGGTGGAATAGAAAGAAACGACTTACCTCAGTAAAACTTTTTTATTTTTTTAGTCTGGTCTCCCGGTACACTAAAGTACTTGGTCCAGCGACGTTCCAACACTGATCCCATCTCGATTATTAGATTCCTTCAGGCCTATAAAATACCCGTCAACTACGGCTGTCATTTCTTCGTTTGAAGAGAATCTCCCTCCACCGAGAAAAATTTTGAGCTCAGCGAAGAGATGGAAGTCTGATGCCGCCAAATCAGGCCAAAAAGGTGGGTGTGGCAACAATCCGCATCCTAGTTCATGTCATTCTGCCACAGCAACAACAGTTCTGTGTGGACGCGCGTTGTCTTGATGAAAGATGACTTCATTCGTCGCCAAACCTGGCCTTTTATCGTTATCTTTTACTGTAGCTGGTCCAGGAGGTTACAATAGTATTGCCCCGAAAATTTTTGACCAGTGTAATTCTTCTGATTCAAAAAGGGTATTTTTGGCTCAAAAGCGGGCTGTTCGAGCTATATGTGGTGTAAGTTCGAGAACCTCTTGTCGACCCCTATTCAACAGTCTGGGAATTCTGACATTGCCCTCACAGTATATATTTTATTTAATGTCGTTTGTTGTTAGCAATATTAGCTTATTCTCAAGAGTTACCAAAAAAGTCTCTCAGCACTATGGGACTTAACTGCTAAGGTCATCAGTCCCCTAGAACTTAGAACTACTAAAACCTAACTAACCTAAGGACATCACACACATCCATGCCCGAGGCAGGATTCGAAGCTGCGACCGTAGCGGCCACTCCGACCGGTTCAAGAGTTAGCACCTTTCACTCAGTTAATACTAGGCAGAAACAAAATCTGCATGTGGAATGCACTTCCTTGACTCTTGTGCAGAAAGGAGTGCACTATTCTGCAGCATCCATTTTCAATAAGCTACCACAAGAAATCTTAGCAGTAGCCCAAACACTTTTAAGTCTAAATTGAAGAGTTTCCTCATGGCTCACTCCTTCTATTCTGTCGAGGAGCTGCTGGAAGAGCTGAAAAATTAAGCAAATTCCAGTTTTACATTATTGATTTTCTTTATTTAAACATACGACTTGTCGCCTGAATTAGTTTCTTATCCATCATTTTATCTGTTTCTACAATCGTGTTATAATTTTATGTATTGACTCGTTCCATGACCATGGAGACTTCTCCTTAATTTGGTCCCACGGAACAATAAATGTTGTTGTTGTGGTCTTCAGTCCTGAGACTGGTTTGATGCATCTCTCCATGCTACTCTATCCTGTGCAAGCTTCTTCATCTCCCAGTACCTACTGCAACCTACATCCTTCTGCTTAGTGTATTCATCTCTTGGTCTCCCTCTACGATTTTTACCCTCCACACTGCCCTCCAATGCTAAATTTGTGATCCCTTGATGCCTCAAAACATGTCCTACCAACCGATTCCGTCTTCTACTCAAGTTGTGCCACAAACTCCTCTTCTCCCCAATCCTATTCAATACCTCCTCATTAGTTACGTGATCTACCCACCTTATCTTCAGCATTATTCTGTAGCACCACATTTCGAAAGCTTCTATTCCCTTCTTGTCCAAACTATTTATTGTCCATGTTTCACTTCCATACATGGCTACACTCCATACAAATACTTTCAGGAACGACTTCCTGACACTTAAATCTATACTCGATGTTAACAAATTTCTCTTCTTCAGAAACGATTTCCTTGCCATTGCCAGTCTACATTTTATATCCTCTCTACTTCGACCATCATCAGTTATTTTACTCCCTAAATAGCAAAACTCCTTTACTACTTTAAGTGTCTCATTTCCTAATCTAATTCCCTCAGCATCACCCGATTTAATTAGACTACATTCCATTATCCTTGTTTTGCTTTTGTTGATGTTCATCTTATATCCTCCTTTCAAGACACTGTCCATTCCATTCAACTGCTCTTCCAAGTCCTTTGCTGTCTCTGACAGAATTACAATGTCATCGGCGAACCTCAAAGTTTTTACTTCTTCTCCATGAATTTTAATACCTACTACGAATTTTTCTTTTGTTTCCCTTACTGCTTGCTCAATATACAGATTGAATAACATCGGGGAGAGGCTACAACCCTGTCTCACTCCTTTCCCAACCACTGCTTCCCTTTCATGCCCATCGACTCTTATAACTGCCATCTGGTTTCTGTACAAATTGTAAATAGCCTTTCGCTCCATGTATTTTACCCCTGCCACCTCCAGAATTTGAAAGAGAGTATTCCAGTTAACATTGTCAAAAGCTTTCTCCAAGTCTACAAATGCTAGACACGTAGGTTTGCCTTTTCTAATCTAGCTTCCAGGATAAGTCGTAGGGTTAGTATTGCCTCACGTGTTCCAACATTTCTACGGAATCCAAACTGATCTTCCCCGAGGTCCGCTTCTATCAGTTTTTCCATTCGTCTGTAAAGAATTCGCGTTAGTATTTTGCAGCTGTGACTTATTAAACTGATAGTTCGGTAATTTTCACATCTGTCAACACCTGCTTTCTTTGGGATTGGAATTATTATATTCTTCTTGAAGTCTGACGGTATTTCGCCTGTCTCATATATCTTGCTCACCAGATGGTAGAGTTTTGTCAGGACTGGCTCTCCCAATGCCATCAGTAGTTCTAATGGAATGTTGTCTACTCCCGGGGCCTTGTTTCGACTCAGGTCTTTCAGTGCTCTGTCAAACTCCTCACGCAGTATCTTATCTCCCATTTCGTCTTCATCTACATCCTCTTCCATTTCCATAATATTGTCCTCAAGCACATCGCCCTTGTATAAACCCTCTATATACTCCTTCCACCTTTCTGCCTTCCCTTCTTTGCTTAGAACTGGGTTGCCATCTGAGCTCTTGATATTCATACAAGTGGTTTTCTTCTCTCCAAACGTCTCTTTAATTTTGCTGTAGGCAGTATCTATCTTACACCTAGTGAGACAAGCCTCTACATCCTTACATTTGTCCTCTAGCCATCCCTGCTTAGCCATTTTGCACTTCCTGTCGATCTCATTTTTGAGACGTTTGTATTCCTTTTTGCCTGCTTCATTTACTGCATTTTTATATTTTCTCCTTTCATCAATTAAATTCAATATTTCTTCTGTTACCCAAGGATTTCTATTGGCCCTCGTCTTTTTACCTACTTGATCCTCTGCTGCCTTCACTACTTCATCCCTCAGAGCTACCCATTCTTCTTCTACTGTATTTCTTTCCCCCATTCCTATCAATTGTTCCATTATGCTCTCCCTGAAACACTCTACAACCTCTGGTTCTTTCAGTTTATCCAGGTCCCATCTCCTTAAATTCCCACCGTTTTGCAGTTTCTTCAGTTTCAATTTGCAGTTAATAACCAATAGACTGTGGTCAGAATCCACATCTGCCCCTGGAAATGTCTTACAATTTAAAACCTGTTTCCTAAATCTCTGTCTTACCATTATATAATCTTTCTGATACCTTTTAGTATCTCCAGGATTCTTCCAGGTGTACAACCTTCTTTTATGATTCTTGAACCAAGTGTTAGCTATGATTATGTTATGCTCTGTGCAAAATTCTACAAGGCGGCTTCCTCTTTCATTTCTTCCCCCAATCCATATTCACCTACTATGTTTCCTTCTCTCCCTTTTCCTACTCTTGAATTCCATTCACCCATGACTATTAAATTTTCGTCTCCCTTCACTACCTGAATAATTTCTTTTATCTCGTCATACATTTCATCTATTTCTTCATCATCTGCAGAGCTAGTTGGCATATAAACTTGTACTACTGTAGTAGGTGTGGGCTTTGTGTCTATCGTGGCCACAATAATGCGTTCACTGTGCTGTTTGTAGTAGCTAGCCCGCACTCCTATTTTTTTATTCATTATTAAACCTACTCCTGCATTACCCGTATTTGATTCTATATTTATAACCCTGTAATCACCAGACCAAAAGTCTTGTTCCTCCTGCCACCGAACTTCACTAATTCCCACTATATCTAACTTTAACCTATCCATTTCCCTTTTTAAATTTTCTAACCTACCTGCCCGATTAAGGGATCTGACATTCCACGCTCCGATCCGTAGAACGCCAGTTTTCTTTCTCCTGATAACGACGTCCTCTTGAGTAGTCCCCGCCCGGAGATCCGAATGGGGGACTATTTTACCTCCGGAATATTTTACCCAAAAGGACGCCATCATCATTTAATCATACAGTAAAGCTGCATGTCCTCGGGAAAAAAATACGGCTGTAGTTTCCCCTTGCTTTCAGGCGTTCCCAATACCAGCACAGCAAGGCCGTTTTGGTTAATGTTACAAGGCCAGATGAGTCAATCATCCAGACTGTTGCCCCTGCAACTACTGAAAAGGCTGCTGCCCCTCTTCAGGAACCACATGTTTGTCTGGCCTCTCAACAGATACCCCTCCGTTGTGGTTGCACCTACGGTACGGCTATCTGTATCGCTGAGGCAACCAAGCCTCCCCATCAACGGCAAGGTCCATGGTTCATGGGGGGGAACAATAAATAAATAAATAAATAAAGATGGTTTATCAGCAGCATCTCTTTTGATCCCAGAAAACTAACGCCATGACTTTCGCGGCTGACCCCCAGCTTATTGTCTGTGGTTTCTTTGGTGATGATGGACCAACATGTGTCGACTGGTTCGACAGTGGTTTTGCTTCTGAGGTACAGTAGTGCAAACAAGTTTCACACGAGGTCACAAACCGGTGCTAAAACTCTTGTCGTTTGCTCTGAAAACGAGTCAAACATTAATTACGAAATATAGTATAAAACTGCTGTAGAGTTTCTCAAATATATTCACCGTTTATCTTTGTGAAGTTCTTTGTTTCTTGTCATGACGCGTTTCCGGAATCATCATGTGATCTGACGGGCTGGTAAATAAACAAAATTTCATTTCACATGCTGCAGATGTTACAAGAGTCTTATAATGGTCATTACAAAAAACAACAGTTGAGAGTAACAAAACGTGACTCTCCGATACTCCCTTAGAATACATACGTACAACACGATTTTGACATACCAGTCGAGTATCGACAACTGGAGTTTAAGCTTCGTCACTTATAAACACAATACCAGTAAGAAACGTAACAGGCTGGGTGGTTAGTTGACTCGGTGGAGGGGGGAGAGGGAGGGAGGGGTCATCGCTCCCATCGGAATAAGGAAGGATGCGGGAGGAAAACGGCCGTACCATTTCAAATAAACCATCCAGACATTTTCCTGAAACGATCTAGGGAAATCACGGAAAACCTCAGTCAGGATGGCCAGACGCTGGTTTGAACCGTCATCCTCCCGAATGCGTCCAGTATACTAATCACTGCGCCACGCCGCTCGGTAAACCTAAAAGGCATAAGGCCATAGCTGTAAAGCCGAACTGTCTGCCCCACAGAAGAAGATATGGCGACCGTTAAAGGATGCTGCAGCACAGACATGTGTGCCCCACTTTGCGTTGCTTACGTGAAAGTACTGACTAAAAACACCTTCGCATACACGTATACAAAAACCTGAAACTATGCAATGTTCCACAATTCTGATCATTGGGAATTTTTACAAGGCAGCAGCAGCTGGCCGAGGCAGAAGCAACAGCAGGGAAGTATCCTATTTTGTAACTTTTACGAGTTCCTAACCAGGGGTGAACTGTATAATTTCATCTGTGTGATTCGATAGTTTAGTTTCTTGTGCAGTATTTAATATCTAATAGACACAGTTTTCGCGTTTTCGTTTGCGTCCTAAAGTAAACTGATTTTGTGACATATTACAAACAAGGAGTGAATTATTTAGTCTCACCTGAGTGCGTATTAATCTAATCTATGAGGCACAGTTCTTACGTTTTCATCAGGGTCTGCAGTAGAGTTCTGCAACACATGTCGATAGCCCTTTTGTCTTAGTAGTGTAGCTTTCCACAGTCTTTAGTATGGATGGGGACTGTGACTGTAGTGTGCGGATGCGAACCGAGTTGGTGAAACTTCGGTCTCAGCTCCAAGCTGTATTGGTTTCGGTTCGATAGCTGGAAGCTAGAGTGGACGGCCACCACTGTTGTGGGCCGGCCGACGGTATCCAACGGACGTCCCGCATGTCCCAGTCCTCCGATCGGTCCTCACCGGTGGCCAACCCAGTTACTGCTCTCACTGAGGCCTACCACTCACCTGTGATCGAGTGGGAGGTCGCCCGGGGCGAAGCAGGCTGCGAAAAGCTTCCCAGTGGGCCGCACGTAAGGTCTCCCTGGTGAGTCTGACAAACGGGTTCCAGGTGCTGTCTGTGGCTGACCCTGCCACTCAACCAGATGCAGACGCCTGTTCTGTTTCAGAGGAAACCACTCAGCCTGCAATATCTGGGCAGTCACAGAGTTTAGGATTATTGATAGTTGGGAGCTCCAAATGTTAGGCTTGTTATGGGGCCCCTTAAGGACGTGACTGCCAAGAAGGGGACAAGAGCCAATGTGCACTCCATCTCTATACCGGGTAGAGTCATTCCAAAAGTGGAACGGGTTCTTACTGATGCCATGACGAGCACAGGGTGCAGCCAGCTACAGGTGGTGGTTCACGTCGGTACCGATGATGTGTGTCTCTTTGGATCGGAAGAGATTATCTCTGGTTTCGAGCGGCTAACAGAAGTGGTAAAGGCTACCAGTCTTGCTTGCGAGATGAAAGCAAAGCTCACCATTTGCAGCATAGTCGACAGGGCCGATTCCGGACCTCTGGTGCAGAGCCGAGTGGAGGGTCTGAGTCAGAGGCTCAGAAGGTTCTGCGACCGTGTACGTTGCAGATTCCTCGACTTGCGCCATTGGGTGGTTGAATTTAGGGTTCCGCTGAATAGTTCAGGAGGACACTACATGCAGGAGGCGGCTACACGGGTAGCAGGTACTGTGTGGAGTGGACTGGGCGGTTTTTTAGGTTAGAGGGTCTCGGGAAAACACAAAAAGGGCTTCAGTCACAAAGACGGCAGCCCGAAAACAGCGACAACATAGATACTGGAACCTTCAGTATAACCGTTGTAAGTTGTAGCAGTGTTGTGAAAGTAGCAGAGCTCCAGGCGCTAATACAAAGCAGTGATACTCAAATCTTTATAGGCACTGAAAGCTGGTTAAAGCCGGAGATAAGTTCAGCCGAAATGTTTGCGAGAAATCTAACAATGTTCCGAAAGGATAGGCTAAATACAGTTTTCGGTGGCGTGTTTGTTGTAGTTGGAAGTAGTTTACCTTGTCGTGCATTTGAAGTAGATACTTCCTGTGAGTTAGTATGGGCAGAGGTCATTGTTGGAAACCTTGTCGTGCATTTGAAGTAGATACTTCCTGTGAGTTAGTATGGGCAGAGGTCACTGTTGGAAACCTTGTCGTGCATTTGAAGTAGATACTTCCTGTGAGTTAGTATGGGCAGAGGTCATTGTTGGAAACCAGAATAAAATAATAATTGGATCATTTACACCGATCTCCTAATTCAGATGATAAAATTGCTGAGAGGTTCAAAGAAATCTTTGGTTTGATTTCAAACAGGTAACCGACTCATACAGTTATAGTTGGTGGTAACTTTAATTTACCCTCGATAAGTTGGCGAAAGCGCGTGTTTAATTCCGGAGGTACGCATAAAACACCATCCGAAACTATGCTAAATGCAGTCTCTGGAAATTATTTCGAGCAGTTATTTCATGAGCCCACGAGAATAGTAAACGGTTATGAAAACGCACTTGACCTCTTAGCAACAAATAATCCTGAGTTAATAACGAGCATCAAAACTGATACAGGGATCAGTGAACGCAGGGTTGTCGTAGCAAGCTTGGATACTGTAATCCCCAAATCCTCCAAAAACAAGCAAAAAATATACCTATTCAAAAAAGCAGATAAAATGCACTTGACTCTTTCCTCAGAGACAATCTCCACTCATTCCAAATTTATAATACAAGTGTAGACCAGATGTGGCTTGAATTCAATTCAAAGAAATACCGTAGTATCGGCAGCAATTGAGACACTTATAGCAAATAAATTAACAAACGACGGAGCTGATCCTCCTTGGTACACAAAACGGGTCAGAGCACTGCTGCAGAAACAACTAAAAAAACATCCCAAATTTAAACAGACATAAAATATCCAAGATTGGAAATCTTTTACAGAAGCTCGAAACTTAACACGGATTTCAATGAGAGATGCTTATAAGAGTTTCCACAACGAAACTTCGTTTCGAAACATGGCAGAAAATCCAAAAAATTCTGGTCGTATGCGAAGTATGTTAGCGGCAAGACACAATCAATGCCTTCTCTGAGCCATAAGAATGGACATACTATCGAAAACAGTGCTGCCAAAGCAGAGTTACTAAACACAGCCTTCCGAAATGCCTTCACAGAAGAAGACGAAGTAAATATTTCAGAATTCGAATCAAGATCAGCTGCCAACATGAGTAACGTAGAAGTAGATATCCTCGGAGTAGTTAAGCAACTTAAATAACTTAAAAAAATCCTCGGGTCCAGACTGTATACCAATTAGGTTAATTCTAGAGTATGCTGATGCTATAGCTCCATACTTAACAATCATATACAACCGTTCGCTCAACGTACAGGTCATACCAATATTCAAGAAACGTAGTAGGAGTAATCCTCTAAATTACACGCCCCTATCATTAACGTCGATATGCAGCAGGATTTAGGAACATACATTGTTTGAACAAACATTATGAATGACCTCGAAGAAAACAGTCTATTGACACACAGTCAACACGGATTTAGAAAACATGGTTCTTGTGAAACACAACTAGCTCTTTACTCGGATGAAGTGTTGAGAACTATTGACAAGGGATTTCAAATTGATTCCATACGTCTGGATTTCAGTAACACTTTTGACGTTGTACCACACAAGCGGCTTGTAGTGAAATTGTGTGCTTATGGAATATCGTCACAGTTATGTGACTGGATTTGTGATTTCCTGTCAGAGAGGTCACAGTTCGTAGTAATTGACGGAAAGTCATCGAGTAAAACAGAAGTGATGTCTGGCGTTCCCCAAGATAGTGTTATAAGCCTTTTGCTGTTCCTTATCTATATAAACTATTTGGGATACAATCTGAGCAACTGTCTTCGGTTGTTTGCACATGATGCTGTCGTTTATCGACTAATAAAGTCAATAGAAGATCAAAACAAATTGCAAAACGATTTAGAAAAAAAATGTCAGTATCGTGCGAAAATTGGCAATTGATTCTAAATAAAGAAACTGTGAAGTCATCCAAAGGAATACGTTAAACTTCGGTTACACGATAAATCAGTCAAACCTAAAGGCCGTAAATTCAACTAAATACCTTGGAATTACAATTTCGAACAACTTAAATTGGAAAGAACAACTAGAAAATGTTGTGGGGAAGGCGAATCAAAGACTGCGTTTTATTGGCAGGACACTTAGAAAATGTAACAGATCTACTAAGGAGACTGCCTACACTACATTTTCCATAGTTTTTTAGAATTCTGCTGCGCGGTATGGCATCCTTACCAGATAGGATTGATGGAGTACATCGAAAAAGTTCAAAGAAGGCCATCACGTTTTGTATTATCGCGAAATAGGCGAGAGAGTGTCACTGACATGTACGGGACTTGGCGTGGACGCCATTAAAACAAAGACGTTTTTCGTTGTGGCGGAATCTTCTCACGTAATTTCAGTCACTAACTTTTTATTCCGAATTTGCAACTCATTTAATATCCATAATACACACATCAAAAATAGTTTAGTATCACCCCGGTTTTCAGAACTCCTGAAGATAGACGTTGACTGTGGATATTGTTTCACAGACACAGTCCCTTTGCCTGTTCAGAAATGTCACTAAACCCGACCAAAAATGTAAACAACCACACATGAGCAGCGCCTATTAGACGGAGGGGGTCCGAGAGCCGATCAGTACCAGTCACTCCACCAGGAAGGAGGTACACGGCTCGTGTTGTCTGTAGTTCAACCATGCCTAGACGGTCAATACCGCGGTTCGACGCACCCGCATTGTTACTTTGTGTCAGGAAGGGCTCTCAACATGGGAAGTGTCCAAGTATCTCGGCCGGCCAGAGTGGCCGAACGGTTTTAGGCGCTACAGTCTGGAACTGCGCGACCGCTACGGTCGCAGGTTCGAATCCTGCCTCGGGCATGGGTGAGTATGACGACCTTAGGTTACTTAGGTTTAAGTAGTTCTAAGTTCTAGGGAACTGATGAAGTTAATTCCCATAGTGCTCAGAGCCATTTGATTTTTGGGCCAAGTATCTCGCAGTGGACCAAAGCGATGTTGTTCGGACATGGAGGAGATACAGAGAGACAGGTACTGTCGATGACATGCCTCGCCCAGGCCGCCCAAGAACTACTACTGCTGCAGTGGATGACCGTTACCTATAGATTATGGCTCGGAGGAACCCTGACAACAACGCCACCATGTTCAGTAATGCTTTTCGTGCAGCCACAGGACGTCGTGTTATGACTCAAACTATGCTCAATAGGCGCCAAGATGCGCAACTTCACTCCCGACGTCCATGGCGAGGTCCATCTTTGCAACCACGACACCATGCAGCGTGGTACAGATGGTCCAACAACATGCCGAATGGACCGCTCAGGATTGGCATCACGTTCTCTTCACCGATGAGTGTCGGATATGCCTTCAACCAGACAATCGTCGGAGATGTGTTTGGAGGCTGCCCGGTCAGGCTGAACACCTTAGACACACTGTCCAGCGAATGCAGCAAGGTGGAGGTTCCCTGCTGTTTCGTGGTGGCATTATGTGGGGCCGACGTACGCCGCTGGTGGTCAGGGAAGTCGCCGTAACGGCTGTACGATACGTGAATGCCATCCTCCGACCGATAGTGCAACCGTATCGGCAGCATATTGGCGAGGCATTCGTCTTCATGGACGACAATTCGCGCCCCCATCGTGCACATCTTGTGAATGACTTCCTTCCGGATAACGACATCGCTCGACTAGTTTGGCCAGCATGTTCTCTAGACAAGAACCCGATCGAACATGCAATTTGTGGTTTTCATGAGCAATAAAAAGGGCGCAAATGATGTTTATGTTGATCTCTATTCCAATTCTCTGTACAGGTGATGCAAAACTTTTCTTTGATATGTGTATTTTGTTGACGCCGACCTACATAGCGAGAAACGATCATCATAATAAAATAAGGGAAATTAGATCTCGCACGGAAAGTTGCATGTGTTGGCTTTTTCCCGCGCGCTGTACGAGACTGAAATAATAGAAAATTATTGTGAAGGTGGTTCGACAAACTCTCTGCCAGGCACTTAAGTGAGCGGTGAAAATCCTACACACCAGGCGATGACTTAATGTTCTAATTTACAATAAGTATATTAAGATAAGACCAAAATACCTATTGAGTTCAAACATAAACGGTTCAAATGGCTCTGAGCACTATGGGACTTAACATCCATGGTCATCAGTCCCCTAGAACTTAGAACTACTTAAACCTAACTAACCTAAGGACATCACACAACACCCAGTCATCAGGAGGCAGAGAAAATCCCTGACCCCGCCGGGAATCGAACCCGGGAACCCGGGCGCGGGAAGCGAGAACGCTACCGCACGACCACGAGCTGCGAACAGTTCAAACATAAAACGTCATGGATTGCTCAGCTTAGGCCGCTGTAATTGGTTTACTACCAGGCCATGACATTTTATGTATGAGCACAATATGTGCTTTAGTCTTATCTTAAAATACATATTGTGAATTAGACAAACAAGTTATCGTCTGATGTGTGACGTTCTTGTAAAGGATTTCCACAATTTTTATTTTTACGCTTACGTATTTGTGGGACATTTATACACGCAGAAAGTGGCCTTGTGGATGTAGTAGGCCTACACTGCAGCATTTTAACTGTGTGTTGGTGTTCCTGCGCAGGTCGTTGAACTATACGTTCAGAAGGAAAATGGAATCTTGGAAGAATACTAGTTTTACACACTTCGCTAAAAACGCTGGTGAACACTCTACGATCAGGAATTTGACGTGCCGATTATATTTTTCGATAACAGCAGGAAGACTACCATCGCAGAGCCCGTAAACATACACCATATAAGTTACACCATATCTGCGTATTCTTCGCCGGCCGGTGTGGCCGAGCGGTTCTAGGCGCTTCAGTCTGGAACCGCGCGACCGCTATGGTCGCAGGTTCGAATCCTGCCTCGGGCATGGATGTGTGTGATGTCCTTAGGTTAGTTACGTTTAAGTAGCTCTAAGCCTAGGGGACTGATGACGTCAGATGTTAAGTCCCATAGTGCTCAGAGCCATTTGAACCATTTTGTGTATTCTTCATTAGAGTAGATGTGTGGCATTTTAGGCAGCTCGTTTACAAACACAGTTAAGCTGTGTTTCTATCTGATACGCTGTCTGTCCCTGTCACTACTTAACTCGCAGCACACCATGGGCAATTGCGCGTTCAAGGGGCTAGTTTCATGGCAGGAGACATCGCGAGCAGAGAGGTTAAAAGCAACCAGGTAGGTTGGGCTAGAATAAAATTTCAAAGAAGGTGGATTAGTCAGACACGTGCGTGCGCACAACTAACCCAAAAACAAATGTAAGTTAAATGTTTTCTATTTCAGGAGGCATTAGAAATTGGTCACATAAATCCACGTGATTTTTTTTTTTTTTCAAATGATCGTTCCTCTCATATCCATGAATAATGACAATTCCTCCTGAACACTCTGTATTTTATTCGTCAAGTGACATTTTAGCTCATTTTTTGTAACATTTTAGGTGTTGCATTTGCGGCTTAATGGTTCGTTGAAAAAGATCAATCATAAATAAATATTTAGGAAAAGAAAATTCACTTATTACTACGTACTCCGTATTGCGTTGCCTGCCTTGTCTGAAGTGAAAAGCTGGATCACTGTCTAGAATTGCAACAACACTGAGGCCAAGTCATATAAACCTAAAGAGAATCACACTGTGTGATTGCTCATGGTCGTCGCGCAAAATCAGTCGCGCCAAGCCCACTTTCACTGTCACGGGTCTTCTCTGGCTGAAATGAGAGCGCTGTTTTCCACTCATTTTCGAGTTATACGCTTTGTTGGCTGTATTTGACAAGCTAAAGTGAGTGCTGGACCACATACGGAGGCCGTATACCTACATTTCGCGGGAGAAGGCGACACGCTACACTACCTGTGGACACCTATGCATAAAGTTTCAGACTGCAGTGACCGCTCTTTATTTCTTCCAAAATATAAAAAATAAAAAAAATGGTTCAAATGGCTCTGAGCACTATGCGACGTAACTTCTGAGGTCATCAGTCGCCTAGAATTTAGAACTAATTAAACCTAACTAACCTAAGGGCATCACACACATAAATGCCCGAGGCAGGATTCGAACCTGCGACCGTAGCGGTCGCTCGGCTGCAAACTGTAGCGCCTAGAACCGCACGGCCACCGCGGCCGGCTTATTTCTTCCAAAATTCGCCGAGTCCCTTACATGAATGCTGCAGGGGAATGGATACAACGGTAACTTTGGCTTTACCACAGCCTTAATGATGTTAATGAGGTCGAAATTTTCTGCTGATGAAAAGTTCTCGGGTTCCCAACTGGGTGGCAGCGTTAAGGTGTCGTGACATTTCGTCGAGTGTCATATTCACCACCTTGGCGGCTGGAAAACCGAGAGCTTTTAATTAGAAGTATACGACGATAAAACCTGTATGTACCAACATTTCCTACAGTTTTTTGCGGTACACACCACATTGTTTACAGTTGACGAGTTAGAGCTGTGTAACTAAATACGATTGCTGGGCAGTTGCTATCTTTAAAAAATTGATTGTCAGGGACTATTAAAGAGTAAATAAAGAAGATATTAATTACATATTAAAAAGGAATCACTTTCCTGATTTATTGCCAGTAAATAGATTCTTACTAAAGACTCCAGTAAGATTAGCGAGGTAGTGTTCCTAGTAGAAAAGGAAGGAAGATTTGAGCTCAAGATCCCGTCAACGACGAGGTACGTAGAGACTGAAAACTGGGTCAGGTCGATCAAGGATGGGGAGGAATTTTGTTGCGGTCACGTTGTTGGAGAAATATTGGAGTTTACCAGAGATGATTCACAGAAAACATAAGGAAACTAAGCCTTGTTGATGGGACGAGGTTTCGAAATCCGGCCTTCCCCAATACGGGTCCTGTTTGAACTGATCTGTCCCTGCATTCCTGTGAAGTCGGTCACTCACTCATCTGTACAAGCGCCGGCAGTTTATCTTACCCCCGGGTTCCCGGGTTCGATTCCCGGCGGGGTCAGGGATTTTCTCTGCCTCGTGATGACTGGGTGTTGTGTGCTGTCCTTAGGTTAATTGGGTTTAAGTAGTTCTAAGTTCTAGGGGACTGATGACCATAGATGTTAAGTCCCATAGGGCTCAGAGTCATTTGAACCATTTATTTTATCTTACCACGTGCAGTGGTGCTGCAGACAGTACCTCGGCGTATTTCCTGTATAAACTCTTTTGCCAGGGGACAAAGTCATGAAAGTCATGCCAAGTGCGCGAAATATTCTAAGAGCACGTGGGTATCAAATCACAAATTGTTAGATGTAATGTCTCTTATTGATCTACCTAGCCGCCTGTTTGTCCTAATTACGACAAAGGAAGCCTGATGTATGTCATTATTCCAATCAGGTGATGAATATTTTTATTCAATTACTTTGCCTTCTAAAGGTAAGCAAATCCTACGGAAAATTAATGATGAAACAGTCTAGATGGCAAGACACTTTACTAAAAGGTGGCCGGTTTCGATCATCGTATCATCATATTCCGGCTTTCAACCATATTGATGAACTAAGACTGTGCATGCAGCAGGACTCGCTGAATGACGATAATCAACTGTTGACTATCGCCGTTGAGCGGTTCCTGCCCCACGCACAGCATTGTCCATCAGTATGGTTGATGGTCTGAAAATGATCATACGATGGTCGAAACCAGCCACCTTTCAATAAACGTGCCTTGCGATCTTGGCTATTTTATAACTAATTTCAAATGTTACGTTTTGAGCGCTGACTCTCTCCAGCAGTGTTTTCAAAAATAATGTCCTATGGGCGTTTGATAGGTTTAAGTAAGGTATCCAGTGAGATAATGAAATACTTGCGACACGGAACTGGCAATTGGGAGGTATGAGGTTCATATTCCCATCCAGTTATTCAGGCTTGGTACTCTTTTTTTCAATCTAAGAGGTTGAAAAAATCGGCTATCAAGTTGCAAACAAAAGGTTTATTCAGCCCTTGACCTAGGTTTCAATATTTAAAGAAATATCTTTTTCGGAAGGAGCGGGCCTTTTTACATCACATGGTGATAAATTGCATTAATTGAAGCAGAGCGTCTCTTGTATATAAAATTAATAAAAAAATCAGAAACATCATGTGCAATGACTTAAGACAGCAGCCAAATTACATTCAGCGTACACCAGAATAAATGCACAAATGTAATCTCCGACTGGTAACGGCTCTTTTACATCTACATGGATACTCTGCAAATCACATTTAAGTGCCTGGCAGAGGGTTCATCGAACCACCTTCACAATTCTCTACTATTCCAATCTCGTATAGCGCGCGGAAAGAATGAACACCTATATCTTTCTGTACGAGCTCTGATTTCCCTTATTTTATCGTGGTGATCGTTCCTGCCTATGTAGGTCGGTGTCAAAAAAATATTTTCGCATTCAGAGGAGAAGGTTGGTGATTGGAATTTCGTGAGAAGATTCTGTCGTAACGAAAAACGCCTTTCTTTTAACGATTTCCAGCCGAAATACTGTATCATTTCTGTGGCACTCTCTCTCATATTTCGCGATAATACAAAACGTGCTGCCTTTCTTTGAACTTTTTTAATGTACTCCGTCAGTCCTATTTGGTAAGGATCCCACACCGCGCAGTCGTATTTTAAAAGAGGACGGACAAGCGTAGTGTAGACTGTCTCTTTAGTAGGTCTGTTACATTTTGTAAGTGTCCTGCCAATAAAACGCAGCCTTTGGTTAGCCTTCCCCACAACATTTTCTACGTGTTCCTTCCAATTTAAGTTATTCGTAGTTGTTATACCTAGGTATTTAGTTGAATTTACGGCTTTTAGATTTGACTGATTAATCGTGCAGCCGAAGTTTAACGAGTTCCTTTTAGCACTCATCTGGATTACCTCACACTTTTCGTTATTTAGGTTCAAATTATAGCAGAAGTACACAAAGAATAAACATAAGTATCCACCCTGCCAGAGACAAAGGCCAATCGTTGGTGCCCTTGATATTAGTGAGCTGGCAGTCCTGTAGAAGACTTCCCGCAGAAGTTCTTTCAAGAGCTTTCGATCTCAAGGCCGACACGCAATGCTGTTGCATAGACTTGGATGGATAGAATGTTTGTCTATTCGGAAATGTTGACTTATCTCATTTCGATAGGCAACTGTGCACATCTTTCAAGTCTACCGGGCAGCAGTAACTGCTGATAACACTAATCGATAGTTACGCACTCATCTGCTTGAGCGTTATTCACATTCGTAACTGTGTCCATCAATGGAAGTTATTGTACGGATGTTCAGCGTAAAAGCAGGGGAACAAATTTTCGTCGCCAGCCATCGGCAGCAAGGGGGAGGGAGGTGGTGGCGTACACACTGCGCGTCCGATGTACTAGATAGACATAAACCTTACCGTAGGATGGCGTGGTGTAAGGGGACATGAATGCGCTAAGGACGACCTTCATATCTGGAGTAATTTGAGGAAATGTTGTACGATACAGTAATACCACGCTTGAAGGCAAAGGAAGGTAGTGCAAGGATTATTCAGGTTTGGTTGAAGTCACACGCCCAAGAGCCGGTATTTACGCATATGCGGCTCCTCCAAAACAGTTCTGACTGACTCAAGTACGTACCTTGTTTCGTACGGCAATTATTATCAAACAATTCATAGTATAATCAGTATTTATTGGCTTTAGGTAATTCTCCTTTTGTTGTTGTTGTTGTTGTTGTTGTTGTTGTGGTCTTCAGTCCAGAGACTCGTCTGTTGCAGCTCTCCATGCTATTCTATCCCGTGCAAGCTTCTTCATCTCTTGGTACACTTGAATTAGAGAGATTCGAACGCGCATGGAGGTTTTCCGGCAGTCGTTCTTCCCGTGAACCACCGCGACTGGAACAGGAAAGGGAGGTAATGACAGTGGCACGTAAAGTGCCCCCCCGCCACACACCGTTGGGTGGCTTGCGGAGTATAAATGTAGAAGTTGATGTAGATGAACCTACTGCAACCTGCATCCTTCTGAATCTACTTAGTGTATTCATCTCTTGGTCTCCCTCTGCGATTTTTACCCTCCACGCTGCCCTCCAATATTAAATTGGTGATCCCTTGATGCCTCAGAACATGTCCTACCAACCGATCCCTTCTGCTGGTCAAGTTGTGCCACAAATTTCTATTCGCCCCACTTCTATGCAATACCTCCTCATTAGTTATGTGATCTACCCATCTAATCTTCAGCATTCTTCTGTAGCACCACATTTCGAAAGCTCCTATTCTCCTCTTGTCCAAACTATTTATCGTCCATGTTTAACTTCCATACATGGTTACACTCCATACAAATACTTTCAGAAAGGACTTCCTGACACTTAGATCTATACTCGATGATAAAAAATTTCTCTTCTTCAGAAACGCTTTCCTTGCCATTGCCAGTCTACATTTTACATTCTCCTCTTGTAACATGCAAAAATTAAAGCTCATTCATCGCAACTTATTTAATGTTTTTTCCCATAAGTCGCCGAGGACGCATCTAAAGAAATTAAATTTCCCACGCCCATTGCTCGAAGACCTCTCTAAAGCAGAGCTGATGCAATAGCATCACAAACACTTTCTGTTATTCTAATTCGACTTTCAAATGACGTTCTCTGTCGGTTTCAGTGGAAACAGTTGATGTGTCCAACGTCGTCAGAAGCGAATTAAGCTAATTCATTCTTCTGTTACATGTAGGAAATACCTCTGAACCCGATGTGTGGCTTCCTCGTATCTAACGCATTTGAAATCTCGCTCTAGTTGTGGCAACTGGACTTCCCTAAAGCTTCTGATGACGCTAACAGGGGGCCATACTTGTTGACAATTACTAAACCCAACTCAGAAGCAGTTACTATCGTCCTCTCCTGTGTACGTATACAAAGGCTACACTACGACAAGCGATGATCCAGTGTTATACGTAGAATTAAAAGAAACAAAAATGTGGTATGAGACGTTGAATATTAAATAACTACTAAGGCGTGTGCAGACAATGAAACTACATAACGAATAACAGTGTATTACGAAATATTACACAAATTCCACACTTAAGCAATTATACCGTTGAATTAACCTTTAGATGAGATGTTAAATTTCTTAGCATTTGTTTAAAGCTTTCTCCACGTAAATATTTAGTTTTTAGAATAATAGAACAATTTGAACGGAAGAAGGCCTAATAATTTAGGACAAGATATTGAAGAACATGTGCATCATAACTACTGCTTCCATTAGCTTTCATCACAACAGTAGATAGCTCAGAATTGAAAGAGGAATTTGGCAAGGAGACTCCACATCACAAAAACTATTTCCAGAAGGTTTTGATATCCATTTTCTATGAAATGCTTTCAGCTACAATAATTTGGAGCTCTGTCATCTATCTACTGTAAATTATGAATTAATAAAAGTCAAGATCGTGAAAATCATTCATTTAAAATTATTATTGCGATCCCGACTGCTTTATTGATACTGTGAAATTGAGGAACAAGTCCTAACGGAATGCGTATAAACCGCCACTGTTTTGTAGATGACTTTGTACTGTTTTCCCCTAGTGCAGCTAAATATAGACAGTTAAATGTATTTAGCAGAGCTGTGTTTGAAAAATCAGGAAAATCAGTTACAACAACATTTAAAAAAATTGCAGTCGGCATATTACAAATAAGACGTTTAAATCAAAATTCAAGTCGTAGAACCAGTTTTTTAGACATATTTAACTTTTGTAGTCCTGTCTTCCTCAGTTGCGTGTAATATTAAGATATATTGATAATTTTTACTTTATGGACCATCTGACAGCAACTGAATGAAACAGAATATTAGTGCCATACGCATTTCGCCTTTATTTTCTGCAAGGCATCTTCAGTGCCAGGTTGTGCGGACGATTCCTACATATTACGCTCCTGTAGCATTTTTGGTGTTGTCCTTCTTCTTATAAATGCCAATTTGCGGTTTTTTCCCACATTTCACTGCACTATGAACTGCATACTTGTTTGGATGCACACTTGTTCGCTTAACTCTAGGAGAGAAGAAAAGATCAAGAAGGCGACCAGCGTAAAGTGAATAGACGGCTTTAGGAAACATGTAGCGGAAGTACAGATGCATTAGTGAAGACTATATTACCTGGAGACTATTGGAGGAAACTTCATTCAGCAGTGGATGACAAATAATTGATGATGACGATTACTACTCAGCAACTCTAGAACTTGTATTTATAGTATCTGGCACTAGAGTCACACTCAGTTGGAGTCAGTTAAAATACTCAATCTGACCATTCTGATTTATGATTTCTGTAGTGTCCCCATTCACTTAAGGACAACAGCGGCACGATTCCATTAACAGTCTATGGCTGCCTCCTCTCATTGATTCCTTTTATGGAGTTACTACATAATGTAGAAACCAGGACCAGCAACTTGGATTACTAAATTTTTATTTTTTCCTAGATTCTATCACAGTTGCATTCAAAAATTTTGTTCAAGTGGTTCAAGTGGCTCTGAGCACTATGCGACTTAACTTCTGAGGTCATCAGTCGCCTAGAACTTAGAACTAATTAAACCTAACTAACCTAAGGACATCACACACGTCCATGCCCGAGGCAGGATTCGAACCTGCGACCGTAGCGGTCGCTCGGCTCCAGACTTTAGTGCCTAGAACCGCTCGGCCACTCCGGCCGGCTAAAAATTTTGTTGTGGTCAGCTTCGGACTGTAGCGTCCATTCTCAAACAATTTCCTTCGCCGTAAACGTTAACATACATTTTGACCAGTGAGTACATATGCAGTAGCCATAACTACTATTCATTTTACATTAAAAAATCGTCCTAAAATGCAAACATGGAGTGCACCGAAAAAATCTCATAATTGAACACAATAAATGACATTAAAATTAAACATACTTCAGAGCTACTACTTGCATTATTGTGCTGTGACACTGATTGGATATGCTAAAAAGGCAATGTGCTTACAATTCGTATCTGACTTTGAGTGGGGAGTATATTTATACAGTTTTTCAGATGAATGTGTGAGCCCTCTTCTTTTTCATATAAAGTTGTCATACGAGCGAAAGATGTAAGAATCGCTATCATAGCACTGAAACTCCCATTTAGCAGTAGCTGTACATAACTTGAAAGTTCAACACTGCTCTCAGAAAGAAGAAAGTTGGCACTAACGAATACAAACGAAGCCATCTGAACTTCCCAGTTTCGTGTAACCACAGCAAAGTTTCTGAGGGTTAAATGATGTGACACTTTTCAACAGCACTATCTGATTCCTTAGGCGCACTCCTAGAAAGTAACGTGAGCCAAGCAGCTAAGTAAAACGAACTAAAATGGGCAACAGCAACTTCAGATGGAGATACTAACATTTAATCCTATGGGTTCCACCAGTACTAAAAAGACAAATTTATAAAAATTTTCGCGTAATAATGAACCTTCATTATCATAGGAAGCAACAAATACAAGAAGAAATTGGCAAAAAAGAAACACCCAATTGTTTTAGGGAGGGGTTTCACTTTGGTTTCAACCACCCATCATTTCGATTGATAATTTGACAGCAAATTCGTATTTTTCCTAGAGACAATCCTACATCTCGAAACTTTCTTGAACTCACAAGGCTTAAAATTCATTATTGTCCTAAACAAGAATCAAAAATGGTTCAAAAATTGGTTAAATTTTGTATCAGAACTATGTAGGTCCTACTGACCCAGTGGTTTTTTTGGAAACCACTCATAACTTCAGCACTAAAAACTCAAATTTACGTTACGATAACTTCAGATCACTTATTTTCACTGTCAATGGTCTCAATATGACCACTACAAAAAAAGACCAGATGCCACAGTCTTCTACAATCACGTAGCACAATCTCCGCGCCGATTGTTGCTTTCAAAGCTGTAGGTGACTCGAGAATGGGTTACCATCTCGCATCTCCGATGTCAATAAAAGACCCTACTGCCACCTAACTACTTACAGGTAAGATTCCTGGATCAGACCACTGGACTGGAAAGACTCACCGCTAACAGTTTAATAAATCACCGTCAGCTGGCTATTAGCAATTAGCCAACGCAATTTCCCGACAGCTAGACGGGAACACAATTCAGTCGCAGGAAAAAAAGTCACTCAGAAAACACCTTTCTCAGGTTTTCACTGACACAATGAAGTTTATTAGTATGGAATAACTCTAGCCAAGTCTGACGCTTTCTATCTAACACCTCTTCCACGTAGTTAAAATCTCCACGGTTCCACAGAGCCTTTATCGCACCGCACAAGTATTAAACGTGGACTTATTAGTCCTCACCATTGACAAAACACAACGGGAAATGCCTGTAAGCCGTCCTCTCACTTGACGTGAAAACGCACGTGAGCTAGGAGCTCGTGACGTCACAGCGTGGAACTACGCGTTCCATTACAATGCGCAGCTTGAAATGAAGAATATGGCTGTCAGATTTTGCCCCTCGGAGATGAACGTGGCCAGTGAGATGCGACGTCGTTTTTACATTACAAGCAATACAAAGGAGCTGCCATATTGTATTTTAAATTACGTATTAGGTGGGTTTTCTTGGTATGAATGTAAGCTCTTCAAAGCATAGGCAACTCGAGGATCTTTCGAAAACGGGTCATTTTAGCTACGATAAGTTATAATAAAATGTCAGGAAACTACATGTCGGTACATAAATGCTTCCTGTATTTGATGCTTTTAGAGTTATAACTTGTGTGCTATGAAAGTGTACCTTTTCAGTGGCACGGAACAAAGACGGCCTATCAAAAGCGCGTCTTTGATACAAATCGTCATAGTTAAATATCAGATAGTGACTTTTGTGGATACAGTCTTTAGATAATGTATACTATACACGGGAAAACAGTTGCCAGGTTGGAGCTACATTAATGCAGTAGTTGATGTTGTTCATTATAAATAATATACCAGCCAGTAAGAAAACCAGAGCAAAAATTAGGCGTTGTCACTGACCATTCCCCTGCTCCTGCCTACAGTACCCGCCACCACCATGTAGCAGGATTAGGGAAACCCCGGCCCGTCACCTTTATCAAAACAAAAACAGTCTTCTCCTTGCGAATCGAAGTGGTGGAGGCGGCTTCAAAATGAAAAAGGAACAACACTCGTGGGCAACCAGGAAATGAAATGTTACAGCAAATAATTTCCGAGGACACATAATTTTTTATCGCTAGACACATTACTGGTAACCAGTAACGAATATGCGTAGTTTCTTACAAACCGGTAGTATTGATTCTCTTGTCTTTTTCCACCGAGTAGCGGCGAAGACATTTCGAAACATTTGGGTCTATCTTCAGGCACCACAAGAGATGATGCAGTTGATGAAATATTATACTCTTATTGCAACGAGTGGCGTTCAGTTTGTCATCCTACAAGCCTGATCTATGTTGTCCATGGCTGCGGCAAGTAAAATTGAATGAATACCACAGAAAAATAGCCACAGGTGCAAATTTCACTTTTATTTACTTGATGACTAGCTTCGGGTCGGAATCCATTTTCAAACCATAATGATGATAAAATCTTCTCGGGTTGACAGCCGAGTCAATGCGCTGTTCTCCATCAACGTTTCAGCAAGTTTCTTACTTGCCGTCTTCACCTGAAGAAGAAAGAAACTTGCTGAAACGTTGCTAGAGAACAACACATTGACTCGGCTGTCAACCCGAGAAGATTTTATCATCGAGATTCGCTGAGAAAGCCTGCATTCTCACATCATCCAGATCGTCAAAATGGTATTTCCCATTATATGAGACCCATTTCGAAGTGCAAATGATACTGAAAGGTTTATCTTCTGTAATTGTCCATTTGCACTTCGTTGTACGTAAATTGGTTCCCGACCCGAAACTAACAATCAAATAATCAAGTGAATAAGAGTGATAATTGATAATTGCAACTTTGGCTGTTTTTCCGTTGTACTGATTAATGCAAATTTCTGTCCTGCTATTACTCCAGCATGCTGGAAGTTCGTAAGATTGAGATGAAAGATCGAATAGGACCTACAACAATATGATAAACTATTTCCATATTCCTTTCTCCTTCTTCTATAATCCTTGCCGAACTCATCTTTTGTTCTCCTCTTAATGATCTCGATCTCGACAGGTGTCTAAGTGCTTTTATTATTATAATCATATCGTTCTTCCTTTAAAGAGCACATAGAAACTACAGTTAGCATTTGCCTTCTTCATCTACACCTACATGGTTACTCTACAATTCAGACTTAAGTGCCTGGCAGAGTGTTCATCGAACCATTTTCATACTACTTCTCTACCATTCCACTCGAGAATGGCTCGTGGGAAAAAGGAACGCCTAAATCTTTCCGTTCCAGCTCTGATTTCTCTTATTTTAATATGATGATCATTTCTCCCTACGTAGGTGGGTGTCATTCAGGAGAGAAAGTTGGCCATTGAAATTTCGTAAATAGATCTCGCCGCAAAGAAAACCGCCTTTGTTCCAGTGACTGCCACCCCAACTCGCGTATCATATCAGTGACACTCTCACCCCTATTGCGCGATAACACAAAACGAGCTGCCCTTCTTTGCATTTTTTCGATGTCCTCCATCAATCCTACCTAGTATGGATCCCACACCTCGCAGCAATATTCCAGCAAAGGACGGACAAGTGTAATGTAGGCTCTCTCTTTCGAGGGGTTTGTCGCATCTTCTAAGTGTTCTGCCAACAAAGCGCACTCTTTGTTGCGCCTTCCCCGCAATATTATCTATGTGGTCTTTCCAATTTAAGTTGCTCGTAATTGTAATTCCTAGGTCGAATTGACACCCCTTAGATTTGTGCGATTTATCGTATACCAAAAATTTATTAGATTTCTTTTAGTACCCATGTGGATGTCCTCGAACTTTTTTTTGTTTAGTGCCAATTGCCACTTTTCGCACCATACAGAAATTCTCTCTAGATCATTTTGTAATTGGAATTGATCGTCTAATGATTTTACTAGACGGTAAATTACGCCGTCATCTGCAAACAATCTAAGGGGGCTGCTTCTCATTCTTCTTTTTCTTGTTCTTCTTCATCTTCCCAAAACTTGTTCATTCTGCCACGTCGGTGTGTCATCTTCAAGTATTGAAGTTTCGGGTTTTGGACTTCTTTCTGTTGTTAATTTGAACGTGAACTCATTATCTCTGGATCGAAAACGACATCTTGCAGTGAGTAGGCTAGGCAAAGTACTTTAGATTTTCTAGTTCCGTTTATGACGTGGAAGACTCTTTTGGTTTGAGCATCGTTACCCGGCAATGAAATTGAGCGTTTTGCCATGGAATTCAATTCTTCTTAACTTCTGTTCATCCACATAGTTTTTTTGATACTCGACGCGAATATCCTCCACAATAGCTGTTGTTCTAATTTCCCAGTGACATGAACATTCAGGTTGATGATGATATCTCAGTTACGTAGACTGCCTCTGGAAGAATATCTCTTTGATGGTGGCATTGTTTGACTTAAGTGGACATAGATTTTCGTTGTAAATATACCAGATGACTGTCTAGCCTCTACACACTTTTTCTGTGCGACTTTTATTGTTCATATTGTTTTTTGTACTGTTGCCGATAATTTCACCTAAGTACCTGGAGTGTCGTACCTGAGTCATTTTGCCGTATCTCTTCATGCGGTAACACAGTCCATGTACTGTGTCTTCTCACAAGAGATTTGGAAGTCAGTTTTGACATCTTAAGAAACTTTTCTATGGCGTGTCTGGCTTCAGTGGCAGTCCTTATAATTACTGGTAAGTCATCGGCAAACGCAAGACTTTTACGTATTGGTCTATATATGTTCCATGTATTTCTTTCTGCCACATTTTGATGGCATTATCTACCACAAGATTGAAAAGGAGCGGAATTAAACCATCTTCATGTCTTACATCTATTTTTATTTCGAAACATTCGCAGATTCTGTCCGTAAATTTTACTTTAGATGTTACGCTCGATTAATTTGGTTACTTTGACATCCACACCACATTCATCTAGTACATTAAAAAGCTTGGTTGAGTCAGTCGAATAATACCCGTTTTAATCTACAAAAGTGACCACTGTGCGAATTGTATGACGGTGCTGTGTCGTCAGCTTGAGGTTGCAGATTTCTGCACAGTATCAGTCTTGTCTAAAGCTCTACTGGTACTCACATCCATTCCATCTGTTGCTCTAATTTCGTAAGCAGAATATGTTGCAGGTGACTGACAGTAGGGGAATGCGTCGGTGAATGTCAGGGTATTGTCACCTTTTTGTGTAAAGTGTGAATTTTTCTAATCTGTATATATTGTTTCTCTCTACAATATAGTCACAGTGATGGCTTGTAGACTGCCAAACATAAATTAGTTTCCGGTCCTGAACATTTTAGTAAGTACACCGTCTCCCCCGACGCTTCGTTGATTTCGAGATGTAATATGATGTTACGTATCTCATCGAGTGTTGGTGGATCTGAGTCTTGTTCTGCTGTGGATCTTGGAACTTGCAATTTTTATGTAGGTATTTTATGTTGGTATTTTTAGTTGAGTAGTTGATGGACGTAATGCTTCAGTACGTCACAGTTTGCCTTCGTGTTCCTCTTGAGTGTTTCCTCTCAGCGACGGAAATAAACACTGGGGCGATTACAATTTGCTGGTTCTTCCCTGAAAGTCGAGAAGAAACTGCTTGTTGTTCTGTTTGGAGTAATCATCCATTCCCGTTATCTACTGAAGAAGTACGTGTGTTTAATTCGTCTGATTGTTTCTTCAGTGTTTCGAAGACGTTATGCCAATTTTTGTGTATTCTGGTGGCTCTAGGACTTTCTGGGGCCCACCATCGGAGTGTACGTTTTTGTGAAGTTACGCGGAGTCTCATTGTTAATTCTTGTGTGGTCTCCATAATTGTATCCAATACTTGTACATTTCTCTGCAGTTGTTGTATAAAACGCCATGCACGATTTTTAAGTACTCTGGGTCTAAGCGTGGTATTTTGCGTTTCTGATTTGGTCTGAAGCGTGCTGTGATTCGTGAGAGATTATCGTCGGACCGTATGTAATCCTTACGTATGCGCACATTCATGACTTGGGGAAAGAATTTCCTGGTGCTTATTACGTGGTCAGCCTTTTATAACCTTTGCAGATTGTTGGTGAATTTAATGTGTCGTTTTCCGTGGTGGATTTTTAAAATTTGTAGATATTAGTAGGGGCTTAGTCATTCTAGATGCATTTATAACTCGCTCTCCATTGGCAATTGTCTCTCTATTACTGAGAAATTTCCGATTATCAGTTTGTAAACCAGTTCTCTGCCCATCTGCATATTGAAATCTCAAAGCAAAATTTTAACATGATGTGGAGGAATCTTCGAGAGTGTTCATTAGAGCCGTGATTATAACTGTTCAACTTTGTTTCTCTGAGGTCCTTTGTTCACTGGAGAATGTGCGTAAAACGTGCCAGCAAAGCTAATGACGTGTGGGCCTGTTTGGCGCATTTAACTCTGAGGAGACCACTGAACACTGTTTTGTGTCAGGAATGCAGCGTCCAAGGTTTGTATTTACTGTTTGTATTACTTCAGGCAGACACATCGGCGGTGCTTGAAGGTTGTTGCGTAGTATTACTGCAGGTCAAATGCTTGGAGAACGGTATGTAGCTGCCGCGAATGTCGGGAGCGAAACCTGCTGTGACGTAACGCGTTATGCAGTCGGCGGGCAACGAGACGTGCTGTGCCGGTTTCCCAAACCGGTCCGCAGGGGAGGACGCTCGGACTTAACAAGACCACTGACCTCTGAACGGGAGAAAGGAGAAGTGCCGTTGTGTGACCTCAATAACTGGACGATTAACATATCACTTGGCACAACGTTTCCAAGGGTGAGGTACAACTACAGCAGATCCGGGAATCCATAAGGATCACTGAGGCAAGACCACTCTAACAGCTCTGTTTCGATTGTTGTGAAACTTAAGTAGTGTGTAGTGAAGTTATTTTAGACCTGTAGGACGTAAAATACAAAATTTCGTCTCCACCCATCAAGAAGTAGGCATTATGGTCCGCTGCGTCCTCACGTCTGCATCTTTTGGATCCATCTTCTGCTGGGGCTGCCAATTGTTCTTCCTCCCCAGTAGTACTAGGATGTATTTTTAGGTAATATTGCATTGCACATTCCACTTATTTTTTTCACTATCCATTCCTGAATTTTACGATTTTTGTCTTTTAAGCTCCGGGTGTACAACTACTACAGCAAGACTATGACTCTAGTTCTACCTGCTCTTGTGACTCCTAGAAATGGAATGTAGCAATGTATGGAAGTGAAACATTGACGATAAGTAGGTTGGACAAGAAGAGAATAAAAGCTTTCGAAATGTGGTGGTACAGAAGAATGCTGAAGATTAGATGGGTAGATCACATAACTAATCAGGAGGTATTGAACAGAACTGGGGAGGAGGTTTTGGCACAACTTGACAAGAAGAAGGGACCGGCTGGTAGGACATGTTCTGAGGCATCAGGGGATCACAAATTTAGCATTGGAGGACAGTGTGGAGGGTAAAAATCGTAGAGGGAGACCAAGAGATGAATACACTAAGCAGATTCAGAAGGATGTGATTGCAGTAAGTACTGGGAGATGAAGAAGCTTGCACAGGATAGCGTAGCATGGAGAGCTGCATCAAACCAGTCTCAGGACGGAAGACCACAACAACAGCAACAGAAATGACTTTGAGAAACGTCGTTTCCGCAGCCTGGGTACTACAGCTCTCTTTTTTTTCTTTTTTTTTCTTTATACCACATCTTGTTGCGCACTGTATACTGGGTTCACACGTGTAGTGGCGGCAGGGGTGATGGAAAATGGCACGTGTTTAAATGAACTGCTTGACTACGCACTAACTAATGGTTCAAATGGCTCTGAGCACTATGCGACTTAACTTCTAATGTCATCAGTCGCCTAGAACTTAAAAGTACTTAAACCTACCTAACCTAAGGACATCACACACATCCATGCCCGAGGCAGGATTCGAACCTGTGACCGTGGCGGTCGCTCGGTTCCAGACTGTAGCGTCTAGAACCGCACGGTCACTCCGGCCGTCTTACGTACTAACTATTAGTCGCTGAAGCTTTATGGTAAACAGAGCTGACTGACAATAATGTAGGCCTGGGTAATGAGGTGTGGAGAACTACTATTGCACTGCAGACGGCGTGATGTGTACACTGCCATGGCGATGTCTGTAAATGTCTGTAATACGACACTGCGTTTCCAGGTTGCAGTGAATAGACACTCACTCCTAGTGAACATTGCGTTGTTCCCGTTTGTGGAATTATATGTAAATTAAAGGGGGATGACTGCTGTCAGCTGCAGCGGGACATTATGCGAAATCAGCGGCGAGAGCGAAAATGTGTACGGAACCGGGATTCGAACCCAGCAGTACGTTAACAACCGCTCCATCCAGGACACTTGCCGCGTAATGTCCCACTGCAGCTGACAGCAGTGATCCCCCTTTAATTTACATTTAATGTATCACAACTGCGGATTCTGTGTTCCGGAAGAACAGACACCACGCAATCATATAATTGATACGCCTAGCTGGACAATGACTCCACGTTCTTCAGAGCGGAAGTACAAACACGTCCGAGCTGAAGTGGGAATCTCACAGTAGCGAATGGGAGTATAATGGACAGGGACTGTGGACAGATGGCGCTCGGCGGGAATGTGGATCGGCTGTGAAGGGTGTCGAGATAGTCCGTGTAAGTGCGATAACAATGTGTCCTGGATGGCACAGTGGTTAACGCACCTGCCTACTGGGTAGGAGATCCCGGGTTCGAATCCCAGTCCGGTGCACATTTTCACTCGTCGGCGCTGAGTCCATGTAATGATCTGCTGCAGCTGACAACAGTGAAAGCACTTTTTCACAGCTTCGGATTCTGCATGGTGTCGGTTCTTTCGGACATATTATGGGATTAGCAGACATGATGCCCGAAGGAACAGTTGCCCCGCATTCATATTATGAAATTAGCAGGCGTGAGGTTTGTTTTAGGAGAGGTAATATGAATCTGTATGGTAGCTGACAGGTTGTATCAGACCGGATATTCATGTAAGGGGCATCAGTCGCTTACCACGTTGTCAAGACCCGACAATTAAGGGGAACAAGGCGCGTAGTACAACATTATAAAGATCAAGGGAAGCAACAAACTAGTCTAAACTCCCATCTTGGTCTCGTGGATGAGTAGTCTTCAGTCAGCACTCCATTAGTTGATAGTGAAATCCATATCACACACAGTGCTGAATGAAACAAGAATGTGAGAATACCAGATGCATCTGACCACAAGAAATGACCGCTCGTCGTGTTGGGGCAACTGGTGCTGTACCACTGAAGGGTAGGTTCTCAATTTCCTGTGTATGTGCTTGTCTCCCATGAATCCTTTTCACCAGCGAAAGAATGTTAAAAATGGTAATATTCAAATACACCATGGGAAAGGTGAAACTAGCCCGTAAAATATAGGGGGGGGGGGGGGGCGGGGGGTGATCGAAAAGTTTCTGTTCGAATGCCACACTAGCCCGTTGTCTAACTGTCGATACTTAAATACAAGCATCGGAGTCGCGCTGGGTTGCATATAAGCCGCAGCAACGCGATCAAACGGAAACTTTTTGATTGCTCCTTGTACTGAACGCACCTTAAGATAGATTATCCATTCCCATATGGAGCGCGGGAAGAACGATTGCTTGAATTTCTCTGTCTTCTTCTAATTCTTCTTCTTCTACCTCTCGTTTTTCCAGCATGGTCCCCTGTTTTGGCTCCCTGTAACCCTTTTATCCGTTCTTGTGACTGGGCAGGGTGCAGGCATGAGATCTTGACATATTCGTGCAAAGTGTCAAGCCATCACTACCTGGTTCGTCCTACTGGACGTTTACCATTTACTCTCAGCCTAAAACTATTGCGACTGCTCTAAGAACAGGCCCATACCATCGTAGACTGTTTGCTCTCACCTAGTCTACTATTGGTGCTACTGTATGTAACTTATGAACGTCATCATTTGTGACGTGGACGTGCAGTGTTATCCGATGTCCTCGCTTTGTAATTAGTCTCAAATGTGTGTGATATCTTATGGGACTTCACAGCTAAGGTCATCAGTCCCTAAGCTTACACACTACTTAACCTAAATTATCCTAAGGACAAACACACACACCCATGCCCGAGGGAGGACTCGAACCTCCGCCGGTACCAGCCGCACAGCCCATGACTGCGCCGCCTTAGGCTGCTAGCCGTAATTAGTCTAATCTCGTTTTCGTGGTCCTGCGGGAGCGATAAGTAGCGGCTTGAAGTACAGTCCTAGATGCCTTGATTAATACTGGTCCTTGAAACTTCGTAAGAAAGCTTTTGCGGGATAGTTGGCGCCTATACACAGTGATCTAGCAGTTCTGCTATCCCAGCATCTCCCTGATGCTCTCGTAAGAGTCAAACAATACTGTGACTGTGATGCCCTTCTTTTTATACGTCCAATGTCCCATGTTGGCCATTATTGGTATCGGTCTCAAACACTTGAATAGTATGCTAGAGCATCTATGTAACTTGTAAACAATTTCGTTCGTAAACTGGCTGCATTTTCCCAGTATCCTGCCAATGAATCTAAGTCTATCATCCGCTTTACTGAGAAATATCCCTATGTGATAACTCAATTTCCTATCCCTATCAACTGTTCTACCCAGATAATTGCATGCGTTGACTGATTGCAGTTGTGACTCATTGACACTATAATCATACGATTCTACGTTTCCGTTCTGTGAAATGCATGATTTTACGTTTCTGTATATATAAAGCAAGCTGCCAATCTATGCATTAATTTGAAATCTTATCATAATCCGCCTAAATATTAGATTGGTGCGTAAGTTCGTAGCGTTTTTGTTTTGCGTGTTTCTATGGGTTCATTTATCGATTCTCATTTTTTATTTGTAGTTCACTGTTGTTATTTGAGTTTACATATAGTCAGTCTGTCACTTGGAGATAGTGAATGGAGCTGTGGACGCTAGAAAATGGAGTGTCGAGGAACCGGAACATTTCCGACATATTCTTCTGTGTGAGTTTAATAGAGGGGTGACAGCAACGGAGACAGCCAGAAACATTTGCGCCTCTTATTGTAAGTAGGCTGTTTAGGTTTTTTTATTGGTAACGCCACCTCTGTATGAAAATCACTGGCTGTGCTGTGTGCAGTCTGTGGCTGCTTTGCATTGTTGTAATACTCGCCATTGTAGTGTTAGGCAGCTGGCTGTGAACAGCGCGTAGCGTTGCGCAGTTGGAGGTGAGCCGCCAGCAGTAGTGGATGTGGGGAGAGAGATGGCGGAGTTTTGAAATTTGTCATGAACTGCTATATTTATATATGATGATATCAAGGTAAATACATTGTTTGTTCTCTATTAATATCTTTCATTTGCTAACTATCCCTATCAGTAGTTAGTGCCTTCAGTAGTTTGAATCTTTTATTTAGCTGGCAGTAGTGGCGCTCGCTGTATTGCAGTAGCTTGAGTAGCGAAGATTTTTGTGAGGTAAGTGATTTGTGAAAGGTATAGTTTACTGTTAGTCAGGGCCCATTCTTTTGTAGGGATTATTGAAAGTCAGATTGCGTTGCACTAACAAAATATTGTGCGTCAGTTTAAGCACAGTCATTTGTAATTGTTCAAAAGGGGACGTTTCATATGTCGACCCTTAGCCGAGGATACCTCACTGGAATCTTCTGATTTTTTGTAGTAGTTTGTGTAATTTGTGTAGATTTTGTTTATTCCTAGCATGTAATTGTAGAGAAAATCTCCTTTGTAGTTGCAGACTTTCATTGTTGTACAGTAAAACAGTTGTGGCATGCATGTAGATTTGCACCAAGTATTTCGCAGCTGCAATTAACTAGATATTATTTTCAGTGCTATGTTAATCTGTTCTCTTATTTTTGATCTTCAAATTGTGTTTTTCTGTGTTCTCGTGTGAAATACTGTGACAATAATGGCGTGTGAAAAACGTAATACTAGGCTCCAAAGTAAACTGAGAAATGACAGTGAAAATGAAAGCAGTGTGTTAGTGCCACCGAGTAATGAATTAACTGATGTTCAGAGTAGTAATTTGGTAATTGTGCATAGGGAAATGGAGCGGGCGGCAAACAATGGCGTGGACAGTGAAACAATTAGTGAAGAGGGAAGCATTATCGATCGATCGGTCGGCAACAGCTCGCCTCAGGAATCCGAAATGACAGGACACAATTTTGCAAATACTGTAGATTCAGGTTTTGCGTCCTCACCGTTTTCTCAAATGAGTCAAGACACATTTTCCGCTTGTCAAAATGTGAATGTTGCCGGTGCAAATTCACTGCCGAAAAGCACTGAGGAACATGTTTCAGACACCAGTGCATTGTTATTACAATTAATGCAACAAATGGGACAAAAGCTTGAAAAGTTAGACACAATGGAACAAAATCAGAGACAAACACAGCAAAAGTTATACACAGTGGAACAAAATCTTCAAAAGTTAGACACAATGGAACAACACCAGAGACAAACACAGCAACAGTTAGACGCAATGGGACAAAATCTTCAAAAGTTAGACACCACACTTGAACAAACACGTGAAGATTTAACTAGTGAGTTACATAAAATAGAATCGAAATGTCAAAAAGTCTGTAATGACGTAAAAACACAAATTTGTGAGCATTTTCAACCCATTTTTTCGCGGCATGAAAATGTATTACAGAATCACGAAGCAGCCATAAAAGAACTGCAAACCATTGTTCATGAAAATCACGACACCTTGCAAGCTAAAACTGACTCAGTTGCATCTACCGATTCGGTTACGCAACTTGCAAAAACTCAGGAAAACTTAAAGGACACAGTAGATACTCTGAAACTTGGTTCAGAAAAACATACAGAGGAAATAATTTCACTATCGGATAAAGTAGCCGAACTTTCAGATCAGTTCACTAACTTATCTACAAAGGTAGATGATGATCTGAATGACACAACACCTGTAGCCTTCACTGACACTGAAGAGTATGTAGAAATTAGAAAATTCAAACAAAATCAAAATCAAATCAATACACAGTACAAAAGAGAAATCCGGGAAGTGCAAGATCAGTTGGCACAAGTAGTACAAGAATTACGTATTTCAGAGGACACTCGCGCCCCAATACGGGAAGAGGGACATAGAAATACGGAACAGCCACAAAATAATAACACAGCGCATTTCGGAAATTAGGAAAGAAATTGGCAATGTGCACCGAATTTTGAGATTGAACAGCCGACACGACGTAACAATGACCGACATGCGACTCGCCGACATGATGATTTTGACTATAAGCTGTTCATTACTACACGTAAATTCAAAACATTTAAGAATTCTGGCAACGACATTCATCCACAAGCGTGGCTCCATCAATTCTCTCATTGTTTTCCTCCCAACTGGTCATTGGAGCACAGGTTAGAATTTATGTGTGGCTACTTAGAGAATGAACCAGCTGTAAGAATGCGATCGGTCATTCATGATTGCCACAGTGAAGGAGAATTTTACCATGCCTTCCTCTCAGCATATTGGTCTCAAGGCACACAAGACCGAGTAAAACATAGCATCATGATGATGAAACACTTTGAACAATCTGAATTTTCCAGTCTTGTGAAATATTTTGAAGACATGTTGCATAAGAATCAGTATCTTTCAAACCCATACAGCCCCTCAGAACTCATCCGCATTTGCTTAATCAAATTACCTGAACATTTACGACACATTATTTTGGCAGGGCGTTGCAAAGACGACATTGAAGCTTTTCAGGGACTCTTACAAGAATTAGAAATTGACACAGACAGTCGCGGGATGCGAAAACAGGAAAACAATCACTATAGGTCACATACGTCACAATTCCGTGACGACAGAAGTAATAACTGGACACGACAAGCCTATTCTTACAACGTAAATCGTGACCAAAACAGACACCACCCATATGACAACCACTGGCAGAGTAATAATAGTTACAGAGAAAGATCGCATTTCCGTAGTAATGACTATCACAGAGACAATCAGAGAAACAGACAATTTGGGAACCAAAATAATTATTATCAAGGGAGACAGAATAACTTTAGATGCAACGGTCCAGCGCGCAGTTACAATTCAGGGAGAAATTCTCCACCACATGACCGACAAACAAGAAACTATGTAAACTACCGACAAAACGATAGACGTGAATTTCATCAGAACTGGCGGGATTCTAACAGAGCTGGGCCCTCTCGGCAGGCGAATTTGTAGAAGTTAGGTCTCCTAATCCCAATAACGACGCGCGCCAACAAAGAGACAGACAATGACTCGCACAGCAGGCAGCCGCGTGCGCCGGCTGGCTCAGAGAAAAATAACATAGATGCTAACCTTAAGAGAAAAATTTTAGCATTCCTCACCGACGTATACCGCATGATAATTCCGTTCAAGTTGAACCTCTGTGTACTAGGAAGAGTAAAGGTTTACACCACATTTCACATGTAAAACCGTTTATTGAAAAATAATCTGCTTTTTAACTTTGTCTTTGCCATATAACTTTTCACTTTACATTACTAGTATGCTTTGTAAGACTTAAGAAACTGTTAACATGCAATAATGTTTGAAGTTAAATATCCAGTCAAGCACCAAGAGAACTTATTTAAACAGAAATTACGAATGCATTGTTATTGTGGACAGACGACACAGTGTTATTGTGTGTGTGCATTCTTGCTTGTCTGTTGCACGATTACGTAACGACTATAAGGCTAACATACTTAGAACATTTACCAGTACTGCTAATGAGATTTTAATGCAACATTTTGGTTTATTTGAAAATACATTCTGAATTTAAAGTGCTTTCTGAGAGATACCAGATGGCAAAGTGGTTAGTTTATGTGACAGCTACACGATTTTATCACGACGCTACTAATGAGTGACAATTTACAATGTTGCTTTTGCAGTGTTTCTGTTTTATATCTGCACAGTTTTCTGTTTTATTCTGGAAAGTAAAACATGTTTTAGTAGTAACTTTTGTGGTATAGCTGCAATGAGATTGCCTTTTCCGTAGCACAACAATACGTTACAGCACAGTACTTTCTTCATCATGGCAATAAGCGTAATAACTAAGATATCTATACATAAAGCATTTCACTTTTGTTTATCATGAGGTAAGTACATTGACTTCTGCAGAACTTAACTTTCGGAGGACGATAAGTACGACACTTCCACAGAATTATCTTACAGCAAGACGCACATTTAGCGCTACAGGACACGCATTTGAGTGATTAATTTTGTACTTAAAACATTTATTTTTAAAGATATTTGAAGTACAATGATACAAAGGTTTTCAGTGATACATTTCATTCCATTGCTGTAATCTGTAACACCTGAGGGTATAATTACATTAATCCTCAGGGGGGTACACGCTTAATTTGTGTATCATGTGTTTGGCAAGCACAAGGAACCCTAGCTAATATGGTATTTGCGTATACAACTTTACACATCGGTACCATATTTCTCCAACACAGAATTACACAGCTATCTGATCATTTAACTGAGAGATAAACATTTTTTTTTGCTACATCAGTGACACATGTTTACACAGTTACACAGTTGGGTAACTTCACACTTATGAAATTGTATTTTGTCTGTACTTTGTGATCTGCTCATATTTTTCGGAACCATTGTGATACTACGAGAGCTTTGAATGATGTATTTGGTATGAGATCATGATTTTTAAAGTGCGTTTGAGGTAGATGACATTATTGAAATGAGCAGAGAATATTTTTTAGGGTTTGAAATTATTGCAGAAAGCTACAACGTTTTTGAGATTTGACTGAGGTGTTATGATGTTATTATTACGACGAGGATGTGTATTATGTTGTTGAGGAATGTTTATTATGCTACGTATTTCTCATGATGAAATATTGAAGAAGTGTCGACGAATATATATATGTATAATGAGGTAAGGAATAATGAGTAGTGTTTAGGGACTCTGATTTGTGGAAAAGGTTGTTGGTAACCAAGAATCGTACTTTAAGAGTTATGAAATGTATGTAAATGCGTGAATGTATCACAATGCTGGCGAAAATTTTTTGGACTCTGTTATATTTACAGGATTTTGTTTCTACACATTTGTAACGCAAATTTTCGACCTGTGAAATTTTTATATGAGACTGTCACTGTAGCGAAAACTGCTGTCGTAAATATTTCGGTAAGAAAGGTAAGTGACCATGACGTAATTCGTTGTGAGCGGCCAGGTGTGCCAGCCGCCTTGAGAGAAAGCCATTAGGTGGTAAAAAAAAAGGGGAGCCATTATCCTCGCTATCGACATTCCTTTGTAGAAAGCATCGTAAATACGACACCCTCAAACTTGAAAACATGATTACACTGTAGAGTTCTTAATTTATGATATTTACTGAAATGAAATGATGAGAAACATTTTATGTCTATTGTCTTGTTAGTTGAAAGATTGTTTACTGCATTATGAAATGCCATATGGTTAATGAATGATGTTTCATGCCGTCCTTTGTACATATTTGCTCATTTTCTTTAATATCTAGTTTCTAGCTGCACTGCAGCGTTGGTTAAAATAAAATTTGATATATGTACTAATATAGTTATTTTATGCCTACAGATCCAGTCAATAAGAAATTAATGATCTACTTCCAAGAAAACGAGGGCACATAAATAGACATTCCCCTTCACAGGAATTGCATAAATAATTTCTTTACGATTTGGTAACTTATCTGCTAGTGTAAGTTCTCATGATGGATCACTCTAGTGTTAAGATGTGACATAGGTATTAGACATGGCCATTTTTAGTGTAATATTTTTTCTGCTTGAGCTTTGTCATGTTTAGATGCTGCTGCTGTTTGCCAGGCGTAGTGCTACTAAATTTCACTTTACATTACTCTGTTAAGCCAGTTTTACTACTGATTTATTTTTCTTGTTTGCTGCTCATTGCATAATATTAGTTGTAATATTGCTGCTTGCTTGGCCAATTTGAATATTTTGTCATTGCTGTTTGTGTTAATTGTTTTGTACTGCTGCATTGCCTCGTCCCTTAGTTTAGCATCTAAGCTCAGTAGATTTAAGTTAGCTTAAGAGGGGGTAGACTATATAAGAGTATGAGTTGCGATGAATTGGAAGAAATGCATTGAGAAGTCATACGAAAAAAGTACAGAAAGCAGGTATAGATAGGACTTTTTGGAAATAATGAACAACGAAGGGAGATCTCCAAGAAGTAAAGAAAGTTTTGTTTGCAAAATACTGCAGTAAAAGAAACCCTGTCCTTTCCTTGTGTTATCCCACTATGTGTTTGTGTTCCCTTGTGTATTTGTGTTTTTCCTGTCTTTATGTGTTTAGCTGATGTTGTTATGTTGTAGAATTTTTCTAATACTATGTTATTTACTTTGTAAAGATGTTTAAACATTATTTACTCTGTTCTGTTTTAATGCTCATGTGTGAAGGTGATGTTTCAAAAGTTCTTGTGATCTTTATGTATTTACTTATGTCATAATTCCTGTAACACTGATGTATATGTCTATTTCTATTCTTTTGTAAAGCCTGTACTACAAATGTTCTCTGTATTGTTATGTTCTTTAATGATGTATTTTGTACCTTTGTAATTGTATTATTATGTTATGAAATTGTAATTGACACCAGTTCATCAAATTAAGTAACTTGTAAGTTCAATTTCACTGCTCACGTTTCTGTTGGTCATAGTATATGGAAAATATGTGAGAAGTAGGGACTGTTAGTGTTTGCACGTGTGTTAATAATTCAGCAAGGGACTGGATAACAGCATTGCTGGTTCTAAGGACAATTTCAAAAACTTTGTGAGTGCACAAGTGGTGGTTTATGGACTTGCTATATTGTCCGCAAGACTCTTCGATGGTGATTGTGCACCTGCACAGTCGCAACAGATGGCTGCTGGCGTCTCTACAAGGACTACAGTGGGTCTGCATCTTTGATGACCCACCAGTACCATTATCTCTACAAGGACTACAGTGGGTCTACATCTTTGATGATCCATCAATACCATTATTTCTACAAGGACTGCAGTGGGTCTGCACCTCTGGTGGCCCACCAATACCATAATCTCTACCAGGACTACAGTGGGTCTGCTCTGTGATGACCTACCTACCAATATTCTTCAAAACTTCGAATGACTCTGCTGTGGGTTTGCTCTGTTGTGACCCATTACTTGTCTGCATGTCGAGAGTCAGCACTGTCTTTCCGTTGGAAGGACAACACTACTTCTTCAAGACTGCATGGAAATCCACTATTTCTGTGTGCAATTTCTTTTACTAATGAGACTTTGTGAAAAAAAAACTGTAATTACTATTATGATGAATGATCAGGACTGTCTTTATGGACTGTAAAATTTTAGCTTTTGACGAACATTGTATCAATAAGTGTGTGCATTTGATTTCTTTGTTATTGTAATTATGAAAAACTTTTTCAAATCTGTATTGGCCACTGCCCAAACCAATTTGTAAAATTTTTTTGTGGGGAGCATGGGGGCTGGAGTTTTGAAATTTGTCATGAACTGCTATATTTATATATGATGATATCAAGGTAAATACATTGTTTGTTCTCTATTAATATCTTTCATTTGTTAACTATCCCTATCAGTAGTTAGTGCCTTCAGTAGTTTGAATCTTTTATTTAGCTGGCAGTAGTGGCGCTCGCTGTATTGCAGTAGCTTGAGTAGCGAAGATTTTTGTGAGGTAAGTGATTTGTGAAAGGTATAGTTTACTGTTAGTCAGGGCCCATTGTTTTGTAGGGATTATTGAAAGTCAGATTGCGTTGCGCTAACAAAATATTGTGTGTCAGTTTAAGCACAGTCATTTGTAATTGTTCAAAAGGGGACGTTTCATTATTAGTATAATGCCTCTGGACAGAGCACGACACGAAAACGGTTTTCTCGTTTTAAGGAGGATTCTTTTGACATTAGTGAGTCTCCACGTTCAGGAAGACCTTCGGGGTTCGATGAGGACCGTTTAAAAGCGTTAATCCACAACGATCCACGTCACTGTACTCGAGAACTGGCAAATGTGATGAACTGTGATCATTCTACCAACGTGCGACAATTGCATGCAATGGGAAGGGTCAAAAATTAGTGTATGGTTACCACATGCTCTACGCCAAACCCGCAGAAATCAGCGAGTGGCCATACGTGTATTTCTACTTGCTCTCTATCAATTGGATCGTGAACAACACCGATCATACGTATGCTGTGTCGTTACTGGTGGGGGAAATTGTGTCTTTGTAATAACATAAGGAAAAGAAAGAAATGATTGATCCCATACAAAGACATGTGCACATCCACAGAAGACAAAGTTATGCATCAGGTGGGACACTGTGACGGTGTGAAGAACTACGAATTGCTTCTTCGAGGTGAAACCATCACTGCCGGCCGAAGTGGCCGAGCGGTTCTAGGCGCTACAGTCTGGCACCTCGCGACCGCTACGGTCGCAGGTTCGAATCCTGCCTCGGGCATGGATGTGTGTGATGTCCTTAGGTTAGTTAGGTTTAAGTAGTTCTAAATTCTAGGGGACTGATGACCTCAGAAGTTAAGTCCCGTAGTGGTCAGAGCCATGTGAACCATTTGTAACCATCACTTCTGTCAACAACTGAGACCTTTTGCAGACGCAATACGAGAAAAACGACCAGGAAGACTGCATGAAGTGATGCTGTTCCACGGTAACACCTGCCTGCATTCTACTAGACTGATAAAAAACGTTGTACAGGAGCTGCGTTGAGGAGTCATTCCGGACTCACCGCATTCACCTGATCTTGCGTTGCGCCCCCAGCTTTTCACTTTTTCCGCTCTCTATCGAACAGCCTTCTGGGAACGTCCTTTCCGGATGAAAACGTGCTCCGAACATAGCTGGACGAGTTCTTCGCCCCAAAACTGCATGGTTTCTACAGTCGTGTAATCTAAACGCTACCCCGGAGTTGGCAGACTGTTGTAAATAGTGAAGGAGAGTCTATTACTGATAAATAAAGTCTGCAATATGTGTATCTGTTGTTTTTATTAAACTCATGAAGAAATACTAAGCGCTTATCCACCAACGTCATATTTGTGTAGCTTTCCAGACTGTGCTTCGTTGTAGGTTACTGCATCATCTGCAAAAATTCTGAGGTTACTGTTAATATGTGCTGCCAGGTGATTAATATACAGCGGGAACAGCTAATTTTGTGTTAGCAGAAGAGCCAACACCGTGTTACGAGTGGAGGCCGAAAAGCACGCGTTTTAGCTCAAGCAGGGTAGCGTGAGGAGGGAAGAACTATACTGACGTGAGGTCTGGAACATGACAAGGAATGAGAATTCAGAAAGCGGACGTAATTAGTTTGATACTTAACTTTAATCCATTAATGATGAAAGTCGCTCTTGACGGTACATGATTCACAATATTATCTGTTCAGAATACGTTCTTGAAGTAATTATAGTAACTGAATATGGCGCCTTGCTAGGTCGTAGCAAATGACGTAGCTGAAGGCTATGCTAAACTGTCGTCTCTACAAATGAGAGCGTATGTAGACAGTGAATCATCGCTAGCAAATTCGGCTGTACAACTGGGGCGAGTGCTAGGGAATCTCTCTAGACTAGACCTGCCGTGTGGCGGCGCTCGGTCTGCAATCACTGATAGTGGCGACACGCGGGTCCGACGTATACTAACGGACCGCGGCCGATTTAAAGGCTACCACCTAGCAAGTGTGGTGTCTGGCGGTGACACCACAGCAAGCTTCCCAATACACGCCTTTGGGGCACGCCTGTCAATGGCTTCCATCAAAGATAACATCCTACATCCTCCCTACCACGAAATTCTCACTCCAGTCACAAATAAAGTTTGAAACTCCATGTGATCGCACCTACAATAATAAGCATTTGTTAGGAAATTCAAGAACTACTGCATGCACCTGACCGGATTGATCCTACGTCATGTGAGAGCATCATGAGTTGGGTTTCGCATGACCGATGCTTTCAGAAAACGTGTTGCTTGGCATGGAGATCATTCTGTTCGCGATGCCGCAGTATACTGGAGCTCAGTAAATTTTCTAAGAAGGTAGAGCAGGTGGTTGTCAGAGATATCGAATGGTAGTTTTGTGTATCACTTCTGCTACTCTTCTAGTAGACTAGACACATCTTTGTTCGAGTGAAGTCACACAGGCCACCTTTGGTCCGTCTTCGGTGTCACAGACGTTTCAGATGTTTCCGACAAATTAAAAGAACGCTGAAGTGAAGATCCATCTTCGGATGCTCTCCTAGTTCAAAATCTCGTCTTCGGATGCTCTCCTAATTCAAAATGCAACGAAGAATGTTACAGCGTTTGTTCTTCCCCCACCGCGAATTATGGAGGCTCATCCGCATCCGAACATTTACATTTTGAAGAAGTGAGGTTACTATAAAAGTGATGCATTTGACTATAGTGCGGAGGAAGTCGATAAAACATACTTTGGAGAAATCCCCAATCCATACTTCCAAAGACCTGAAAGACTTGCATGAAGTGACACCAACCGCTGCGATCTGCTTGTCAGATTTATTCATTAACCTGCAAATATGTCCCCTGAGTATATGTTTTGTGGCTCTGAGCACTACGGGACTTAACTTCTGAGGTCATCAGTCCCCTAGAACTTAGAACTACTTAAACCTAGCTAACCTAAGGACATCACACACATTCATGCACGAGGCAGGATTCGAATCTGCGACCGTAGCGGTCGCGCGGTTTCAGACTGTAGCGCCTAGAACCGCTCGGCCACTCCGGCCGGCAATATATGTTTTGTAATGCCAGACGATAATAATAGTAATAATAATACCATGAATAATCTTAGAAAATTGCTGTCGTTTCCTCCCATGCCACAAGTGCTCACTCTCTCTCTCTCTCACTCACACACACATACACACACACAAACACACACAGGAGTAATTATCAGACTACTCTGAGATGCATCCAGTATTTCATAAGTAACTTGCGGATCCAGCCCTCACAAAACTCCTTCATCGAGCCGCGCGAATTCGCATCGAAAGGCCTCGATACGACAAATTCGCGCCAGACACTTTTGCTGTTTTTGCTCTGACCAGTATTTAGCCAGAAACAAATTTTTAAACTCGTCAAAAGTCAGGTTCGTAATGTCGAGGTTTAAGCCCCAACGCTTGGCATCACCAGCCAACACATCAATAACCGCATTAATTTTTCTCTCATTAGTCCATGATCTGGGTAAAACTCTTTCACAATTTTTAATGAAATCCGTCGGGTGTATACCGCCTTTTTTCAAAGGGTCGAACCGCTCCTCTTTCGTCAACAACTCCGAACTATGTGCACAGATTGGCACATAGCTCTGTTTTTCGTCAAGTTTCCTTTCTAATTCCGACACCCTCGTAATCACTTGGCAAGTGGTTGTCGCAAGCGTTTCCACTTCCCTCTTTTTCTCTTCGCAGGTATTAGCCTGCTTCGTCACTTTGGTATCTACTTCGGATACTAAAGCCTTTAAAGTTTCCACCTTCTGTTGATCCTCTTTTCTCACTAATTGAATTTGTTCCGTCACCTTATTCTCGATGATCGGAGCAACTGCGTCTCCTACACTTTTCTCGATTCTGCTAATTTCGAAATCAAAACGAGTATTTATGCTCGCAATTTCCGCCTGAACGCCTATCATTTCCTGTTTAAGATTACCGATTTCGGTATTAATCACGACAATATCGTCTTTAATTTTATCAACTTTTGTGTTAACAACTTCAACATTGTTGTTAACAACATTAATAGCTTTGTTCTGATTGTCTAGCATTCGTTCAATTTTTTCAGACTGAGCTACTTGCTTGGCAGCCTGAGCTGCTTGCTTGGCAGCCTGAGCTTCTTGCTTGGCAGCCTGAGCTTCTTGCTTGGCAGCCTGAGCTTCTTGCTTGGCAGCCTGATCGTCTTGCTTGGCAGACAGAGCTTTAATTTCTGCCGATTGACTCTTGATTTCGTTAGTCAAAACATTCAATAAATCAGTTAAATTCACGGAAACTACCGGTTTTACTTCCGCAGCGGCTTCCTCTTTAATTGTCCCCCCGTATTCGTCATCAAGGGATTCAGATTTGATTTTCACTTCCGATTCCGAAACAATTTCTAAAGTTAGGAATTCCATTTATGCTCTTTGTTGCGTTTCGGCGGTCGCGTCTTTCATGCTAGCCGCCTGCCCCTGAACAATGGGTACCGTGGTGCGCGTTTCCCACTGTTCGACCGATTGTTCCGTATCCAAGTCTACCAAATTTTGGCAATTGTTGCCTTCACTCATTTTAATATTTTTCAATATAAATGCAAAATCTCAAATCTAATTAGGATTCCTCACACTAATATTCTCGCCAACGTATCGACCATTTCGTAACCAGTACTTTGTTACGAGATTTGCACAATGCAAAATTCGTGTCCAGAACAACCTCAAATCTGAAGATTGTCCTGTCACCAGGTCGCCACGTGTAACCTCCCCCTCACTTATCGACCTTAATGACAGTGAAAAATTAAACCGTGTGTACCTAGTGGAAATTTGGGAAAAGCAATCGTCACCGAAGTTAATCTGTCGGTAAAGAGGGAAGAAAGGGTTACATCTAAATGAAAGGAAAAAAGCAAATGAAACTGGTGGAAATTAATTTTGAAAAGGGGCGAAGTTAATGAAGAAAGTAAATGTGCAGCCGTTACGTTAACAATTAACTAGCGGTAATTAGATATTTGAGATTTGGGGGAAATTACGGTCGCCAGTCCTAAGGACAATTACTATAGTAACTGAAAAAGAAAGGTAATTACACATATAATTAGCACTAGAAGCATGGCAACTGAAGGTTGACACGTGTAGTGTGAAAACTGAAAGTTTGTCAGAAGTAATAAATTTCGCTACACTCTGACTTAATTTAGCAAAAGAATTAACAAAATCGGAAAATCGAAAGTTAATTTAGTGACTGAAGATAATAGTGAGCTTTCTTTCTGAAGCACATCGAAGTTCAGTAAAATACGGCTAGTCTTGGACTACCTCAACAATCATTTCAAAAGCAACTTGAATCTACGCAATTTAGAAATAAGAGATTTTACTTTGAACTTGAATTAAATGATTCTGAACAATTAACAATGGTAAAATTTAGTACATACCAAGCTGAGCTGCAGTCACAGGTAAGCTAAAATACGGTAACAAACTCGCACTCTTAATTTGTGCTTGTGTAATCTAAATATTGTAGCCAGCTATGAATACTTAAAGTGAACTTTGAAATTAAAGCAGTGAAATGGAATTATGCTGGCGTTTGAATTTCAACGACACTCGGGTTCATTTCGGAAAAGGAAGGGACCCTGCTTGGCAATGCAATTGGGACAATGAGCAACAAAGGTTCATGCTACGTTGCTGTAATTTTGTGATTTGAACAGTTTTAAAAGTTTGAAAAGCTGAGGTCTGCCATACAGTTCTAAAACTTTACGTGCTTCCAGTCTTCCTTGTTGGTTGATTGAAGGTTTGAAGCCGTCGATCGAGGATGTGGCGACAGTCACTCATTGTCGGCCGTCGCTGTTGCAGAGGCTGGATGTTGGCGCGCCTTCTTCTCGACACGGTCACCAGACGAAACGGGTTCTTGACGTGCGCCAGCTAATGCTTCCCGTCCGCGACACCATGTCAGAAACTATCGCAAGTCGAGCGCAATTACATGCTGCCAAACGCCGAAAGCGCGGCAACTCGCGGGAGCTTCACACCACACACCTGCTCCACTCGCTACTCCAGCCAGACTCTCTCTGCCCGCGCTCCACGCGGCAGAGTTAACACTACCAAAGATCCTACACACTTTGATTCTTCACACGACCCATCGATGTAATCGTTCGATAGCAGTTTTCCCTAGGCAAGACCCAGCGTAAAAATACAAATAATATTTACGAAACAAACCAATTATACATCGACATAAGTGCATAAATATATATATACAAACAGTAAAACAATTACAATATGTAAAGACACAGAAATATCATATATTCAGGTAGCAAAAATAAGGAAAACAAATTATAGTACAATAGATGGAAATAGGAGGATATGTATTTCCGGCGTTACAAGGTGTCGCCCGCCAAAATGCAGTCTTGTCCTCGAAGGAAAGAAGGAAGGAAGATTACTAGGCTTTAACGTCCCGTCGACATTGAGGATCATTAGAGTCTGAGCACACGTTCGGAATGTTTCAAGGATTGGGACGGAAATTGACCGTGCCCTTTAAAAGGAACCATCCCGGCAATTATAGGGAGCGATTTAAAGAAGTCACGGAAAATTTGAATGTGGATAGTTGGCCGCGGATTTGAACCGTCGTCCTCCCACATGCAAGTCCAGTGTAATAATCACTGCGGTACGTCGCTCGTTTATCTCGACGTTATCATTTTGTTAATTTTCTGAATCCATGAACTTATGCTTTAAGGTTTCAGCAGAGTAGGAAAATCCTTTACATTAGTTCTGCACACAAGGCGAAAGGTAGCTGCATCTCCTTTCCTCATCAATAAGAGAAAATAAATGAAACTAAAGTTAAATAAATCCGTTTTACGTTAAGTTAAAGAAATTTTTAATAAAACCTTCTAATAGGCAAGATCTCAAAGAAATAACACGATGACTAGTGTCAGCTGATTATGCAGCCATCTTCATATCTGGAATAATAACAGAAAATTGCACTAAGAAAGAGTCCAAGGAGGGATTGTTTAAATCTTAAAAATACAAGCAAAAGACAGTTACACACCAATTACATATAAAAAAAAAACCCATGTGTAGCGTCCGCTCGTAAAATGAGGGTAAGACAAGGTCTGCGTCACAGTGAACCGCTCACGTGATGAGGAGTGTAATACTCTTGACTATTAGTTTTGTCAGTCGTGTTTTACGTACATAAAAAAACGGGAAATATAAATATGGGGAAAAGAAGTATATACAAAAGATGTTACACTCTCTTAAAAGCATCAATAATAAAACGTATTGACACATGAGATGCCTCAGCCACCAGCTTTGCGCGCATTGCTCTTTGACGCTAAACATCTTGCAATAATAGACTTCGTGTCATAAGACACCTACATGAAAGATCATAAATACTGATGTAAAACAACAGCTACCCATTACAGCAAAAATAATAAATTAATTCATACTGTATACAGGGTGTCCCATTTATCTTGACCACCCTAAATAACTGTCCAGATGCAAATTACAAAATGTTTCAAGCAAATGTTCTTTAACCTTCAGGGGGACATCAATCAGCATGATTTCCTTCGTTGTAGCTTTGTTTTTTTTTACAAAGATATGAACAGCGGTATGACTTTTTTAAATGGCACTCCTCTGCTAAAGACCTATTCAAAAATATATCACAGTGTACCATTCACGTTATTAATTATATGACACAGCACTGACGTTGACGCCCCCAGCGCTTAATGCAGGTACTCTGAGGAATGGAACACATCCACATGCTGTCGCTGAAAGAGAACAAATGCAAACATAAGTAGAATGCACACCCTTCATTCCGTCAACCATCGTCAGTTTAACAGTTGTGTGAGTAGAATGTACACCAAAGAAGAGAAGGTAGAAATGCTACTCGTCTAGGGGGAATGTAAGTTAAAAAAATAGTTCAAATGACTCTGAGCGCTATGGGACTTAACGTCTGAGGTCATCAGTCCCCTAGAACTTAGAACTACTTAAACCTAACTAACCTAAGGACATCACACACATCCATGCCCGAGGCCGGATTCCAACCTGCGACCGTAGCGGTCTCGCGGTTCCAGACTGAAGCGCCTAGAACCGCTCGGCCACCACGGACGGCAATGTTAAGTTAGGAGAACTGTAATTGCAGTACTGTTTTCTTATGTACGAGTACATTTAGTACAGTAGTTTAGTCCTTTTAAATACTGTTGTGTAGAGTAGGCATACAGTAAAGGCTGTCCTTCCTACAAACTACATCGACATAACGTTTCTTTTATTGTTGTTGTTGTTGTCGTTGTTGTTGAAGGTAGACGAAATGCTACGCAGGCAGCGGAACCGTACAGAGAGCGATATCCTGACAAGAACCCACCTTCCCGACTTATGTTTTCTCGTCTTGTTGCGGCGCTTCAGGAAACGGGAAGTTTCAACCCACGACAACGCAATCGTCGTAGCACTCGCACAGACCAAGCTGCCGAGGTTACTGTTCTCGCTTCCGTTGCTATGAATCCACATGTGAGCACACGACAGCTTGAACACGAGATAGGCATTCCTAAAACCAGTGTACATCGTATTCTTATACGTTATCGGTTCCATCCTTACCATGTACACCTACGTCAAGAATTGCATGGGAATGATTTCCAGAATCGTGTACAGGTCTGTCAGTGGGCACAGCAGCAAATCCTCGCCACCCCGAACGTCTTCTCCAATGTTCTTTTTACCGATGAATGGTCCATCTCAAACAAAGAACAGGTAAATATAAGGAACATGTATTATTGGTACAAGGCCAACCCACGATGGCTTAGATAGGTGGAACATCAGCGTCAATGGAGAGTTAATGTCTGGTGTGGGATGCTTGGTACTACAATTATTGGCCGTTTTTCATCCATGATAGTCTAAACGGCACTGCGTATGCCAACTTCCTCAGGCGAATTCTTCTTGCTCTTCTGAATGAAGAGCCGCTAAGAACCAGAATGCTTATCTGGTATCAACACGATGGATGTCCAGCACATAATGCCTTGCGTGCACGTCGTGTTCTGAACCGAAGGTATCCTGCCAGATGGATTGGTCGAGAAGGAACAGTTACTTGGCCTGCTAGGTCCCCTGATTTAAATCCTCTGGACTTTTTTCTTTGGGAATGCATTAAAGACGTTGTCTGTCGCGATATTCCAACAACTCCAGACGAGATGCATTCTTTCATTCAACGAGTGCACCAGTGTATCGGTGTCCAGGTTCACCACTTTGAGCACCTTTGAATGTTCTACTCCTGGGCAGTGGTACAGAAGAGTGGAAGTCAAGATTGTGCAATGTTTTTACTTGATTTTCATTTGTTTTCTGACAACTCCAGCAAGGGGTTGAGTTTGTGGTCCCGGGTTCAATGTCATTGTTGTATTATGTAATTAATAACGTTGTCTTTCAGTGAATGGTGCACTGTGATATATTTTTGAATAGGTCTTTAGGAGAGCAAACGAATTACCGAATAAAAAATACAGGGTGCCATTTACAAAAGTCATACCGCTGTTCATATCTTTGTAAAAAAAACACAGCTACAACGAAGGCAATCATGCTGGTTGATGTCCCCGTGACAGCTAAAGAACATTTGCTTGAAACATTTAGTAATTTGCATCTGGACAAAGAGCTATTTAGGGTGGTCAAGATAAATGGAACACACTGTATAACAAATAAATAAGCATACATCACACAATTATCGTGGTTGGCTGCTACCGATATGGTAGCCTGATCCGTCTCGCACTTAATGTTAGGCGAGATCGTGTAGGCCTACGCTTACAGAGGTAGTATCGTCACTGAGAACATTATATACGTTTCTGGCGTGTGCCTGGCAAGAATTTCGTGTGTGCTCGTAGCAGCTTGTTTGCCACGTACATGTTGTCGGTGAGATATACAGCCTTGCCTCCAGTGTACTGGTCGATGTCGATATCGTTCCACGTGTACTGGTAGCGTGCGTCTGACAGTCCCTTAATGACTGACCTGCTCTGCAGCACTTCCAACCAAGACGCAGTCCACGTGACAGTTTTAGAAATCACATGGAAAAATTTAAGTGCTCGTTTTTCCCGCACGCCGTTCGAGAGTGGAACGGTAGAGAGACAACTTGAAGGTGGTTCATTGAACTCCCTGCCAGGCACTTTGTTGTGAATAGCAGAGTAATCACGTAAATGTAGATGTAGACACTAGCGGTTGGTCAGATGATAACCAAGAATATTATCCACAATATGCACGCAGCACAACCTTTTACCAACTATTCTATGGTTGGACTAGTATTTTTAATCTATGAGTGACGCAAGAACGGGAATTTATTAATCTGAGTGCGAGTGAACATCTTCGCCGACAACCACAGTTGAGGTGTCACTGGACAACGTTTATCACATCACGAAAGTAGAAACACACGGTATAGATGTAACAATATCTGAATAGCGTTAGAGTGTATGACTTTCAGTATCCAAGCCGATTACACACACACGCGCGCGCACGCACACACACATACACACACACACACACTCACACACACACACACAAGCACGCACGCGCGCTACAGTATTACAAAGAAGGGCAGCTGCGCAACGCAAGGATAAGCATAAGCAGGGTATTCCTGAAATGATTAGTAATAAGATTTAGCCATAATTAGCATAAGTTGTGCGACTGGATTCGTGATTTCCTGTCAGAAAGGTCACAGTTCGTAGTAATAGACGGAAAGTCATCGAGTAAAACAGAAGTAATATCCAGCGTTCCCCAAGGAATTGTTATAAGCCCTCTATTGTTCCTGGCCGCGCGGGATTAGCCGAGCGGTCTGAGGTGCTGCAGTCATGGACTGTGCGGCTGGTCCCTGCGGAGGTTCGAGTCCTCCCTCGGGCATGGGTGTGTGTGTTTGTCCTTAGGATCAATTAGCTTAAGTAGTGTGTAAGCTTAGGGACTGATGACCTTAGCAGTTAAGTCCCATAAGATTTCACACACATTTGAACATCTATTGTTCCTGATCTATATTAACGACATAGGAGACAATCTGAGTAGCCGTCTTAGATTGTTTGCAGATATTTCTGTCTTTTACCTTCTTGTAAAGTCATCAGATGATCAAAACGACATGCAAAATGTTTTAGATAAGATATCTGCGCGGCGCGAAAAGTGGCAATTGACCCTGAATGAAGAAAAGTGCGAAGTTATTCACATGAGTACTAAAATAAATCAGCTAAATTTCGATTACGCGACAAGTCACACAAATCTGAGGGCTGTAAATTCAACTAAATACTTAGGGATTACAATTACAAATAACCCAAGTTGGAACGAACACGTAGATAATGTTATGGGTAGAGCAAACCAAAGACTGCGATTCACTGGCTGAACACTTAGAAGGTGCAACAGGTCTACTAAAGAGACTGCTGACACCACGCTTGTCCACCCTATTCTGGAGTATTGCTGTGCGGTGTGGGATCCGCATCAGGTGGGACTGACGGCTGACAACGAAAAAGTACAAAGAAGGGCAGCTCGTTTGTATTATCGCGAAATAGGGGAGATACTGTCACAGACAAGATACGTGAATTGGAGTGGCAATCATTAAAACAAAGGCGTTTTTCGTTGCGACGGGATCTTCTCATGAAATTTGAATCACCAGTTTTCTCCTCCGATTGTGAAAACGTTCTGTTGGCACCCACCTACATTGGGAGAAATGATCATCACGATAAAATAAGAGAAATGAGGGCTCGCACAGAAAAATTTAAGTGCTCGTTTTTCCCGCGTGCCGTTCGGGAGTGGAACGGCAGAGAGACAACATGAAGGTGGTTCATTGAACCCTCTGCCAGGCACTTTATTCTGAATGACTCACTCACTCACTGGTCATACCGGACTCGAGAGTCCATTACCGCAGCAACGTATTTTCGCCATCTGTCCCTGTCTTGGGCTATTTCCTTCCATTCACCTTCAATGCCTAGGCTCCTCAAATCAGCCTTCACATTGTACTCCCATCTACGCCTCGGTCTCCCCACAGGACGTTTTCCCTCTAAGTGCCCTACCAGTACTCTGCGCGCTGCCCTGCCCTCATCCATTCGAGCTACGTGACCCGCCCATCGCAGCCTACGTGATTTAATAATACTGATTATGTCAGGGCTTGAACAGAGTTCGTGAACCACTTCGTTATGCAGTTTATTGTGAATAGCAGCGTAATCAAGTAGATGATGTAGAAGTTTTGTGATTAAATTACGCCGTAGTGCCAAAGCGGCGAGATCATTTACAAATGATTACCTCACTATATCAAGAAGAATCAGTACTAATTGACTGGATGTGTGTATGTTTATAGTTTACTGCGCCGCTGGTGTATCGTGAGCAGTAGCTGCAGAAGTAAAAGACACGAGCGCCGTATGCAGAGCCGCATCTCGTTCAACAATGTGCCGTGGACGGTGAGCCCGGAACGCTTGTGGTGCACCAGCAGTGCAGTCTGGCGACAGAAGATCTGCCACTGGTCGTAGCTTACCCTGCTTTACACAGCGGTCCAGCCTCCTGCCTCCACTTTCTGTGACGTGGCGTGGACGTCCAGTACCTGATCCCCTAACTCGTGGTTTCATTGTCATCAGCCACTTCCCACAGATGCTCACGACAATAGGACACAAACAGAGGTCCAATTTTGCCATTTGATTGTTGCTCGTTCCCACGTGCCGACCATAACAGTCTGCCGTATGGCAAAGTCGCTATTGTCAGTACATTTCCACACATGCGGCCCGTATCGACGCTAGAATGGTTCTCTGTCATTCTCCGTACCGCTTATACAGGGTGTTTGAAAAAGGTACGGCCAAACTTTCAGGAAACATTCGTCACACACAAATAAAGAAAAGATTAAAACTGTGTGCCCGACCGAGACTCGAACTCGGGACCTTTGCCTTTCGCGGGCAACCTTCTGCAAGGTTCGCAGGAGAGCTTCTGTAAAGTTTGGAAGGTAGGAGACGAGATACTGGCAGAAGTAAAGCTGTGAGTACCGGGCGTGGGTCGTGCTTCGGTAGCTCAGATGGTAGAGCACTTCCGCGCGAAAGGCAAAGGTCCCGAGTTCGAGTCTCGGTGGGACACATAGTTTTAATCTGCCAGGAAGTTTCATATCAGCGCACACTCCGCTGCAGAGTGAAAATCTCATTCTGGAAAGAAAAGATGTTATGTGGACATGTGTCCGGAAACGCTTAATTTCCATGTTAGAGCTCATTTTAGTTTCGTCAGTACTTCCTCGATTCACCGCCAGTTGGCCCAATTGAAGGAAGGTAATGTTGACTTCGGTGCTTGTGTTGACATGCGACTCATTGCTCTACAGTACTAGCATCAAGCACATCAGTACGTAGCGTCAACAGGTTAGTGTTCATCACATACGTGGTTTTGCAGTCAGTGCAATGTTTACAAATGCGGATTTGGCAGATGCCCATTCGATGTATGGATTAGCACGCGGCAATAGCCGTGGCGCGGTACGTTTGTATCGAGACAGATTTCCAGAACGAAGGTGTCCCGACAGGAAGACGTTCGAAGCAATTGATCGGCGTCTTAGGGAGCACGGAACGTTCCAGCCTATGACTCGCGACTGAGGAAGACCTAGAACGACGAGGACACCTGCAACGGACGAGGTAATTCTTCGTGCAGTTGACGATAACCCTAATGTCAGCGTCAGAGACGTTGCTGCTGTACAAGGTAACGTTGACCACGTCACTGCATGGAGAGTGCTACGGGAGAACCAGTTGTTTCCGTACCATGTACAGCGTGTGCAGGCACTATCAGCAGCTGATTGGCCTCCACGGGTACACGTCTGCGAATGGTTCATCCAACAATGTGTCAATCCTCATTTCAATGCAAATGTTCTCTTTACGGATGAGGCTTCATTCCAACGTGATCAAATTGTAAATTTTCACACTCGACATGTGCGGGCTGACGAGAATCCGCACGCAATTGTGCAATCACGGCATCAACACAGATTTTCTGTGAACGTTTGGGCAGGCATTGTTGGTGATGTCTTGATTGGGCCCCATGTTCTTCCACACACGCTCAATGGGGCACGTTATCATGATTTCATACGGGATACTCTACCTGTGCTGCTAGAACATGTGCATTTACAAGTACGACACAACATGTGGTTCATGCACCATGGAGCTCCTGCACTTTTCAGTCGAAGTGTTCGTACGCTTCTCAACAACAGATTCGGTGACCGATGGTTTGGTAGAGGCGGACCAATTCCATGGCCTCCACGCTCTCCTGACCTCGACCCTCTTGACTTTCATTTATGGGGGTATTTGAAAGCTCTTGTCTACGCAACCCCAGTACCAAATGTAGAGACTCTTCGTGCTCGTATTGTGGACGGCTGTGATACAATACGCCATTCTCCAGGGCTGCATCAGCACATCAGGGATTCCATGCGACGGAGGGTGGATGCATGTATCCTCGCTAACGGAGGACATTTTGAACATTTCCTGTAACAAAGTGTTTGAAGTCACGCTGGCACGTTCTGTTGCTGTGTGTTTCCATTCCTTGATTAATGTGATTTGAAGAGAAGTAATAAAATGAGTTCTAACATGGAAAGTAAGCGTTTCCGGACACATCTCTACATAAGATATTTTCTTTCTTTGTGTGTGAGGAATGTTTCCTGAAAGTCTGGCCGTACCTTTTTGTAACACCCTGTACAGTGTGTGTCAGGAGGAAAGGCACATGCTTTGAGGGGCGATCGAATTACTGATTCTGATCAAAAACTTCATATGGGCTAATTCCCTGTTCAGAAAGGTTACCGAGATACAACACATTTAATATTAATTTAGCACGTTTTTCTTGAATAACTCGAAAATCGCACCCTTAATCGAAAACGTGTCGCAATGCGAAATTGAACTACATTAAATTTTCTACAAAAAAAGGGTCATATTCATTTTTCTCTAGTACTATCAGTGTGCGCGAAGAAAGCGCGAGAGTACTGAAAATCTCCCACGAGACAAATGCGCTATAGTTTGGGTAGTTTCTGAAACCCAATCTGATGTAGTTTTCCGACTTAGTACACCACAAGTGCTCCGTATCAATTTGTTCGTCTCACCTTCCTCTACACTAAACAACATTTAAACAATACAGAGAATAAATGACAACATACATTAAACGTTTTCTATTTTGGAAACCATTAAGAGTAGGGCATATGTCCATATGAAGCTTTCTTGTTCAGAATCACTAAAACACCTCAAAGCGTGTGCCTTTTCTCTTGATTCACCCCGTATATTTTTGAAGCAGCCGGCCGATGTGGCCGTGCGGTTCTAGGCGCTTCAGTCGGGAACCGCGTGACCGTTACGGTCGCAGGTTCGAATCCTGCCTCGGGCATGGATGTGTGTGATGTCCTTATGTTAGTTAGGTTTAAGTAGTTCTCAGTTCTTGGGGACTGATGACCTCAGATGTTAAGTCCCATAGTGCTCAGAGCCATTTTTTTGAAGCAAGACACCGCCATTTGACTGTTTTATTGTTTAATTAAGTACAACCCAGGTTTCGGCCTTTTATTTCATTTTCAAGTGTTTGATATTATGTCTTTAACATACATTTCAGGACACTTGACATGTTGTCAAGCTCAAAGTTGGCCATAAATTTAGAAAAATGTTGCCCCCCCCCCCCCCACGTAATTGCCACATGTAAAATCACCATCTTGTGACAGATCAGAAAATAATCGTGGAAACTCGTCGTATTTAGTAAAAACAGGCTTACGTTGGCAAATAAAAGATAAGCACATGTCCTTAAAAGGTAATGGTAGCGAAATTAATGAGTGTAATAGAACAACTGAATAGTACACAAACACACAACTAAATATCTCAAACGTCAACATTACTTCATAACGCGCACCACATCATAAACGAAACGGTACAAATGAACACCGAGCGAGGTGGCGCAGTGGTTAGCACACTGGACTCGCATTCGGGAGGACGACGGTTCAATCCCGTCTCCAGCCATCCTGATTTAGGTTTTCCGTGATTTCCCTAAATCGTTTCAGGCAAATGCCGGGATGGTTCCTTTGAAAGGGCACGGCCGATTTCCTTCCCAATCCTTCCCTAACCCGAGCTTGCGCTCCGTCTCTAATGACCTCGTTGTCGACGGGACATTAAACACTAACCACCACCACCACCACAAATGAACAGCAAATACGTACATACCTACAAAATGCGTCTGTAACAGGAAGAAACGGCAACAGTAAATGAGATATGTACCCGTCAAGGAGCCGGCCGGTGTGGCCGAGCGGTTCTAGGCGCTTCAGTCTGGAACCGCGTGACCGCTACGGTCGCAGGTTCGAATCCTGCCTCGGGCATGGATGTGTGTGATGTCCTTAGGTTAGTTAGGTTTAAGTAGTTCTAAGTTCTAGGGGACTGATGACCATAGATGTTAAGTCCCATAGCGCTCAGAGCCATTTGAACCATTTTACCCGACAAGACAAAACTAAGTGAAACAACACCAGAATATCAAAGAAACTGTAAGTAAGACGCTAAATAGCACCACACATAGTGATTCTCAGTCGGAAATATTAACAAGAAACTGAATATAAAGATGTTCGTTGTTTGCAGTATGTAGACTCAATGGCATAAGCCACCATCACGCATAAGAAATAACGTTATATATATATATATATATATATATATATATATATATATATATATATATATATAAAAATCAGTTATTATATCCAAATTGAATATACCTTAAATGTACAACATAAAATGCCTCAACTCAGTGAAATATGTCTTAACTCTATATTGTATGTAAACTAATGTAAAATATCTGACACCTCACGATCAGTCCTACTGCAAAAGTAAATATTTTAAAGCCAAAATCCATTTAGCCATACACGAGCTTAACATGAAACAATGATTTTCAGAAAGAAAATAAACGAGAAAGCCCACTGAAGATAGCACGTAACGTGCTAAACATGTCGGGGTAAAACAAAACTAACGATGTCTTGCATCAGGCGGAATTCCTCTCCAGTTTTTATGGAAACTACGAGTTCACGTGTGTTCGATTCCACAAAACGAAATGCGTACCGTTGCGGGAATTCCTTTGACGTTTGTGACACTCTAGCGACAGAAAGGAGTAAACAGGAAGAGCAACGGGCAACGGACTTCGAAACAAATTTTTACGCGCCTTACAGACTGCATTGAAACGCTGTGAAATTGAGGAAGAACGAAATTAGGTTATACGTAGTCACTTCCTCGATGACGTATTCCCAGACAGTTTTACAACAACTTCCACAGAAGTAGTTGTGTTATTTCTCAAAAGAAGGAAAGGAAGAAAATGTGAGTCCCATTTACAGGTATAAACCACATTTGTTGACACTGACGAACGTTCTGGGTCGTACCCACCTCTGTGCGGAAGACACTGACTAGGCCTAGCAATGTGGCGCTACACTGCTGCGTCGAATCCTTGTGATGGACGCGGCGGCACCGCAACATCTACTGTTATTAATATGTGTTGCGTCTCATCAATTCAGGTGAATTTAGATCATTCTTCGTGTTATATTTTCTTTTATTCTTGGTCGTGAATCTTAGCGAATGCAGCTAACGAGACATTTCCGTAATTACTGAGTACTGAAAGTGCTTGGATAGCTCAGTCGTCAAACCACTTGTCCGCGGTAGACAAAGATCAGAGGTTCTTCTTCCGGTCCGGCACACGGTTTTTATCCGCTCGGAAGGTTTCGGTCATAGTCTAGCAAAGGCAGAAAAATTACTGTCTTTAGTTTTTGCTGTTGCACATTTATTCATTACGTTGTTCTAGTGTCTACATCGCTCTTCAGAAGTCGACTGTCGACCCTGTCGAAAGTTTTACTCTTGATGCGGCCCGCTCCGTATTTCTCTCCGACGTCAACTTCTTCATCACAGATGGAGCTTATTCCGTGATGTCTTAACACATACCGAGCGAGGTGGCGCAGTGGTTAGACACTGGACTCGCATTCGGAAGGACGACGGTTCAATCCCGCGTCCGGCCATCCTGATTTAGGTTTTCCGTGATTTCCCTAAATCACTCCAGGCAAATGCCGGGATGGTTCCTCTGAAAGGGCACGGCCGACTTCCTTCCCCATCCTTCCCTATTCCGATGAGACCGATGACCACGCTGTCTGGTCTCCTTCCCCAAAACCAACCAACCAACCAATCTTAACACATATCTTATCATCCTGTCCTTTCTTCTTGTCAGTATGCTCTGCTTGTTCCTTCCTTCGCCGACTCTACGGAGAACATCCTCATTCCTTTTCTTATCAGTCCGCCTGATTTTTTAACATTCTTCTTCAGCACCACAGCTCAGACGCTTCGATTCTCTTCTGTTCCCATTTTCCCATTGTGTACGATTCGTTGCCAAACAATATTGTGCTCCAAACGTACAGTCCCAGAAATTTCTCCCTCAAATTAAGATATATATTTGAAACCAGTAGACTTCGCTTGCCCAGGAATACTCACTTTGCCAGTAATAGTCTACTTTTTATGCCGCTGCTTCGTCAATCATGGCTTTTTCTGCTTCCAAGGTAGCAGAATTTCCTACTTTTGTCTACTTCGCGACCACAAATTTTGATGTTAAGTTCCTCACAATTCTCATTTCCGCTGCTTTACTTTTGTCTTTCGCCGGTTTACTCACAGTTCATATTCTGCACTGATTAGACTGTTCATTCTATCCAACAGGTCCCGCAGTTCTTCTTCACTTTCACAGTGTGATGAGCGAATCTTATCATCGACGCCCTTTTACCCTGAATTTTAATCCCACTCTTCAACCTTTATTTTATTTCCGTCATTGCTTCTTCGATGTACAGAGTGAACAGCAGGGGCGAAAGGCTACATCTCTGTCTAAGATCCTTTCTAATCCGAACACTTTGTTCTTCGTCGTCCTATCTTATTGCTACCTCTCGATTTCTGTACGTCTTGTATATCACCCGTTTTTTCCTATACCTTACTCCTATTTTTCACAGAATGCTTTACATTGTCCAAATCTCTTCTAGGCCGACAAATCCTATATGTTTCCTCAGTCTTGCTTCCAATATTAAGCGCTACTTCTCGAACTGCCCTCTGGTGCCTTTACCTTTCCTAAAGACAAACTGATCGTCATCTAACGGATCTGTATATTATCCGTCCAGCATCTTGGATGCACGAGCCGTTAATCACACATTCATTTGCTCTTGCTTCCTTCGGAATTGTATCGATGATAATTTTCCGAAAGTCTGATGGTACGTGGTCAAACTCATATATTCTACACACCAACTTAAATAGTCATTTGCTTACCATTTTCCTCAGTGATTTCAGAAATTACGATGGGATGTTGTCTTTCTCTACTGCCTTATTTGATCTCAAGTCTTCCACAAAACAAATGTGTGTGAAATCCTATGGGACTTAACTGCTAAGGTGATCAGTCCCTAAGCTTACACACTACTTAACCTAAATTATCCTAAGGACAAACACACACACCCATGCCCGAGGGAGGACTCGAACCTCCGCCGGGACCAGCCGCACAGTCCACGACTGCAGCGCCGTCTAGACCGCTCGGCTAATCACGTACGGCAGTCTTCCACAGCTTTTTGAAATTTTGACTCTAATGCTCGATCCCCCATGTCTTCCAGACTCCAATTTCTTCTTCTATCAAGTCATTAGATAAACCCTTCCCGTCATAGAGGCCTTTAGAGTACTCTTTACACCCATCTGCTCTCTCCTGTGCGCCGGCCGCTGTGGCCGAACGGCTCTAAGCGCTTCAGTCTGGAACCGCGCGACCGCTACGGTCGCAGTTTCGAATCCTGCCTCGGACATGGATGTGCGTGATGTACTTATGTTAGTTATGTTTAAGTAGTTCTGAGTTATAGGGGACTGATGACCTCAGATGTTAAGTCCCATAGCGCTCAGTGCCATTTGAACCATTTTTTTCCTCTCCTCTGCGTTTAACAGTGAAATTCCCGTTGCCCACTTAATGGTACCACGCTTGCTTTTAATTTCACCGAAATTTGTTTTGACTTTTCTGTAAGCTGTGTCAGTCTTTCCGATATGTCTTCATATTCTTCCTGTCGTCATTTCGCCTTGGCTGTCTAGCACTTCCTATTTTCTTCACACCTAAGTGATTTACATTACTGTTTTCCTGCCTGTCCTGAACATTTTTGTACTTCGTAGATCAATTGTAGTATTTTTTATGGTACCCAAGGTTTCTTTGTAGTTACCTTCCTTGTACCTATGTTAAACAGTCGAACGTCTGTGGGGTGGCCGAGCGGTTCTAGGCGCTACAGTCTGGAACCGCGCGACTGCTACGGTCGCAGGTTCGAATCCTGCCTCGGGCATTGATGTGTGAGATGTCCTTAGGTTAGTTAGGTTTAAGTAGTTCTAAGTTCTAGGGGACTGATGACCTTAGAGGCTAAGTCCCATAGTGCTCAGAGCCATTTGAGCCAACGTCTGTGCTTGCCCCGTTTACATATGTCCCTCTCTCTTCAACTGAACTACCTAACTTCAAACGTTTTTCATCATTCCTCAGTATTTTAGTTTCGCACTTCCGCCCCACAGTGATTCTTGCGGACGAGTCTCTTAAACTTCAATCTACTCTCCGTTACTAACTTGTGGTCTGAGTCCACAAGTGCTTTTGTGTACGCCTTACAATCAGTCCGTGATTTTGGAATCTATCGAGCCATTATGTAATCCAGCTGGAATCTTCCCATGTCTCCCAGTCTTTTTCAGATATACCTCCGCCTCTTGTAATTCTTGGACAGTATATTCGCTACTATCACCTGCAAATTATTGTAGAACTCACTTGATCTTTTATCTACCAACAAGCCCATCTGCTCTCATAATCCTTTTTTCTATTCCTTCGATACCAACCAAGTCCACTCTTCGTTTTCGGCCTGGGGCGTCGGCAAATACCCTTCAACTATCGCTGTCGCTTTTGTTTTGCTGTCGAAACTGATGTGAACAACGGCCGGCCGAAGTGGTCGTGCGGTTCTAGGCGCTGCAGTCTGGAACCACGAGACCGCTACGGTCACAGGTTCGAATCCTGCCTCGGGCATGGATGTGTGTGATGTCCTTAGGTTAGTTAGGTTTAACTAGTTCTAAGTTCTAGCGGACTAATGACCTCAGAAGTTGAGTCCCATAGTGCTCAGAGCCATTTGAACCATTTTTTTGATATGAACAACCCTATGACAGAAATGTTCGCAGTAGCTCTCTCTCTGCCCTACTTTCCAATTCATAATTATTCCTGCTCCCATTATACCATTTTCTGCTGCTGATGATATTACCCTACACTCGTCTGCCGCGAAATGCTTATCTTCTTTCGATTTCATTTCAGTGATGCCACTGTATCTAGATGAACCTTAGCATTTCCCTTTTCAAATTTTTTAGCTTTCCTACTACGTTCAGTCTTCTGATATTCCAAGCTCCGACTAGTAGAACGCTACATGATCGTTCGTTATTCTATCTTTTACTTATGGTCCACCCTGGCAGTCTCTCCCGAAAATCCGAATGGGGGTCTAGTTCGGAACCTTATACCGATGGAGAGAGCATCTGTGACACTTTTTCAATTACTGGCCACCTGTCCTGTGGATACACCTTCTGTGTCTTTAATGCACTGCCTTCTGCTTCCTCACGCCGTTGATCATGGCTGATTCATCCAACATTTAAGGGCGGTTGCTCACCCCATGGGCAAGAGACGCCCTTAACCTCTGTCCACACCTCCGCCCTCTTTGGCACGGTTGTAGGCAGAACGAGGGTGACTTCTTTTACCGGAAGTCTTTTGTCATCTTTCCTGATGATTTTTATTCGGAATTTAAGAATGGCTGAATTCGGACCCGGGACCCTGGACATTTTGATTACCAGTCAAAGAAGGTACCCCTAGGCCCTAGACCAAGGGAGAACCAGGGACGCTCAATACTTCATAAACAGTCATTACACCTATAATGTTGGGCCAATGAGTTTTGTGGAAGACCTCATAATGTAGTGAAAGCAAGAACTAAAAGCTGTATAATAAAATTTCTGAACTTACTTTAATGGTAAGACTGCTTCACCGGACCAGTGCACTACGCTTCTTCATTCAAACTAAAATTCTTTCTTTGTGAGTTTAAATCCTACATGTGAAATTTGACACTACGTAAAGTGGTACGTATGCCAAAGATGACGTTTTCATCTACATACTGATATTAGACAGTTGAAGGATATCGTGCATCTTTCAGTTTAACTTGAACACTCATAGCAGATAACATTTCAGACGTTATTTCGTTCATGATAAACATTATCGCTATGTCTTTGTACATTTTTATTTTCTCCGTTCGTTTTGTTTCGCACCGGATGTCGGCAGCCAAGTTTCTTATTGCTCACTGCTTGTATCATCTCTTTTGCATGATTCCGAGGTGCTACGTCACTTTTATACATCCATTGTTTTTGGAGGACTTCCTGCAAGTGAGTCACAACACTTCCACATAAAGGCGTTAACATTATCAACGCTCACTCACCTGTGTCACTATCGGTCCGTTATACTTCAAGAAGAATTTCTCATCCGACTGGGAGAACGGCACATTCGTACTGAGGAGACGTTATAAGGATTAGAACGCGCCGAAAATTTGAGTTTTGCTTATTACATTTGTGTATCTTTTGTAACAGTCCAAACAACATCTTTCAGCTTGTTTCATACTGGACCGAACCACGAATACAGACCTGAGCTACTATTCGAAATAACAGGGAGAATACTTACAAAAATTCTAGCAACACTATTTACAACTTCAGTTACGCCACAGACGTGAATTGTAAAATAGTTTCAGGAATACTTTGGAATTGCTTGAAACAAATCACCTTCAGAAAATTACATAATACCGAAAACCAGTTTTTAACGAAGCATATCAAAAAATAGATTTCTGAAAAGCTCTAATTTAGAAATATTCTTATCTATTGTATAAATAGGAAAAAGTAGCACACTGTTAAATTTACAGAAAACCATAATAATGCCAAAAAACTGACGTAATGTAATTGGATTTCCTTCTACAATATTAATTTGCAGGTGGTGCTCTAAATTACCAATTTACTCTCTGTTTTGTATCTGGAAACTTGTTAGTATAATCTTACAATCAGACACAAAATTCTCTTTTGTTGTTAGAAAGATTTTCATAATGAGTGCAACAAATTTCACTGATATTTAATACGTCTGCAATCTATATCTGTTTCTTCACATTCTCGTGCAAATACACAGTAATACTTGATGTATCCACTGCATGATGAAATAGCATCCAATACTTCACTACCGAATATGATAACATACTGGTATTGTATACTTCACTGAAGGAATAAACTGGTCTCCAGAAATAAATACGTTATTAGCCGAAGGGATCGCTTTAGGGGCAGCTTTCTCTTGAACACCTTATTTTGTTTGTTTATGAGGTATTATCGTTACGGTCTCAACTTCCAGATTTTTGTGTTGTGGAGAATAAGGAACAGTCTATGTTCCGTTCTGGTGCAGGCAGAGAAGCTTACAACACATTGCAAAAACAAACACACTCTGATCCTGCTTCATGGATGACGATATTGTATTCCTCAAGTGCGTATGGCTCTCGTTTGATCTGTTGCTGTAACCAAGCAACTGGCACTTTAAACATCAGGAACCTTTAGATGAAAGGCACCTTTTTTTGAAGTGGCCGTTCATGCTTTGATATAATGTGCCAATAACCGTGAATCGAATGTGTTTCCTCTAACTTTCACTCAACAATGTCATAACATTTTTCAATTCAAACATTTTTTGCGGCATTCGCTGATGGGTTGCTTAGTAGCCTAATCGGAAATGTTTTTCTCCGCACACAACGGCTTTTCTTCGTGGCGTATGAGAATTCTGTGTTGAGTGTATCTACTGAGTGAGCTGACTGAACTGCGGTGTAATATTTGTGTTGTACGATGATGAAAGAAGAGGAGGGTGAAATTCCATAGCCTACTCTTCTGGAATAGCACTCAGGAGGAACCCGGGCGTAGCGTCCCCATCCAACGCACGCATTACGATCAACAGTTTCACACGCGTTCACTCCATGTGACACTGCACTAAGGTTTGGAACGTCTACAAAAACGTTGGGCCAAAGTCAGATAATGATGAACGTTACTTCATTACGTCTTCTTCTCTTGCTAGCCAAATACTCCTGGTGGAAATTTCTTACATCACCAAGTTCCGAACTATTCCCGAGTGGAGCGACAACGAACAAGCGTGCGTTAGCGACCATGACTACAGAGGTAGGAGTAGTGCAAGCTGATAATCGTCTGCTACTGTATGTGCTACAATTGTGTTACTTGACAGGCTGATATTCAATGATAAACGGTTACGCTGGAGGAAATGGAAAGAGGTACACCAGGAATAAATCAGGTCATAACACTGTTGCAGAAGCAGCGAAATAAGCATGCCAAATTTAAAAGAATGAAAAACACTGAAGATTGGCAAAGTTTTACAGAAGCTCGAAATTTAGCGCGAACTGAACTTTGATATGCTTTTAAAGTTTACACAACCAAATTCTGTTCCTAAATCTGGCAGCAAATCCAAAGAGATTCCTGCCGTATGTAAAGTACACCAGTGGCAAGACGCAATCAATACCTTCACTGCGTGATGTCAATGGTGATGCTACTGATGACAGTGGCACTGAAGCAGAGATATTAACCGCAGTTTTCCGAAATTTATTCAGTAAATAAGACGAAGTAAATTCGTTACGAAGTCCGATGTCATTACTGAAGAATCCTTTTATTACAAAGCCAAGGCAGAGGTTAATCCAATTCTCGTCTCACGGTCAAGCATCATCTTATTAACAACAGACCGACAATTGCTAGTTACCCAGATTTCATTACAGCTCCCATCATGAGCATAGTCGCACTTTCTCTATTTGCTTACTTTATCCTTTACAATCAACATTTAAAATCTAATATTACACGGAAAGAACGATTATAGTCTCCACCCTCGATACTGTGAAACAAGTCTCTGCTACTGTAAGGTCTGTGGTTTGCATAATTTGAGAAGTGGATTAAAGCAAAAAAAAAAAAAAAGTCCAGTAAACATGAGCTATGAGCCCTTGTTCATCTTCGCTACAGCGAAATACATCCCTGCTACTGAACAATTGCTCATAGCTCTCATGGTATGCATTTTGGAGCTCATGCCCACTAGACTTTTTTACTTCAGATGAGTGTACCTGCCATATTTCTGAATACTGACCATTCCTTCTGTGTAACCTTGTTCAATGAGGACAACGAAGAATATTAATTGGAGGTGGACAAGGAATGCAGCCACGTGACTGGATGGTACATCTACATCTACATTTATACTCCACAACCCACCCAACGGCGTGTGGCAGAGAGCACTTAACGTGCCATTACTGTCGTTACCTCCCTTTCATGTTCCAGTCGCGTATGGTTCGCGGGAAGAACGACTGCCGCAAAGCCTCCGTGACGCGCGAATCTCTCTAATTTTACAATCGTGATCTCCTCGGGATGTATAAGTAGGCGGAAGCAATATATTCGATACCTCATCCAGAAACGCACCCTCTCGACACCTGGACAGCAAGCTACACCGCGATGCAGAGCGCCTCTATTGCAGTCTGCCACTTGAGTCTGCTAAACATCTCCGTAACGCTATCAAGCTTACCAAATAACGATGTGACGAAACGCACCGCTCTTCTTTGGATCTTCTCTATCTCCTCTGTCAATCCGACCTAGTAAGGATCCTACACTGATGAGCAATACTCAAGTATAGGTCGAACGAGTGTTTTGTAAGCCACCTCCTTTGTTGATGGACTACATTTTCTAAGGACTCTCCCAATGAATCCCAACCTGGCACCCGCCTTACCAACAATTAATTTTATTATATGATCATTCCGCTTCAAATCGTTCCGTACGCATGCTCCCAGTGTTTGTTCCACTATCATATAATCATACAATAAAGGATCCTTCTTTCTATGTACTCGCAATACATTACATTTATCTATGTTAAGGGTCAGTTGCCACTCCCTGCACCAAGTGCCTTTCCGCTGCAGATCCTCCTACATTTCGCTGTAATTTTGCAATGCTGCAATTTCTCTGTATACTACAGCATTATCCGCGAAAAAAAAAAATGGTTCAAATGGCTCTGAGCACTATGGGACTTAACAGCTATGGTCATCAATCCTCTAGAACTTAGAACTACTTAAACCTAACTAACCTAATGACAGCACACAACACCCAGCCATCACGAGGCAGAGAAAATCCCTGACCCCGCCGGGAATCGAACCCGGGAACCCGGGCGTGGGAAGCGAGAACGCTACCGCACGACCACGAGATGCGGGCATCCACGAAAAGCCGCATGGAACTTCCGACACTATCAACTAGGTCACTTATATATATTGTGAGAAGGAATGGTCCCATAACACTCCCCTGTGGCACGCCAGAGGTTACTTTAACGCCTGCAGACGTCTCTCCACTGAGAACAACATGCTGTGTTCTGTTTGGTAAAAACTCTTCAATCCAGCCACACAGCTGGTCTGATATTCCGTAGGCTCTTACTTTGTTTATCAGGCGACAGTGCGGAACTGTATCGAACGCCTTCCGGAAGTCAGGGAAAATGGCATCTACCTGGGAGCCTGTATCTAATATTTTCTGGGTCTCATGAACAAATAAAGCGAGTTGGGTTTGACAAGATCGCTGTTTCCGGAATCCATGTTGATTCCTACCGAGTAGACGCTGGGTAGATGGGCTGAGGAAGGCAGTCTTTTAAATAAAAGGGAAAATATCGGGATTTTTTGGGTTCCGATAAGCATTATTCTGCTTGTTAACATTATTACCGGTAGGTTAGAACAAAACGTAAGTGTTACAGAGATACTTAGGGAACTCAAATGGGAATCCCTGAAGGGAAGACGACATTCTTTTCGAGAAACACTGTTGAGAAAATTTAGAGAACCAGCATTTGAAGCTGTCTTCCAAACGGTTCTGCTGCAGCCAACATACATTGCGCGTGAGGGCCACAAAGATAAGCTACGAGAAACTAGGACTCATATAGAGGCACATAGATAGTCGTTTTTCCCTCGTTCTGTTTGCGAGTGAAACAGTGAAAGGAAATGACTAGTAGTGGTGCAGGGTACCCTCCGCCACGCATCATACAGTGGTTTGCGGAATGACTACGTCAATGTAGATGTAATACAGGGAGAAGTCTGGAGGAGGCCTCTCTCTAGCAGCATGGCCGACGTTGGAGCTCTGGAGAAGTGGCCCGCTTCGGCGTAGCTCGCAGCCTTCTGTTAAACCTGGCAGCACCGACTGGCGGGCGGGGAATGCAGCGAAAGCTGAGCACCGCACCTCGGGCCCTGGCCTGTCAGCCAATTCCGCTAATTGAGCGCTTTTCGGAGAAATCGTTACCGGCCGCTGTCCGCGGGCGCCGTTAAGTAGTGCGCGAACTGCACGGTGCACGAAACTTCCAAACACAGTCACGAGTACAGGACTCGCGCAAGACCTGGCTCTGGTGGCTTACCACGCCGTAAACAGATTCAAAGTACACTACTGGCCATTAAAATTGCTACACGAAGAAGAAATGCAGATGATAAACGGGTATTCATTGGACAAATATATTATTCTAGAACTGACATGTGACTACATTTTCACGCAATTTGGGTGCATAGATCCTGAGAAATCAGTACCCAGAACGACCACCTCTGGCCTTGATACGCCTGGGCATTGAGTCAAACAGAGCTTGGATGGCACGTACAGGTACAGCTGTCCATGCAGCTTCAACACGATACCACACCTCATCAAGAGTAGAGACTGGCGTATTGCGTCGAGCCAGTTGCTCGGCCACCATTGACCAGACGTTTTCAATTGGTGACAGATCTGGAGAATGTGCTGGCCAGGGCAGCAGTCGAACATTTTCTGTATCCAGAAAGGCTGGTACAGGACCTGCAAATTGCGGTCGTGCATTATCCTGCTGAAATGTACGGTTTCGCAGGGATCGAATGAAGGGTAGAGCCACGGGTCGCAACACGTTTGAAATGTAACGTCCACTGTTCAAAGTGCCGTCAATGCGAACAAGAGGTAACCGAGACGTGTAACCAATGCCACCACATTCCATCACGCCGGGTGATACGCCAGTATGGCGATGACGAATACACGCTTCCAATGTGCGTTAACCGCGATGTCGCCAAACACGGATGCGACCATCATGAGGCTGTAAACATAACCTGGATTCATCGGAAAAAATGACGTTTTGCCATTCGTGCCGCCAGGTTCGTCGTTGAGTACACCATCGCAGGCGCTCCTGCCTGTGATGCAGCGTCAAATGTAACCGCAGCCATGGTCTCCTAGCTGATAGTCCATGCTGCTGCAAACGTCGTCGAGCTGTTGGTGCAGATGGTTGTTGTCTTGTAAAGGTCCCCGTCTATTGACTCAGGGATCGAGACGTGGCTGCACGATCCGTTACAGCCGTGCGGATAAGATGCCTGTCATCTCGACTGCTAGTGATACGAGGCCGTTGGGATCCAGCACGGCGTTCCGTATTACCCTCCTGAACCCAGCGATTCCATATTATGCTAACAGTCATTGGATCTCGACGAACGCGATCAGCAATGTCGCGATACAATAAACCGCAATCGAGATAGGCTACAATCTGACCTTTATCAAAGTCGGAAACGTGATGGTGCGCATGTCTCCTCCTTACACAAGGCATCACAATAATATTTCACCAGGCAACGCCGGTCAGCTGCTGTTTGTGTATGAGAAATCGGTTGGAAACTTTCCTCATGTCAGCACGTTGTAGGTGTCGCTATCGGCGCCAAACTTGTGTGAATGCTCTGAAAAGCTATCTTCATGCTGTTGGTTAAATTTCGCGTCTGTAGCACGTCATCTTCGTGGTGTAGCAATTTTAATGGCCAGTAGTGTATTACACGAGGAATCCCTGCAGCTCTGTGAATAAAAATTCAGCAGTAAATTAGAGCAGACGGCCACACAAGCCAAATAAATACAGGGCTCGGGCAAAAATATGGAAACACCTCGAGAAATACACGCTTGAACAGAAATACAAGCCGTATGAAGCAGGACTCTGGAGCAATGGGAGGATGTCGTTTGGGCGGATGAGTCTTGTTTCACACTGTTGCCCACGTCTGGTCGAGTTTACGTTCCAAGAATGAAATACGACGGCGATGATTCGGGCAGCCATGTCGTGTTATTCCATGGGCCCCATTGTTAATCTGCAAGGTGACATTATTGCCAAGGATTATGCGACCGTGTAATCCCATGGAGATCGTGTGTTCCAAGACGACAGTGTACCTGTTTACACAGCTCGCATCATCCAGCACGTGATCAATTGTCGCATTTCCCTTGGTCATTACAGTCACCAGATATCAATATTATTCACCATTTGCTTACTTTGGAAGGAAGGGTGCGTAATCGCTATCCACCTCCATCGTCGTCGCTTGTATTTGCCTCTATTTTGCAAGAATAAAGCTCTACCATCTGGTGAGCAAGATGTATTAGAAAGGCGAAATACCCTCAGACTCCAAGAAGAATATAATAATTCCAATCCCAAACAAAGCAGGTGTTGACAGATGTGAAAATTACCGAACTATCAGTTTAATTACTCACGGCTGCAAAATACTAACACGAATCATTTACAGATGAATGGAGAAACTGGTGGAAGCCGACCTCGGGGAAGATCAGTTTGGATTCCGTAGAAATATTGGAATACGTGAGGCAATACTGACCCTACGACTTATCTTAGAAGCTAAATTAATAAAAGGCAAACCTACGTTTCTGGCATTTGTAGACTTAGAGAAAGCTTTTGACAATGTTGACTGGAACACTCTTTCAAATTCTGAAGATGGCAGGGGTAAAATACAGGGAGCGAAAAGCTATTTACGATTTGTACAGAAACCAGATGGCAGTTATAAGAGTCGAGGGACATGAAGAGGAAGCAGTGGCTGGGAAGGGAGTGAGACAGGGTTGCAGCCTCTCCCCGACGTTATTCAATCTGTATATTGAGCAAGCAATGAAGGAAACAAAAGAAAAATTCGGAGTGGGTATTAAAATCCATGGAGAAGAAATAAAAACTTTGAGGTTCGCTGATGACATTGTAATTCTGTCAGAGACTGCAAAGCACTTGGAAGAGCAGTTGAATGGAATGGACAGTGTCTTGAAAGGAGAATATAAGATGAACATCAACAAAAGCAAAACGAGGATAATGGAATGTAGTCGAATTAAGTCGGGTGATGCTGAGGGAATTATATTAGGAAATGAGACACTCAAAGTAGTAAAGGAGTTTTGCTATTTGGGGAGCAAAGTAACTGATGATGGTCGAAGTAGAGAGGATATAAAATGTAGACTGGCAATGGCAAGGAAAGCGTTTCTGAAGAAGAAAATTTTGTTAACATCGAGTATAGATTTAAGTGTCAGGAAGTCGTTTCTGAGAGTATTTGTATGGAGTGTAGCCATGTATGGAAGTGAAACATGGACGATAAGTAGTTTGGACAAAAAGAGAATAGAAGCTTTCGAAATGTGGTGTTACAGAAGAATGCTGAAGATTAGATGAGTATATCACATAACTAATGAGGAGGTATTGAATAGAATTGGAGAGAAGAGGAGTTTGTGGCATAACTTGATTAGAGGAAGGGATCGGTTGGTAGAACATGTTCCGAGGCATCAAGGGATCACCAATTTAGTATTGGAGGGCAGCGTGGAGGGTAAAAATCGTAGAGGGAGACCAAGAGATGAATACACTAAGCAGATTCAGAAGGATGTAGGTTGCAGTGCGTACTGGGAGATGAAGCAACTTGCACAGGATAGAATAGTATGGAGAGCTGCATCAAACCAGTCTCTGGACTAAAGACCACAACAACAACAATGGTATAAGATCCCCTTGAAAACCATACAGGACCTGTATTTACCAATACCGAGACGACTGGAAGCTGTTTTGAGTACCAATGGTCTTCCTACACCGTATTAGTCATGCTAATGCGATGTGTGCTGTATTTTTATCCAACCTCCGTACATTTGAACGGCTAAGGTACAGTAAGGTAGGATACATATGCAGTGTGTTCCAAGGCCCTCCTGAGAACAACCTTACGCCATACGGCATATATTCTGACATACAGGGTGTTTTTTCTTGTGTCGTGAACTGTCAGCACCTAATGGTGTGAGCTGTCTTCCTATTGATGTTCATCGCTCATTTCTTGTTGGTTGCGTTTGTCTCTATTCTTGAACATCTGGCTATGATGCTTTTATCAATAACAGCACTTATAAGCGTCTTCTACATCAGTCATTTCGTGGGTATAGTTTTGAGATTGTGCCCGCATCAGAATAAGATTAGTGATTCGATGGAGTATGAACAAAGCAGAGAGTGACATGGAGTCGGACATAGCTGACTCGTATTCTACTGCGGTTCAGCTAAAGCCTGTAACCCATATACACCGGACGACATTCTCAACGTGCATATCACCTGAAAACAAAATGCCCATCAGACTGCTCTAGCAACATGTAGGCACAAAAAGAATGGGCGATGGCGGTAGCCTTCATATAGACGCTCATCTCATGTGGAAGAGCGAGTACTGCGACGGCTAGCTGACGATCTAGAAACATGTGTGCAAAGAACTTACGACGAATAAACCACGCTCTTATTTGGTCAGTTCAGTTCTACGGATTCGTTGTTTTATGTACATAGATTACAGCATTTGCAAGGCGAAGTACAGAAGAGCCATAGTGGCAGCTTGCCTTTTATTAACGAAAGAGGTGGAATTTGCACGGAATGGAATAAGAAATTTCCACAATTACCAGGCCTATAGACAGATGTAAATCCTCCAGCGATCATGGAGGAAGCCTTTAGGCCCGCTTTTGGTTCAAATGTGTCAAATGGCTCTGAGCACTATGGGACTTAACATCCGAGGTCATCAGTCCCCTAGAACTTAGAACTATTTAAACCTAACTAACCTAAGGACATCACATACATCCATGCCCGAGGCAGGATTCGAACCTGCGACCGAAGCGCCTAGAACCGCTCGCCCACCACGGCCGGCTCCGCTTTTAATGTTGGTGTGTGGCCGACAGACTCATAGGATCGCATACTTTATCGGACAAATTAACACCTATTTCTTTTCGACAAATTACCTGCGCTGTTGTTGAAAATTACCTTGAGTAAAAGTAATAGATCTGATTTATTGACGGAATGGTACCAGCCATTTCATCTCTTGGATTTATGTTTATTGTGGCATTTAAAGGTATTATTATATTCCACACCTAACAACAACTCGCTCACATTGCATTATCGTGAGTCCCATACATGTGACCAAATCTGAGGGTGTGTTCGCACGAGTGCGACAGTCTTTCGGACGGTGGACTGAAGGATCTGTATTAATGAGTGGCAACTGTATTGAGCACCTCCTGCAGTGAAAGCAGACATTGCTTTGGCAGGACAGAATGACACATATTTCAAAAACTATTTGCTTCGGAAATTGTTTACAGGATGTCGTTCTTGCTAATTTTGACCAGTGCTAAGCACGCGGACAAAAAGTTAGTCAGCGATAGGAGACACCACGCTAATACCGTACAAAACAGCCATATCAGCTGCAGCGACTCGCTGATGATTAATTCTCGAGGAGCTATCAAATTGCGAGGAATGTTGCTTGTTACATTTCAACCCCTGTTCCATACAGTCTCAGAAATGAACTATGAGATGTCTCCTTGTTCTTTAACACTAATCCGGATTAATGTCTTTAAAACGTTCTCTTACATGTGGACTGATGTACACTCTCCTAAATGTTACCACCCTTGCCTTTAATGTCACCGAAGGGTTTTTTTTCTTTCCTGTATGCTGAGTCTGTATTCCCGACAATCATTTCTTTTTCGATGTCTTACAAATTTTTCATGCAGTCATTTCGTCTTAGCTTCCTTGCACTTTCTATTTATTTCATTCCTCAGCGACTTGTATTCCTGTATTCCTGAGTTTCCCGGAACATTGTTGTACTTCCTCCTTTCATCAATCAACTGAAGTATTTCTTCTGTTACCCATGGTTTCTCCACACCAACCTTCTTTGTACCTACGTTTACCTTCCCAACTTCTGTGATGGCCCTTTCTAGAGATGTCTGTCCCTCTTCAACTGCACTGCCTTCTGAGCTATTCTTTATTGCTGTACCTATACCCTTAGAGAACTTCAAGCCTATTTCGTCATTCCTTAGTAGTTCCGTATTCCACCTCTTTACATATTGATTCTTTCTGACTAATGTCTTAAACTTCAGCCTATTCTTCATCACTAATGTATTGTGATCAGAGTCTATATCTGCTCCTGGGTACATCTAACAATCCGGTATCTGATTGCGGAATCTCTGTCTGACCATGATGTAATCTAACTGAAATCTTCCTCTATCTCCCGGCCTTTTCCAACTATGCCTCCTCCTCTTGTGATTCTTGAACAGGGTATTCGCTATTACTAACTGAAACTTGTTACAGAACTCAATTAGTCTTTCTCCTCTCTCATTTCTTGTCCAAAACCCATATTCCCCTGTAACCTTTTCTTCTACTCCTTCCCCTACATCTGCATTCCAGTCCCCCATGCCTATTAGATTTTCATCCCCCTTTACACACTGTATTACACTTTCAATATCCTCATACACTTTCTCTATTTCTTCATCTTCAGCTTGTGACTTCGGCATGTATACCTGAACTATTGTTGTCGGTGTTGGCTTGCTGTCGATTCTGATAAGAACAACCCGATCACTGAACTGTTCACACTAACACACTCTCTGCCCAACCTTACTATTCATAACTAATCCTACTGCTGCTGTTGATATTACCCTATACTCACCTGACCAGAAATCCTTGTCTTCCTTCCACTTCACTTCACTGACCCCTACTATATCTAGATTGAGCCTTTGCATTTCCCTTTTCAGATTTTCTAGTTTCCCTACCACGTTCAAGCTTCTGACATTCCTCGCCCCGACTCGTAGAACGTTATCCTTCTGTTGATTATTCAATATTTTTCTCATGGTCACCTCCCCCTTGGCAGTCCCCTCCCACAGATCTGAATGGTGGAGTATTCCGGAATCTTTTGCCAGTGGAGAGATCATCATGACACTTTTTCAATTACAGACCACATGTCCTGTGGGTATACGTTACGTGTCTTTATGCAGTGGTTTCCATTGCCTTCTGCAGCCTCATGCCGTTGATCATTGCTGATTCTTCTGCCTTTAGGGGCAGTTTCCCACCCCTAGGACAAGAGAGTGCCCTGAACCTCTGTCTGCTTCTCCGTCCTCTTTGACAAGGTCGTTGGCAGGATGAGGGTGACTTCTTATACCGGAAGTCTTCGGCCCCCAATGCTGATTAATTATCAAAATTTAAGCAGCGGCGGGATTCGAACCCAGGACCGAAGACGTTTTGGTTATGAATCAAAGACGCTACCCCTAGAGGAAGTGCACACATTAAAAGATGTTTTGCATCACCTGGGTTCCCAGAATTCCTGAAGGCAGAAGTTGACTGTGGATGTTGTATCACAGACGCAGTCCCTTTGACTGTTCAGAGATGTCACTAAACCCGCCCAAAGATGTAAACAACCATGCATGAGCAGCGCCTATTAGACGGAAGGGGTCCGACAGCCGATCAGTTTCAGTAATTCCACCATGAAGGAGGTACACGGCTCGTGTTGTGTGTAGTTCAACCATGTCTCTAGACTGTCAATACCGCGGTTCGATCGCGTCCGCATTGTTACTTTGTGCCAAGAAGGGCTCTCAACAAGGGAAGTGTCCAGGCGTCTCGGAGTGCACCAAAGCGATGTTGTTCGGACATGGAGGAGATACAGAGAGACAGGAACTGTTGATGACATGTCTCGCTCAGGCCGCCCAAGAACTACAACTGCAGTGGATGACTGCTACCTACGCATTATGGCTCGGATGAACCCCGAATGCAACGTCGCCATGTTGAATAATGCTTTTCGTGCAGCCACAGGACGTCGTGTTACCACTCAAACTGTGCGCAATAGGCTGCAAGATGCGCCATTTCGCTCCCGACGTTCATGACCAGGTCCATCTTTGCAAGCACGACACCGTGCAGCGCAGTACAGATGGGCCCACGTTCTCTTCACCGATGAGTGTCGCATATGCCTTCAACCAGACAATCGTCGGAGACGTGTTTGGAGGCAACCCGGTCAGGCTGAACGCCTTAGTCTTACTGTCCAGCGCGTGCAGCAAAGTGGAAGTTCCCTGCTATTATGGGGTGGCGTTATGTGGCGCCGACGTACGCCGCTGCTGGTCATGGAAGGCGCCGAACTGCTGTGCGATACATGAATGCCATCCTCCGACCGACAGTGCAATCATATCGGCAGCATATTGGCGAGGCATTCGTCTTCATGGACGACAATTCGCGCCTCCATCATTCACATCTTGTGAATGACTTCCTTCAGAATAACGACATCACTCCACTAGAGTGGCCAGCATGTTCTCCAGACATGAACCCTATCGAACATGCCTGGGATGGATTGAAAAGAGCTGTTTATGGGAGACGTGACCCACTAACCACTCTGAGGGATCTACACCGAATCGCCGTTGAGGAGTGGGACAATCTGGACTAACAGTGCCTTGATGAACTTGTGGATAGTATGCCACGACGAATACAGACATGCATCAATGCAAGAGGACGTGCTACTGGGTATTAGAGGTACCAGTCTGTAGAGCAATCTTGACCACCACCTCTGAAGGTCTCGCTGTGTGGTGGTACAACATGCAATGTGTTGTTTTCATGAGCAATAAAAAGGGCGGAACCGATGTTTATGTTGATCTCTATTCCAATTTTCTGTACAGGTTCCGGAACTGAGGTGATGCAAAATAGTGATCATCGTGATGGTATTTCCAACAGCAGAAATAGCCATGTGTGGGATGAGGCAGACCCTCACGCTGTAGTAGAGTCACACCATCAAGTACAATTTGCTGTGAATATCTGAGGTGATACTGTAGGCGAGGGGTATAGGCAAGCAGTGGTTGGGAAGGGAGTGAGAAAGGGTTGTAGCCTCTCCCCGATGTTGTTCAATCTGTATATTGAGCAAGCAATCAAGGAAACAAAAGAAAAATTCGGAGTAGGTATTAAAATTCATGGAGAAGAAATAAAAACTTTGAGGTTCGCCGATGACATTGTAATTCTGTCAGAGACAGCAAAGGACTTGGAAGAGCAGTTGAATGGAATGGACAGTGTCTTGAAAGGAGGATATAAGATGAACATCAACAAAAGCAAAACAAGGATAATGGAATGTAGTCTAATTAAGTCGGGTGATGCTGAGGGAATTAGATTAGAAAATGAGGCACTTAAAGTAGTAAAGGAGTTTTGCTATTTGGGGAGCAAAATAACTGATGATGGTCGAAGTAGAGAGGATATAAAATGTAGGCTGGCAATAGCAAGGAAATCGTTTCTGAAGAAGAGAAATTTGTTAACATCCAGTATTGATTTAAGTGTCAGGAAGTCATTTCTGAAAGTATTCGTATGGAGTGTAGCCACGTATGGAAGTGAAACATGGACGATAAATAGTTTGGACAAGAAGAGAATAGAAGCTTTCGAAATGTGGTGCTACAGAAGAATGCTGAAGATTAGATGGGTAGATCACATAACTAATGAGGAAGTATTGAATTGGATTGGGGAGAAGAGGAGTTTGTGGCACAACTTGACCAGAAGAAGGGATCGGTTGGTAGGACATGTTCTGAGGCATCAAGGGATCACCAATTTAGTATTGGAGGGCAGCGTGGCGGGTAAAAATCGTATAGGGAGACCAAGAGATGAATACACTAAGCAGATTCAGAAGGATGTAGGTTGCAGTAGGTACTGGGAGATGAAAAAGCTAGCACAGGATAGAGTAGCATGGAGAGCTGCATCAAACCAGTCTCAGGACTGAAGACCACAACAACAACAACTGTAGGCGACAATCTCATTGGGCCATATCTTCTGTCTGGCCGTCTGAATGGCCATCTGTACTTGAGGCTCTTGCAGAGAGTTTTGCCTGAGTTGTTGGAGATCGTAGACTTGGCTGTTTGTGAGAGGAGCCGGCCGAGGTGGCCGAGCGGTTCTAGGCGCTACAGTCTGGAACCGCGCGACCGCTACGGTCGCAGGTTAGAATCCTGCCTCGGGCATGGATGTGTGTCATGTCCTTAGGTTAGTTGGGTTTAAGTAGTTCTAAGTCTTGGGGACTGATGACCTCAGAAGTTAAGTCCCATAGTACTCAGAGCCATGTGAACCATTTTGTGCGAGGAAGTGGATACAGCATGATGGTGCACCGCCTCACTTCAGTGTGGATGTCCGCAACCAGTTCAGTGCTGTATTTCCTGGTCGCTGGATTGGAAGGGGTGGGGGGGTGGGGGAGGGGGGTCCTATTCCATTGCTTGCGAGGTCATCTGACCTGAATCGACTTGTTTATTTCCTATGGGGATATCTAAAGTCACTTGGTTATGAAACACAAGTGGATACGGAGATGGAATTAGTTGCCAGAATTGTAGTTGTCTGTGATGCGAATCGAAACACACCCTGGATATTTGTCAGGGTGCGTCAGAACTTTGTTCGCCGATGTCATGCATGCATTGTGGTTGATGGCCGTCAGTTTCAGCACATTTTGTAAGATACAGTACAAGTGATACGTTCATTGTGTCATTGATGGTAGTTGCTGTTAACTGCAACTAATGTAAATAAGAAAATACACAATTACGTTATTTTATTCCTACTATCTCCTTAAGCTGGCTTATCCGATCCCAGGTTCCCTACCTCAAATTGTTCAGTGGAACATCCTCTATGTCTTGTTAAATTTTTCCTGGCACTTACGGAAAAATTCTGTTTACTAAGTCCGTCTACAGTCCCTAGAATACTGTAACAGTAATTGTACAACACTCTGTAGAATATGTACAACAACCAAGAGAGAATTATCAGAAGTGAACACCAAGAATGAAGGTCTCAGATTAAAAATGGCATAAGGAAGGCATGCAGTCTCTCTCCCCTTCCGTTCAGTCTTAACACCAAAAAAGCAGTGATATAAATAAATGGAAGATGCAGCAGTGGGATTAAAATTCAGTGTGACAGGATGTCAAAGATTCACTGATAATATTATTATTCTCTGTGAAAGTGAGGAAGAATTACAGGGACTGTTGAATGGAACGATCGTGCGAATGGACACAACATATGGATTCAGAGTAAACTAAAGATTGATGTCTAGGAGAAAAGTGACTACGGCAAACTTAACATGATTAACGGTAAACTTAACATCAGCTGGGAACCAATTAGTAGACGATTTAAAAGAATTCTGAAATCTTGGATGTAAAATAACGCTTGATAGACGAAGCAGGAAGGACATACAACGGAGGCTAGCACAGGTAAAGAAAGTTTTTCTCGCCAAAAGAAGTCTACTACTATCGCACATAGGCCTTAATGAGAGGAAGAAATTTACGGGAATGGAAGTTTGGAGCACAACATTTTATAGTAGTGAAACATGGACTGTGGAGAAACCGGAACAGAAGAGAATCGAAGCGTTTGATGTGTGGTGCTACAGAAAAATGTTGAGAATTAAGTGGACTGATAAGGAATGAGGAGGCTCTGCTCAAAATCGTTGAGCAAAGGAATATGTAAACAACACTGAATAGAAAAAGGGACAAGGGTGATAGGACATGTGCTAAGTCTTTAGGAAATAACTTTCGTGATATAAGAGTAATCCGCAGAGAGGAAAAAGTTAAGGGAAGACAGAGACTGGAATACATGTGTCAAATAATTGAGGACGTAGGATCCAAGTGCTATTCTGAGATGAAAAATTTGGTACTGGAGAGGAACTGGTGGCAAACCCAGTCGGAAGTAAAATGACATACGACGGTAAAAAGGAAGGAAACAAAAACGCCTTCGACATGCAAGCATGTCCGGAGGAATAGACACTGCAACGACGACAGTCTTTATGAAATTCAGGAAATGTATCCGCAGTTGCGGATACGGGCAACTTCCAACTGTAGAATGGAAGCGTGTACAGATACCCGAAATTATTAAGGCGACCGCTCGTGACAGGCGGGTTCGAGTCCCATTCTGGCGCAAATGTTCAATGTCTTCATTGAATTCTTTCCTGTTTTTATCATTGTCGTCAGGCCAACGGTAAATTTAAAATGGGAATTTTATTATTTTCGGTTATACTTCCGATTCAGTCATTTCCAGACCTTGGCTGTAAACTCTGAAATACGCTTCTTATTATCGTCAGCAGAGCAAATGTAAATTTGAAATTTTTCCATTCATTCGTTTCCGCACCAGACTTTCTAATCACAAACGTCCCATCTCCATCGTCCCTTAAGGTCGTAGTCATGGAAACATACTGATTAACTGCATCGCTAAAGCTTGCGGTGTATAATTTTAGAAACAACAATGACATGTTGTTCTAGTTTGTTTGCTCACTGCTTCTGTTTTCTGCCGCATTCAATTTGTGACAATGCCCTTCCATAATTTTGCGATCTAGCTTCATCATTTTGTAAACATGATCAATTTTTATTGTTAACGGGTACTATATCTATATTGCATCATATATTCATGTGACACTATGCTGCTAGTTTCCTGAATCTTTACGTTTTTGCACTATATCTGTTTCTATAAATCACAAATACGAAAATAAATAACGATAACCGAAAACATAATATGTCGAATGTGAGGAATCAAACCCAAAGTATAGAGAGTAACAGACATACAAATACCTGTAAAACGTCGAAACACTTCCCGACAAAGAATTTGTTTGAACTCATTACGTACTTTTACGTGTAAAAATTTTTTCATTAATTCTTGTGGAACAGGAGTAGCATGCTGCTGATAAAAATTAAGTGAATGAACTTTTTGCAATGTGTTTTCTTGTAAAACAAACCCTCGCAGCAGCAAATGTCTTGTAAGGAGTGCTTGTAGTAATACGACCTTCGAGAACCAAACACAATCTATGGAACTCAAATGTGCTCTTAGTTGCAACATTTATCATTAGTTTTAACTGTGTTTTGTTTGTGCCATGTCATGACTTCTACGTTTTCAATATGTTTCACTATATTTGACAGAAAAATTTTTACGTTATCACTAGTGCGAGTTTTCTCCTAATGGAAACCGGTTTAGTAATTATTACCAAAATTGATACTGCAAGCAGTATGTAATCGCTGCGGCCTCAAATCATTAACATAACAAGAGCCCAGAATTCGATAATTACACTTTCCATGAGCGTTATCCTCTAAATAAGCTATAGTAACATCAAATCCTGAAAATATAAAAAATAGTTGTCGTCGAAGCGTAAAGAACGTTTTCTCGAGGCAGCCATGGAATTCGATCACAATGGAGTGAAGGGAAGGGTCGGCTACCTTGACTGGCGCAGCGGAGGATTCCTGTAACGTCACAGAGGCACAAGAAATGTGACCGTACTGGAGGCCAATGATGACTCATCGTTACGAACCTACTGTCAGACACGTAATGAGACTCCCTTCCTGCGGGCGCCATCCATTAAGAAACATTTAGCTTCGTAAAAACTCACTACAAAGTGTAGTTTATCCTAGTCCTAAGAGAAGAGATTTGTATTGTAGCAGTTGTTTAACTTTTTTTATTCTAGTCTACGACAACCTAATATCCATGGCTCTTTATGTGTAAAAATATCTTCCGTCAGCTGTGTTGCCTGCATGACCTCTGCGATTCCTGCATTCCAGTCCTATGTAGCTGTAGTTTCTTTCCGCTCTACTGCAGGTCCTCATGCCCACACTTTCTGGAATATATTGTTGCCATCCGTACATCTCATACAGCCATACCTTTGTACTTGTTTCCTTTCTATATACCGTACAAATGTGGAACCTATTTCCATTAATTGCAATACGCTGTTACCTGTCCATTATTTTGCGAAATTGTCTCCAATACAACTGCATCACGTGGAGACTTTATTTAATTTTCTTTGTCAGTGTCCGCTCGTCTGCCCCTTCGTCCTTCGGCACAGTGCTATCCACAAAACTCTTGTACTGTCTTTCTCCGTAATTTTGGAGATACTGTGGTTCCGTAATACTAGGCAGAGCTGCTGAATTACTACCTCCTTCCTAATTCTTCTGTAATTCTTAAACGTTTCTTCCACCCGTCATCGAAATACTGAAGTACTTTTTATCAAGATACGTATATGTGGGAAACGCCTTTTATGCTTTGATTTCATGTAATGCAACATGGCACTTTCATAACTAGTTCCATAATATCAGATGAAGGCAGCATAAGACTGTTGAAACCAGTCATCTTGGAACAATAAAAGTGTCTACACTGCGATCGCGGCGTACAAAGTATGTTCACTTATCAAGTGAAGAAAATTTACACGATCTGTTGAATGGAATGAATAGTTTAACAGGTACAGAATATAGTTTGAGAGTAAATTGAACAAAAAGGAAAGTAATGAGAAGGATCAGAAATGGGAACAGCGAGAAACTTAACAGCATAATTGGTGATCACGAAGTAAATAGAGTTTAGGAATTCTGATACTTAGGCAGCAAAATAACCCGTCATGGACGTAGCAAGGACATAAAAAGCAGATCAGCACTGGCAAAAAGAGCATTACTGGCCAAGAGAAGTCTGCTAGTATCAAACTTAGGCCTTAATTTGAGGAAGAAATCTCTGAAAACGTAAGTACCGGAAAAGAAGATAATCGAAGCATTAGTAGGACGTTCAAAATTAGATGGACTAATAACGTTAGGAATGAGAAGGCTCCCCGCAGAATCGGTGAGGAAAGGAACATATGGAAAACACATGAGAAGAAGAAGGAACAGGACGACAGGACATCTGTTAAGACATTAGGGACTAACTTTCACATTACTAGAGGGAGCTGTTAAGGGTAAAAATTGTGGAGGAAGACAGAGATTGGAATATATCCATCAAATACTTGACGACGTATGTTGTAGTTGTTACTCCGAGATGCACATGTTGGTAGATGTGAGGAAAGTTTGGTGGGAGTATCAAACTAATCAAAAGACCGGTGGCTGAAAAAAAAAAGTCTGACAACAGGATCTACATCTACATCCATACTCCGCATGCCACCTGACGGTGTGTGGCGGAGGGTACCTTGAGTACCTCTATCGATTCTCCCTTCTATTCTAGTCTCGTATTTTTCGTGGAAAGAAAGATTGTCGGTATGCCTCTGTGTGGGCTGCAATCTCTCTCATTTTATCTTCATGGTCTCTTTGCGAGATATACGTAGAAGGGAGCAATATACCGTTTGACTCCTCGGTGAAGGTATGTTCTCTAAACTTCAACAGAAGCCTATACCGAGCTACTGAGCGTCTCTCTTGCAGAGTCTTCCACTGGAGTTTATCTATCATCACCGTAACGCTTTCGCGATTACTAAATGATCCTGTAACAAAGCGCGCTGCTGTCCGTTGGATCTTCTCTATCTCTTCTATCAGCCCTATCTGGTACGGATTCCACACCGGTGAGGAGTATTCAAGCAGTGGGCGAACAAGTCTACTGTAACCTACTTCCTTTGTTTTCGGACTGCATTTCCTTATGATTCTTCCAATGAATCTCATTCTGGCATCTGCTTTACCGACGATTAATTCTTTCCATTGTTATAACCTCTCGATATACTACAGTATCATCCGCAAAAAGCCTCAGTGAACTTCCGATGTTATCCACAAGGTCATTTATATATCTTGTGAATAACAACGGCCTGCGACTCTCCCCTGCGGCACGCCTGAAATCACACTTACTTCGGAAGGCTTCTCTCCAATGAGAATGACATGCTGCTTTCTGTTATGTAGGAACTCTTCAATCCAATCATATAGTTAGTCTGATAGTCCATATGCTCTTACTCTGTTCATTAAACGACTGAGGGGAACTGTATGAAACGCCTTGCGGAAGTCAAGAAACACGGCATCTACCTCGGAACCCGTGTCTATGGCCCTCTGAGTCTCGTACACGAATAGCGCGAGCTGGGTTTCACACGATCGTCTTTTTCGAAACCCATGCTGATTCCTACAGAGTAGGTTTCTAGTCTCCAGAAAAGTCATTATACTCGAACATAATACGTGTTCCAAAATTCTACAACCGATCGACGTTAGAGATATAGGTCTATAGTTCTGCACACCTGTTCGACGTCCCTTCTTGAAAACGGGGATGACCTGAGCCGTTTTCCAATCTTTTGGAACGCTACGCTCTTCTAGAGACCTACGGTACATCGCTGCAAGAAGGGGGCCAAGTTCCTTCGCGTATTCTGCGTAAAATCGAACTGGTTTCCCATCAGGTCCAGCGGCCTTTCCTCTTTTGAGCGATTTTAATCGTTTTCCTCTCCCTCTGTCATCTATTTCGATATATAGCATTTTGTCATCTGTGCGACAATCTAGAGAAGGAACTACAGTGCCATCTTCCTCTGTGAAACAGCTTTGGAAAAAGACATTTGTATCGCAGACTGAGAACTGATTGGAGAGCCAAATGCTGCGAATAGGAAACGAGAATTGGACCAGTGAATACTTTCCGTTGTAGACACTAGTCATAATGAATGGCTCATTTCTCAGCAACTATTTGTTTCCGAACGTATGTTTATGGCTTCATTTCCAGTTTTGGCTAGTACAGTCTCCATTGAGAAACTGGTACACTTTACAACACTCCGTATGTAAGCGCAGAGGCCAGATGGCGCAAGGTTTCTCCCAGGCGAGGCCGCAGTTCGGCAGCTGGCAGTTGCCGACAGCGGGCCATCAGCAATACTTCTTGCGGGCGGGCCACCGGTTCTCACCGTCTCGCCCGAATTCCCTCTCGTTGTTATGCAACGCGACCAGACGGGCACCCAGCTAAAAGTGCTGGCCCGTTCCAGCCCTGGCCAGCCTGACTTGCACCTTTCGGCTCGTGACGGAAACACGTTTTTAATGAAGCCCGCGTTTTTTGCTTAGATGTACTCTCTTTGTTGAATAACATTCTAGCAATGAGACTGATCACAGCAGAATTCGTGAATGGGTAGGGCGCTGTTCTCCGTTCCTTTTAGAACGGTGCATGTAACATGACACCGTGCTATGTCTGTTGGGATAGTCCCTGGCGAAATGTATAGACGCTCGACGCCACGTTTCTGGACTCACCCAAAGTGAACTATTCGAACAGCACCTCGCATCAGGCCATGGCAGCGCTTAAGTACAAACTAAGATTGATTCATCCGGTCGAAATAATACAGGCTGTGAGACCTGAGTTTCTCCTGGCGTATGCAACTTTTAAATAACTTCCGGGAATTCAGCGAGGTAACACTTTCAGCGACCGCCGATATTTCGGCGGGAGAACACCCCGCCATTTCCAAGGCAAACTGCAACGGACAGGCGGCGTACATGCAAGTTTAAAACCTCGGTTCTCGGACTGAAGCAGGAAAGATAACACACACACACACTGAACACTAGTGCCACCAAAGATGACCAAAGTCAGAGATATCGATAGTGAGACTACGAACTCGCAGGTGAGGTAGCATTGACTCTGTCCCTCTGTTTTTTGACAAAGGAGAGAGCCGGATTCCAAAGAGAGTTTAAACAGAAACATCCATCCCTGTTAACGAGGTTGCTCGCTAATTTAATCTCAACTGCCTCCCTAATGACACTGTCCCAATAGCTGGACGTGCATGCCAATATCTCGGTGTTATTTTATAACATGGGGTGACCAGTATCCAAGCAATGTTCGGCAATAGCAGATCTATTTGGCTGCTGTAATCGTGTGTGCCGTTTATGCTCAGTACATCGGTCCTCGACGGTCCTGATAGTTTGACCAATATACGCCATGCCGCAGCTACAAGGAATACGATATACACCCGCCTGTCAGTACGTTTCCTTTAGACTGCATGTCTCAATGATCCATCATCCTTCCTCCTAACCAACACGTCAAGAAAGGGAAGGCAACCATCCTCTTCCACTTCCATCGTAAAACGAATGTTCAGGTGGATCGAGTTCAGATGTTCTAGAAAGACATTCAAATTCTCCCTACCATGAGGCCAAACAACGAAGGTATCGTCAACGTATCTAAAGAAACAGGCGGGTTTCAAAGGCGCCGACTCCAATGCACGTTCCTCGAAGTCTTCCATAAACACTTTCGAATTCCGTTAAGGATGATCTTGGACTGCGTAAGGCGGGTGTGTATCGTATTCCTTGTAGCTGCGGCATGGCATATATTGGTCAAACTATCAGGACCGTCGAGGACCGATGTACTGAGCGTAAACGGCACATACGATTACAGCAGCCAAATAGATCTGCTATTGCCGAACATTGCTTGGATACTGGTCACCCCATGTTATATAATATCACCGAGATATTGGCATGCACGTCCAGCTATTGGGACAGTGTTATTAGGGAGGCAGTTGAGATTAAATTAGCGAGCAACCTCGTTAACAGGGATGGATGTTTCTGTTTAAACTCTCTTTGGAATCCGGCTCTCTCCCTGTCAAAAAACAGAGGGACAAAGTCAATGCTACCTCACCTGCGAGTTCGTAGTCTCACTATCGATATCTCTGACTTTGGTCATCTTTGGTGGCACTAGTGTTCAGTGTGTGTGTGTGTTATCTTTCCTGCTTCAGTCCGAGAACCGCGGTTTTAAACTTACATGTACGCCGCCTGTCCGTTGCAGTTTGCCCTGAAAATTGCGGGGTGTTCTCCCGCCGAAATATCGGTGGTCGCTGAAAGTGTTACCTGGCTGAATTCCCGGAAGTTATTTGTAATACAGGCTGTTTCAAAAACATTTAACCATCTGTGCAAAACTGTATCTTCCACATGAGTGAAGATAGGAACTTGGAAAATATTTAAATTTGCATGAAGGACTACAAAGATTTTATTTTCCAAAGGATATCGAATTCACAAGGATGTATCGTTTGCTTTCAGGCACATACAGCCTTAGGCTGTTTTTAGCATCAAAGTTTTCACTTACCTTTCTCAAATATGTCTGCACTGTACGAAAATTGGTAAGTGACTGTAAATAATATAAAAAGGTTTGAGAGTTTCGCCACCCGACAGTAACAATGGACCTTGCTGAGTTGGGGTAACTTGCGTGCTTCAACGGTACTGATAGCCGTACCATAAGAGCAGCCACAAGAGATGGGTATCTGTGAACCGGCCAGACTAACCCGTTGTTCCTGAAGAGGTGAATCAGCAATTTCAGTAGATGCAGTGTCAACAGCCTGGATAATTCAATGATTGCCTTCGTCACATTAGCTAATGTGCCCTCGTTGTCCTGGTACTGGCACCGGCTCAAAGCAAAGGGAAACTACAAGCGCTTTTTTCCCTAGAGCTTGCTACTCTACAGTATGGCTAAGTGATTATCAAATGTTCTTCGGTAAAATATTCTGGAGGTAAGATGGTGTTATGTTTGGATCTCCGGGCAGGGACGTCGGAAGATGTCGTCGTAAGGAAAAATAAAACTGGCATTCTTTGGTTAAAAAAAAAAAAAAAAAAAAAAGTTCAAATGGCTCTGAGCACTATGGGACTTAACTTCTGAGGTCATCAGTCCCCTAGAACTTAGAACTACTTAAACCTAACTAACCTAAGGACATCACACACATCCATGCCCGAGGCAGGATTCGAACCTGCGACCGTAGCGGTCGCGCGGTTCCAGACTGTAGCGCCTAGAACCGCTCGGCCACTCCTGCCGGCATTCTATGGGTCAGAACGTGGGATGTTAGATTCCTTAACTGGGTAAGTAGGTTAGAAAATTCAAAAAGGGAAATGGGTAAGTTGAAGTTAGACACTGAGAATTAGTGAAGTGTGGTCAGAGGCAGAACGACAGGATAATATGGGAGCGAACCTAACAACGAAAGAGGAATGCGTGTAACGTACTATGAACAGCATAGCGAAAGCATTATCGTTGTCAAGATAGACACGAATCCAACACCCACCACAATAGTACAAGTTTATACGCCAACTATCTCTGTAGATGATGAAGAGACTGGAAGATTGTATGATGAGATAAAAGAAGTTACGAATATTCAGAGAATTTGGGGAGACGAAAATTTAAATGTGATGAGTGACTGGAATCCGATAGTAAGACAAGTAAGAGCAGGAAAAGTAGTAGGAGATCACGGACTGGACAAGCGACGGAGGGAACGGGTTTAGGAAGGTCAGGGTGAAGCCTCTTCCGTTTGGACGTGGGTCGAATGTGATGGTGCTGAATCGAATTGACCGGCGGATCGCTAGTAGGACATGCCCGAACGAATCAGACTTTTATTCTTGTTGAATACAGAGGTGTAGTCACCGCTGGAGTGGAACCCGCTGGTGCTGTGATGACAGACGCAGAAACTCTGCGAGCCGCCGTCAGCCGGAGCTCCTGGTCGATGGTGTCATAGGGAACGCCACGCGCTGACGTCAGCAGGGCGGCAGTAGCTGGCGGGGAACGCGCGCCGCGACCGGGGAATGACAGCCACATCCATGCTTCATGTCTGCCTCGGGCCTCGGAATACAGCACAGGGGAGCATGGACGTTCTCAGGAGGTGACTCAGAAGTGTGAAGATGCCAGGTGTCGGCATACAATCATCTGCTTCTGGAGTCTATAGTCTTCTGCTTCTGGAACCCAAGTCCAGAGTAGGTCACTGGCTGAATTACTGTGTACCGCTAATGGTCTTCATATGGAAGTTTTGGGCTGGCATGCACGGCATAGCTCAGGAATATGTACGCACCTGGATATTGTCTGAGAAAATAATATAAATGTGACCTGAAGTCATGCACGAGACAGGCGAGCACACTAGACAGAGAGGGTGTGATTCTACATCTACGTACAGACTCCGCAAACCACCGTAATCTGTATGGAAGAGGGTACCTTGTACCTCCACAAGTCATTTCCGTTCCTGCTCCGCTCGCAAAGAGAGAGAGGGAAAAACGACTGCCTATATGCCATCGTATGAGCTCTATTACCTCGCATCTTATCTTCGTGGTTCTTACGCGAAATGTGCGTTAGCGGCAGTAGAATCGTTCTGCAGTCGGCCTCAAATGCCGCTTCTCCAAATTTGCGCAGTAGTGCCTTGCGAAAAGAGCTTCGTCTTCCCTAGAGGGATATTTGTTTGAATTCACGAAGTATCTCCGTAATACTTACGTGCTGTTTAAACCTGCCGATAACAAATCTAGCAGCACGCCTCTGAATTGCCTCGGTATCTTCCTTTATCCGACTAGGTGAGAATCCCAAACATTCTAACAGTACTCAAGAACTAGTCGCACTAACGTTGTGTACGCCGTCTCCTTCATAGATGAACTACATTTTCCCAAAATTCTTCCAATAAAACGAGGTCGAGCATTCACCTTTTACATTACCAACTTGCTGCATTCATCCCATTTCACATCACTTTGCAACATTACACCTAGACCTTTAATAGATGTGACTGCATCAAGCTACATTCTACTAATGTTTTAGTCGAACGTGACAGGGTTTTTTTCCCCCTACTCATATGCATTAAAACTATACTATGCATTAAAACTATACAAATGTCTCAAAAATGAGATCGACAGGAAGTGCAAAATGGCTAAGCAGGGATGGCTAGAGGACAAATGTAAGGATGTAGAAAAATCAAATGTTCAAATGTGTGTGAAATCTTATGGGACTTAACTGCTAAGGTCATCAGTCACTAAGATTACCCACTACTTAACCTAAATTATCCTAAGGACAAACACACATACCCATGCCCGAGGGAGGACTCGAACCTCCGTCGGGACTAGCCGCATAATCCATACTGCAGAACCTTAAACCGCTCGGCTAATCCCGCGCGGCTTAGGGATGTAGAGGCATATCTCACTAGGGGTAAGATAGACACTGCCTACAGGAAAATTAAAGAGACCTTTGGAGAGAAGAGAACCACTTGTATGAATATCAAGAGCTCAGATGGGACCCTGTTCTAAGCAAAGAAGGGAAAGCAGAAACGTGGAAGGAGTGTATAGAGGGTCTATAAATGGGCGATGTTCTTGAGGACAGTATTATAGAAATGGAAGAGGCTGTAGATGAAGATGAAATGGGAGTTATGATACTGCGTGAAGAGTTTGACAGAGCATTGAAAGACCTAAGTAGAAACAAGGCCCCGGGAATAGGCAACATTCCGTTAGAACTACTGACAGCCTTGCTATGACAAAATTCTACCATCTGCTGAGCAAGATGTATTAGACAGGCGAAATACCCTCAGACTTCAAGAAAAACATAATAAATCAAATCCCAAAGAAAGCAGGTGTTGACAGATGTGAAAATTACCGAACTATCAGTTTAATAAATCACGGCTGCAAAATACTAACACGAATCCTTTACAGACGAATGGAAGAACTGGTAGAAGCCGACCTCGGGGAACATCAGTTTGGATTCCGGAGAAATGTTGGAACACGTGAGGCAATACTGACCCTACGACTTATCTTAGAAGCTAGATTTAAAAAAGGCAAACCTACGTTTCTAACATTTGTAATTTGACAATGTTGTCTGGAATACTCTCTTTCAAATTCTGAAGGCGGCAGGGGTAAAACACAGGGAGCGAAAAGCTAATTACAATTTGTACAGAAAGCAGATGGCAGTTATAAGAGTCGAGGGACATGAAAGGGAAGCAGTGGTTGGGAAGGGAGTGAGACAGGGTTGTAGCCTCTCCCCGATGTTATTCAATCTGTATATTGAGCAAGCAGTAAAGGAAACAAAAGAAAAATTCGGAGTAGGTATTAAAATCCATGTAGAAGCAATAAAAACTTTGAGGTTCACCGATGACATTGTAATTCTGTCAGAGACAGCAAAGGACCTGGAAGAGCAGTTGAACGGAATGGACAGTGTCTTGAAAGGAGGATATAAGATGAACATCAACCAAAGCAAAACGAGGATAATGGAATGTAGTCGAATTAAATCGGGCGATGCTGAGGGAATTAGATTAGGAAATGAGACACTTAAAGTAGTAAAGGAGTTTTGCTATTTAGGGAGCAAAATAACTGATGATGGTCGATATATGGAGGATATAAAATGTAGACTGGCAATGGCAAGGAAAGTGTTTCTGAAGAAGAGAAATTTTTTAACATCGAGTATAGATTTAAATGGCAGGAAGTCGATTCTGAAAGTATTTGTATGGAGTGTAGCCATGTATGGAAGTGAAACGTGGACGATAAATAGTTTGGACAAGAAGAGCATAGAAGCTTTTGATATGTGGTGCTACAGAAGAATGCTGAAGATTAGATGGGTAGATCATGTAACTAATGAGGAGGTATTGAATAGAATTGGGGAGAAGAAGAGTTTGTGGCACAACTTGACAAGAAGAAGGGATCGGTTGGTGGGACATGTTCTGAGGCATCAAGGGATCACCAATTTAGTATTGTAGGGCAGCGTGGAGGGTAAAAATCGTAGAGGGAGACCAAGAGATGAATACACTAAGCAGATTCAGAAGGTTGTAGGTTGCAGTAGGTACTGGAAAATGAAGAGGCTTGCAAAGGTTAGAGTAGCATGGGGAGCTGCATCAAACCAGTCTCTGGACTGAAGACCACAACAACAACAACAACATGCATTAACTTACATTTTTCTGCCATTCATCACAGCAGCTAAGTCATCTTGTATACCCTTACAGTCACTCGACTAGGACACCCTCCGTTACACGACAGCTTCATCCGCAAAGATTCTTAAATTCATGCTCTCCCTAATCCTCGGATCATTCATATATATCACACTTCTCTGGAACACTCCTGATGATAGTACAACTGTCTCCTAAGAACACTCGCCGTCCAGGAAACGCACTGGGTTCTATTACTTAAGAAGTCTTTGAGCCATGCACATATCTAGCAACCTAAATGCTCCGTCCTTCGACAATCTGTAGTGCGACACCGTGCCAAACGCTCTCTGGAGACCTAGGGATATGGAATCACCCTACTGCCTTCCATCCATGGTTTATAGGATACCATGTGAGAAAAGGGCAAGCTGAGCTTCGCAAGCGCCATGTTTTTTTTTTAAATCCGTGATAATTTGTGGACAGAAACATTTCTTTCTCAAGAAAATTTATTATATACGAACTTAGTATGTGTTCAAGAATTCTGCAACAAACCGATGTTAAGGATATTGGCGTGTAAGTTAGTTCTTTTACCATTCTCGTACACAGAAGTCACATGCGCTTTCTTCCAGTCGCTTAGATTTTCTCGCTGGGCGAGAGATTTGCAGCAAATGCAGGCTAAGTAGGGCCCAATGAGGAAGAGTGCTCTCTGTAAAAATGAATGGGGTTGTTTTCAACTCTTATCTGCTGCTTTACAACGCCACCGATGCCAATCTCTGTGTCCTCCATTCGGGACTCGGTATAACAATGAAAAGACGATATGTTTGTACAATCCTTCTGCGTGAATCATCTCTTAAACGTGAAATTTAAATTTTCACCTTGTCTTTTGGTGCCTTCTATTGCCACCTCAGCCTGGTTGACGAGTTAGAAGTCTTCGATCTGCTTAGCGATTTTACGTATGACCAGAATTTTCTCGGGACGATGTTTCGCTAAGGTATGACTGTGGAAGTTGTTACATGCTTCGCACATTTATCTTCTCACTTCGTACTTCAAGTATTATTTATACGAACCCTTCCGGCTAGTGATTTTTTCTTGCCAGCACCTTAGCCCGGAAACCAAAACAAGTTAGCACTCTAGCTCATCACAGAGAAGCAATACTGACTTTACTTGGCCTGCTTTTCTCGTCCGGTCAGCTTTTCTGGACGCCCTGTCGTAGCTGAAATGTGTCTCAACTTCAATTTTCTTAAGCGGTGGCTGGCGTATTTTTCAGCGTTATCGTACTCTGGGACACTGAATAAGTTTTCTTGCGTCACAGTGCATGATCATCGCAATGATGGCACTTATAGCCCTATGAAGTCGTTTTGCTGCGTTGGCGCTAAGCATTTCAGTGCTCCAGAGTAGGTCGTGTCGCAAAATAAAGAAAGAGAAAGCTGTCTGCTGGAATTTTGCAGAGAGCATATTTTATTCATCGCTAACACTTGGTTTAAGAATCATAAAAGAAGGTGTTATATGTGAAAGAGACCGAAGGACAATCATAGATTTCAGATTGGTTTTACAGTATAATGGTGAGGCAGAGCTTTAGAAACCAGATTTTAAACTGAAAGAGTTTTCTAGGGGTAGATGTGGACTCTGACCATAATTCACTGACTATGAATTGCAGATTATAACTGAAAAAATTGCAAAAAGTAGGAAGTTATGGAGATGTGACTTGCGTAAGTCGGTGGAGCCAGAGGTTATTGCGAGTTTCAAACGAAGATTTAGGCAACATGGACTGAAACAAAGGGCAACTAAATCCAACAGAAGACGTGAGTGACTTAGAGAGATGAAGTAAGGAAGGTTGCAGAGAATCTTGTAGGTATAATGTGAAGGCCTGGTTAAAATCCCTGGATAACACGGGAGATGTGAAGTTTAGCTGACAAACGGAAAAAATATACAAAAATGCAGCAAATGAAGCAGGTCCAAGGGAATACTTGTTGGCTAGCTTGAAATTCGAGTGTTTCATATTGGGAAGTTGTCAGATTCGATGTGGGTAGCCTCTCACTCGATGCTTTGCAATTGCTTCTGCTTTTACTTGTGGCACTGTTAACTGCGTGGTTTAGAAAGTGCCATTTAAGCTATTATATGAGGTTTGAGCCTTGATGTATTAGTTACTTTCTTTTTTTAAAAAAAGAAAAGGAAAAAAATGTAGCTGATTTCCTTCTGTTATTTAAGCTGCCTATAATCTTGGTAAGAAAGGAGCTCTTTCTCTGAAATTGTGAGTAAACTGTGTGCTACTATTTCCCTTTTTTTCTAATATTAAAACTTTTGTATGGTTTACTTGTTTTCCTTCAAGCAATGCTGAAAGTCATTGTTTACTGGGACATAGTCCCATTGTGACATTTGATGCTTTGGGCATGTTTGTAACAGCTTTTGCATTAGATGAAGGAAAGCAGGTTGAAAACTGTAAGCAATTTTGCTATTAAAAGTGGCATGCCTCTATGTGCCTTTTGCTACTTGAATGACACTTGTTTCAGTTTCAATGTTTGACCTCCTCTGAAGCCTACTGCTTGTTTGTAACACTGATTTTATTAGAGGTATTTGTGTTGAGTGCCTACCTTTTGATCTGCAAGCCCTCAAAGAGTGCATAATTATCTATTATAAGAAATTGCTCTAATTGGTTTGTGTCAGTAAGGCAACAAATTTTTAAAATGGGCTATTCTTATATATATTATCTGCTGATGTGAGACATTAATAGCTGATTCAAGGTGCAGCTTGTACTTTGGCCAACCCTAATTCACACATTTTCTCTTAATTTTGCCATAAAGGTTATTAATGAACTATTGTCTCAGTAATCATTAAAGTTAGGAAGTAAATTTGAAATTTGCCTTATTTCTAGTTTGCTTTAATTGGCCTTCTTAAAATCTGCCCATTTTTCTCTCTATTTCATATTGACTCTGGTAATGAATAAGTAGTATATGTTAACTAATAGTTCCTTATCAGTACTGTAGCTGCAACTGGGGATACATTTCTTTTTTAGAAGCTTGACAAAAGTCATACAGTTGGTGTGTTTTGACCTATCTCAGCACTGGATTTTGTTTTGCAATTACAGCAGGTGTTCAGTGCTATTGGTCAGTTTACACAGCACCTTGATGTTTCAGCACTGGCAGGAAATGTATTAGAAGGATCAACAATCATTTCAGGTAGCTTGGGCTGTGACCAAGGAAGGAGTTAAGTGCTTTTTTAATTTTGAAACTCTTGTAATTTTATGACTGTTTCTAAGGTTCTTTCATTTTTTTTATCTTAAAGGATGTTTTTCTCCATGGATTAGTATCTTGATTGTTTAATTGATTTTACTGCAGCCTTACGTTGGGCACAGTTATTGTCTTATGTAATTTTGAGCTGTTATTAATTTGAAGCCATCTGTTGTTCACCTGGACAGTTAAAAGGTTGCTCATGGTAATTTCAGTCTGCTAAAATTTGAGTCCACTCACTGTTTTTGGGCAATAATGTAAAAAGATTTTTTTTAAACTTTAGTAGGGTCCTAAATGATTATTGTCAGTCCTTTTAAATTCTGAGTGTGAGGTAAAGAATACATTTCAATGGTGAATGATGTTTTAAACTACCCAAGATCCTCCTCTCAACAGCATTTGCTAGTGCCAACTTAGGTGCAATTACCATGCTCATTTGGCTGTTTCAGAGTACAGCTGTACCAGTAAAAAGGGGCAGTGCCCTCCTTTCCCTCACTGAAATAAACATCATTAACAATTCTTTATATTATATTTGTAGTTATTAGTGTTAAACAATAGTGTCCAGGAAGACACTTAAGGTACAGACTTGAGAGGTTATACAGGAATTTCTTTTGTGAAATGTTATCTATTGTTGTATGAACTTAGAATTTGTAAAAACGTTGGGGCTGGAAGCATAGCGGAACTGTATCACGTTGGATACACCTTCGAGCTCCACAGCTGACAGCATCGGCGAGACACTTTCAGCCCTTAATACACTCCTGTAAATTGAAATAAGAACACCGTGAATTCATTGTCCCAGGAAGGGGAAACTTTATTGACACATTCCTGGGGTCAGATACATCACATGATCAAACTGACAGAACCACAGGCACATAGATACAGGCAACAGAGCATGCACAATGTCGGCACTAGTACAGTGTATATCCACCTTTCGCAGCAATGCAGGCTGCTATTCTCCCATGGAGACGATCGTAGAGATGCTGGATGTAGTCCTGTGGAATGGCTTGCCATGCCATTTCCACCTGGCACCTCAGTTGGACCAGCGTTCGTGCTGGACGTGCAGACCGTGCGAGACGACGCTTCATCCAGTCCCAAACATGCTCAATGGGGGACAGATCCGGAGATCTTGCTGGCCAGGGTAGTTGACTTACACCTTCTAGAGCACGTTGGGTGGCACGGGATACATGCGGACGTGCATTGTCCTGTTGGGACAGCAAGTTCCCTTGCCGGTCTAGGAATGGTAGAACGATGGGTTCGATGACGGTTTGGATGGACCGTGCACTATTCAGTGTCCCCTCGACGATCACCAGTGGTGTACGGCCAGTGTAGGAGATCGCTCCCCACACCATGATGCCAGGTGTTGGCCCTGTGTGCCTCGGTCGTATGCAGTCCTGATTGTGGCGCTCACCTGCACGGCGCCAAACACGCATACGACCATCATTGGCACCAAGGCAGAAGCGACTCTCATCGCTGAAGATGACACGTCTCCATTCGTCCCTCCATTCACGCCTGTCGCGACACCACTGGAGGCGGGCTGCACGATGTTGGGGCGTGAGCGGAAGACGGCCTAACGGTGTGCGGGACCGTAGCCCAGCTTCATGGAGACGGTTGCGAATGGTCCTCGCCGATACCCCAGGTACAACAGTGTCCCTAATTTGCTGGGAAGTGGCGGTGCGGTCCCCTACGGCACTGCATAGGATCCTACGGTCTTGGCGTGCATCCGTGCGTCGCTGCGGTCCGGTCCCAGGTCGACGGGCACGTGCACCTTCCGCCGACCACTGGCGACAACATCGATGTACTGTGGAGACCTCACGCCCCACGTGTTGAGCAATTCGGCGGTATGTTCACCCGGCCTCCCGCATACCCACTATACGCCCTCGCTTAAAGTCCATCAACTGCACATACGGTTCACGTCAACGCTGTCACGGCATGCTACCAGTGTTAAAGACTGCGATGGAGCTCCGTATGCCACGACAAACTGGCTGACACTGACGGCGGCGGAGCACAAATGCTGCGCAGCTAGCGCCATTTGACGGCCAACACTGCGGTTCCTGGTGTGTCCGCTGTGCCGTGCATGTGATCATTGGTTGTACAGCCCTCTCGCAGTGTCTGGAGCAAGTATGGTGGGTCTGACACACCGGTGTCAATGTGTTCTTTTTTCCATTTCCAGGAGTGTACTTGTTTTTCTTGGTTTGTGTGAGAACATTGCTTTTTTTGAGGCCAGCAATCCTACCCAAAGACATGTGTATGGGTCCAAGCTCATCTTAGTCGTTAGGCCAATCGTCTTAGTGACTTAAGACAGCTGCAAGTTAGTGGAGGGCAGGCCAGTGTTATTGATCAGTTGCTTATCCAGGTGAAGGGCTTGCAGGATAGGGACCATATGGGAGCAGGAAATGAAGAGGGTAGTTCAGCCTTTAACCAGTTAGAGCAGGTTAGTGATCGTGGGGGACAGGAATCAGGAAATAGACCCATCATTGGATCTTTTGCCAGATGCTTAACCCTATTGTCCATTTACTTTAGGGAAGTGCGGAAGTTCGCATTGAACAGATTGCTCAGGTAAAGTTCATTCTGTGGTTAACTGTCTGTTTTGAGCTTCATGTCAGTGTCTTGGCTATCTCTAGTGACTGCACCCGGTAAGTCAGAGGTTACTCAGCAGGACTTTGTTTATTTTATTTATTTATTGTTCTGTGGGACCAAATTAAGGAGAAGTCTCCATGTTATGGAACGAGTCAATACATGAAATTATAACACGATATTAGAAACAGATAAAATGAAATATAAAAAAAACATATTCAGGTGACAAGTCGTAAGTTTAAATGAAGAAAATCAACAGTGTAACACTGGAATTTGCTTAATTTTTTAGCTCTTCCAGGAACTCCTCGACAGAATAGAAGGAGTGAGCCATGAGGAAACTCTTCAGTTTAGACTTGAAAGAGTTTGGGCTACTGCTAAGATTTTTGAGTTCTTGTGGTAGCTTATTAAAAATGGATGCAGCAGAATACTGCACTCCTTTCTGCACAAGAGTCAAGGAAGTGCATTCCACATGCAGATTTGATTTCTGCCTAGTATTAACTGAGTGAAAGCTGCCAACTCTTGGGAATAGGCTAATATTGCTAACAACAAACGACATTAAAGAAAATATATACTGTGAGGGCAATGTCAGAATTCCCAGACTATTGAATAGGGGTCAACAAGATGTTCTTGAACTTACACCACATATAGCTCGAACAGCCCGTTTTTGAGCCAAAAATACCCTCTTTGAATCAGAAGAATTACCGCAAAAAATAATACCATACGACATAAGCGTATGAAAATATGCAAAGTAGACTACTTTTCGTGTTGAAGTGTCACTTATTTCAGATACTGTTCTAATGGTAAATAAAGCAGCATTTAGCTTCTGAACAGGATCCTGGACATGGGCTTTCCACAACAGCTTACTATCTATCCGAACGCCTAGGAACTTGAACTGTTCCGTCTCGCTTATAATATGCCTATTCTGTCTGATCAAAATATCGGTTCTTGTTGAATTGTGAGTTAGAAACTGTAAAAACTGAGTCTTACTGTGATTTAGCATCAAATTATTTTCCACAAGCCACGAACTTATTTCATGAACTACATTATTTGTTACTGTTTCAATATTACACAAAAGATCCTTCACTACCAAGCTGGTGTCATCAGCAAACAGAAATATTTTTGAATCACCTGTAATACTAGAAGGCATATCATTTATATAAATAAGAAACAGCAGTGGCCCCAGCACCGACCCTTGGGGAACGCCCCACTTAACAGTGCCCCAGTGGGACTGAACATTACTACCACTCTCAATATTGCGGAGAATTACCCTCTGCTTTCTGTTCTTAAAGTAAGAGGCGAACCAATTGTAAGCTACTCCCCTTACTCCATAATGGTCCAACTTCTGCAGTAATATTTTGTGGTCAACACAGTCGAAAGCCTTCGTTAAATCAAAGAAAACACCTAGCATTTGGAACCTTCTATTTAATCCGTCCAAAACCTCACAGAGAAAAGAGAATATAGCATTTTCAGTTGTTAAACCATTTCTAAAACCAAACTGAACATTTGACAGCAAATTATGTGAATTTAAATGCTCCAGTAACCTTGTATATACAACCTTCTCGATAACTTTAGCAAACACCAATGGCATAGAAATAGGTCTAAAATTGTCAACATTATCAATGTCTCCCTTTTTATAAAGTGGCTTCACTATCGAGTACTTTAATCAGTCAGGAAACCGACCACTCCTAAAGGAAAAATTACAGATATGGCTGAGAACTGGGCTAACATTCATAGAACAATACTTCAGGATTCTGCTAGATACCCCGTCATATCCATGAGAGTTCTTGGTCTTTAGTGATTTAATTATTAACTCAATCCCCCTCTTGTCAGTATCATGGAGGAGCATTTCAGGTAACAGTCTCGGAAAACTTTTTTCTAAGAGCTCTATATGATTCCCTGTTGGGACTAGGTTTCTATTTAGTTCACCTGCTATATTCAGAAAGTGATTATTAAATACTGTACATATATGTGACTTATCAGTAACACGGACATTCCCACTACACACTGATTCTATATCCTCGACCTGTCTCTGCAGACCAGCAACTTCCTTTACGACTGACCATATGGTTTTAATTTTATCCTGAGACTTAGCTATTCTATCTGCATACCACATACTTTTTGCCTTCCTAATAACATTTTTAAGCACCTTACAATACTGTTTGTAATGGGCTGCTGCATTTAGATTTTGACTGTTTCTAACGTTTTGATATAATTGCCACTTTGTTCTACAAGATATTCTTATCCCTCTAGTCAGCCACCCAAGCTGCCTGTTTGTGCTAGTACCATGTTTTAAACGTTCTAACGGAATGCAACTTTCAAAGAGCACGAGAAAAGTCTTGAGAAAAGCATTATATTTATCGTCTACTGTATCAGCGCTACAGACATCTTGCCACTCTTGTTCCTTTATAAGGTTTACAAAGGTCTCTACAGCAACTGGATCAGCTTTCCTGAACAGCTGATGACTATATTTAACATGTGTTGCAACACAAAAATCTTTTAAAGTTAAAATTTGTGCATCATGACCTGAAAGGTCATTCACCTTTTTGCTAACAGAATGCCCTTCTAGTAATGAGGAATGAACAAAAATGTTGTCTATGGTTGTTCTACTGTTCCGTTGCACTCTTGTTGGAAAGAATACAGTTTGCATAAGATTATATGAATTAAAGAGGTCTACCAGCATCCTCTTCCTTGCACAATCACTTATACAATTAATATTGAAGTCACCACATATAACTAACTCTTTGTATTTCCTACAAAGTGAACCAAGAACCTCCTCTAGCTTTAGCAAAAATGTTGTGAAATCGGAGTCTGGGGATCTATAAATAACAACAGTTAGAAGTTTAGCTCCGTTAAATTTAACCATACCTGCACAACATTCAAACACCTTTTCAGTGCAGTACTTTGAAACATCAATTGACTCAAATGGGATGCCATTTTTCACATACATGACTACTCCCCCATACCGCAAAGAGCTCCTCGAAAAGCTGCCAGCCAACCTGTATCCTGGTAAAGGAAACCTCTGAATCATCTCCTTGTTTAAGAAGTGTTCAGATATACCAATAATTTCAGAGTCAACATCTATAAGCAGTTCACTAACTTTATCTCTAATACCTTGTATATTTTGATGAAATATACTAATTCCCTCATTACTCGGATACCTAACCTTTGTCAAAAGTGATTCCCTTGTTAGAGAGACTTCCCTAAGCAGGAATACCTATCAGCTGACTTCAATCTAAAAAAGGTGCAGCTCTAACACCCACTACTGCAGGAATTTTCCCATGAGTGATCCCACCAACCCCACCTATGCTGTCACCTATAAGCTTTGCCAGCCTCCCCTTCCCATACCTCTTGAGGTGCAGGCCATGTCTAGTTGTCAGAAGTTATGCAGGATGGGAGACTGTCGCATTACCTGAGGAGACAGATCGTTCAACTTAAGGTACCCCATGATTAAAAGCCAACTTGTATATAAATATATTTGGCCTGTGATGTTTCCTGCTGAGATGCTGGGGAATTATATTAAAGAAATCCACATGGAGGTCTCTATATTAGAACTGTAGGATACCAAAGGCAAAGTCATCAAAAACATACTAGAATGCCTGAAGCCAGACAAATGTATGTGCCTGATTTCTTTTGTGGAAGCCCACTACCTTTACAGAGCCGGATGCTATAGTTTCTACCATCGAAGGCCTGAGGTTCACTGATAAACAATGCAAAGGGCCTAAAGAGTTTTACCCTGCCCATGATGTTAGCCAGAGGGAACATGAGGACACCTCTCCAAGTACAGTTAAGCAGAGGGTTTGTTTCCTATGCTGCAAGGGCAAAGATTTTGTGCGTGAGCTCAAGTAAAACATGGCCTGCAGCCAAACTGCTGACACACAACAGTGTCTAACCCTACACCACTGAGTCACGTTCTTACCTGTTTTTGTGCAGAACTTAACAATGAAACCATGTATGTTGCTTGATTTGGGCAGCACTGTTTCCCTGCTGGATTATGACTGGTACCTGGAATTTAGAAGGATGTGTAAGTTGCCTCCCTTGTGGGCTTCATTTCAGAGATGTTAAGGGGATACGGAATCGGATTTTGGGTTAAAAAATCGAATTTTTTTTTTATTGGCGTATTATATTCTGCCATGTTTCCTCTTTAAAATGACGTATCATACATAGCTCTACTACAATTATAACTATTTTATTTTTATATATTTGTGAGATCGGGTATTGCGCTTTAGTTATACACGTCTCTCGTGGCTGACCATGAAGTTTTTGGCAGTACCTTTAAAGTGACATGAATTCAAATATCCCGGTTTCCAGCGACTATTTATACACTAGTTGCCCGAAAATGTTTCTCTCTGGTTTCCTCAAGTTACTCTTTGACTTTGTGGCGGGACTGTTTTGTAAACAGTGTGATATAAGAAAGTAGTTGTTGTTGAGTTATTTCGTATTTAGTGCTTCATTTTTCGCAGTGAAAATGCCTAGAGCTAAAGCAAAAGTATTTAAAAAGCGTGTGAACTGGCAAAAGAAAAGAAATAATGATTCATTAGCAAAGCAAAGCAGTTCATCATCATCACTGTTGGAAAATGTGAATCCACTTATTACTGATTTGCCGAACGAACTTACACCAAATGAAAACAGTGCTTCTCATAAAAAACTAAGAGATTTGGAAGAGAAATATAATTTACTTGATAGAGGGAATGAAGTTTTTGAACTCATTGATACGAATATATTGTGTGAAGCTCTTGAAAACAGTTTGTGCTGCAAAAAATGTCATGGAAACGTTTCTCTGAAAGTAGAATCCCATGTTGGCCTGGCTGCCCAGTTTAATTTAATATGCAGTGTTTGTAAATACAGCTGTAAGTTTCCAAGTTCGGTTTCAGTAACTGTAAATAATGGATACAAGAAAACTGAACTTTATAGTGTAAATATTAGGTTAGTTTATGGATTGCGAGCAATTGGTAAGGGCAAAGCAGCTGGTGATATGCTATGTGGTGTTCTAAATCTTCCAAGTGCACCTTCAAAGTTTGAAGCTTACAATTATGTACTAGGATCTGCAGTTGAAGATGTAGCACAGAAGTCAATGCAGGTTGCTGTGGAAGAAGCAGTGGAAGAAAATGACGGCAGTCGTGACCTCACAGTGGCGTTTGATGGCACGTGGCAGAAAAGGGGCCACACCTCCAACAATGGTGTTGTAACAGCAACTAGTGTTGATACTGGCAAGGTTATTGATGTTGCAATAATGTCTAAATACTGTAGGTGCACAGGCAGGCTGAAAAATGAACACAGTGATGACTGTATTGCTAATTATTATGGTAGTAGTGGTGGCATGGAGGTTGCTGGGGTGAAGAAAATTATCTTCATCGCTCTTCACAGTGGTATAATGTTCGCTATGTCAAATATCTGGGAGATGGTGACTCTAAAGCATTCAAAGAAGTTTTGGAAAGCAAACCATATGGGAACAGTGTAAATATAAGCAAACTTGAATGTATAGGACATGTGCAGAAGAGAATGGGTGCCAGGCTGAGAAGGTTAAAATCAGTTATGAAAGGGAAAAAACTAGATGATGGGAAAACCTTGGATGGCAGAGGAAGATTGACTGATTCCATAATAGACCACATTCAGAACTGCTATGGCCTTGCAATCAGGCAAAATACAGGCAATCTTGAAGAAATGAGGAGAGCTATATGGGCTTTATATTTCCACACCGCATCCACGGATGAGCATCCACAACATGGTTTGTGCCCCAAAGGTGAAAACAGCTGGTGTAAATACAATAGGGGACTAACAACAGGAGAGAAATACATTCACCACCACAGTCTACCATCAGCCATCATGGCAGAAATAAAGCCCATTTTCAGAGATCTGGCTGACAGAAGTCTTCTGATGAAATGTCTTCACGGAAAAACGCAGAACCCCAACGAGTGCTTGAATAGTGTGATATGGCATAGTCTCCCAAAAACAGTGTTTGTCGGAATTAATACACTACATTTTGGTGTGTATGATGCTGTGGCAACCTTCAATCTTGGAAATATAACTAAATGCCAGGTCCTTCAAAATTTGGGTATGTGTGTTGGTTCCCGTACGGTACGTGCTATGTTCTTTTTAGATCAGCACAGACTAAGGCATGCTGATAATATAATCAAGACATTAGTGAAAAAAGCAAGACAGGTGCAGAGGGGTGCGAAAAGAAGACTTGAAGATGATTATGAAGACTGTGAAGGGGGTATTAGCTACGGATCAGGAATGTTTTAATCTTCTTTCTCCGTTTCCCGTAAGTTTACCTTTTACTTCATCTAGGAACATTATCTCAGGTACTGGTCAACCTAGAAGTCTGAAATTTTTATGACGTAGTGACATAGGTCCCTATTACATACTGAAACAACGATTTTTTAATTACTTGATTTACAAAAGACTTAGGGGTGATAGTCTAGTAAAAAGCAATGGAAAAAATTTACTTAAAAATAAATGTACAATATCTCTGTAAGAAAATACTTTGACAATAAACTGTTGTTTCAGTATTGTTGTAACATATGAATGCACATACAGTAAAATTTTTACCTCTCTGTCTCCAGTAGTTTGTGAGAAAATGTTCCCTATAGTAGGCATATAGTAACATTGCGGGGATGGGTGATTCCGTATCCCCTTAAGCTGTCAGTGAGCAGACTTCATGTCGACAGGAAGTTTGCATGGGAAACTTAGAACTCAATGTGGCCTATTGATTTACTCATAGTTTAGAATTTTTGTGTCAATCTTCTTGTGGGATGTGACTTCATTCAAAGGATAAAAAGGAGTTTATTTATCCTTACTATGCTGACAGGGTTTTCTTTTTTAAATTTTGCTCTCATGAAAGGTTTGTGTTATGTTCTTTTCACTGTCAGAGTCTGCTCTCAAAACCCAGACTTTGAAGTTAGTCGTCTGGGACCCACTGGAGCTAGTCAAATTTCAAAGGTTCTTGTTCAGTTCCCTGAAGTGCTTACTAATAAGTTTGGGAGGGGGGGGGGATTACTAGTAACATAAAATACAAAATCAGGCTAACAGCTGATGTTCCCATCCATCAGTCCCCTTACAGGCATTTACCTCCTAAGATGAGGGTCTTGTTTGGGCTGGTGAGTGACATACTCTGTGGTGTGGCTATCAATCCTTCAACATACTCACATGCCTCCCCAATATGTTTCAGTTGCCAAGGGGCAAGCATGGGGCAGGGGACTACAGAGCTGTTATGGGCTATAGAACATTAAATCAAGAGGTTATCTTGTAATCTGCCCCTCTTTCTGATTTCCATAATTGTTTTACTTGGTTTGTGGGTGCATGTTATTTTTTCCATACCTGATCTCAACTAAGCTTGTTACCAGATTATGTTGACCGAAGACCTTAAACATGTTACTGCTTTCTGGAACCTGTATGAACTCAACCAGGTTCCCTTCATGTTATCAACCAGAGTGCTGTGTTGAGTGATCTAAAATTTAAGTCAGTTTATAATTACTTGGATGATGTTGTAGTCTAGTATTGTATTTGCTGATGACCTGCAACATTTAGAACAGCTTCATCTTAGAGGTGCTGGGATACTGTTAAACTATCTAAAATTACCTTGGCTAATCAGAAGATCTCCTTTTTGTGGCACATAGTCTTGGTGGAAGGTGTTAGGACTAATCACGGGCAGACTCAGGATTTATGAAAATTTCCTCCTCTGAAAAGTAAGAAGAGTGTTGCCCATTTTATTGGGATGACCAATTTCTTTCATAAATTGGTACCTAATTTCACTCAGTTCATTACTCCCCTTAATAACTATTTTATGTAAGAAAGGTGAAACTCTTAATTGGGGTGAAAGTCAACGGGCCATTAAGATAGCTCTGAGCAACCGTGCTGTTCTGGCTATTCCTAATTTTGAGTTTCCTTTCATCATTCAATCCAATGCCTCCAATTCTTGTTTCCTGGCTGTTCTCTGGCAAGATCATGACAGTGAAAACTGTAAGGATGCATATGCATCAAGGAGATTATCGCGTGTGGAGCTTAAGTACTCCATGTATGAGTGGGAGATTCAGACAGTTCTTTTCACTGTGGAAAAGTTTAAATTTTATCTAGAACACAAGGAGTTCATATGGTTGTTGTTGTGGTCTTCAGTCCTGAGACTGGTTTGATGCAGCTCTCCATGCTCCTCTATCCTGTGCAAGCTTCTTCATCTCCCAGTACCTACTGCAGCCTACATACTTCTGAATCTGCTTAGTGTATTCATCTCTTGGTCTCCCTCTATGATTTTTACCCTCCCCACTGTCCTACAATGCTAAATTTGTGATCCCTTGATGCCTCAGAACATGTCCTACCAACCGGACCCTTCTTCTTGTCAAGTTGTGCCACAAACTCCTCTTCTCCCCAATTCTATTCAATACCTCCTCATTAGTTATGTGATCTACCCATCTAATCTTCAGCGTTCTTCTGCAGCACCACATTTTGAAAGCTTCTATTCTCTTCTTGTCTAAATTATTTATCGCCCGTGTTTCACTTCCATACATGGATACACTCCACACAAATACTTTCAGAAACGACTTCCTGACACTTAAATCTATACTTGATGTTGACAAATTTCTCTTCTGCAGAAATGCTTTTCTTGCCATTGCCAGTCTACATTTTATATCCCCTCTACTTCGACCATCATCAGTTATTTTGCTCCCCAAAAGCAAAACTCCTTTACTATTTTAAGTGTCTCATTTCCTAATCTAATTCCTTCAGCATGACCAGACTTAATTCGACTACATTCCATTATTCTCGTTTTGCTTTTGTTGATGTTAATCTTATAACCTCCTTTCAAGACACTGTCCATTCCATTCAACTGCTCTTCCAAGTCCTTTGCTGTCTCTGACAGAATTACAATGTCATCGGCGAACCTCAAAGTTTTTATTTCTTCTCCAAGGATTTTAATACCTACTCCGAATTTTTCTTTTGTTTCCTTTACTGGTGGATCAATATACAGATTGAATAACATCGGGGAGAGGCTACAACCCTGTCTCACTCGCTTCCCAACCACTGCTTCCCTTTCATGTCCCTCGACTCTTATAACTGCCATCTGCTTTCTGTACAAATTGTAAATAGCTTTTTCCTCCCTGTATTTTACCCCTGCCACCTTTTGAATTTGAAAGATAGTATTCCAGTCAACATTGTCAAAAGCTTTCTCTAACTCTACACTTGCTAGAAACATAGGTTTGCCTTTACTTAATCTATCTTCTAAGATAAGTCGTAAGGTCAGTATTGCCTCACGTGTTCCAATACTTCTACAGAATCCAAACAGATCTTCCCCAAGGTTGGCTTCTACTAGTTTTTCCATTCATCTGTAAAGAATTCGCGTTAGTATTTTGCAGTTGTGGCTTATTAAACTGATTGTTCGGTAATTTTCACATCTGTCAACAGCTGCTTTCTTTGGGATTGGAATTATTATATTCTTCTTGAAGTCTGAGGGTATTTCACCTGTCTCATACATCTTGCTCACCAGATGGTAGAGTTTTGTCAGGACTGGCTCTCCGAAGGCCGTCAGTTGTTCTAATGGAATGTTGTCTATTCCTGGGGCCTTGTTTCGACTCAGGTCTTTCAGTGCTCTGTCAAATTCTTCATGCTGTATTGTATCTCCCATTTTGTCTTCTTCTGCATTATCTTCCATTTCCAGAATATTGTCCTCAAGTACGTTGCCCTTGTAGAGACCATCTATATATTCCTTCCACCTTTCTGCTTTCCCTTCTTTGCTTAGAACTGGGTTTACATCTGAGCTCTTGATATTCATACAAGTGGTTCTCTTTTCTCCAAAGGTCTCTTTTAATTTTCCTATACTCATTATCTATCTTACCCCTAGTGAGATAAGCCTCTACATCCTTACATTTGTCCTCTAGCCATCACTGCTTAGCCATTTTGCACTTCCTGTCGATCTCATTTTTGAGACGTTTGTATTCCTTTTTGCCTGCTTCATTTACTGCATTTATATATTTTCTCCTTTCATCAATTAAATTCAATATTTCTTCTGTTACCCAAGGATTTCTACTAGCCCTCGTCTTTTTACCTACTTGATCCTCTGCTGCCTTCACTACTTCATGCCTCAGAGCTACCCATTCTTCTTCTACTTTATTTCTTTCCCCCATTTGTGACAATTGTTCCCTTATGGTCGCCTTAAAACTCTATACAACATCTGGTTTAGTCAGTTTATCCAGGTCCCATCTCCTTAAATTCCCACCTTTTTGCAATTTCTTCAGTTTTAATCTACAGTTCATAACCAATAGATTGTGGTCAGAGTCCACATCTGCCCCTGGAAATGTCTTACAATTTAAAACCTGGTTCCTAAATCTCTTTCTTACCATTATATAATCTATCAGGTACCTTCTAGTATTTCCAGGATTCTTCCATGTGTACAACCTTCTTTTATGATTCTTGAACCAAGTGTTAGGTATGATTAAGTTATGCTCTGTGCAAAATTCTACCAGACGGCTTCCTCTTTCGTTTCTTTCCCCCAATCCATATTCACCTACTATGTTTCCATCTCTCCCTTTTCCTACTCTCAAATTCCAGTCACCCATGACAATTAAATTTTTGTCTCCCTTCACTACCTGAATAATTTCTTTTATCTCATCACACATTTCATCAATTTCTTCATCATCTGCAGAGCTAGTTGGCATACAAACTTGTACTATTGTAGCAGGTGTGGGCTTCATGTCTATCTTGGCCACAATAATGCATTCACTATGCTGTTTGTAGTAGCTTACCCACACTCCTATTTTCCTATTCATTATTAAAGCTACTCCTGCATTACCCCTATTTGATTTTGTATTTATAACCCCGTATTATCCTGACCAAAAGTCTTGTTCCTCCTGCCACCGACTTCACTAATTCCCACTATATCTAACTTTAACCTATCCATTTTCCTTTTTAAGCTTCCTAACCTACCTGCCTGATTAAGGGATCTGACATTCCATGCTCCGATCCGCAGAACGCCAGTTTCTTTATCCTGATAATGACGTCCTCTTGAGTAGTCCCCGCCCGAAGATCCGAATGGGGGACTATTTTACCTCCGGAATATTTTACCCAAGAGGACGCCATCATCATTTAACCATACAGTAAAGCTGCATGCCCTCGGGAAAAATTATGGCTGTAGTTTCCCCTTGCTTTCAGCCGTTCGCAGTACCAGCACAGCAAGGCCATTTTGGTTAATGTTACAAGGCCAGATCAGTCAATCATCCAGACTGTTGCCCCTGCAAGTACTGAAAAGGCTGCTGCCCCTCTTCAGGAACCACATGTTTTTCTGGCCTCTCAACAGATACCCCTCTGTTGTGGTTGCACCTACAATACGGCCATCTGTTTCGCTGAGGCACATAAGCCTCCCCACCAATGGCAAAGTCCATGGTTCATATTAGAGATCGATAATCAAACCTAGGGTCTTAGCTTGCCCCAGGATGATGGGCAGGACTGCGCAGTAGGCTGTCAGCACCTATGGTTTCTGCTTTAAGGTTAGGCACATCAGAGTTCCTGATAACTGAAGTGCTGATGCCTTGAGTCATATGTTTGAGGAAGAGACTCAGGGCAGGCAGGGTGGACAGGAAACTCAGCAGATAACTTGGATTTCTAGAGTGTTAACTGAGGTACTGGAACTCTTTGGAAATCTTAAGGATGAACATAATAAAGACCCTTTAATTCTCCATTTTAAACAGAGATTACTTGGTGGGGAACATTTGCTGGGATATGTCTTGGATGAAGAAGTTGTGTATCATATGAACAGAGGGGATAAAACTTTTAAAATTTGCTCTCCCAAGGAGTTAATGCCCACTATATTCTATTATATTCAAAATTCTATGATTGATGGGCACTTACTTGGGTGTCTATCAAATGATTTCCAAAATTAAGGAACATATAACATGATCTTCCTTGTATAGGGGTGTTTGGCATTTAGTGGGGATGTATGAGGTGTGTGAGGCACTTAAACCTGATTCCAACTTGCATGATGGATTTTTGGAATCAATGCACAAGAACCATCCTATGGACAAACTCTTTGTTGATTATGCGAGACCCCTTCCTTGCACCTAGAATCATTATATCCTAGTTGCGGCTGGTGCCTTTTCTCAGTTTACCTAGTTGATTCTGAGTTTGGAGGGTGGGGAAGGGGGTTTTGCAAAAATATTTTCTATCTCTGGTCTGCTGAAGTAACTGGTTAGTGACACTGTCCTCCTGTTTACCTCTAGGCAGTTTAAAAGTTTTTGTTTTGGAAATGCCACTGTTTTGGAAATGCCTCACTACCACTGCCTGTTATTTTCAGCCCTCCCTTGCAGAAAGAGTAAAATGGAACCTCAAGTTTGTATTAATCATATTCCATGCATTGGCTCAGAAAAAATGGGAGATATTGGCTCTTTGGTTGAATTCGGCTTTCAGTTCCACCCATCATGAAGTTATCAAGGCAACTACTGCCACCTTAATCATCAGCTATCACCTTAAGACCCCTTTGGTCAACTTGTGGTCAATAAATGAGCTCCTCCCTGATAAAATTACACTGGAGATTATTGAGCAAAATTGGAGAAGGGTTAGGAGGAGCTTTGAGCACCACAGACAGGCCCACTGTTAAAACAACAGTGGCATGAATTTAGGGCCAAGATTGGAGATCATGTTTTCAGTTGCAAATCCAATGCTGTAATGAGGGGGGCTGCTGTGATTTCTCATAAGCTGTCCCCTCAGTTTTTGGCACCTTGTGAGGTGTTGAGCCCTGTTAATCTCTTCGCTTGGAACTTGACCGCAGCGAAAACATCTAGACTGCATATCACCCAAGTTAAGGAAAGTATTCAGAGACCCCCTACCCTCCCTTTCACTGTGGGGTGGGGTGAAGTGGGGTGGAGATGGCTTTGGGGTTTAGTGTGAGTTGTAGTGGCTTGTATCAATCCTGTTTCCAATAGGAGTCATGCTCTTTGGTTCCTGGCTGTTTGGATCAGCTTGGTGGCCTACAGCAGTGGTAGGAGAGGTATGACAAGTATGGGCAGCCAGAGAGAAAGTGTGCAATAAGTGAATAGGGACATAGAGTGCTTCTCCATATGGACGGGTAACTAGATCTGGCATTTGCTTGGTCGTAGTGTGACATATCTGGACTCATGGTGGTCATGCTGTAGCACTTTCTTGAGCATCGCCATGCTGTGGAAGAGAGTTTGACTCTGCCTTTCCCTCAGTCTATGATTTACCTCTTGGAAAACTGGAAACTCAAATCTGTCATACCGAAAAATTGCTGGATTATATGTGGGTAATCTCTAGCTTTGTAATTGCTTCTGCTTTTACTTACAGTGCTGTTTTCTTTTCTGATGAAAACTTTGGCCACAAGCTCTTGTGTAACAGTATTCACATTGTGCTTGTCTGCAATGCAATGTGTCATTCTTACAGTGAGTAGCAATCTTCCCTTTTCATGATATGTTAAAAAAATACTGAACTGTGAATGGTCGAGCTAAACATGTCTTTGGACTATTTACAAAGAATGGGGTTTTATTTGTTTATTTATTTACTTACTCATCTCGAGACCATCTTACAATGGTATAGAATTTTTCATCATAATACAACAAAAATAAATAGCTAACAAGTATACATACACAAAAGATATATATTTTGTGAGAATACGAAAGGTGGTCAGCCATAGCTTTGGTGAAGGAACCATCTTGCAGTTTGTCTGAAATGATTTAGGAAATCATGGAAAATCTAAATCAGGATTGCTAGATGAGGTGAAATCTATCCTCCCAAATATGAGGTCAGTGCCTCAACAATTGCACTGCCTCATTTGGCTAGCCTTTATTGTACCACATTCTTTGATACAAACATAGTGTTACCCTTCATTGCTGTTTATTACTGGTGACTCCAAAGCCATGATCTCACTTTGAGATTGGATTAGATTAGATTAGATTAGTTTTTTGTTCAATAGATCCACACTGAGGAGATCCTCATGGATGTGGAACATCTCAATATTTTTTTAAGCTTAAATAACAATACTAATAGTATGAATATATACAATACATCATTTGTTTCCATTAAAAATTCGTCAATGGAGTAGAAGGAGTTGGCCACTAGTAAGTCTTTCAGGCTCCTTTTAAACTGATCTTTATTTGTAACTAAATTTTCTTATGTTTGCTGGAAATTATTGAAGATGAGTGTTCCTGAGTAGTGGACCCCTTTTTGAACTAAAGTAAGTGCTTTTAGGTCCTTGTGCACATCATTTTTGTTCCTGGTATTGCATGTATGAACTGAGCTGTTTGTTGGAAAAGATATATATTATTTAGGATAAATTTCATTAAGGAGTAAATATACTGAGAGGCAGTAGTTAGTATACCCAGTTCTTTGAAGAGGTTTCTACAGGACATCCGTGAATTTACTCCACAAATTATATGTATTACATGCTTTTGGACTCTGAAAACTTTTGTTTGACTTGAAGAGTTACCCGAAAATATTATACCATATGACATTATGGAATGAAAGTAGGCAAAGTATTCAAGCCTTTTCATTTTTATGTCACCTATGTCAGCTAACACTCGAATTGCAAATACAGATTTGTTAAGGCATTTCTGCAGTTTTGTGGTGTGCTCCTCCCAACTGAATTTATCATCAAGTTGTAATCCGAGGAATTTAAGACTGTCAACCTCTTCTATTCTGCTCTTCTTCATACCTTATGCACATGCTGAGTGGAAACGTCTTACAGGTTCTGAATTGCATATAGTGAGTCTTTTCAAAGTTTAATGTCAGTGAGTTGGCTTTAAACCATTCATTAATATCCATGAAAATATCATTAGCAGATCTTTCTAGAACTACACTCGACATACTATTTATTGCAATACTTGTGTGATCTGCAAACAAAACAAACTCTGCTTCTGGCAGTAACTGATGAGAGATCATTAATGTACAGAAGAAAAAGCAATGGTCCTAAGATGGATCCTTTTGGGACACCACATGTAATTTCTTCCCATTCTGATGATAACTGATGACTTAATTCACTAGTCCCTTGCACTGACACCCTTTGTTTCCTGTTAGCGAGGAATGACTTGAACCATTTTGCAGCACTACCCAAGACACCATAGAATTCTAATTTATTTAAAAGGATGTTGTGGTTCACACAACCAAATGCCTTTGACAAATCACAGAAAATACCTACTGCTTGTAATTTGTTATTTAATGAATTAAGTACATTTTCACTGTAGGTGTAAATAGCCTTCCTGATACCAGAACCCTTCAGAAATCCAAACTGTGTTCTCAATAATATGTTATTTGTGGTCAGATGGTTGAGAAGCTGCCTGTACATTACATTTTCTAAAATTTTCGAGAATGCTGGCAAAAGTGAAATCGGCCTGTAGTTTGATGGTATCTCTGTCTCCCCTTTCTTGAATAGAGGCTTAACATCTGCTTATTTTAGCCAGCCGGGAAATGTCCCAGTTATAATTGACTGGTTACACAAGTAACTTAGAATTGTACTAAACTCACAAGAACATGCCTTAATTAACTTTGCTGATATTTCATTGTAACCACTAGAATGCTTTGTTTTTAAAGATTTTATTATGGAAGTTATTTCTTTTGGTGAAGTGAGTGACATATTCATATACCTGAAGCTATGTGTCATCTACCCTTAATGCTATTTGCTCCTGTTCCTTTCTGGTTCTACCAGTCTCCTCTTTCACTATATCCCATATTGTTTTTATTTTCTTCTCTGACATTGTTATCTTCTTCTCAAAGTGCATTCGTTTAGATGTCTGAATTACTTTTTTTAATATTTTACAGTATTCCTTGTATTTAGCTAAATCATCAGCATTGGAGCTATTCCTGGTTGACATATACATGTTCCTTTTTGTCTTACAGGAAATCTTTATTCCTTGTGTAATCCATGGTTTTATTATAGAATTCTGTTTAATTTGAGTAACTTTTAGAGGAAAACAGTTTCTAAACACTGTATGGTACTGAGATTGTTCTAGAATCTGTTATATTTTTCATTCATGTCATGAGCACTATAAACATCTTTTCAATTCATATCTTTGAGCAGTATTCTAAAAAACTCAATTTTTGGTTGATTGACTACTCTCCTGTACTCTGATTTAGCAGTCTTGATAATCTGCTTAGAATTTACATCTAAAAAAAGGAGCTGCATGTCATGATCTGATAGTAAATTTATTATGGTTTTATGATATTATTTTGTTCCTTTGATTTGTCTATGAAATGTTATCAATGGCTGTCCTTGAGGATTTAGTGATCCTAGTTGGAAAGTTTACAGTGTGTGTTTGATTGAAAGACAACATTACTAACTGTAGTAAATGTTTACTGGAAGATTGCATTAGAAAATCTGTATTAAAGTCACCAACAATCAAAATTTCTTTGTTTCTTCCTGTTAAATAACCCAAAAGAGCTTCTAGATGATTTATGAATAGATTATAATTTCCTGCAGGTGCTCAGTAAATAGTTACTATTATATAGGATCTGTTATGGAAATCTACTTCTGTTGCACATGCTTCTAGATGCTGCTCTAAACAGAATTTATTAATGTCAATGTTCTTGAATTTATGGCAGTTTTTAATAAATGTGGCAACTCCTCCTCCATCCATATCTACTCTGCAGAAGTAGGAAGCTAGCTTAAATCCTGAAATGTCTAACATATCTATACCAGTGGTCACTTGATGTTCAGAGAGGCAGATTATGTCAATTTGGTTAGATGAGTTCATTTCATCCATACAAATGAGTAGTTCATCAACTTTATTTGTGAGTCCCGGAATGTTCTGGTGTAATAAAGATAACTGATACTGCATACTAATGGGATTATAACTGCTTTGGTGAAGATGAACTGGCAGTTTCTGATTACTTTCTGTTAAACATTGTTTAAATGGAGGCTGTATGCTAAAATCTGATCATGTTCATGTGTTTTCTCACATTAAGAGTGTCTGCCAATCTCTCTTAAAACTCTTTTTCTTTCTCACTTCCCTATCCTAAAAAAGGCATCTGTCTGACACCTGTGACAACTGGTATTTAACCACTAGTAACAGTGTCCCCACTTACGTTTTCCGCATCAACCCAGACAGTTTTCCCTTCCCTTTCCTATTGAGGTGAAGGCCATGCCTAGTGTAGTCCCACCTATCAATAGCAACCACAGGAATAAAACCAATAAGGGAACCTATATCCGTCCTAAGCAGACACTCCAACTCCATCAACAAAAGCAAAATGAGGATCATGGAATGTAGTTGAATTAAGTCGGGTGATGCTGAGGGAATTAGATTAGGAAATGAGACACTTAAAGTATTAAAGGAGTTTTGCTATTTGGGGAGCAAAATAACTGATGATGGTCGAAGTAGAGAGGATATAAAATGTATACTGGCAATGGCAAGGAAAGCGTTTCTGAAGAAGAGAAATTTGTTAACATCGAGTATAGATTTAAGTGTCAGGAAGTCGTTTATGAAAGTATCTGTATGGAGTGTAGCCATGTACGGAAGTGAAACATGGACGATAAATAGTTTGGGCAAGAAGAGAATAGAAGCTTTCGAAATGTGGTGCTACAGAAGAATGCTGAAGATTAGATGGATAGATCACATAACTAATGAGGAGGTATTGAATAGAATTGGGGAGAAGAGGAGTTTGTGGCACAACTTGACTAGAAGAAGGGATCGGTTGGTAGGACATGTTCTGAGGCATCAAGGGATCACCAATTTAGTATTGGAGGGCAGAGTGGAGGGTAAAAATCGTAGAGGGAGACCAAGAGATGAATACACTAAGCAGATTCAGAAGGATGTAGGTTGCAGTATGTACTGTGAGATGAAGAAGCTTGCACAGGATAGAGTAGCATGGAGAGCTGCATCAAACCAGTCTCAGGACTGAACACCACAACAACAACATGATGGATTCTATTTCTTTGGGTGAAGTAAGTGTCAATTCCATTTTACTGAGATTGCTTGTGCGACTGGTCTCAGATATTCCATTGCATTATTTACTGAACATGACAACCCCATACTATCAGTAACAGAGACAACTTGTTTAAATGGTTTGTAACAAAACACGCGATTGTTATCAGGGTTTCATTTATTTTTAGAGCTATTTCTTCCTCCTTATTTCTGGTCCTACCTGTCTCTGACTTAACTATATCCCATATTGTTTTTATTTTATTGCTGGATGTGTTTATCTTCTTCTCACAATGAGGGTGTTTAGATTTCTGGATAACCTTCTTCAATATTTTGCAGTAATTTTTGTAATGAGCTATAATGCTAGTATCAAAGGTGTCCCTACGTATCAGATAGAGTTTCCTTTTTGTCTCACATGATATCTTTATCACTTGTGTGATCCATGGTTTCTTATTAGACTTCTGCTTCATTTGAGTTATCTTTGGGGGATAACAATTTTCAAATAAGGTGCTAACTTTATTAATGAATGTTTTGTATTCTACATTTGTGTCTTGGATGCTGTAAACATCCATCCAATTAATTTCTTTGAGCAATCTTCTAAATTTCTCAGTTTTTGACTGTTTTATTGGCCTTTTGTACTCAGTTATGATAGATGTTTTACCCTGACAATTTCCAAAATTTAATGTTAGGTGTTGCATGTCATGGTCAGATAGCCAATTTACTACTGGTTTTGTAATGTGGCTTAGTTGCCTAGAATTGTCTATAAATATATTATCAGTGGGAGTCTTAGAACATTTTTATGCCCTAGTATAATTTACAGTAGAAATTAAATTGCATGACAATGTAACTGATTTCAGCAGCTGTTCACTGAGAGTGTTTTTCAGGACATCTATCACTAGCAACCACTATTTCTTTGTTTTTTAATTTTAGATGAGATAATAAATCTTCAAGACCGATTATAGACAGGTTGAAATTTCCTGAAGGTTCTCTGTATATGGCTACTATTCTAAAGGACCTGAGGGGGAAGTTTGGGTAGGTTACGCCAAACAACACCCATTTAGCACTAGTTTGTTTATTCACCTAAACACATGCAAGGCTCACAAATAACTGAACATGGAGGAATAGCCCAAAGACAATGCTCAGAGTCCAAAGACGATGCTCAGAGTCCAAAGACGAATGCATATCAATGTTGGTGTTGACCTCATCGGCGCCACATAGACCCCCCCCCCTCCTCCCACCCCCGCACGGAGTACTCTTGAGAGGCCAGAGGGCTGGGGGTGGGGGTGACTAAGGTGTCGGCAGGGGTGGTCCGCAGGAGCTGGACCACGGTCAGCTTGACAATGTCGTCGGGTAGCTGTGTGGGTATATGTCGTGAAGGAAGGTCCAGCCACCAAACCTGGAAGTCGTTGGAATCGGCCGGGCGTCATACTGGGTGTGATGGTCATACGGCAACAGGTAGGCCGGCAGTTTGTGGGTGGAACGGAGTGATGACGATGATGTCTCTGGTGGCTGTGGTGAACTCACAAAGCAAGTACAGATCAAAGTCGGGCGGGAGGGGAACACATTTCACCATGTGGCTGGGAATGATGGAGGTTGTGTCATGGGCACTGGATGAAGAGAAACACATGACAAACAGTGTATAATCGCACAGTATTATTGAGATGTCATGGGGGACAGGCAGAAACACCTCGTGCGATGGCACATTGAAGATGCAGGGGGGGGGGGGGCAGAAACCTCAACAGGGCGAGGCAGGTGACGGTGGAGAGGTCGAAGGGACTGGCGAAGGGCCTGGCGGCGAGAGCGTGGTCATAGGTAACCTTGATGTGGGGAGCATGTGGTCACTTGACAGAGTGTATGAGACCGGCGTAGAGGGTGAGGTCAGAGGAGAGCTCGACGATCAGAGCTGGAAGTCACTCGATCGAGTGTGTAACTCCGACGTGGATGGAGTGGTTGGAGCATCGTGAGCCATGACAGTGAGTGGCGTGGTCTTGGCCTGAAGGGGGGTAGAAGAAGGCTCGACATGAGCAGGCTTAAGTCTGTTGAGAGAGACTGTAACAGCTGAATCTTTCATCTGGATGTCATAGGTGTTGGCCGAGCGCCGGAGAACTCAGTACGGGCCGGTATGTGGAGGTTGGAGGGGAGCACGGACAGTGTCATCTCGGAGCATCACGTACTCGCAATTGTCCAGAGATTTAGGGGACGTGAACCTTAGCGCAGGAATGGCTGGAGGGCGGAGGGATATGGAGGTTGATGAAGTGGCATCTGACGTGGTCAACGAAGGAAGGTAAGTCAGACTGAGGGAGAGAAGCGGAAGGACTCACAAGTTCGCCAGGGAGAACAATGTTCTGGCCGTATACAAACTCGGCTATTGTGCCTTTGAGGTCTTCCTTATGAATCGTACGAATGCCGAGTAGCACAAGGGGAAGGGCCTCTGTCCACAGAGAGTCGTGGCATCGAAGAGCCGCCTTGAAAGTGCGGTGCCATCGCTTGACTAGCCCGTCACTTTGCGGATGATATGCTGTGGTATGGATGCGCTGGATGCCACAAATGTTATAAATCCCGTTGAACAGCACCAACTCAAATTGTCTGCTCTGGTCAGTCGTGATGATAGCTGGACATCCGAAACGCGATACCCATGACTCGACGAAAGCTCGAGCAACAGTTTCTGTTGTAATAGTGGGGAGGGGGACAGCCTCGACCCAGTGAGTTGTTCGGTCGATAGACGAGAGAACCTAACGAAAGCAATTAGAGGGGGGAGAGAGGGCCGACAATGTCAATATGAATATGCTGGAAACGCCCAGGAGGGATCGAAAAGGAGCCGAGGGGGGTGAAGTGTGCTTGTGTACTTTGCAGCGTTGGCATGCGACGCAGGAGTGTGCCCATTGCTGGCAGTCCTTGTTGACATTTCTCCACACAAAGTGCTCTGCTACGAGGCACTCCGCACGAACACTAGGGTGGGCTAAATTATGCAATGCTTTGAAGACAGCTTGACGGAGCGTGGTTGGGATGAGGGGGCGTAACGAGCCCATACTGTTGATGCACCAGATCTCACCAGAAATGCCAGGGAAGGTGGTGTGGACGATGTGTAGTGAAGTAGAGTCTGAAATCAGGTTTTGTGTTTCCTCTTCTGTGGGTTGGAGGTTAGGCAGTTCAGAGAGGTCTACCAGCGAATGAATGGCGTCGACTCGTGAAAGGAAATCAGCAATTATATTGTCAGCACCCTTTATGTGTCTGACATCGGTGGTGAACTGAGATATGAAGTCCACCGTATCTGAAATGGCGAGGAGGCGGGTCAGCTGGCAGGCTTGAAATGGCCGTAGCCAGGGGTTTGTGGTCCGTTAACACATAGAAAGGACGTTCCTCAACGTCAGTCTTAAAATGCTTGGTCCTTCGTAGACCACGAGCAACTCCTTGTCAAACACGAAATATTTCCGTTGTACATTGGTGAGCTTGCGCGAGAAGAACTGCAGAGGCGAAGTTTGACCGTCGATTGTCTGGCTAAGGACAGCGCCGATGGCAGTATCTCTCATGTCTGTGGTGATGAAAAGCTGCACATTGGGATGAGGATGCGCCTTGGTGCAGGCCTCGACAAGAAGATTTTTGAGGGCGGTGAAAGAGCCAGTCATGGCAGGGGTTCGGGAGGACGACGGTTCAATCCCGCATCCGGCCGTCCTGATTTAGGTTTTCCGTGATTTCCCTAAATCGCTCCAGGCAAATGCCGGGATGGTTCCTTTCAAAGGGCACGGCCGACTTCCTTCCCCGTCCTTCCCTACTCTGGTGAGACCGATGACCTCGCTGTCTGGTCTCTTTCCCCGAAACAACCAACCAACCATAGCAGGGGTCCATGGAATGGGCCGAGATCCAGAAGTGTTGGTGCCTGCCAAGGCATCCGTCAGTGGATCCAGTGGATCCTGAATCTCCACAGCCCGAGGTAGATGTCGGCGATAGTAATTAACCGTCCCCAGAAAGCGCCGGAGCTCTTTGAATGACAAAGGTCTGGGTAGGTTTACTATTGTTTGTACTTTGTCAGGGGGCGGTGAAATGCCGTCGGCGGAGACCCGAAAACCAAGAAAAGTGACAGCGGGTTGATGTAGCTTCAATTTGTCCTGGTTGGTCTCAGTGCCTGCTGCCTCGAGAGTGTTCATAACAGTTTGCACATGTCGAATTTTGTCCTCGACAGAGGAGCTGAACACAAGAATGTCATCAAGATATGCAAAGCAGAATTTTAGGTTGAATAGCACTTTGTTGATGAAGCGTTGCCAGGTCTGGGTTGCGTTTTTCAGACCAAAGGGCATGAATCGAAACTGAAATAACTCGATCGGGGTGGAGATTGCTGTCTTCTCGATGTTTTCAGGTGCCATGGGGATCTGGTGGTAGGCCCGTTTGCAATGTATGACAGAGAACTGGTAAAGTCGGCAATGTTGGGTATGGGGTAGGTGCCCATAATTGTTCTTGCGTTTAGTCGATGGTAGTCTCCGCACATCCACCAGGACCTGTCTTTCTTGGGTGTTGTATGTATGGTCGTAGACCAGCTACTGGCAGAGGGTTCAATGACGCCGGAGCTTATTAGTTCAGAAATCTGATTTTTAAGGTTGGAGAGGTGCTCGGGACAAAGTCTACAAGGTTTACTGGAGATCGGGGGGCCTGGTGTGAGGCGAAGCTTGTGAACCATGCCATTGGTGACGACGGAAATGTTGCAGGCGGAGCGGGAGGTGGATTGGTTACAATGTGTGGCAGGTGGGGCAGGCGTGGCGTGGTCGTGGTGTTTGGAGACAACCAGCGGATCCGACAGGAGCCGAAACGGCGTAGTGTCCCAGGAGTCAACACGACAAGATGGCCACCGGCCCGAAGCAGTGGCACCATGGTCGGGTGAGCTTGGTAGAGCTTGTGAGCCGTTAGTGAGTCCAATGTCCAAGGGTGCAGCCTGTGACAGGACGGTCGCGGGCGAAACGCTTGGCGCAAGTGCACTGTTTGTGTTGTCAGTGGCGGTCGTACAGCAGTGCGCAGGAGCCGAAGTTGCATAGTTTGAAGTGCTGTCTGCAAGGGGTGGGGGTAGGAGCCGTCAGTTCGGGAACACATGATGCTCATCGTGCATGCGCACTTGTGTCCGGCCGAGTGTCAAATGCTGCTGTGTTAGGAGGGTGTGGCCCTGTGGAACTGTCAGTGCATGTTATGGCAGTCTTGATAGCACAGTTGCGAGGGATAATGGGAGGTAAACACACGGAGGCTCGATTGATGGGACTGCAAGCAGATTCGCTGCACTTACTGACCTTGCTTTGTCCTTGCTGTAGTGTCTGTAATTCCTTTGCTACATCGGAGAGCTGGAGCTGTGTTTCATGTCGTCCATGGTTTCTTGTAATGCCGTCGACAGAGACGAACATGTAAGGATTAGATGAGCCCGGACTGATGCGTCACATGCGGTGGGGGGGGGGGGGGGGGGGAGGGTCCTCGACACAGCACAGGGGAAGTGAGTCTTGGACAGATGATGAAACATGGTGTTTTGCCCTAGGTCCGGTGAAAGTTTGTGGTATCGCAAGAAGTCAATGCCTAGTATAGGTTCATCAATTTCGCACAATAAAAATGTCCACTCAAGTTTGCAGTTTGCAGGGAGTGAGACGACGTGGGAAGTTGAACCCGAGCATTGTAGTTTAGTTGAATTCATGGCTTGCAGTTAAGTATGATGAGGCCGGATGTTCGAAGACGCTAAGGATGCAGGCAATAGCGAAACATCGGCGCCTGTGTCCACTAGGAAAAGGCATCCCAGCGAAATGTCTTTAATGTAAAGTCGTCCACAAATATCCGGTCGTTCCCAGACAGAATGGAGTACTGGGGGGTGCCTGTCACATTGTGTGAAGGAAGTGGCACACAGACCTACCTGCGACACGTTTGGGAAGTAGCAGGGTGGTCTGCAGTTCCGTGCCGCCTCACCAAACCGTGTGTGGAAGTAACAGTATGGGTAGTTTGGTTGCAGGAGGGCGGGTGACTGTGGGCAGAGCCGGTGACGTCCCAGTTGCTTGTTTACTACTACCCGAGAGAGCGAGCGGAATGGTCGGCACAGTACGGCCCCGGCCGCGTCCGGCCATGGGACGATGAGTCTGAACCTGAGACTTGTCAGGTAGGCAGTGAATGGCGAAATACAGCAGTGATGCATCATGTAGCTTGTCAGCAAATTTAATTCTTTGCTTGACAGGTTAGGGAGACCTCTGAGCCTAGAGCAAAGCGGATGTGAGGAGATAGTTTATCTGACCAGATGGCGAGGAGAGCTGTGTCAGAGAGCAGATCGGAGCTGACCAGGACATGTAGCCATCTCCAGAGCTGGGAAGGTTTGTCACTGCCTAGTTGCTCAGCGTGGAGCACTTACCATATTGCTGCCTCAGTTGAGCATGCAAGCCGACGTAGAACTGTCTTTTTGGCTAGAGTGTACTGGGTAGACGAGTTCGGAGTGTTGACCAGGTCAGCAATCAAGTCCTCCTGGTCGTGCAGGTGGGTGATGAGGCACAGAAACCTGGTTGACTCGTCGAGTTTGAAATGGTCAACACTTCGCCCACAATTCTGAACCAGGTTGTAGCTCTGCTGGGATTAAATGGCGGCAGCGTCGGTAAGCATTGTAGAATGTTCTGAAGAACAGGTTGAGTTGAGTTCGTCGTGGCACTTGTGAATCGAGCTGTTGTTGCTGTAGTATTCCAGGAGAGTGTGCCTCCAGCAGATGTGGCAATGACGGCTGTTCGGGTATCAGCGTCAAGGTGACACATTGTGGTTGAGCGCGATCCGTCGCGACGCGGAACGCCGACGCGGGTGAGACACTGTAATGTGTCGATTGCAGTTGTGAAAGGTTGACCTATGGATGAAGCAGTTCCGGCCATGTGGCAGGTATCCGCATGGTACTGCACGGATTTCAGCGTGACAAATCGTTGTCCTGGCAGCAGTAGGTTGTCTGACAAAGCATTTGCAGAAATCGTCCTGCACTGCACGGAGATCCGTAAGAGGTAACAGCACCGTCGATGAGGGAGGGCACATGTGGTGGGAACAAAGGTGTCTGATAGCCAGCGTCATGCACACTCCTAACCTCACTTATTGTTGCAGGCACAAGAACGTCCGGCGAAATTGCCGTAATCGACGAGTAAGAGGCATCGTGTTGCAGTCCTGGTGGGTGTAGATCGCCCGCAACACAATGCATGTCGATCACAAAATCTGGCGCTAGGCATTGGGCCAAAGTCATTGTTCGAATGCTGTGTTGACGTAATACACGCAAAAATAACCGACGCGGAGGCCGCGGACACAGTAAAACGTCGAGAACGGAAGACGTTACGAGTCGGGGTCACCAGTGAGGTGGATGCTCGGGTCAGTTACACCAAACAACACCTTATAATCAGGAGTTCATTTATTCACCTCTTTACACAAGTAAGGCTTACAAAGAACTGGATGGTGGAACTGCACAAAGATAATGTTTAGCCACAGGCTTGTCTGTATCCAACAGGGCATGAGTAATACTCTAACTGAACATTACAGGTTTGTTCATCCTACTCATCTGCATTAACTTACATTTTTCCACTTTTAGAGCGAGCTTCTATTCATCACACCCATTGGAAATTTTTTCTAAGTCAACTTGTATTTTCCTACAGTCACTCAACTAAGACACCTTACCATATATGGCAACATCATCAGCAAACAACTGAAGATTGTTGCCCACCTCGTCCACCAAATCATTTATGTATATAGAGAACAACAGGAGTCCTATCACATTTCCCTGAGGCATTCCTGATACCCTTGTCTGCGATGAACACTCACCATCGAGGACAACATACTGGGCTCCATCAGTTAAGAGATATTTTTATAATTAAGAGACTATAATGTTGGAAGGCAGGAGGGGATTACACTGTATAATTTGCAAAGCAAGGGAATCATCCTTAGTGGCATCCTTTGATCCCAGAGCCTTCGTAGTCTTAATCTCTACTAGCCATTGCATCACACCTTTGTCCAACCTGTCCCATACCTGCACCAGAGCGAGCTCACTGGTGCTGCATTCCTACCCTGCTCCCTTGTATGCTCTCCCTCCCAGTCATCAGCCACATTTCTCACTATCTTCTCTTCCTTGCTCCCCTATCTCATCTTACCCATTCCACATAATACAACCCCTCATCCTAGTCAGGCTGCAACACTAGGACATTATAGCTGCCCAGGACAGTGTAGCCACTGCATTATGCTTGTTTAGTATTTGTTGACTTCAAAGAAGTTTAGATTAGATTAGTTTTTCGTTCCATAGATCCATGCTGAGGAGATCCTCGTGGATGTGGAACATGTCAGCTTTTTTTTTTTTTTTTTACAAGTACTTTGTGTGAAAGCTCAGCTAAACAGTGGATGATTAGCTTTTACTTCTTGCATTCTTTGTAGTCCACACAGGATTTTAAAGTAACATATCAACATTCTTCTCCTTCAGTCTAGAGAATTTCTCAACTACATGTTCTTATGAAGTCTTTCTTAATGGAGAGTAGAGCTATTGCTACTTTTGCTTTTGAGGTAAAGTAATTTACAGAAAAAGATTTATTGTCACAGAAAGTTTGCCCCGCATGAGAGATTGTCATTGGAACTCTAACAATCAGTTGCTGAAGATTTGATGTGCTCCTAAAAGACTCCTATAAATAATTTTTGTGCAGGAACTGCAGATGTACAACACAGTACCTAAGAGACTTAAAGCTCATTGCTGTATCAGAAGCTCAATCCTCAGTTTGGCACATGTCAGGAAGTAATATATTTTGCAAGACTTTAGCAGAAATATGTATGAAAGTCTGCATACTGATCAAACTTTTCAGAGTTGAAGAAATTTACAGTGGCAACATACTCAAGAAAGTCACAGTGTTCACCTCCCTGATTGAGAATAATTTCCCACATTTTTTTGTAACAACCATTTTAAAAATTTCAGTTCTTTGGCTTTTTCTCTTCAGAAATCCAGAACCTGTTTACAAACAAAAATAGTATGAATTATACTATCTCAGAGACCTTGTATAGTATTTTAAAATGTTTTATCTTATTTATTTATTTGTCCATATATACTCTTTTTCAGTACATATATTGTACACAGGATATTGGACAGAAAACCTTTTTAGCTATTGGTTTTTCAAATGTCAAACATACATTATTTAAATTTTTATAGCAAATTGAATGTATACAGTTAATAATTCCCCCCCAAGAACCATGGACCTTGCCGTTGGTGGGAAGGCTTGCGTGCCTCAACGATACAGATAGCCGTACCATAAGTGCAACCACAACGGAGGGGTATCTGTTGAGAGGCCAGACAAATGTGTGGTTCCTGAAGAGGGGCAGCAGCCTTTTCAGTAGTTGCAGGGCAACGGTCTGAATGATTGACTGATCTGGCCTTGTAACACTAACCAAAACGGCCTTGCTGTGCTGGTACTGCGAATGGCTGAAAGCAAGGGGAAACTACAGCCGTAATTTTTGCTGAGGGCATGCAGCTTTACTGTATGATTAAATGATGATAACGTCCTCTTGGGTAAAATATTCCAGAGGTAAAATAGTCCCCCATTCGTTTACGTTTCTAGCATTTGTAGTCTTAGAGAAAGCTTTTGACAATGTTGCCTGGAGTACTCTCTTTCAAATTCTGAAGGTGGCAGGGGTAAAATACAGGGAGCGAAAGGCTATTTACAATTTGTACAGAAAGCAGATGGTAGTTATAAGAGTCGAGGGACATGAAAGGGAAGCAGTGGTTGGGAAGGGAGTGAGACAGGGTTGTAGCCTCTCCCTGATGTTATTCAATCTGCATATTAAGCAAGCAGTGAAGGAAGCAAAAGAAAAATTTGGAGTAGGTATTAAAATCCATGGAGAAGAAATAAAAACTTTGAGGTTTGCCGATGACATTGTAATTCTGTCAGAGACAGCAAAGGACTTGAAAGAGCAGTTAAACGGAATGGATAGTGTCTTGAAAGGAGGATATAAGATGAACATCAACAAAAGCATAACATGGATAATGGAACGTAGTCGAATTAAGTCGGGTGATGCTAAGGAATTAGATTAGGAAATGAGACACTTAAAGTAGTAAAGGAATTTTGCTATTTGGGGAGCAAAATAACTGATGATGGTCAAAGTAGAGAGGATATAAAATGTAGACTGGCAATGGCAAGGAAAGCGTTTCTGAAGAAGAGAACTTTATTAACATCGAGTATAGATTTAAGTGTCAGGAAGTCATTTCTGAAAGTATTTGTATGGAGTGTAGCCATGTATGGAAGTGAAACATGGATGATAAATGGTTTGGACAAGAAGAGAATAGAGGCTTTAGAAATGTGGTGCTACAGAGGAATGCTGAAGATTAGATGGGTAGATCACAGAACTAATGAGGAGGTATTGAATAGGATTGGGGAGAAGAGAAGTTTGTGGCACAACTTGACTAGAAGAAGGGATCGGTTGGTAGGACATGTTCTGAGGCATCAAGGGATCACCAATTTAGTATTGGAGGGAAGCGTGGAGGGTAAAAATCATAGAGGGAGACCAAGAGATGAATACACTAAACATATTCAGAAGGATGTAGGCTGCAGTAGGTACTGGGAGATGAAGAAGCTTGCACAGGATAGAGTAGCATGGAGAACTGCATCAAACCAGTCTCAGGACTGAAGACCACAACAACAACAACAGTTAATAATTTCAAATTTTTTTAAATACTGTACATTTATAACTTATTTCTACAATTAAAGATACAAATTACATTTTTTCTTGCATAATATACTGTGAGATTGAACAGTAGCAGTTTTTCAGAAGGTAGACTGTCACAGACTTTTTAAAGCTTTGTAGTTCAGGAAGAGATTTTATACATCTTGGGAATCTGTTATAAAGTTTTGTTCCTGCATGATATACACCTTTCTGGCATAATGTAGTGTTACAATCATTAACATGTGTGTCACTGTTTGACCTGGTACTATAATCATGGACACTTTTGTTTTGAGGGAAAAGGTTTTTTTTTTTTTCACTGTATGCTTTTTTTGACATGCGTGACTACTTCCAATATATAAATGCAGGGAAGGATTAGGATCTTTAGATCTTTAAAGAAACCTTTGCATGGTTTTCCACTGCTCACTTGTTTCATTATTCTTGTAATTGCCTTTTGTTTCCAGAAAACTGTTATGGCCTGATGTACATTTCCCCAGAAAATGATGCTGTACTTCAGTACTGAATGTACATGAGCAAAGTATACAGCGCTAACTGTTTCTGCACTAATATTGTTGCAAAGAATTCTTACTACATAGCTCATTTTTGCTAGTTTTGAATTTAGGTATGTGATATGAGTGCTCCATTTAAGATTTTCCTGGATATGAATCCCAAGAAATTTAGTTTCATTGACAGCAATAATGTTTTGGTTGTCTTATAAATATTACAGGTTGTGCCAGATTCCTATTTTGATCACTGTGGAAATTGATGAGTACCATTTTATGGGGATTGACTATTAGCCTATTTCTGGTAAACCATTCAGACACTCTTTTTGTAATATATTTTGCAGATACAGTAAGATTTTCTTCTTTATTCCCTTCAATCAATAGACTGGTGTCATCTGCAAACAGTACTGATTCAGAATACCTAACATGTGATGGGAAATCACTAATGTAGACCAAAAAAGGAAAGGGACCTAAAATGGATCCCTGTGGAACACCATGACTTAGTCCACATGGTTCTGAAAGGTGTGCCTGAATTTCATTTCCTTCCATGTACTTAATTTCAGTTACCTGAGAGCAATATTCCAAATATGATTTAATCCACTGATTTGGCACACCTGATTTATATACTCATGGGAGTCTGCTAGCTGTGTTTGTAAATGGCTGTACCATATATAAACATGTAACGAGTTGCCATAAAATACAAACATTCAAAGTAAAAATGCTAGAGGCTTTAACATAAAAGAAAACCCTCTTGTCTGTAGGTTTCTGATAGCTGGGAGAGTGTTGCTTTGATCAGCTTTTTGAATGCAGTGTTACAGCAATAGAGCCAGAAACATACAAAGTAAGAGTTCTGGTTGCTTGTAGGCTGCCAATAGGAAATCACGCCATTGGAGGGTATTCTAATAAGATTTATTTGAAACAGCTTTTGAAATCTTTAAATATGGTGATTTCCATACTGGTTTTGATTGAGATAGTACTGATATGAGGTTTTTTCTTTCCATTGCAGTAACATTTCCAACAAGAAAGAAGGGCAGAGAGTGACAGCAGTTTATTATTTTATTTCTAATTCCTACTGTTTTTCTAGAAATAAGTGTGAGCTCAACAACAAATCATGTCTGTGACCATAATGACCACATGATAGGGATCAAGTGTGGCACATTACTTCCATACTGGGGGAGGCTGTGACATTTTTGGATTGGATCTAACCTATGCCTCAGGCTATGCAGTACAAGAATTTTTCACCACAACCAAGATTTCAGGGCAGGAGGGAAGGGTGTGAGGAAACAAGCTGGGATTCCCTTACCTCCTTTCTTATTTTGCCATCTGCCTCCTGAAATTCATTTTATTTTCATTTGTACCTAATTACCAATAACATACATGAGTGTAATCTGCATTTCCATAAAAGAGATAGATTGGCCCTCAGTCTTAAGGAATGTAGCACCAAGTCTAATTTTGTGCTTAGTTTTGTGTATGTAATAAATTTCCTAATTTATTTTGACTATTCCTTGTTAATATCTTTTGTTACAGGGTGAAATCCATAACTGTTTTGTGACTTACATTCTATTGTTTACTTCTAAATAAATATAAATTCTGTACTAATTATAAATATTTGGAAGAAGAACTTCTAGGATTCTTTAAGTACCTATTTGACTCTATTCAAAAACATATTAGCAAAGCCAGCCCTTATTTAATTTCAAAATAATTGCCAGATTTGTCAAAAGCATTGTTTGCATAACTATATCTGTTAATTTCATTATTGAAACAAATAATTTGGCCTAACCTTTGTGGCAGAAGAAACTGTTAAAAAGAAGGAATTTGTCAATGGACTCCATTAATTGAATGAGTTACATTTTAACTGTAATTTTTATAACTTAAACATCAAACAATGTATAGTTTGAGTGCCTATTATTGTGAAGATATATAAAGGATGGATTTTTGGTCTCTATACTGCCAGTCCACAGCCGAAATTCAGATGGGAAGTCTGTCTCAGTTAGAGTAACAGTAATGCATTAACTTAACAATGAGATTAGTGTAACACAAATAGGCTGTATGTTAAAACAATGACAGTGTCTATTCAATTTGTTTGAGAAATAGTGTCACACATACCTTAATATTCTGCAAGGAGTGTGAACCGTGTGGTTACGTTTTTACATTTTTACTGCTCATGTTCCACTGCAAACTACTGTAGCAGTATGCTGATGTTTGCCTGCAAACTATTGATGAGGCTTATCAATAGTGAACTGGCCATAGAACTGTGTAATGTTGGGTGGTTGTGAACAGTGAAAGTAAAGAACTGTGAAACGTAACTGTGCAACTGTTGGCTACATCATTTACAGTAGTCTGTGTTGAACGTCCACCCCCTATTTTTTAGCCAGTATAACAATGCAGTACATTGACACCAACAACAATCAACAAATAAATAAAGCAGGCAAACATCAAATATGATGCCCTTTCAGGTGAGGTCTATTGTGTTTGGACACAATAAACTTGGACTCGTGTACTTTGAACAGTGAACTCAAGAACAGTTTACAATACAGTGATTTTAATGAAGTGATTGTGTTGTACATGTGGCATCAGAATTTTGTCAATGACAGTGGACAGACAATATTATGGGAATGTGAAATTCAATTATTTTCGAAATATCAGAATAGATGTAGCCACCAGACATGGAGGCAACAGCCAATCAGTGAGCGGGTTTTATGGAAGCAGCCACTGAGTACAGGAGCAGCCAGTCAGCATGCAGGTGGACACAGCTGACTGGATAAACAACATGCATCAGTGAAAAAATTAAAACTTGCAGCAGCTGTGCAGATGATGAATCAAGATGGCAACCACAGCAGCAGCAGATGAGTGAATAAAAATAAGGTAATTCATAGCAACAGCCGTTTTTTATTAAGTGATACATAATGAGTGGATTTAACAAACAAGACAGTGTGGTGGGGGAGAATGGACAACAGGGGAGTGATGTGATTGATAAAAAAGCTGTAGAGGTTAAGTTTTTAAATGAACAGAAAGACTTAATGGGGACTGTTTTGGAGGACAATAGTGGTTACGGAAAATTGGAGGTGATGTTAAGGCAAATTATGAGTAGTATGAGTATGAAAGAAGACATTACTAGGTTGAAAAATAGTATAAAGAAAGTAGTACTTAATACTAATGAAAAATTAACATTAATGTGTAGAAGAGAGAAAGAAGCTTTGTGATGACCATAGTAGGAGGGTGGAGCCTTCCAAGAAATAGTGTAAAGATGAAGTCAAAGCAGCAAGGAAATTTTGTGCTGGAAATAGGGTTAAACTTGAGAACCAAATCAACCAGATTAAAAAACTATTTAGAAACGGAGGTAGAAACTAAGTGTGCAGTAGTGGTAGACAAAAAACTGGTAAAAGTAAATAAAAATGTAGATTCAAATTTGGCTGAAATGGAGAAAAAGATGGAAGAGGTAAAAAATCTAAAGCATAGGAAATGTAGTGTCTCAAATAGTCCTTCATTTAGAATGAGATTTTCACTCTGCAGCTGAGTGTGCGCTGATATGAAACTTCCTGGCAGATTAAAACTGTGTGCCCGACCAAGACTCGAACTCGGGACCTTTGCCTATCGCGGACAAGTGCTCTACTTGTAGTAGAGCACTTGCCCGCGAAAGGCAAAGGTCCCGAGTTCGAGTCTTGGTTGGGCATACAGTTTTAATCTGCCAGGAAGTTTCAGTCCTTCATTTGTTAGTTATAAGAAATTTAATAATTTTGAACCATATGGGATAGTGCATCCATTGGATTTCAGTAGGGAATTTAATGATTTGCCCAAAACATGGAATGACAAAGAGGAAATGTCATTTGTGAGAGGTTCTTTGAAAGGGGATGCCTATGGATGGTCAGCTCAGATATCTGATAGTTGTACTTCATGGCATAGCTTTGAGAAAGCATTTTTAGGTGAATATTGGTTCAAAGAGAAACAGCAGAGAAATTTGAGTGAATTTTAGGGAGGAGAGAGATTTGACTCTAGGAAGGGTACTGTGAAAGGTTTCTGTCAGCTATGGATAAACAAACTGAAATATTTTGGCAAAGAGCTAGGTAATGAATCAATAATTATGGATTTAGAAACAAAGTTGCCTCAGAAAGTTAGATAATTGCTTGTACCTACCCCTAGGGGTACTACTAGTGATTTTTAAAAATTATGTCGATAAAGTGGAGAGAGTGAAGCCCTCAGTGGAAGTTCATAGGAGGAATTTTGATGACAATAATCAATCAGAGAGGCAGTTTCAGGTAAATAGGATGAACAGAACTAATTATAGTAGAAATTCGAGGATTGGATGGGTGGAGGATAGCCAGAATGGACACAGAAATGGCAGGAGAAATTCCAGTAACAGAAATGAAGGAGATGATTTTAATTCTGGATCAAACAATTTAAATTAGATAATGCTTCAGTTTTGGCTCACACTAGAGTAAGTAGTGTTGAAGAGCCACATGTATATAAATGTGCTGTAACCACAGGTAAGGGTAACATAAACGATAGTAGTAAGACAAGTGTAAATTCTAATTCTAGTGAGATGTTGAATGATGGTGTGTGTAGTGACTCTGTAAAATGGGAGGAGGAAGTTACTATAATCAAATTAAATGATAAAACAGAGTGTATTGCTGTTGCTTAGGATGTCCAGAATGTCAAAATGGATAGTACATTTTTAAGAGAACATAAGGAATTCAGGTGGTCTAATACTGGAAACAAGGATCATCTAATTAGCCAAGTATTTGAGGACAATGAAAGTGACAGTGGGTCTGATTCTGACAGTAGTTGTAATGATGATATCAGTGACAAATCCAGTAGTGATGAGGACAAGGTATTTGAATTTATAATTGATAATCATTGCAATGTGTTAAGAAAAGACAGAATAAAGGGGGATAATATTAGACCTAATGAAGAGTTAGAGTTTGAGAGTGGTAATGAGGAAGAGGATCATCCCATCTGTTATTTGACAATGTCTGATAATTATTTTGGTAAGTTGGATGATAGTTATTCCAGGAAAAGGATTTATGAGGATTTGCTGTATAAAGAAGATCACATGGTAAGTAAAAAGGAAGTGCGGCACTCTGTAATAACAGCAAGTGTACAAGATATACATGTTAAGTGTTTACTGGACAGTGGTAGTCATGTAAATGTCTTGTCATAGGCATTTTTTGAATCTATTAAGAACACAGAGGATATAGCAGTGATACATGTTTCTGGAATAAAAATTATCGGTGCTACTGATAGCCTATCAAAGAGTGTGAAATGAGAGGTACTATTAAATGTGGAATTGGCCAGACAGTTGTTGGAGTCCAATTTCTTTGTGATTCAAAATCTCAGCACTGATTTAATGTTTGGGACTAATTTCGTGTGCAAATAGCAAGTAGGAGGTTCAACATTCTGTATTGGATTAATTATGTGATGATAATGCTTACCCCAGCTGTCTGTCTCACTTTTTGTGTTTACTGAGGCAGTCAGACTCTTTGCCTATCCTATCTGTAATTTCTAAGTGAATCAGAAACATTCCATTTCAACTTTCACGTGGTTTTGTACAGCAGGATACTTTAACATAGGAATATTTTAGAAAAGGCTTCATATATATTATGTTGTGTTAGTGATAAGTAGTGGAATCACGAGAAGATGGAAGAAAAGGCAATATAAAAAGATAAGCAGTGGTATTGTAGTGATTCGAGAATTTCTGCGTAAATTCTAGAACCACTTGGCCTTCCACCATCTCAAACAAATGATATTTTAGATGTGAGTGGGAGAAAGGAACCCTATCTACTGCACATCACCTGTCTGTGTGAGCAGGTCTGAAGTTTGTCGTGAGAAGACCGTAGACACGGTGGTCGAATGGCACCGACAAGTACTTGTCAGTCGATCCATGCAAGTTGTAGTGAAAGCACATGGAAGAACCAAGGAACTTCTGTGTTATTATGTGCTGTTTTGTAATTGTGACTATTGTTAGTGACAAAAGAGTGTTGAGTTGAGGAAGACTTTTAGGTAATTCTTAACACAGATTTGCTAGAGGCAAGACATGTTTATGACTTCTGTGGTTGTTAAACCAACCCTCTTGTAAATGTATTTTAATTGTGTCTAATGTGAGACAAAATGGGTGGCTTACAGGAAGTCAAATATTTATGTGAGAAATGATGATTTTGTTCTTTGTGGAAGTTGAAATATATACTGAGAGTGAACTAAAAGTATACTTCAAGTACCTACTTATTTCATGAGGAAAGAGAGTCTTATATGTTCCTTCAACTAGCATCATTCTTCAGAGAAGAAGTTTATAAAGACTGATGTAGCCGGCTATCCAGAGAAGAAGATCGGCTGTGCATACCAAGTAAGTCTACTCATGTAAGAGAAATGTTAAGGTTGCAATCCAACTTCACACATTCTTGCTGTCAAAAATGTTAGAATGTGGCGACAATGACAGGACCAAAGGAAAAACGGAATTCTGAGACCAAAAACCTGAAAAGTGGATGTTGTATGATGCCATAGCAACTAAACCAAACACGATAAAGAATTTGCTCCAAGACTTCAGAACATGCTCTAGTATTCAAAAGAGTAAAAATTTGAATTGAGAAATAGTGAAGAAGATTCCAGTGTGTTTCTCTAAGCAGAAATATGCCGAGATCACTTTGACTAAAAAGATCTGGTGCGGGGAGTGGATAACTCTCACACCCCATTGTGGGGAAGCAGATATGGAAACCGACATCCTACGCTGCTGGCACCAGTTGCTGTTCACCAGTGCTGATTACACATCTGCTCATCGACATTGCCCAAACTCTATGCCAGCTGAGCGTAAAACAGAACTTTATTGTTTTAATACAGCGTAGTATAACTGTTGAATGAACTTTATAGTGTAGTTATTATACTTAAAGTTAATGTTTTAGTGCTCACAATGTCTTATGTTTGTAAAATCATGGATAACATTCAGCAAGTTGGAGAAACTTCAGAACCAGACGTGGCTATGATAATTACTAAAGAAGTGCCTGACAGGTCCGAGTTAATAAATCTAATTAAAGGTCAGAGTATACAATTAGGCTTAATGAATTCATGATTAGAAGATCAAAGTCTTAAATTAGACTCAGTAAATATTCAATTAAATGTTAAAATAAATGACCAGAGGACAGCTTCAACTGCTCAAAATGCTACTTTAAGCAAGGAATTAAATGCTCAAAATGAAACTCTAAGGAAAGAATTAGGTTTGGTACATTCTAGTTTAAATGCTCAGAGTGAAGTTCTAAATAACCAGAGTGAAACCTTGAATAGTCGAGCAACAAATATAGGTTTATTAAATGCCAAGGTTGTGCACAGAGTAGAGAATTTAGCAATCTATGTGAAGACATGAATGCTTTAAAGACTGAATTTGACACCCTAAATAGTAAAGTTGAAAATCTGAAATTACATTTAAAGAATGAACTAACTAATTCTTTGAACATTCATGAAAATCAAATGTTTACTGAATTCAACCAAAAACAGACTGATAGTTTTCAGGATTTGACAAAAAAGTTAGAATTTGATATTGAGGAAAAATGTAATACTGTAGAATCTGAAATCAATGAAAAGTTAGGATCATTTGAAAATATATGTAACGTTAAGTTTGATGCTGTAAAGCAGGGATTGCATTCTTTAAAAGAGAGTGTTGAAAATCAAGATAAGTTAATGCCAATAATCCAATCGCAAATTACAGACGTTAATACATGAGTAGATAATGTGGAAAGAAACTTCAAAGAGAAACTAGCAAACTCAGACATCATAAACATAACTAGTTTGGAGGAGCAGATAGAGGAAATGATGGATCGAAAAGTTACCATGAGAGTAATCTCCGGGAATGTATCTCCTATTTTTATCTTCTGAACTTAGTGATACCAAGAGAGGTATAGAGAACTGTGAAGAGAATTCAAACTTATCCAGGATAGAGTAGACAAGAGAGTGACTTCTCCTAAGATGGTATTGACTAGTGAAGTAATGACTGATCTATGATGCAGGCCAATTCAGGATTATCCAGGCAATTCCCTAAGTTTAAGCCGGACAGGGATGTACATCCGACTCATTTTATGAAAAGATTCAACCAAGCCTTGCCAAAGAACTGGGAAGATTCTAAAAAGATTGAATTTGCTGTGGGGTACCTATTAGGGGAAGCCTCAGAATGGGGTACTGTAAATATTGAAAACTTTTCTTCTTTGGGAGACTTCCAGAAGAAATGTAAAGAGAAATCTATTCATGCTAAAAATGATTGTAAGAAGACAAAGAAAGCAGCATGCTGTCCTGAGTCCCAAAAAGGAATGATGATGAGCAAGTATGAAGAAAGGAATGTTAGAGGGCAATGACTTTGTGGCGACCTTCAACCACAAGAATTATCATTGTCAAGTTTGACATGTAGACTGCCTGATCAGTGGTCTTTGATATGTTTGTCTTTGTGCTTTACTTCTCTCAGATGTCCATGCTTTACATATATGTGCTACAGTTATTTAATAAAATTGTTCTTCAACTTACATTATTCCTTTACCATAAAACTAAAGGAAGAGAATTACCATATTGTTGACACCAAACTAATTTTTGCCTTTTCGCCCAATTTTCTGTGACTGTGTGTTGTATACATACTAAGAACAATAAGCCATATGCCACATAACATACAAACCCTGTGATCTCTCGTTTTGTCTGTGGTCTGTGAATGTCAAGTGCTGGCCAGAGTGGCCGAGCAGTTCAAGGCGCTGCAGTCTGGAACTGCGCAACCGCTACAGTCGCGGGTTCAAATCCTTCCTCGGACTTGGATGTATGTGATGTCCTTAGGTTAGTTAAGTTTAAGTAGTTCTAGGTTCTAGGGGACTGATAACCTCAGAAGTTAAGTCCCATAGTGCTCAGAGCCCTTTGAGCCATTTTTTGAATTTCAAGTGCAGCAGCTTCCTCATATTATTGTTAAAATGGAACAGGAACATTTCCTTTCTCACAACACAAGTGGGCCTTCTAACATATCCAGTTTCACAATGGTGTGAACTAAGTTCATTGTCTGCAATGCTTCGACAAGGTCACGTCAATCTCAGCAGTCCGCATGGTTCACAGACCGTTGAACATCAATGTTTCAGACCAGATGTCACTGCCCATTGCATGGATAATGTGCTGCATACACCACCGTTGGTGTCCGGTGGCCCCCAGACTAGAGGTTGTTACACTCAACATGTCACTCAACATACCGCTCATTCACTGTCGTTGTATAGAACACACCCCTCTTTATTGCCATCCGCTGGCATGGTTGTACCATTTACAATGGCCTACCACATCTCTACACCTTCCATGTTGTGTGATCTTATCACCCCAATGGGGACATTGGGTGACACAACACATTGTGTTCTCACAATGCATGAAAGTCCTCCGCCAATGCATTCAATGACCACAATCATCTCTGTGGCATTGGTCAACTGCACCACTTGTGGTCACCTTCTTCACTCCCCCTGTGGTCACTTTCTGAACCCCCCCTCCTCCTCACACACACACACACACACACACACACACACACACACACACACAAAGACATTAGGTGATGCTGCTCATGGGTACCATCTGTTGCTCAATCATGATTTCATTCTCTCAGTGCCTTGTCACCCTCAAAGCCTCAGGGGCACTGAGTCAAATTTTTCCGGTACAGAATCTTGTCACTGGCAGATCCCAAAACTACACTCACCTACTCTCTGTTGATAGGAAACCATTAGACCTTGTTTACCCTATTTGATAAACTTTTTGATCTGCATAGCATCATGGATGAGGGCTCATGCTCTATCTGTGTGGTGAGCCATCTATATGATCACACAGACCTCATAAGTGACCTAGTTCTCTGCCCACCTACTTTCTGGAAATATTCAGCTGCCAAAGTATCAATAATCAAGCATCTGTCACGCCCTCCATCTGAAGTTATTCACCGCATTATTATCCATGACTAAAGCTTGGATTCGTGGACTCCATCCCAACTCTGGCTCCAGCTACGCGCATGTGCAGTTCGTAAATGACATCGCATTATGGATCTTGTGGCCCATCACCCTACCATTTGAGCTGCAACTTCAGCTTCTTTCTCATGCTTCAGATTCTTTGGAGTCTGAACTACACCTCTCAGACCAGGCTTACAGTATCCTTTGTCATAGGCACCTGCTTCACAAACCTGACAAGGCTGGTACTACTGACAGCCCTCCTGCATCATCTACCCAGTTGGCAGAGGACACATGAGAGCTTGCACAGCACTTGATGAGGACACCTGCACATACCATCTGCCCATTCATGAGCACTGCTGACCCCTCTTCTGAGGGCTTGAGTTACTTCTCGCAGAATCAAATAGATGTCGCACAGGTAACACGAAGTACCACCCTGCATACCCCCTCTGTTGGTTCCATATTATCTTTGGCAACATTGTTTGGAACTGCCAACATCCCTGCACACTTCCAAACTCTGCTCGTGGGTCAGTTTAGGCACTCTAGTCTGTGTCGGCTCCACAGTGCACCTTACAAATCAACAGTTGGTGAACACAACCTCCTCTTCTGATGGTTGTCTCTACGTGGTGGACCAAACATCGGGTATATAATTTCTTATCAACACAGGTGCAGGGGCTGGCATCATTCCTATTGTGTTAGCCCCCACTCACACATCACCAACCAAGCTAACACTACGTGCTGGTAACAACTCTAGTATCACTGTCCTCAGCACTCAGAGCTTCAGGTCTGCCACATTTTCTTCAGTTTCTATGGACTTTCCACATCACAGATGTGTAAAACCCTGTGCTGAGTATAGACTTCACTAAACATTTCAGGCTATCACCTAATATCCTGTTGGCCTCATTATTCAGCCCTGCCTCTGGCTCCCTAGTCCTGAACTCATTCAGCTCTACTCTCTTTTTCACCTCTACGAATCCCCTCCTTAGATCTTTCTCTCTGACTGCTTCACTGTAATGGCTGAACCCACCACATTATCGGTCGAGCTTATGCTCGAGTACTTTGGTTTTGATGTTCTACAATTGCACAATGCCACCCTCTGTCACCTGATCGATGCAGCATCCACACAACTGGTGCAGGCTCATCAAATGGTATGTGAGCTCTTTGCCAAGCATTCATCACACCTCAATGATGCTTCAGCAGCCATGCCCATACCTCCTCCAGTGCCCCTTCCTGCACAGGGCTGGGTTGTGTTGTGTTGGGGGAGGAGACCAGACAGCGAGGTCATCGGACTCATCAGATTAGGAAAGGAAGTCGGCCGTGCCCTTTCAAAGGAACCATATCCTGCACAGGTCTCCTAGGTCAGTGACACTTTCCTCTCCAGTGATTCCTCCAGGTGCACCCTCTCCACTCAGACATTACTCCCATGGGTACATGTAAAGCACACTAGGTACAGTTACTAATGGTACTTTTCACAGAATCAATACTATGGAGCATCCACGAACATGAAACAAGGTCTGTTCAGTCCCAAAGAACTGTGCTACACTATATCAGCTATCAGTGAACTGCTTGACACAGACATTACACACCCATCATATAGCAATTGGTCTTCCCTCATGTACCTAATCCAGAAGCGTGATGGTTCATTTGTCTGTACAGGGATTACAGGGTTCTGAACTCTCACACTATTATTGACAATTATTCAGCCCCCACTTTCATAATTTCACCCAATTTCTCAATGGTGTATGTGTCTTCAGCGCACTTGATTGCCGCAAAGCTTATCACCAAATTCCCATGTTCAAGGATGAAATCTCCAAGACTGCTTTAATGATCCCTTTTGGACTATTTAAGTACTTTTTCATGCCACATGGCCTCAAAAATGTGGCCCAGACATGGCAGTGGTTTATTGATTCTTTTTTGTTCAACCTCCCATTTGTGTATGGCTGTCTGGATGACATATTGATGTTTTTCCCTCTCCACCAAGGAGCACGTGCAGCATTTGGCACAAGTTCAGTACACACTCTTTAACAATGGTGTTGAAATTAACCAGGATAAGTCTCAACTATCTTGTGACAGTGTAACTTTTCTTGGCTGTTCGTTTCTGGCTGAGGGCATCCGTCTGACATCTGACTGTTGAGTTTATCTGAAACCTCCCTCTACCAATGGACTTTCATGTATTGTGAAGATTCCTAGGCACTACAAACTTCTACCATTATCACCACTCTTATGCTGCCCCCATCCAGGCCGTGCTCACCACAGCCCTGATCAGTAAATACATTTTGGGCACAAAGGAAGCTCCATGGACTGATGACATTATCCAAGCATTTGAGTCCCTCAAGTCCAATACTCACATTGGCACACATGGAACCTAATGTCCACATTTTTGTCACTGCCAATGCAAGCAATAAATTAATAAGTATGCTTTTTGTAACAGGGATACTACTGAACCTCTCTGATTTTTCTCTAAAAAAAATAAATAAATAAATAAATAAAAATAAAAATATCACCCAGGCATAAAGGCTGCTACTAAGTTGTTTACTGAACAATTTGTCTAGCAGGGAGTTAAGAATGATTTTCATCCCTGGATAACAGAGAAATAAAGTTGCATAACATGCACAGCCCTTCTAGGACAGTTCAGCATCACCAAAGGATGCCTACATCATGTAGACACCGAAATCATCCCAGGGCTTTTGATATACACTCTGTCACTGGTTGGGTCATGAGATGAGTTCAAGCTGTTCCTCTACCTGATATTGTCACTCATTCAATTGCACACACCTTTGTTAACTCTAGGTTTTTTCATTTTGGTTGCCCTTCATCCTTAACCACTGACCAGGGCCACCAATTTGAATACTCACTGTTCTTGAAACATTATGAGCTGCGTTGAGAAGTCCTACACCACTGCCTACCATCCACAGAGTAACACTGTCATCAAACATTGACACTGCACCTGTGTGGCAGCACTTGTGTCCTGGTGGTTCCTGGTCAGAGGCACCACCATGGGTCCTCCTGGGAATATGTGCTACCCACAGAGAGGACTTATAAGCATCACTTGTTGACATCCTCTATGGCAAACCATTCATCCTCCCTCAAATGAATATGAGCTTCCCACTGCAGTCTATTGAGTACATGAACATATTTCACACATTTGTAGTTCTCTGCTGAAACTGCATTCCCTACCATGAGTCTTCAGTCACCAAGATCTCATGTCCTGTGATTATATTATGCTTTGTGATGACTCTGTGCCTCTCTACAGCCCTGTACTCAGACCCTCACAAAGTCATTGACAGGAGACAGAACATACTAGACATTCTACTAAACAGCAAACGCCAAACTGTGTCAATAAATAGGGTAAAGCCAGCCTGGACATTAACAGACACTCCACAGTTCTCTGTTCCCACAGCTTTCACCAGCTGCACTCAACAACGCTCCCCCATGAGACACAATGCTTGGGGTGTGTGAAGACTTCACCTCCCAGTGTGACACCTCCCTCCTAACTCCTTTACCCCCTTTTGACGCAGAGTTTACCATCAGCATCACAAGTATCAGTCCAGATGACCTCTCCATTGAGGCTTGAGTCAGCACTGTCTTTGCTTTTGCTGTCCTTCTGCTGACCCAAAACAATGCCTAAAGATTTCATATACTGGTGAAGAGTTCTCGGGCTTCTAGCCAGGTGGTGGTGTCTTCAAACTGCAACGTTTCGATGAGTGACATACTCATCATCTTCTGGTGAAGTGACTTTGCCAGAAGATGATGAGTATGTCACTTATTGAAATGTCACAGTCTGAAGACTCCATCACCCAGCTGGAAGCCCGAGAACTCTTCACCAGCTGTATACGCTGGGAAAGCATACATTCACATTTCATATACTGCTGAAGTCCTTGGAGGTCCTACCAGATGCCAAGCAGGACATCACTGTGGGCAAGCATTCAAGCAACTTCATCTTCTCCATTGTCATGCCTCTCCTTCCACAACTCACAAACATCTCTCCACTCATCAAACCATCCCCCCATCCTCGTGTGGGACAACATGTTCACTCACCAGTGATTTCATCATGGAACACATCTCTGTTCTCTGTTTGTCCTCTGCACTCTACAAAACCCTGAGAGAGCAGGGGGCAGGCTCTGTGGTGAAATTTAACCACAAGAAACACCATCTTCAAGTCTGACATGCAGAATCTTTGATTGAGGATTTTTGATATGTTTGCCTTTGTGCAGTTCTTCTCTTGAATGTTCACGCATTGTACATATGTGCTACAGTAATGTAATAAAAGTGTTCTTCAAAGTACATTGTGCTGGTGATTGTTATTCCTTTGCCATACAACTAGAAGAAGAGAGTTACCACAATTTTATTTCTGCATTCTCAGAGGATTTATGAAAATAAATCAATAGCTGTTCTGCTGAAAGCAAGCCTCACACAAAAAAGGACAGGCATCACAGTGGTAACCACATTTTACGTCCCCATGTACAAACGTTCAGATAAATTATATTAGGAGTAGCTAATAAGGTACTGGTACTCACATATTTTATTTTTCAATAATTGAAGACTTCCAGTTCTCAGCCTGATGTCACCCACCAGCCAACTAAAAGGTTTTATACCAGAATCTAAAATTCTATTCTAAACCCTAAAGATGAACATAAATAATCTACATTGAAATTAATATAATAGAGGGAAACATTCCACGTTGGAAAAATATATCTAAAAACAAAGATGATGTAACTTACCAAACAAAAGTGTTGGTATATTGATAGACACACAAACAAACACAAACACACACACAAAATTCAAGCTTTCGCAACCCACAGTTGCTTCATCAGGAAAGAGGGAAGGAGAGGGAAAGATGAAAGGATATGGGTTTTAAGGGAGAGGGTAAGGAGTCATTCCAATCCCGGGAGCAGAAAGACTTACCTTAGGGGGAAAAAACGGACAGTTATACCCTCGCACACACACACATATCCATCTGAACATATACAGACACAAGCAGACATATGTAAAGGCAAAGAGTTTGGACAGAGATGTCAGTTGAGGTGGAAGTACAGAGGCAAAGATGTTGTTGAATGACAGGTGAGGTATGAGTGGCGACAACTTGAAATTAGTGGAGGTTGAGGCCTGGTGGGTAGCAGGAAGAGAGGATATATTGAAGGGCAAGATCCCATCTCCAGAGTTCTGATAGGATGGTTTTAGTGGGAAGTATCCAGATAACCTGGACAGTGTAACACTGTGCCAAGATGTGCTGGCCGTGCACCAAGGCTTGTTTAGCCACAGGGTGATCCTCATTACCAACAAACACTGTCTGCCTGTGTCCATTCATGTGAATGGACAGTTTGTTGCTGGTCACTCTCACATAGAAAGCTTCACAGTGTAGGCAGGTCAGTTGGTAAATCACGTGGGTGCTTCTTCATGATCTGGACTCACAGTGAAGAAGAACTCCAGAATTTCCTCTCCAACCTCAACTCCTTTGGTTCCATCAGATTCACCTGGTCCTACTCCAAATCCCATGCCACTTTCCTTCATGTTGACCTCCATCTGTCCAATGGCCAGCTTCACACATCCGTCCACATCAAACCCACCAACAAGCAACAGTACCTCCATTATGACAGCTGCCACCCATTACATATCAAACAGTCCCTTCCCTACAGCCTAGGTCTTCATGGCAAACGAATCTGCTCCAGTTCTGAATCCCTGAAGCATTGCACCAACAACCTGAAAATGGCTTTCGCATCCCACAACTACCCTCCCGACCTTATACCGAAGCAAATAACCAGAGCCACTTCCTCATCCCCTCAAACCCAGAACCTCCCACAGAAGAACCACAAAAGTGCCCCACTTGTGACAGGATACTTTCCGAGACTGGATCAGACTCTGAATGTGGCTCTCCAGCAGGGATACGACTTCCTCAAATCCTGCCCTGAAATGAGATCCATCCTTCATGAAATCCTCCCCACCCCACCAAGAGTGTCTTTCTGCCATCCACCTAACCTTCATAACCTCTTGGTTCATCTCTATGAAATCTTCAAACCACCTTCCCTACCCTCTGGCTCCTACCCTTGTTACTGCCCCTGGTGTAAAACCTGTCCCATGCACCCTCCCACCACTACCTACTCCAGTCCTGTAACCCGGAAGGTGTACACGATCAAAGGTAGAGTCACGTGTGAAAGCACTCACGTGATTTACCAACTGACCTGCCTACACTGTGAAGCTTTCTATGTGGGAATGACCAGCAACAAACTGTCCATTCGCATGAATGGACACAGGCAGACAGTGTTTGTTGGTAATGAGGATCACCCTGTGGCTAAACATGCCTTGGTGCACTGCCAGCACATCTTGGCACAGTGTTACACCGTCTGGGTTATCTGGATACTTCCCACTAACACCAACCTATCAGAACTCTGGTGATGGGAACTTACCCTTCAATGTATCCTCTCTTCCCACTACCCACCAGGCCTCAACCTCCACTAATTTCAAGTTGCCGCCACTCATATCTCACCTGTCATTCAACAACATCTTTGCCTCTGTACTTCCGCCTCGACTGACATCTCTGTCCAAACTCTTTGCCTTTACATATGTCTGCTTGTGTCTGTATATGTTCAGATAGATATGTGTGTGTGTGCGAGTGTATAACTGTCCTTTTTTCCCCCTAAGGTAAGTCTTTCTGCTCCCGGTATTGGAATGACTCCTTACCCTCTCCCTTAAAACCCACACCCTTTCGTCTTTCTCTCTCCTTCCCTCTTTCCTGATGAAGCAACCATGGGTTGTGAAAGCTTGAATTTTGTGTGTGTGTTTGTGTTTGTTTGTGTGTCTATCAACATACCAACGCTTTCATTTTGTAAGTTACATCTTTGTTTTTAGATATATTTTTCCTACATTGAAATTATTATTACTTCAACTATTGTGATTGTGAATTTCATCCTAAGCTCATTCTTGTCATGTACTATACTGATGTATAAGTGTAATCATCCTTAAGTCCCTGAAGGAGCTTCTGCAAGACATTTAGTTATTGAGATTACACGACATTCTTATTGAACCAATCAGTAAGCTGTGTGCCCAAGAATACAATACCAGTGTCAAATGAAAGTGTACAAAATACCCACAGAGTTTAATTTATTATGCAATCATTGATCTCTGCTTCTGGTACCTGTAAATTATCATGTTTATGGAACTGCAGGGTAAGAGTCTTTAGTAAGATTAAGAGTTAAGCTGCTTACTGTGAACTAGTTGTAAGCCTGTAGGACCATTCTACTGTCTGTGTCTGATACAGATATGTTGGGTCTCTTAATCTAGATACTTGTATCATAAGTGAAAACACTTTTTAAAAAAGCTCTCCAATGTCTTTGGTAAAGTATTTGTACAAGTCAAGGTCAGGGTAGAGTCAATTACCTAACCATATTAGATACCACATTTAATGTTTCCCCTTTTCAAATTTATATTCATTTTTGTGGTATTATTAATTGTTAATGAGATATTGTGTGTGTCAAAAATAGCTCTATTGTTTAGATTACATTAGATTAGATTCAGTTTTCATTCCATAGATCCAAAAAATGAAATGATTCTCATGGGTATGGAACGTGTCAGAAAGTATAAAATAAAAACATAAAACATTTCAATATAATACTTACTACCCTGATCATTTGTCAGGAGATAGTCAAAATGTGTTAATACAGTGCAGTAAACTTGAACAGCTAATATTTACAGAATTAACACACTGTCAGAATGAAACAATGTTATGCACTACCAATGATGTGTGTCACTTTGGATCAGAAGAGATTCTCTCTGGTTTAGAGCAGCTAACAGAAGTGGTAAAGGCTACCAGTCTTGCTTACAAGATGAAAGCAGAGCTGACCATTTGCAGCATAGTTGACAGGACCAATTGCAGACCTCTGGTACAGAGCTGAGGGGAGAGTCTGAATCAGAGGCTCAGACGGTTCTGCAACCATGTAGGCTGCAGATTCCTCGACTTGCGCCGGAGGGTGGTTGGGTTTCGGGTTCTGCTGAATAGGTCAGGTATCCACTACATGTAGGAGGCAGCTAAATGGGTAGCATGGGCTGTGTGGCTTGGACTGGGCGATTTTTTAGGTTAGAGGGTCTCGGGAAAACCCAAGAAGGGCTTCAGTCACAAAGGGTGCAGGCTGAACACAGGAAGAACGTAGATACAGGAACCATTGGTATAACAGTTGTAAATTGTCATAGCTGTGTTCAGAAAGTACGAGAGCTCCAAGCGCTAGTAGAAAGCACTGATGCTCAAATCATTATAGGCACTGAAAGCTGGCAGCCAAAATTTTTGTGAAGAACCTAACATTTTTCCAAAAGGACAGGCTAAACACGGTTGGTGGTGGCGTGTTTGTTGCTGTTAGAGGTGGTTTATCTTGTCACAAAATTGAAGTAGCCTAGATACTTTGTGAGTTAGTATGGGCAGAGGTCACTGTTGGCAACCAGAATAAAATAATAACTGGATCATTTTACCGACCTCCCAATTCAGATGCTACAGTTGCTGAAAGGTTCCGAGAAAACTTGAGTTTGACTTCAAACATGTACCTGACCTATACCATAATAGTTGGTGGTGACTTTAATTTACCCTCAATATGTTGGCAAAAATACGTGTTCAATTCTGGAGGTACATATAAAATATAATCCGAAATTGTGCTTAACACATGTTCTGAAAATTATTTCGAGTAGTTAGTTCATGAGCCCATGCGAATAGTAAACGGTTGTGAGAACACACTTGACCTCTTAGCAACAAATAATCCTGAGTTAATAACGTGTATCAAAACTGATTCAGGGATTAGTGAACACAAGGATGTTGTAGCGAGATTGAATATTGTAATCCCCAAATCCCCAAAAAATATGCAAAAAATATATCTATTCAAAAAAAAAAAGCAGATAAAAATGCACTTGACGCTTTCCTGAGAGACAATCTCCACTCATTCCAAATTAATAATATAAGTGTAGACCAGATGTGGCTTACATTCAAAGAAATAGTATCGGCAGCATTTGAGACATTTATACCAAATAAATTAACAAACAATGGAGCTGATCCTCCTTGGTACACAAAATGGTTTAGAACACTGTTGCAGAAACAATGAGAGAAACATGCCAAATTTAAACAGACACAAACTCCCCAAGATAGGCGATCTTTTACAGAAGCTTGAAATTTAGCGTGGACTTCAATGCGAGATTCTTGTAACAGTTTCCACAACGAAACTCTGTCTCGAAACCTGGCAGAAAATCCAAAGGGATTCTTGTTGTATGTGAAGTATGTTAGTGGCAAGAAACTATCAATGCCTTCTCTGCATGATAACAATGGAGATACAATCGAAGACAGTGCTGCTAAAGGAGAGTTACTAAACACAGCCTTCTGAAATGCCTTCACAACAGAAGACTAAGTAAATATTCCAGAATTCGAATCAAGAACAGCTGCCTACATTTGAAACGTAGAAGTAAATATCCTCAGAGTAGTGAAGCAACTTAAATCACTTAAACTTAATAAAATCAAGTCTTCTGGTCCAGACTGTGTATCAATTAGGTTCCTTTTGGAGTATGCTGATGCATTAGCTCCATACTTAACAATCATATACAACCACTTGCTCGACAAAAGATCTGTACCCAAAGACTGGAAAGTTGCACAGGTCACACCAATATTCAAGAAAGGTAGTAGGAGTGATCCATTAAATTAGAGGCCCATATCATTAACGTCAGTATGCAGCAGGATTCTGGAACATATATTGTGTTCGAACATTATGAGTTACGTCAAAGAAAACTATCTATTGACTCACAGTCAACATGGGTTTAGAAAACATCATTCCTGTGAAACACAACTAGCTCTTTATTCACATGAAATGTTGAGTGCTATTGATAAGGGATTTCTGATCGATTCCCCATTTCTGGATTTCCAGAAGGCTTTTGACACTGTACCACACAAGCGGCTCATAGTGAAATTGTGTGCTTATGCCTACACTACAGTTATGTGACTGGACTTGTGATTTCCTGTCAGAGAGGTCACACTTCATAGTAATTGATGGAAAGTCATTGTCATGGAAAGTCATTGCAATGTTTGTATCTTCTGCAAACAAAACTAACTTAGCATCTGCCAATGTAACAGATGAGAGGTCATTAATGTATACAAGAAAAAGCAATTGATCCAAGACGGAACCTTGAGGATCACCACATCTAATTAATTCCCAGTCATATGAAGAGTGACTGCTTACTGCACAGGTATTTCACAATGACACAATTTGTTTCCTGTTAGATAGATAAGACTCAAACTTGAATGAGATTTTCACTCTGCAGTAGAGTGTGCGCTGATATGAAATTTCCTGGCAGATTATAACTGTGTGCCGGACTGAGACTCGAACTTGGGACCTTTGCCTTTTGCAGCTCTACCATCTGAGGTTCCCAATCATGACTCATGCACCATACTCACAGCTTGACTTCCACCAGTACCTTGTTTCCTACCTTCCAAACTTTACAGAAGCTCTACTACGAACTTTGCAGAACTAGCACTCTCGAAAGAAAGGATATTGCAGAGACATGGCTTAGCCACAGCCTGGGGGATGTTTATAGAATGAAATTTTCATTCTGCAGCAGAGTGTGTGATGATATGAAACTTCCTGGCAGATTAAAACTGTGTGCCGGACTGAGACTCGAACTCGGGAACTTTGCCTTTCGCAGGCAAGTGCTCTACCATCTGAGCTACCCAAGCACGCCCTGTACTCACAGGAGTGCTAGTTCTGCAGGTTTCACAGGACAGCTTCTGTGAAGTTTGGAAGGTAGGAGACGAGGTACTGGCAGAAGTAAAGCTGTGGGTATGGGGTGTGAGTCGTGCTTGGGTAGCTCAGAAGATAGAGCTCTTGCCCGCGAAAGGCAAGGGTCCAGAGTTTGAGTCTCAGTCTGACACACAGTTTTAATCTGCCAGGAAGTTTCAAGACTCAAACCATTTCACAGCGTAATTTACTTAAGAGAATGCTGTGGTTCACACAGTCAAAGGCTTTTGACAGCTCACAGAAAATTTATTATCTATTATTATATTTATATTACCTATTATCTTATTTATTATCTAATGAATTAAATACATTCTCTCTGTAAGTGTGAATGGCTTTCTCTATATCAGAACCCGCAAGAAATCCAAACTGTAACTTGGACAATATATTATTTGCAGTCAGATGCATAAGGAGATGCTTGAACACAGCCTTTTCAAATATACTAATGTTTTAGTTCCCCTACAAAAATGTTTATCTATGCAGTGAGCACAGAAATTGTGTTTCTCTATTCAACCAGAACCAGGTTTGTATTGTCATGTATTGCTTTCTCTGTGATAAACATGGACAGAAACTGAACTAAGCAATTGTTACAAGATTATTGTCAAAAAAGTGCTTCAGTATTCTATTACAAGCCACCTTCTCAAAATATTTTGAGACAATTGGGAGAAGAAGGATCTATAATTAGAAGTTACATGCTTATGTTTGCTAGATTCATAAAATTATAAGAAAAAAAATAGCATAGAATTAAATTTCCCATCTACTGCATGCCCTTAGTAAATTTCTTCCCATTGTTCATCCAGTAAACTTTCTATGAATACTGTGATTCAATATGGAGTTGATTCTGTGTAACTTCTGCCTTCTTAGCTAAACTTGACAGAAGGGATGGTTTGTCTCTCTCTGACCTGACTAAGGAAAACCATCAGCAGGTGTTAGCCATTCTGTGCCACTTTTCCAATGTTTTCAAATCTAGAGTGGAGAAAACACTGTATGGTGACCCACTGTACCAACAATAAATATAATTCATAAATTAGTCAGCACTTGTGTAGGCTGTTGCTGGCTGAACAATCCTTAATTTGAGAGAAAGTAGAGAAGATGCTCCAAGAAGACATTATTTGACCTTTGGAGAGTTGTTGGTCCTCTCCATTGGCCCGTGAAAAGAATAAGGAAGGCACATGATGATTAAGCATTGACTACCAATGACTAAATAAAATCACACAAAAAATGTCTACCCATTGGCATACATTGATGACACCCTACACTGCTTGAAAAAAGCAAAGTACCAGTATTTCTCAACTACGGATGTATAGTTAGGCAACTGGTAAACTGAAGTTGATGAATCTGACTGGAAAAAGACTGCGTTCATAACATCTGATACTCTCTATGAGCTTATTCTGGGTTATATAATGCCCCAGTAACTTTCATGCACAATATGGACAACTTGCTTTGGCACCTTAAATGTAAGATGCATCTTAGCTATCTGGTTGATGCTGTTGGTTTTTGAAGACATTTGATGAACATCTGAATCACCTGAAAATCATGTTGAAGTGTGATCAGACTGCAGGTCTCTGTCTGAATCTGCGAAAGTTCCTCATTGTCACCCAAGATATAAAGATCTTGGGACACTTACTTGATGACAATACAGTCTATCCCAATGCAAACAAAATAAGAGATGTCACAGATTTTCTGACTCCTCAGCACATTTTTGGTATGGGAAATGGTTTTGGACTTTCATACAAAGGCACATCCTTCTCCAGAACTAATGAAAGAGGGTGCAAAATTTTTCTGAAATGAGATGCAAGAAAGACATTTCTTTACTCTTGTGGATGTGCTAACCTCTTCTCCAGTCCTAGCATTTGTAACACTTATGTCGATTACAAGTAGGTTTATATTATGTAACTTTGTATCTGTGATTATGAAGTGTTTATTCTTTGTTAGTTAAGGTCATTGATTTGTGACAGGAAATTTAAAGTCTGGTGACAGGAAATTGAAAGTTTGTAATGTACGAGGGGCATTTTAAAAGTCCATGCAAAGTCCAAGAGATGGCACCACCCGCACATATCAAGGTAATGTTTACCTGTTTAGTTAGTAGCATCTTTGGAAAGACTGCACACGAAGTTTCAGCCATATTGGTCTATTTCTTTGTGTTTGGCATTTGTGTGAATCAAGGAAGTCGAGTGATTGTCAAAAAATGGACGAAGAAGAATTTCGTGTGGTGATTAAACATTACTTTATGAAAAGCAAAACGCCTCAGGAGACTAAAGAGAATCATAATAAGTGTTACAGTGACTCTGCACCTTCGATTAGAACAGTTTATAAGCGGTTTTAAAATTTTTGGAGTGGTCAAATCGGCACAAGTGATGCTGAACATTCTGGATGCCCTGTGGAAGTTACGACTCCAGATATCATTGATAAAATCCATGATATGGTGATGGATGACAGAAGAGTTAAGGTGCATGATATTGCTAGTGCTGTGGTCATCTCGAATGAATCGGTGCATAATATTCTGCATAAACATTTGGGCATGGGAAAGCTATCTGCAAGATGGGTTCTGCGATTGCTCATGCTTGACCAAAAATGGAATCGTGTGAAGTGTTCCAAGGATGGTTTGTAGCTGTTCAGGAAGAATCCGGAGGACTTTAAGTGTCATTTTGTAACTGTGGATGAAACATGGATACATCATTATACCCCTGAGACCAAACAACAGTCTAAACAATGGATTACCAAGGGAGAAACTGCACCAAAAAAGGCGAAGACCATTCCTTTGGTCGGAAAGGTTATGGCGCCTGCCTTGTGATTCGCATGGGATAATCCTCATTGGCTATCTTGAAAAGGGTAAAACTATTACAGGTGCATATTATTCATCATTATTGTACCGTTTGAAAACTGTGCTGCTAGAAAAACACCGGCAATTGAACCACAAAAAGTACTTTTCCATCATGACAATGCACCAGCACACATCTCAGCAGTTGTGGTAGCAAAATTATTGGAAATAGGATTCCAGATCGTTTCAAATTCCCCTATTCTGCAGACCTGTCTCCCTCGGATTACTATTTTTTCCCCAATTTGAAGAAATGGCTGGCGGGACAAAGATTTTATTCAAGGAGGTCATTGCAGCAGCTAATAGCTATTTTGCAGACTTGGACAATTCCTATTATTCGGAAGGGATCAACAAAATAGAACAGCATTGGATGAAGTGTATAATTCTAAAAGGAGACTACATTGAAAAATAAAAAAAGGTTTACCCCAAACACTTAAGTAGTTTTTGTTTTTGCACGGACTTTTCAAACGCCCCTCGTATGTATGGAAAAAGATAAATGATTGCTCAAAATAATGAAATTTTATAATAGGTGTAAGTTTATGAGATAAACAATGTGAATTGGAAGCTGGTTCATGCTTAGGGCACTTGTATAGTAAAATGCAAAAGATGTGAAGTCCCTTCACAACGGAAGTGGTATGGTGCAATGAAAAAGGTGGCTTTGGCAGTTGAACTGAACGGCTCGTTGGCATGAACGGTATGCAGTCAGTGGCTAGCTGTTGCACGGTACACATCGACAGTGCCAAGAGAGGCAATTGGGGGGAGCTTTGCTTGGAATTTTGCCTCAGATGTGGATTTGGCTGTTGCTTGGTACTCTTGGCAAAAAGAATGGCTCTAATACATTAAAAATCCGTTGCCAAGAAGAAATTTTATAGAGCATTCAAACATCAAGAGCTGTGAGTACATTAGCCACCATGTCGCTTGCCACCACAACTTTGCCACTGCTCCATCAACCTCATGCATACAGATATGCATCACAGCATGAACCAGTTAATTTCTGTGAGTGATTTTAATAATAATCCAAATGCTATAAATCTGTGTTTGGAACTGTATCTTTTATATTAATCATGAACCTATGCATGGTCCTCTCCTAAGTGTTTATAAAACTGAGTATCCTGTTTCAAGTGAACTAGTGATTTAAGTCAAACATGCAAGGATCAGCAAGAGCTGAAGTTAGTTAGAATTTTGCTAAAGTGCTCTCACTTTATTGCAAAGTACCATTTGCAAAAATTCAGTGCAAGACTGTATAAAGGTTACTGGCTAAAATAACTGCTTCACTTGTAATAAAAAAGCCACGTAAGTTAAAATTATTTAAAACATAATTTAGCCTTGATTACTATCATGAATGATTTTTTTTAGTTAATTGAGCTCAATGTTGAATAATTTGCCTTGAAAAGTAAAACATAAACTATCCCAAGTGAAGTTAAGGATTGACTTTGTTTAAATTAAATTTTGCTACTGACGTAATGATAGAGTTTTACGAGTTATACTATACCAGTTTATAGGTCCCCACCATATTCTTCTCATATTAGAAAGATAATTGGATTATTATTGCTGCTAAGGGAAACAAATATAAGCAGAGGGATATGAATAGTGTAATTGTGTTATCATTTATCTTTATTTGTGGTTTTTACATGCCAGTTAAGACAGAGGACCCTCAGGTCCATCTTTAGTCCTGCATTTCTTGCATTAACATTTCAGTACTGGTTCAAGTAATGATCTTGAGTGTAACTGTTATTAGTACCTAAGTTTGGTACAATTTTTGCTTTCTGTGATTACTAGTTTGTGCATTATTGGCAACTGCAGCCACCCACAGCTTAGAGTGCCCTGTGTCTGCTTGCATCCTGTGTGCTATACAGAGGGAAATATTAATGAAATTAGCTTCAATAACTAACATTCAATTTTCTTAAACATATATTTCCAAAGTCATTTGCCTAATTGGGCTGGCAACCATTTATTACTTCATTCGTCTATGAATTTTACTACTTTCATTAACCTCAAAGTTAAAGCCTGTTTAGTTTTCTGTTAATTGCAATATCTTCTACATTACAGCCCAATACCTTTATCTATTAGATACACAAGCAGTCAAAATCCCTAAATCCTCTCAGAGGATAACATTAGCTTGTTTCACAGCAGGTTAGTGTTATATATGGCTTTTCCTCTGGCAGAACTTGAGGTTAGGTTGTTAGGGATGAGTGGCATATAACGAAGCTAGTGTTATACATTGCATAACAAAAATGCATAGAGAGGACTTCACATGGACTCTAATGGTTATGGGATAGATGCAACTCTAGTGCAGATTCTGGAAGGTGCTGGATAGGTGATGGCTTATGCTTCTGAGAATACCTTTGAAGTCTGGAATGAAGTACTCTACAAATAGTGCCTTGGACTTATTTGTGCCACCAACAAGTAACAGCCATATTTATTTGGCAAACCATTCACCTCGGTGACAGACCACCATTCTCTAAGCTGCCTAAGTAGCCTGAAGGATCCATCAGGTCGGCTGGCAAGATGAGCACTAGGCTTCAAGAGTACAGTATCACAGTGGTATAAAAAATGAGTGCAAACAGAAGGATGCTGATTGATTTTCAAGGAATCCTTTGGTGCAACACATCAGTGCAAATGAAATGTCCATCATTGCTGCATTAAATGACATTAAGGCTGAACAGAGGGAAGATCCAGCACTGTGGAAAACCACAGAAACCTTGAAGAAAGAGGGACCACACATCTCAGCTTGCAACACTACATATTGTAGGGTTCGTGTTATAAATTGATCAGGGAGATTGGAGGCTGGGTTGCATGACATGTAGCTGATGAGGAAGGCAACTGTATAAAGGAAGTGAGATGTACGTCAGAAGGAAGAGTGAGACAGTAGAGCCACAAATGGCTGTGCAGCCACTTCCAGCAAATCCTGCATTGTTAAATAAACTACATGGGTATGCACTAGCAGACAGCATGCTTGCATGTTGAAGTTTTGAGTATGTTTAACACTCAATTATTTATTCAAAAAAATAAACCAAAACTGCAATGAAAATCCCAATAGAAGTAAGTCATAAACTTGACTAGTTTCCAACAGTTCTGATTCATAATGTAAAATATGTGTTCAAAAGAGATAAGTTCAGCTACATAGAAAATTAGTTTGTGTAATATTGGAATGCAAACATAATATAAAAAACATATCTTATATATTTAATATGAAGTATGTTCAAAAATTATAAATAATTTCGACTGATGGTATAGATGTTAAGTAGGAACTTAGCTTGAGTAGTGATTACCTGACCAAAAAGCTGGTTTTGGGGTGTTTTGTTAGTGTCATTGGTAGAGGTAAGAACTGTGTGACTAAGAGCCACAGGTGATCTTGTGATAATGTGGTAAGCAGTTTGGACTTATTAATTTTCAGTAAAAACAGTTTGCAACTTCAGAGAGGCATTCTGTTCATCATGAGTTAGCTTGAACAGTTATATTGATCTTTACACAAGATTATGTTACTCAATAGACTGTGTGAGCTAGGGAATTAACTGACATTAGCAAGTTTAGAGTAATGGACCAAGCCACTGCACAAATAAAACATTTCTTATATAGGGATTAATTGTTTGCTTGCACTGCCTTGGTAAAAATACTTTTTAATTATTTTGAATATTTGTTGCTGTATGACCACCAAGTGAGGGAACATGTCTGTTGGCAGTAATAAAACTAAAACTGAGTCAAAACCTGTGGCAGGATAAATTGTTGTCCATGTGGACCATTCCCAGTTTATTTGTTGTTCCATGTTTGTGTTCTAAATTGTTCGTTGGCTGTTTGTTAAGCTGTATTATTATTACCGAATTAACATAGGCCTCAGTGCAATGGCACACAACCAGCCCCTAGCCCAAAAGTGAAGGCACTAAATGTATTAATTGGTTGTGTGTCTGTCCACTGGTAGTTGTACCAGAGACGTTGCTGTAAGTTGGTCTCATCAAGAAGCAATGAGCAGTAGCATATGGTGTTGCAAGCTCTTCTACAGCCAGCTATCCTGAAACATTTCCCTGACCATTCTACATATGGTCACCTGTGATTTGTGAAGATTCTGAACAGAATCAGATGTAGGTTTTACTGGGTAGATATCTACCCATCCATTAGACACTATGTGAGTTACTGGAAGGACTGCCAGTAATGGAAGCACATGCTACAGTTACACCCAGGGCATCTGATATCATTTTTGCCTGCAGCAGCATTTTTATGTCAGACTCAAACTGACTTCTAGTGGAGATTCCTGAAGTCAACAAATGAGAATCAATGTATAATAATCAGCATTATCTATCTCACAAACTACGTTGTCACAAAAGCTTTTCCTACTGCTGAGGTCCTGGAAATTGCAATGTTTCTTGTGGAAGGCAACATTTTGAAGCACAGAGCCCCCCCATGTGATGAGCTTTGGTTATGGAAAAAATTTTCATCTAAGACCAGTCTAAGAAGTTACTTCACACTGCTATAATACCAACAGGATGAAAACTGCCTACCATCCACAAAACACCTCAGTAAAATGATGACAGTCATGCATTCAGTGCATACTGATGTCAAACACAAATATTGGGATACAATACTACCCATTGTCACCAAAGCATATTACAAAGCACATTAAGTCTCCACAGACTTCACACTATTATTAATGCTCCACAATTATGAGGTCAAAATGACACTGTTCTTGTTTTAACTGGACGAAACTCAGGATGACTATGGGAAGAACCTGATCACCAGGACCAAAGAAGCAAGGCAACTGGCTCACATACGGTCTTTGGACATCCCCAAGAATAACTGACAGTGCTATTATGCCAATGTCAATGGCCTTGCTGCAGTGGTAACACCGGTTCCTGTCAGATCACCGAAGTTAAGTGCTGTCAGGCTGGGCTAGCACTTGGATGGGTGACCAATCAGTCTGCTGAGCACTCAGCCCTTGTGAGGCAAACTGAGGAGCTCCTTGATTGAGAAGTAGTGGTTCTGGTCTCACAAACTGACATGCAGCTGGGAGACCGGTGTACTGATCACATGCCCCTCCATATCCACATCCCGTGGTGATGCCTATGAGCTGAGGATGACATGGTGGCCAGTCAATACCCTTGGGCCTTCATGGCCTGTTCAGGGTGGAGTTTAGTGTTTGGAGTTTTAGCTATTATGCTGGGAGACTAGATACGCATTTTTACATCTGTTCAGAAAGTAAGACTATGTGAAAAGTTAGTAAAACATTACTCTAAGACATAGAATGTCCTTCGTTACTTGTAAGATATCACATACAAAGTCAATGATGGTGATCCTTCATAAAGAAAACTGCAGAGACATCATCTATGTCATCCATATGAAGCCCTACTACAGTGATGAGGCATGAATAAATCATGGGGATCCTTGCTCAAGGAAACTTAGGGTCCTCTTGCTGATCAAGAATTATCAGATAAAGCACAGTTTAAACAAAGTTTTCAAGACTTTTTGGTATGCATCTCCTTCTACTCTATAGGTGAATAGCTTAACAGGGACTGTTAGACCAGCTAAGTAAAAAGGTTTGTTAGAGTTCACTTTTGACAGCACTTGGGCACAGTAGTCAAGAATAGGTATTTTGTGTATGATAAATATATTAAAAGTGCATAAATGTGTTACATTCTAACAATGTATTAATGCTCTAAATGTTAGCAGTTCCAGTTTACTGTAATGTATTTATTCAGATATTTTGACAATCTCCTGACAAATGATCAGCAAAGTATTATATTCAGATATTCTATGTATTTTATATTATACTTGCTCACACATTCCACATTCACAAGAATCATCTCATTCTTGGGTCAATGCAACTAAAACTGTATCTAACCTATCCCAATCCTATCTGAATGGAAGGAGCTACCTTCAGTGCTCATCATAGTGAAGACAATGTGACAATATGACCCAAATGCAATGATCCTCCAGCACTTCCATACAGAGGACCACCGATAAGATCTAGATCTAAAAAGAAGTAGTCAGCTCCAATGACCACTTCTGAAACAGTGGGTAGCTGTTTGTCCAGGAGATGGATCAATGCTGCAAGCTGTGTTGCATGCAGACTGGAGTAACAGTTAGTATCACTGGCTGACAACCTGCAACCTCCCAGATCAACTCTGATACCAAAAAATATTTTGTTATTTAAAATTTATTGTGTAATATTTGATGTTTGTATAAATTACAGAATTCTTATTCCAGGGGGCAGTTCTGTTCTATCTGTACATTGGTATCTGGAATAAAGTGCATCCAGCACTAAGTTTTGCATTTCATTAATGACCCTGTTTTCAGATTTGGACTTGATTATGATTAACATAAACTTGTGGCGCTGATGAGGTCGACACCAGTATGAATATGCGTTCATCTTTGGACTCTGAGCATTGTCTTTGGACTCTGAACATTGTCTTTGGGCTGTTACACCATGTTAACTTCTTTGTGAGCCTTGCTTGTGTTTAGGTGAATAAATGAACTACTGCTAAATGGGTGTTGTTTGGTGTAACCAACCTGAACTTCCCCCACAAACTCAATACATTATCCCTGGTGGACCAATTGGTGGTTGTAATGGAACCAGCAAATAGAGCCCTTTTTTTACATTATACTCTAATTAAAGTTGTTTTGAAAAGCATTTGCTTAGTATGATTTTAGGGTAGGTGTTATGATCAGTAATTGATAAAGAAATTGTAAGTTCTTTGTCAATATGACTGAGATCTTTGGTCAGCAATGTGATTTCGCCCATTTGTGTTTTGGCTGTGGTCGAGAGTAATAATTAAAAATGATCTGACAACAATAAATATGTGTTCTTTCTAAACAAAAAACCTTCAAATCTTGCTTCATGATTTTGATAGTCTGGTGATAGCCAAAACCTGCACCTTTTTTTATACAGAGCAGCAAATGAATCGATCATTTCCTAGACAACGAAGCCACATGTACATCGGATGTTCAGCAGCATCAAGATGAGTGACATGATGACCATTTCTACAAAGTCCTTTGCATCCATTAGCCACACCGTAATGGTGTCTTTATGGAAATAACTTTGCAGCATAATAGAGAGGGTTCATGATAACTGGGGACTCTGTGCCATGATTAAGACACTTATATGTACATGGATTGATGAAACGTATATTTTGCAGGAGTCTATGAAAAAAAAATTTTTTTTTTTAAATTACAATTTTCTTGTGCAAAGAAGTGCAATACATGGAAGTCAAGGGAGATGAAACGAAATGGTAAAGTGGACTGACCACATGAGTGAATACCCACTGAAAAGATAAGTACATTTGTGTAGCGCTTTTTATTCCTTTTATTATTTTGTTTATGAAATTTTACGAACATGACCATTGTAAAAGAGGAAAGTGGTGCTGAATCCGAGCAGGATCATGAGAATGTGTTACTCTCTGGGGATGTAGACATGCTGATAAAAACGGAAGATGAGTCATTCCGCAAAGCAGATCAAAGTCTTAATTCATCAGAATGTGAGATGTTGGACATAAAATCAATGTTACAAATGATGGAACAATCGTTAGTTTTAAATCAAACAGTTGCAGAATGTTTACAAGCTAATGAGGAACAGTTAAAAACCATGACTCACACAGTCATGGACAGTTTTCAGGTCATAAATCAGAAAATATCGCATCTGAAGGGAGTGTTGTTGTTGTTGTTGTTGTTGTTGTGGTCTTCAGTCCTGAGACTGGTTTGATGCTGCTCTCCATGCTACTCTATCCTGTGCAAGCTTCTTCATCTCCCAGTACCTACCGCAACCTACATCCTTCTGAATCTGCTTAGTGTATTCATCTCTTGGTCTCCCTCTATGATTTTTACCCTCCACACTGAAGGGAGTGATGAATAAAAAAATTGACAGTCTCGTACTTTCGGGTAATAAACATTGCAACAACATATCAAAGATAGACAAGAAACTTAGCAGGCAGACACAAAGATTTTGGCAGTAGAATCTAAAGTGGTAGAAGTAAAATCTAGTCTAACAAAACACAATATGTAAAAAATGAACTGGTCACAGACAGAGAGAAAAATGCAAAGTGTTTTGTTAATGTTAACAGACAAATAGATACAGTTTGTGTAAATGTATAAGCTATGGCTGTAGAGCTTGAAAGTAGAGTAAATTTGAAACTAACTGTTGTGAATGATAAAGTGGAAACAGTCAGTAACACTGTAAAACTCCATGAGGTTGAAACTAAGACTAATGATAGTGAACTAAAAAGTACAGTATCAGAGTTAAACCATAAGTTTGAAATACTTAGCAATGATGTAGCAAACAAAACTTTTTCTATGAACACATGTACCTTATTATCCAGTATTCCAGTTAAAAACTTTTCTAATGGTGTAGTTTGCATTCTGTCGACTTTCTGCAGCGTTTTAGGGACGATTTTTTGCCTAATATGAGTGAAAGTTTGAAAATGAAGTTCGTGAAAAAATTTTTAGAGGGGGAATCTTTGTCATGGGCCAATCAAATTTTTTCTATGGACATGTCTTATGCAGAATTTAAAACTGTTCTGGTCTGAAACTGAACAAGCTAGAATAAAGAGTGAGTTCCTGAACAGACCAAATTATAGGGGAACACAGGGGACTATGAAGCAGTATTGTAAAAATCAATTGAAGAAACTTGTACATTTGAGTAAACCCTTTAATGAGCTCACACATATTGACACTTCAAAGAGAAGATTGCCAACTGATGTGCAATGGGACATAGTTTATGGACCAGATGACTAAATTGAACAACTCCTAAACTACATGGCCAAACTAGACAGAATTATAGACAAAGTTGGAAAACCACAAAACGATTTAAATCACACACAAAGAGATGGGGATCATAGTTGGGGAAATACAAATTTTAACAGAAGGAAAACAGTAGGTCTAACAACCATAGTTTTCATCATAGGGAACAAAATAGCCATAAAAATATTAATTTCCATTCAAGGGAAAACTATAATTTCCATTCAAGAGGACAATGTGGGTGCAACTGGAACAGAAATAATAACAGGGAGTTTGAAAACAGGAATAAGTATGAACCTAGTGACCCCAGGAGTCAAAATGTTGTGGGAAGTCATGAAGTGCTCCATTGTCAGTCCACTAGGTAGTGGCGAAAAGCATAGATAATAGACGGACCAGTAAAAGTGACTACACTGTACCAAAAGATACATCTGAAGTATAGAGTAGTTATCTTATTAATGTGTACTACCCTGTAAACAAAACAAGGATAATGGAATGTAGTCTAATTAAGTCGGGTGATGCTGAGGGAATTAGATTAGGAAATGAGGCACTTAAAGTAGTAAAGGAGTTTTGCTATTTGGGGAGCAAAATAACTGATGATGGTCGAAGTAGAGAGGATATAAAATGTAGGCTGGCAATGCCAAGGAAAGCGTTTCTGAAGAAGAGAAATTTGTTAACATCCAGTATAGATTTAAGTGTCAGGAAGTCATTTCTGAAAGTATTCGTATGGAGTGTAGCCATGTATGGAAGTGAAACATGGACGATAAATAGTTTGGACAAGAAGAGAATAGAAGCTTTCGAAATGTGGTGCTACAGAAGAATGCTGAAGATTAGATGGGTAGATCACATAACTAGTGAGGAAGTATTGAATAGGATTGGGGAGAAGAGAAGTTTGTGGCACAACTTGACCAGAAGAAGGGATCGGTTGGTAGGACATGTTCTGAGGCATCAAGGGATCACCAATTTAGTATTGGAGGGCAGCGTGGAGGGTAAAAATCGTAGAGGGAGACCAAGAGATGAATACACTAAGCAGATTCAGAAGGATGTAGGTTGCAGTAGGTACTGGGAGATGAAAAAGCTTGCACAGGATAGAGTAGCATGGAAAGCTGCATCAAACCAGTCTCAGGACTGAAGACCACAACAACAACAACAACCCTGTAAACACAATATCTGTTAAGAATGACACTTGTTCCTCAGCTAACACTAAAAATGCAGGTAAGAGGAATGAACATACTGGTTGTAATAGAGAGCCAGAGGAAGTAATTGACTTGGTTGAATTTTATGAATGGCCAGAAACTTGTAGTTTGTCAGAGGACCAGCAGGTTAATGATTTGCATGATTTAGGAATTGAAGCACTGATGAGGGAACCAGGTGAACAAATGACTGACACTGATTTAATGAGCAAAGAATTAAATACACTTGGGTGTGAAAGCAATATTGTAAGTTTTTAGGAGAGAGAGGAAAAAAAACATGACCTGTGACTGTGGAAATGTGCACTGTAACTATCGTCATATCGTGTGTTTACAAACGGAATGCGAAGAAGAATGCACGACTTCTTCATTAAAATATGATCTTATGTTAGCTAAACTATATGTAGAGAAGCTTGAATCAGTGATAGATAGTGTACAGAAGCTGGAAGAAGTGATAGACCATTCAAAGGGTAGTGAAACGGTTGTAAACGAACAAAACGGTAACTTTATTAGGCCTAAAAAGTTTTCTCGTGTTAATCATAACGAAAACAACTTTCGTCTCCCACAAGCAAATAAGTTTGAATTTTTAACTTGTGATGAATATGAAATATGTGAAAAGAGCCAAAGAAAGGAAGTACTTTCATCAAATGCAGGGACCACAAATCATTCCAGTAGGCCTTCAATGTCCTGTAATAACAAGAAAGGAAATATCAGAAAATACATGGAACATACTTATCGTGCAAACAAGATATCTACCAATACAGGTAAGAAGAAAAAAGAAGATATTTTCATACTTTCAGACAGTCATGGATAGGGCTTAGCCGACATTTTGTGTAACATGCAAACTATATTCAAGGTTAGTGGAATAACGAAACCAGGTGCCCCTTTGCGCGAAGTTTTAAAAGACTGTGAACATTCTTTGAAGCTTGGAAGCAACTGTCTAATAATAGGATGTGCTAATGATGTTTATAGGAATGAGGGCAAACTCGCCACAAGAGCTCTAAGAAGTACATTACAGAAAATTACAGATGTTAACTTCTTCATTGCCAGTATCCCACAAAGACATGATCTTATAGAAGAATCCTGTGTCAACAAAGAAATCACAGTTACTAATAGGAAATTTGAGAAAATCTGCTGAAGCCTCCCAAATGCCACATATGTGGACGTACCATCCGCAGAGAGAAGTCATTTTACAAGGCATGGGCTTCACAGAAAGAAACTCGGAAAATCATTCATTAGTCGAGAAATCCTTAATGCAGTGATGGCGGTTAAGGACAAGAATAGCACAACCATACCACTTCCACCACCAAACGCAGCAACTGAAAATTTCCAACAAGAAAATAAAACTGAATCACTGACAACAGGTCCAGCACTAGAATCTCCACTTTCGTCAAAAACAGCTGAGATAAATGATTCAACTAGAACAGAAGTTTCCAAAGCAGCTTCAGCAGAAGCAGCTACATACTACGCAACTGCATCATTAACAAGAAAAAAAACGCCTGATGTGCCAACAGCCAATGACCTTTCATCAGTATTGGCCACTCCTCAGTCTTCAACAGTGAAAGACTTTTCACCAGCTTCACCATCATCAGCAGTAACAGAAGCAAACAGAAGAAGCACAAGAACCAGGAAACTTTCAACTCTGCAGGATTTTTGGTACCCGGCCTCAGTTACAAGACTAACATAAGGCAGATACCTTCAGATACACCAACTTCCAAGTCAAACCGGCAACAGACTCACCTCCACTGTCATCAACAGAAGAATAACCATGCCACCAGCTCATCTGAAGGATTTTTTAGCATCAGGTCTAAAGGGAAAGGCGCCACCAAGATAAGTGAAAACAAATGCCTAACAATGTTTCACCAAAACATTCAAGCCATAAAGAACAAAGCACAACAGCTAGAAGTAGAATTGGAAAAATTTGATAGCCAAATTTTGTGTATCACTGAACACTGGTGCAAAGGGAAGCAAATTGAACACATTGCACTAGCCTCATTTGACCTTGCATGTTACTATAGCAGAATCTCAATGAATGGTGGAGGTTCATGTATCTATATAAAAAAAGGTATGTCATTTAAAGTACGATATGATCTTTTAGATCTAGGTGAGGACAAACATTTCGAACTTTCCGCTGTTGAAATAATAGGACCTGGCATAGCAAAAAAATTAGCCATATTTTGTGTGTACTGCTCTCCTAGTGGAGACATTGATATATTCTTCTCAAAACTGAATCAAAGCTTAGACAAGGTTTCTGGACCAAAAGCAAATATAATTATCTGTGGTGACTTAAACATTAATACGATGAAGCCTGATAAGGCTAGCAACATATATGTGAATATTCTAAGCTGTTATGGAATATCCTCCCTTGTTAACTGTCCAACTAGAATAACGAAAGAATCCTCCTCATCTATAGATCATGTAGCTACAGATATTGATAGTAAAAAATGTCATATTGTAGTCCAAAACCTGGGCCTAGCAGACCACCTCTGCCAGATCTTAAAAACTAACATTCATGTAGAAACTCCTCCTAAACTTTGTACATACAAAAGAATGTTTTCCAGATCAGCCCTGCATCAGTTTAAATCCCAGCTAGAATATGAAGATTGGAGGGAAGTCTATGCAGAAACCAACACAAATCAGAAATTTATCAAGTTCATGTCAATTTTTAAACTCAGATTTGAAGAGATGTTTCCCAAAACTCTTTATCAAATTAAAACTACAAAGAGAAATCAGTGGGTGACTACAGGCATCAAAAAATCCTCAGAAACTCTTAGATATCTCAACTCCATAAAAAATAATCAATCCAACCCAGAAGTTCTGCAATCCTACAAAAAGTACAGGAAAATTTACAGAAAGGTGTTGCTAGCAGCAAAAAAACTTTCAAACAACAAAATATTACTTGAAGCTGAAAACAAGAGCAAAGCAGCCTGGAACATCGTCAAACAGGAAACATCCAACTCTGCTACAAAGGACCTCAATTCACATATTAAAAACAAAGATGTACCAGTAGGTAACCCTAAAAAATTAGCTGATTTTGTAAACTCATATTTCAGTAGTATTGCAAAAAAATTACAGCAGAAATTTCCAGATACGTATGATTTACCTACTCAGAACCGGCCAACAAACTCAATGGTGCTCTTGCCAACTACAGAAAGGGAAGTGGCACTAGTAGTACACCAACTAAAAAATAAAACTTCAGTAGGACATGGTGAAATCCCAGTCTGCGTAATTAAAGATTGTATAGACTCCATAAAGGGCCCATTAACAGACATAATTAATGAATCTTTCGAATCTGGATACTTTCTGGAGTACCTAAAACAAGCAAAAGTTATACCTATCCTTAAAAATGGAGATGTGGAAAATGTAGAGAACTACAGGCCGATCTCTATACTGTCTATCATTTCTAAAATAATAGAAATACTAGTCAAAAAGAGACTGCTAAATTACCTGAATAAATATAATCTTCTTTCCAATGACCAATTTGGTTTTAGGCCCGGAAAAGGCACACAATATGCTATAGCACAGTTCACTAAAGTAATTTTAGAAGCACTGGACAAAGGTGAAAATGTAAGTGGCATCTTTTTAGAGTTGTCCAAGGGCTTTGATACAGTTGAGCACACAATCTTGCTTCACAAATTAGGGCAAATAGGAATAAGAGGTGTGACAAAGAAGTGGTTCAAATCATACTTGGAAAACAGAGTTCAACGAGTTGAGATATCACAAGTTTCAAACAATTCCCTTATAAAACACCTGTCTGACCCAGAAAATGTGAATATAGGCGTCCCACAGGGAAGTGTATTAGGCCCAATATTGTTTCTCATATACATTAACGACTTCCCACAAAGTATCAGACATGGCGAAAAAATACTTTTTGCTGATGATAGCAACATAGTAATAACAGGTGAGAATCCAACACAACTGTCAAAAAGAGCTCTCAACGATGTCCACAACTGGTCATTAAAAAATAAAGTAACCCTAAATTTAAAGAAAACTAACTATATTAACTTCCAATTGAACAAAAAACACAATGTTACGAGAATAAAAGTTAATAATAATGAATTAGAATGTGTAACAAGTACCAAATTCTTAGGGATGAATGTAGACAGCCAACTGAAATGGACAAACCATGTCAACATTTTGGCAAAGAAATTATCCACAGCATGCTATGCTCTTAGAATCCTTGCACCGGTATGCAATAATACCTGTCTTAAAATAACATATTACAGATATCTACACTCAGTCCTCAGCTATGGGATCATGTTTTGGGGAACAAGTGCCAGTAACATACAAACTGTGTTCAAAGTACAAAAAAGAGCCATAAGGATAATAACAAATAGCAACAACAGGGCCCACTGTCTGGAATCATTTAGAAAGCCAGGAATTCTAACTGTTTCTTGTGAGTATATCTTTCAGAACATAATGTTCATTAAGAAAAATCTCAACATGTACAACACAAACAGCTTAATACATGACCATGAAACAAGAGCTTGTCACCACCTCCATCTAGATAGAAAGAACAAGGCAAAGACGCAAAAAAGTATATTTTACAATGGGATAAAACTGTACAACAAATTACCACAAGAAATTAAAGAAATAAATGAGCCCCTCACTTTCAGACAACAGCTTAAAACCTTTTTAGTAAGTAAAAGTTGCTATACTGTAAAAGAATATTTAACATAGATGTAGATTATTAGCAACATATGACATTATCACCAAAATATTATGTAATTATAAATATGTGTATGACTGGTTATAAAAACTACACAAAATATGAGAAACCTGTTTAATTGTAAATGTAAATGTGTGCTCATGTGTTGTAATCTGACGACATCCATACAATATTTATTGTTCCACGGATGAATAAATAAATAAATAAATAAATTGCAGTATTAGGAAAAATGAAGATTTAATGGTACATGATAGTGAGAAACATTTTGTTTGTTTGAAAGAGCAAATGGAAGCATTAGGTGCTGTGGGAGAAACTAATGTGCATGTTGCAGATATACCCAAGGATATTGTTAAAAATTTAAGGGGTGTTAATGTCAGTGTCACAACCAATAGGTTCTGTAATCCAACAACTTCTGAAGAAACACATGCAGATAATAAATATTCTCTGAATAGTAAAACTGTGCAAGTAGGATACCATTTGCAATGAACAAAGGAGAATTATTTCTCTATAACATGTGGCTAATTAGTGATGCAATTAGAAATGATAGTAATTTTAGAAAAAATATGCATGGTCATTAACAGCTAAAGAAGCTAGCACTCACATCCCATCTTGCAACACTCAATGCCGGCACCATGACTGGACAGTACAATGAACTATCTAATGTCCTTGAAACCTGATGCATAGCCAGAGAACGATGGTGCAGCTACTTCAAGAATATCTCAACAGAAGAGTTCCCTCATCCACCAATACCCACCGGCCATGCTGTTGAAGGGCCCATAAGAGAAATTGCAGTCGAAGAGGTCAAGATTGTTTTGTGGAAAATGAAGCCTGGGAAAGCCACCAACCCAGATGACCTTCCAGCAGAGTTATGGTGTTCCCCATCATTGGAAGGCAGCCAAATGGTTAACGGAACTCTTCAAAAAGATCATTGACAAGGGACAAACACCAAATGATTGGCAGCAGAGCATCATCATGCCTATCTTTAAGAAGAAGGGAAATCCCACTGAGTGCACAAACTACCATCCAATTCGACTTCTCTGCCACACCATGAAAACCTTTGAGTGTGTTCTGGACCAAAGGATCCATGAGATCACACAGATTTCCAGAAACCAAGCTGGATTTGTGAAGAACTGCGGCACAACTGATGTGATTCAGGCTGCAAGACTCTTAGTCAAAAAACATCATGAGAAAGCCAAGCCACTGCATCTAGCATTTTTGGATCTCGAAAAGGCCTTTGATCGGGTGACACACACAGTCTCATCTGGCTAGCACTTTGACAGCATGATGTGGCAGAGCAGTTTATTAACTGGGTGCAGATACTTTATGCACAGCCAAGAAGTTATGTCCATATAACCTCAGGACTATCCAATTGAGGCACATAAGTCACCCAAACTCAGCATGGTCTGTGATTCAGGGTTGGGAAGGAGGAGGGGTTTATGTACTATGTACTGTATCTGTACAGACAGTACATATTTGTTACTTTCATCCACATCAATCCATTTACTTAATTTCTGTACATTTGATTTGTTATATATTACATAGTCTCGTTTTTCAGGCATCTTGCATTTTTTGATGAACTCACAATGGTTTTATGGAAGAAACAGCATAGCTCCAAAAAAGAAATAGTTGATAGACCTGTAATATGAGAATGAAGCTTTGTAACTGGTAATTCAGATCTTATTGGACAGTGTAATTATTTACAGTTCACTTATGTTTAATTTTGTTTTCCACTTGATGGTGGGTATATAGCAACATACTTTGCTTTCAGACACAGCTACAATAGTGTTTCAATAATTTTATAAAGAGATGAAAGATTTGTATTGAATAAATGAACAACTCTATAAATTATAAAAAAATATTTCAGTGGAAAAACAATAAACAGATCTTTGTAATTATTGTCCTTTGTCACTAAGATGATAGATAAATTAAAGGATACAGTACAGAGTCTAAATAAGAATAAAATTTATAGTGATATATGATGCAGGACATAATGAAAGAGGGAAGAAACAGTGTGGTAACATAAGAATAAGAGAGGGAATTCACCACAAAAACACATGATGATGAAAAAATGGTCTTATACAGTTATTTAAATAAATTTAGTAAATTATTCTCAGGTTAATTACTGGTACAGCTACACTACCTCTTCAATTCATAATGGGCAGTAATTGTTGTAATGCTTCTATTGAAGTTTAGTGAAGGAAAGTTCTGCATATAGATAGCAACATGTTTATAAATTTTCACAAGATTTGTGACTTTGTAGGCTTTCCTGACGTAATAAGTCTTGAATGTCTCCTTGGGTGTGCTGCTGCATACTAAAATCGACTTGAATTAGTATGCAAATCATCATCCTATATAGGCCTCCATAATGATGCATTCTAATGTTCTGAAAACTTAAAGTGTAAGTGTGGATCTGGATTATATCGGCTTATTCCCCAAACCACCTTCTACTCCTGTACAAGTTGACTTACTTGGAATTTGTAGCCACTCCTCTTTACTGAATAGCTGGCTGCTGGAAACCCTCTTGACTAGCCGCAGGGGATTAGCCAAGCGGTCTATGGCGCTGCAGTCATGGACTGTATGGCTGGTCCCGGTGGAGGTTCAAGTCCTCCTTTGGGCATGGGTGTGTGTGTTTGCTCTTAGGATAATTTAGGTCAAGTAGTGTGTAAGCTTAGGAACTGATGACCTTAGCAGCTAAGTCCCATAAGATTTCACACACATCTGACCATCTGATCCCTCTTGACTTCTTCTCCATCGAATAATGCTAGGTACAGGAATTTTTAGACTCTTTCTACTTATGAAATAAGTAGACATACAAACTTTACTTTTCATCAACTAACGATGTATTTGATCTCCATACACAATAAAAATCTCATTTTCCAGATGAATCCGTAAATTCCTGCAAGTCTCTTGTACAGTCGGACATTAGAAACAAATTGAATTACAGTTAAATGAAAGTCGACTTGGATACCATGATCTTTCTTAACATGAATCATAAAAATTAGTCTTGCCTCTAACAAGGTTGCGTCAGGAGTCTACAAGAGTACTTTTTTCAACTGCTCTTGTTTTAATAACAATAGTCAATGATGCAATAAGCACAGAGCTGCATATAAACAACATGATTCTTCCTTCCACACTCTCTAAAACATCTATGGATTGCCCGACAGGTGCTTGTCGGTGCCGTCTGACCATCGCGTCTACTTTCTTCCCATGACTGCCCTCCAAGAATTGGTGGATGGGGCTGCCCTCTGTAGAACATCAACAGCAACTGTATAATGAGCTCAAAGATTATTTTCAAACATGCGGACTTGCTCCATCAAAGAATGTTCATTTTGGTGTGATAGTGCAGAGTCCCAAGTCCTGCTAGGCAGCAGTTAATTAAATTGTCTGCCAACCCAGTTTCGATTGCCTGTTTTATAAACACTGCTCCAAAAACTGGAAATGTTGGCAACTATCAGTCTCATCAAATTTCATCCTCTGTCCCTCGTTTAAGCAATGTTCTGCTACTACCAATTTTTCCACCTGTTGTAGCCTCATGTAACAGCAATGTAACGGTCCTGAACTGTGCGAATCAAACAGCAAGTGTAAGCATTCCTACAATGACATGGAATTTTATATATGCTAAGCTTCCTAAGCACCAAATCATCTATCACAGAGCTAAGTAGTACACTAATCTTGGAAGATTGATGGAACACACTCTTAATGCTAAAATATCTTGACAAACTGAATAATTCAGACATTGTCAGACAGGTAGAAAAATTTAGTGACTGGGGTGAAAATACCGAAGGGAGACCCACAAGATTCAATTTTGGGTCCACTTCTGTTCCTTATATATATACGAATGACCTTCTAAATCCTATTAGAGAGAAAGCAATAGAAGGGTTAAAAATGATATTTTCCCAAGAATTATTAAGTACTTATCTAAAAATGGACTCTCCCTAAATTTTGAAAAACACACTATATCCATTTCTGTACGAAAAATAAAGTTATAGCAGCAAGTGATGTAGCACATGAGCAGGAGTCAGTAAGTAGGGTGGAATGCTTCAAATTTTTGGGTGTACATATTGATGAAAACTTAAACTGGAAGGAGCGCATTACGGAGCTTTTCAAACAATTAAGTTCAGCTACATTTGCTCTCCATATAATTACTAATCTTGGAAACAAACATGTCAACCTTCTGACATATTTTGCATATTTCCACTCAATACTATCATACAGAATGATGGGTAAATCATTGCTCTGAAAGAAGTATTGACTGCACAAAAGCGAACAGTAAGAGTAATATGTAGTGTTCACCCATGGATGTCATGTAGGCACCTCTTCGAAGAACTAGGCACTTTAACTGCACTATCACAATATGTAATTTTGCTGATGAAATTCATTATAAATAATCCAACTCAGTTTGAGAAGAAGAGTGATGTATGTAATTGCAACACTAGAGGAAAAAAAGACCTTCATTACCCGCTGTCAAAGCTGCCAGTGACACAGAGAGGAGTTCAATATCCAGCAATAAAAATTTTTGGTCATTTACCCAGTAACATTTTTGTAAACTGTCATCACCAGTTTTTTGGCTGTGGAGGCTGAGTTGCCACTGTTGTTACAGCAGGGCAAGTTTGTGAGGTTGTGAAATGGCTTCTGATACAGTACACCACTAAAACAATTTCTCCCTGCCACTATTACACAGCCGTGCCTCAGGGCCAGGTAACAGGATAGGAGAATGAAGGTCTACAGCACTTCAACAAATTAGTAACAAAGTCACACAAATGAGTTAAAAGGTTATCTTTGTGACATGTTGAATAATAAATTCTGCAACACTGCTTCTAATATAACACAAAAAAGATGCTCAATGGCTAAGTGCAAGTACATAGCAAATGCAATTTACAATAACTGTCTGTTCACTTCTAAGAGTTCACTAAATGATGTTCTCAGCCCTGGACAATGATCTATAACCAAGTGGGTGAGAGCTGCTCTTCTGTCCTCCAAGTAGGCTTCTGTCCATTGTCATCCGATCATTGGCAACTTGTACTTGGCTAACAATTGACCGAGATGAAGTTGATATCTTCATCCTGAGTACTGCCTGTGATGCTGGTGGAACTTGTGCAAGTCACAAGTCTCTATGGCACTGGCACCATCTTGCATCTTTGTGTTGCTGCTTTTGCCCTGGCTGTGTCTTGTCTGGTCAACACAGCAAACATAAAACATCTGACAGGTAGCAAGGCAAGGTTTAAATCTAATTTCAAATCATTTATTGTCAACAACTCCTATTCCATTGACAAATTTCTATTTAAAAATAGATAGCCAGCAAAAAGGCATGAGTAGGAATAAAATGATAAAGCATTTATTAATGTTAGCACTAATTGTGTATATTTATCTTGTAAACGGACTTGTTCAAGATCGTTTTGATAAATGAATCCTTCAAAAAACTTTCTTAAATAATGTGCCTCCAGCATAAGGAATAAAGGCCACAGATCTATTCTTCAAGTCATGTATCTCCAGAAATGGTCCAAACTCCATAGCCTGATGAATCTGCTTCTCAGAGTATCCATTTCCTTAAAAATAGTCATCAAGTGTGCAAGTTCTTGGGTTGAACTGTCTGCATCAGAAATGGCATGTGCTTTGTGCACAAGAGTTCTGAGGAAGCCACTGCATTGGTATGGTGGATGACAACTCTTAGAATGCCAATTGGTGTGTGTTGGTTTTCAATCAGCACTGTGTCCCAGAGTACCATCTTGCTTTTTGTAAACCATGACATCCAAAAATGAAGGCATCCCAGCACTTTCAACCTCAATGGTCAATTTGATACTGGGATGAAGGCAGTCAAAGTGGTCCAAAAACCAATTGAAAGCATCATGTCCATCAGGCCATGTGAAAAAGGTATCACCTGTGTACCTTCAAAAGAACATTGGTTGCAAAGCTGAAGTCCCCAGTACTGTATCCTCGAAGTCCTACGTAAATACATTGGCAACTATGGGCAGTAAATGACTACCCATAGACTCTCCATTATTCTGTTAAAATATGTTTCCATTAAATGAAAAATATGTGGATGTCAGCACCTGATGACAAAGCTTCACCAACTTTTCATTCAGTTTCTCGCTAATCAAACTCCCAGACTCTTCCAAGGGGTCTTGTGTAAATTCATATACCCCATCAAAACTCACTAGTAATTCCAAAGGTCCCATCCTCAAAGATTTCAATCATTAAATAAAATCCAGTGAATTGGTGATATGATGCTCACACTTTACAACATATGGGCTGAGAACAGATAGTAAATACTTCACCAGGTTATAAGTGGATGCACCCAAATTTCTAACAATAGGGTGTAGAAGAATCTCTTAACTATGTGACTTTGGCAGACCATACAATCTTTGTAGACTGGCAGCACCAGGATAATCCCTACTGTTGGTAATTTGGATGCAGCCACTTCTAACCTGGTGTTCTCAGCCCGTACGTTGGCATGTGTGAAGTCCTTTGGGCTTACTAGAGAGTTTTGATGTGGTGTCTCTATTCAAACAAGTCCATCTGGAGGAGTTCCTGGATGTGATTAGTGAAAGACTGAATGAAGAGTTGGTGAAGCTTAATCATCAGGTGCTAACATCCACATATTTTTCATTTAATGACAACGTTTAAACAAGATAGTACTCTGGGACATAGTGTTCATTGAAAGCTGATGCAGACCAAACAGTATCTGCATGCTAAGAGTTTTCATCCACCACATCAATGCAGTGGCATCCTTTGCAGTTTTGTATCCAGAGTATATGCCATTTTTGAGATGGACAATCTAACCCAAGAACTTCCTCATTTGACGGCTGTTTTTAAGGAAAATGGATACTGTGAGAAGCAGATTCATTGGGCTACAGTGTTTGGACAATTTCTGGAGGTGAATGGAGAACATCATAGGTCTGTGGCCTTTATTCCTTATGCTGGGGGCATATCTTTTAAGACTGGAACAATTTTAGTGAGTTTTAACATTAAGCATGTGTTCCACCCATCTTCCAAGATTAGGGCACTACTTGGCTCTGTGATGGATGATTTGGGGCTTAGGAAGCCTGGCATATATAAAATTATCTGTAAATGTGGAAAGGTTTACATCAGCCATTCAATTCACATAGTTCAGGACAGATCTATGGAACATTGCCATCATAGAAGGTTACAGTACCTGTAAAAATTGGCAGCAGCAGGACAATGCATATATGAAAGGTGCACAATGAAATATGATAAGACTGTGATAGTTTCCAACACTTACATTTTTTGGAGCAGTACTTATAAAAAGCTAACTGAAATTTGGTTGGCAGACAATTTGATTAATAGAGACAATGGATTTCCTATTAGCAAGACATGGAACCCTGTACTATCCTGCATCAAAACAGAACATTCTTTGGTGCAGCCAGTCTGAGTATTTGAAAATAGTCTTTGAGTGTGATATATCAATGTCATTAGTGTTCTACTAAGGATAGTGCCACGTGCTCAGTCTTGGAGGGCAACAACAGTGATAGGCAGCATGTGTGCTGCATACAGTATGCAGGCCAATATAGGATGACAATTGGCAGCCTCAGTATCAGTTTTCAGTGGGACTTAGTAGCAGCAGCATTCTTCTGAGGATGGTGAACAAATGGATTGCTAATATATTAAATCAAGTTGATTTTAGGATCTGGCAGCAAATTTGAGGAGACTTTTCATTCAGAAGACTGTTAATGTATTTTACTGATGATGAGCAAAATACATTAGCAACTAAAGGTTTTATCAACCTATTTTGCACATCACATAATACAAAAAGTAAATATGCTCGTAAGAATAAAATACAGAAATATTCTACTGTGCACTCCTGTGCTCTCTAATGCAAGGTTGGACATAAATGAAGAGAAGTACTACAAGGACAAAGCGCTGATTCACACCAAAAAAATCAAAAACTATTGTTACTTTCTTCCTTCTCTAGTTATAGTACTTAAACTAAAGAAAATGTGATAATTTAGTAAGGGAATTGTAAACCCTTAAAATTTATACAAATGCCAAATATGACAGATCAGTATCCTAATTTTCATCAGACACCACTTAAAAGACATGTAGAAAACTCACTGCATCACAGAATGTGGGAACCACACAAGAACTTACAAAACACATGTTTACCAATAAAACCAGTGTCTGCATTATCATGTGACATGACCAAAGTGCAAAAAAAAAAAAAAAAAAAAAAAAAAAAAAGTAACCAGGAAGAACGCAGCATTAATATCCAATTTTTTATAGCACTACACTGTCACTCTAATTGATATGAGCCACGTCAGTGACTGTTAAAGATCACTTTTTAGTGATTTCTCCATAGCAGTGTTCACAAACATATTATGTGAATGAGGAGCAATATTCAATATGATAGCTTACTTAAGAGCTGAAGTTGCAAGATAATTGTATCCAGAAAAATTGCCAATGTTAACCTTCCATAAACAAAAATATTAACTGTCTGGATTGTTGCCTGTGGAGTAATGACACATTTCTACATTTTCTATGATTTTATGGTTGAGGATTTACATTGATGTGCTTGAAGATGGTTAGAAGAGTATGTTTTAAATTGTTGTCAAGAACCAATGGAGAAATGGAGAAATAATACATCTACAGATCTGCATAAGGAATATCACAAGCCTTCATTGTGCAAGTACTGTGTGCAAGCCACTTTCATGTCTTTTGAAACAGAGTTGTGATATTACATGAAAAGGCAGAGAAGTGATGGTTCACAGCCAACAAGCCTTTCTGTGAAGAATCAAAGATTTGCTGTAGTGGCCCATGTACTACTGCCATCATTTGGAACAATACCTGTTTACGTGTGTGAAAAAGACAGAAATGTTTATGGAGCTACTGAAGAGATGGAAAGAAATATTCTGAAAGATCACACATTGTACTGAGGAGGCACAAGTGAAGTGGATTTGGGAGCAGCTGTCAACATTTTGAGAAAAAAGGCAGAGGTTGTTAGTGGAATGGGTACAGATCATAATGATCTCATCAATTCATCAATAAATCTGATGCTGACAAAGGATTTAAGGGGCTGAATAGCTTTTTGAAAGACTCCTCTTTGTGGCTTGTACACATGGGAAGAAGTACCTAAGTCAGTTCTAGTTATTAGCTTAAAGTCTTGCTCTTCAAAAGAAAATAATTATGGGCAGGAGGTAAGTAAGGAAGTGTTGTATTTAGTGTGAGGACAACACTGGGAAAGTAGTATTTCATGGCAAAAAAAGCTCTAAGCAATATGGATGTTGATGTACAAGACAAGAAGGACCTCTGGTGATAAAGTAATATTGGGAAAGATCTGTGGGATATCACTGGGGGAAGTGATTAGCATTTAGACACTGAAATGTAGATTGCAAAAAAATTTGTTTGAGATGAGAATCAGACAAGGCAGATGATCTTTTTTGGGAGTATAGTAATCAGCAACAATTAGGTGTCAGTAGGGAGTTCATTTTGTGAAGTTTAAGGTGCAAGCAGAAATTGGTTGAAGGGAGCAATTTCATAGTGAAGAGGGAGATGCATTTAACTCTTTAACTGCTCGTGGTGTGTTAACACGCATGCCTTTGTACCTGTCCCTGTGTGCTTTGAATGTGTTTACGTGCCCACCAGTCCTTATACCTGGTACTCTGAACGTGTAGACATATAGACACGTTTAGAGTACCAGGTATAAGGACTGGTGGGCACGTAAACACATTCAGAGCACACAAGGACAGGTACAAAGGCATGCGTGTTAACATGTCCAGAGCAGTTAAAGGGCTAAGTGAAAGGTTTTATGAGGACATAACAGTTTTATGAGAAACTGGAGGTCGTATTGAACAAATAGAATGAGATCATAATGCTAAGATTTGTAAGTAAAGGTGTTAGGGCAAAGCTGGCAGATCCACTCATGTGCTCACAGCTGTTCTTTGAAAGTCGTGGTGGAGCCCATGTCAGAGTTGGGTTTCACACCACAAATTGTAACTCATTCTGTAGTTGTGACTTTGGACTTGTTGGGAGGGTATTTGTGGAAGGTGAAATAAAGTTAAAGGTGAGAAACTGCTGAAAGAAGGTGGGTGCGAAGGGTACATGTGCTTGGAACTGGTTAAAACAAAGTTCATTGGCCTTGGCTGCCTGTGAATCATTAGAATGGATGGCACAGAAGTTAGTCACTGAAGGGAATAAGTAAAGGAAAGCAGGTTATGGTGTTATACCTCAGTCCAGAAGAGTGATGTGTAGCCCTACCTTGTCAACAAATGATGGTTGTGAACTTTAAAACAAAGTAATCAATTAATATTTAGGAGAGTAAATGTGTTGTGCACCTTATGGTATATATTAGGATGTGGAGAGTTATCTGGAGGAACAGCCCATGTCTTCAAATTGGATGACAATCATTTTAACTACACAACTGATACTACCTGCATGAGCACTTGTGAATGCTCTATGAATTATTGCCCCAGGTCAGAGAAGTGCATCACTCTTGAAGCAAGAGTCACAATTGACAATAAGGAAAACAACTAAAGTGAACAAAAGAATTTGAAATATGTATTCAATCTGTGTTTGTATTTCGATCTGTCAACTTGACATTTACATTGAGATTGAGAGTTAAGCAATTATTGTAAGGTTCAATGTAAATAAATGTTTAATATAAAGACTTATTGCATTTTAGGGCAAGAATATATGACACAGAGATTTGAGAAGCATCATGTTTCTTTATACAGTTGGATATTGTGCTAAATTCTCAGCTTCGACCATTTACAGCTGAATCTGAAGACAAAATCTGAGCTTTATCCATAGGCAAACATAGATATTAGCTTAAGTCGTAATCAGCAATCACTACTCAAGAGAAAAGTAGAACCTCTACAAAACTAATCCTTAGCATCAGGAATCTTACATGGTTCTTGAGCAGTATATTATGGTCAAACACAACTTTTGGCTGACTTTGTGTCAGTCGAGTGACTAATAGAGAAAATCAATCACTGAAGGGAATGAGTAAAGCAAAGCAGGTCCTTGGGAAGTACAGCATGGCTAAACCTGAGTTTGGGGCTAGATATAAGATCTTTTTAGAGTACTGAGACTCGGGGTCAGGATTTTGGAAGGTAGGTTGGTAACATTGTAGGGAACCTAGAAAGTGTGTTCATGAGTGTCATGTTTTATTATTCCTTTATTTAAAATAAATAACTAACTAACTATCTTTAACCTTTATGAGAACAAAATGTGAATGAGGCTGAAACAAAAATGACATGATTGCATTTTTAAGTAAAATCATTAACATTTTCAAACAATAGAGATTTTCATCCAGGTACAAGGTACTTTTTTTTTGAAGTTGGGCGTATGTTTTAAGCACAATTACTCTACAGTTATAAACCACAGTTATTCTATTTACTCACAATGATTTCTTTGTATATATGTAATTAATGTTCTAAAAGTTCTATTAAAATTGTAATGTCTAAGTGACAAGTAAATTCAATTACAAATTTTCATGTATATGTATTTTAAATTGTAATGTTTATTGACAAGTCCTATATCATTTCGATGATGTACTACAAGGACGCTAATAAATTGAATTGAATTGAATAGAAGGTAACCAAAAGAAAGTGGAAAAGAAGCAATTGAAGCATTCATACACAAAAACCCATCTTTTACACAGTAAACATTTTGCCTGTATGTAGCCTATTTTATTTGTTGAAGATGTTCTTTTGTGAAAAATGTCCACCACTAATGAATAGTTTGAAAAATTTTTTTTTCTCCTATGCAACAAATATAAATGTTTACTAAATAAGGAAGAACTCAAACAGAGGATGATTTGATTTTGTTTCTTTAGAAGTAGGAAGAAAAGTTTCCTTTACTGGATGTACAAACAGTTAAATGTATGGCATGTGTAATATACTTCTAATTATGTATTAAATTATGTATAAAATCATAAAAGAAGGTTGTATACATGGAAGAATCCCGGAGATACTAAAAGGTATCAGATAGGTTATATAATGGTAAGACAGAGATTTAGAAACCAGGTTTTAAATTGTAAGACATTTCCAGGGGCAGAAGTGGACTCTGACCACAATCTATTGGTCATGAACTGCAGATTAAAATTGAAGAAACTGCAAAAAGGTGGGAATTTAAGGAGATGGGACCTGGATAAACTGACTAAACCAGAAGTTGTACAGAGTTTCAGGGAGAGCATAAGGGAACAATTGACAGCAGGGCGGAAAGAAGTACAGTAGAAGAAGAATGGGTAGCTCTGAGGGATGAAGTAGTGAGGGCAGCAGAGGATCAAGTAGGTAAAAAAATAAGGGCTAGTAGAAATTCTTGGGTAACGGAAGAAATATTGAATTTAATTGATGAAAGGAGGAAACATAAAAACGCAGTAAATGAAGCAGGCAAAAAGGAATACAAAGTCTAAAAACTAGATTGACAGGAAGTGCAAAATGGCTAAGCAGGGATGGCTAGAGGACAAATGTAAGGATGTAGAGGCTTATCTCTCTACGGGTAAGATAGATACTGCCTACAGGAAAATTAAAGAGACCTTTGGAGAAAGGAGAACCACTTTTATGAGTATCAAGAGCTCAGATGGAAACCCAGTCCTAACCAAAGAAGGGAAAGCAGACAGGTGGAAGGAGTATATAGAGGGTCTATACAAGGGTGATGTACTTGAGGACAATATTATAGAAATGGAAGAGAATGTAGATGAAGATGAAATGGGAGACATGATACTGCGTGAAGAGTTTGACAGAGCACTGAAAGACCTGAGTTGAAACAAGGCCCTAGGAGTAGACAACATTCCATTAGAACTACTGACGGCCTTGGGAGAGCCAGTCCTGACAAAACTCTACCATCTGGTGAGCAACATGTATGAGACAGGCGAAGTACCCTCAGACTTCAAGAAGAACATAATAATTCCAATCCCAAAGAAAGCAGGTGTTGACAGATGTGAAAATTACTGAACTATCAGTTTAATAAGTCACAGCTGCAAAATACTAACGCGAATTCTTTACAGACAAGTGGAAAAACTGGTAGAAGCCAACCTCGGGGAAGATCAGTTTGGATTCCATAGAAATATTGGATCACGTGGGGCAATACTGACCTTACGACTTATCTTAGAAGAAAGATTAAGGAAAGACAAACCTACATTTCTAGCATTTGTAGACTTAGAGAAAGCTTTTGACAATGTTGACTGGAATACTCTCTTTCAAATTCTAAAGGTGGCAGGGGTAAAATACAGGGAGCAAAAGGCTATTTACAATTTGTACAGAAACCAGATGGCAGTTATAAGAGTCGAGGGGCATGAAAGGGAAGCAGTGGTTGGGAAGGGAGTGAGACAGGGTTGTAGCCTCCCCCCAATGTTATTCAATCTGTATATTGAGCAAGCAGTAAAGTAAACAAAAGAAAAGTTCGGATTAGGTATTAAAATCCATGGAGAAGAAATAAAAACTTTGAGGTTCGCCAATCACATTGTAATTCTGTCAGAGACAGCAAAGGACTTGGAAGAGCAGTTGAATGGAATGGACAGTGTCTTGAAAGGAACATATAAGATGAACATCAACAAAAGCAAAACGAGAATAATGGAATGTAGTCGAATTAAGTCTGGTGATGCTGAAGGAATTAGATTAGGAAATGAGACACTTAAAGTAGTAAAGGAGTTTTGCTATTTGGGGAGCAAAATAACTGATGATTGTCGAAGTAGAGAAGATATAAAATGTAGACTGGCAATGGTAAGGAAAGTGTTTCTGAAGAAGAGAAATTTGTTAACATCGAGTATAGATTTAAGTATCAGGAAATCGTTTCTGAAAGTACTTGTATGGAGTGTAGCCATGATGGAAGTGAAACATGGACAATAAATAGTTTGGACAGGAAGAGAATAGGAGCTTTTGAAATGTGGTGCTGCAGAAGAATGCTGAAGATTAGATGGGTAGATCACATAACTAATGAGGAGATATTGAACAGAATTGGGGAGAAGAGGAGTTTGTGGCACAACTTGACGAGAAGAAGAGACCGGTTGGTAGGACATGTTCTGAGGCATCAAGGGATCACAAATTATCATTGGAGGGCAGAGTGGAGGGTAAAAATCGTAGAGGGAGACCAAGAGATGAATACACTAAGCAGATTCAGAAGGATGTAGGTTGCAGTAAGTACTGGGTGATGAAGAAACTTGCATAGGAAAGGGTAGCATGGAGAGCTGCATCAAACCAGTCTCAGGACTGAAGACCACAACAATAACAATGTATTAAATTTAGATGTCTTAAAAATTATTCTAATACTTTTTTTGTCAGAGGTACTGGTACAATGTACTGGCATGTACCGTCATGATTAAACCACTGCTTCTACCTACTATGAGCACTTCATTTGTTGGCAATGAGGAGACACAAAATAAAAGTGCTGTTTAAAATAGGCATTCCATATTTTGAGAGTTGAGAGTATGGAATAAAATAAGGTAAACATGTTCATTGGACGTAGACTCTAAAATGCATAAGAAGCGTCTCGTGGGTCCCGAGGAATCATGACGTCATATCATGGCATGACGTCTCTCTCATGCAAGCCAATATCGCTGGTAGTTTTCGAAACGCGGATATTCTTTGAACGTGGCATGCTGATGCCTTGTGGATTTGTGTATGATGGCGGGATTTGTGTGCGTTAAAGCTTTTCAATCACGGAAAAAAAATTGATAACACTTGCTGCAAAAGCACATGTTTGCTGAGGAGAAAGGATAGTTTACATTCCAGACAATGGATGGTAAGTAACTTTCGTTAGTAATCTTATCATGCGAAAGAAAAGTAAAATGTATGGTAAATCTACAGAAATTTCATTCTTTGTGCCTATAGTATTCTGATGCATTATGTTACTCAGTAAAGTTTCTTTCAATGCATCTATGTGGATTATTTGTGGTAACAGCGTATTCTCATAACAAATGGCTTCGGTATTTAAGTTGCAATCATCGTAACTTTTTCCTGATCAAAAATTGTGTAGTAACTGTATTCTAATAGTAACCTGCACATTTGAAAACTTTTGAATGTTCACAATTAATCATTGATCATGGTCAGTATTTTTGACAGTAAAATAGATATGAATTGCAGTGACTGAATCCAGATTTGTGGGTGGTGTAATGTGTTTTTGTAATGGATGTTTCAGAGTTTCTGAAGTGAAAGTCCAAGGAAGAGAAGACAACGAGAAGTAGCTTTTTTGTCTGTTTCATGGTTTTAGGCCTACTGGGGAAACTCGCCACGTAAAAAAAATGAGGAACGCATCCAGCTTGGTACCTCTATGGTGATGTGGAAATCTGAGCATTGTTAATAAAGAAATTAATTCTGTGTGTGTCTTTCTTTTGATTCCTTTATCATGTTGCTTATAGTAGACCAAATTTAATTAAAATACCCAGGTGATAATTTCAACATAAATTGGACTATGTGCATAGCTGCTTCTCACAGGCAAAGTATAAATATTCACCATCCTCTGGCATGTGTGTTCACTAGTCAGTTATGGCAAAAGAAATCACTGAATCAAAGCACAATTTGCTTGGTAGACATAATTGGAAATGGCCTTTTTAGTTATAATTTTACATTATTAGATTACAGTATTCCCTGAGAGATTATCTTCTGCATTTCTTGGCCCTGACATTATTAGTAATGGATGTTTCACCACCAGGTCTGGCATACAGCATTAAGTGTGCTGCTCTGCTGTCAGCAGCATGGTAGTCAATGTGTAACGCAGTCATTTAGGAACTAGTGTGAAGTATATGCACCTGTACAGCCTTGGCTAAAAAGATGCAGCTAGAATGCTAATTACTGTTTCAGGAATTATCCTTTCCACAGTTAAATATATTATGTTAAATATGTATCTAAAACTGAATTCATGAATAACTTTGTAGTCATTTAAATAAAAATTCTGCAAACCGAAAAATCATCTTGAAATGGTAAGGGATATCAAATATAAGTAAATATTTTTCCTCCGTGAGATTAAAGTGTAAAATTGCTGATACCTGGTTGTTACCATGAGATCAGTGCTGGCCCCACCAGAGCAAACTGCTGTCATCACCGGCACCTTCATGCCAGCCAACGGGTTAATACACAAAATAAGGCATTGCAAGACTTGGTCCGTAATTGACATTGGTTGAAGCAACTAAAATTAAATTTCTGAGGTATGCTGAAACTGTGTTATTGGTATATTCCCCAGCATGATTTAAAATTTTTGCATTGAAATGGCACTGACAGTGTGTAATATATTTTGCAACCGAGAATAGATACTTAAAAATTTATGTGGGAATATATTTCAAGAAACCCTTTCAAACCAAACCTGACAATTATATTGACACACAAATAAACCCACCTGAATGGCACTCTGGGTTACACAAGCATTAGCTGTAGGTGTAGAATAGGTAATTTACACAGAAAACTTTTCATACAAATTTTATTGTAAAGCACACTGAAGTTAAGGGAAAGATGCAATGCCTAGATGAGATAAACATGGATACACAATAACTCATTTTGCTCAGATATATGGAAAATTAACTGTAGTATTATGTGATGTATAACGTATATATGACATATAACACATCTGAGGCGCAAATTTGTGGAGAGGAGAGATTGCATTGAACCTGTTGTGTATGGTGCACATTTTGTTGCAGTGCTGGGATGATGTCATCCAGATTTCAAAATTAAGGGCCTTGTAATGAAACTCTCATCAGTTTTAATATTTAAAAATAAACACACCTGAAAAAGGAAGCTGAATAGGATTTTTTAAATTGCAAAAATTTTCTTGTTTTGCACATTCACTGTGGCTGACACTTAAAAGCTCGTGGCTAGTAGCTCTTATTGACCTTTGCGTCAGCCACAGTGAACATGTTGAAGATTTTAAAGTAACAAAGTAGTTGTTGACATTCTGGTATTAATGGATGACAGCAGGAAACACAGCAATGAAATAATGTGAATTACTTAAACCAGGAATTAAACAAGTCTACATAGCTTTGAACACAGTCATTTCACACTTCTTAGTCACTGCATATTTGTGTGCTATAACTAATACAGCAACCTTTCATTTTCTTATCTTTGATCTGGGACACATGTCACATCTTACGTATTTTCCTAGAGCAACTCTAGGTTTACTAGATCCACATTTCAAAATTCTGGTAATTGCTAGTCCTACGTCATGCTGAAAGTGTGGGTTGATAGCTGTCTCTTCAGATATGATCTCATCAACTGCCATTTCAGAAACTTGAAGCAAAAATGTGATTATTAAATTTTCTGTCAGTGATGAATATATCACTACTGTATATACCACACAAATATTCATGATGCTATAGAACAATGCAGGGCCATCTTCTGGAACACCTGATGGGTAGACTAAAGTGTGCACTTCACATCCAGTGCATCAATTTCTTCATAGGTAGTATCATAGTACACTACTATCTCAGGCTTGATTGTTGCGATGCTCAATGAAACAGCATTATGCCTTGAAGACACTAAACTAACAGCCTTCTTAAGTTTTTTAATGAAGGATATAAGTAAGTAATATATCCAAAAACAATTAAGTTTTACATTTTGCTGTAAGAAACTCGTTTGGAATCTTTCCTTTTATTATTATTTTGTACATGTGTGACCTTTTTGTGTCCTCTTCCCAGTTTGACAAGTACATCTGATTTACTTAATGAGGATATTTATGGTTAAAGAAAAAAGAAAACATGTGGTGACAATGCAACCTGCGAACAAAGGTCATCCTCCAAAACTTTATGAGCCTAGGAAGTAAGCATAATGATTTGGACATAATAGCATGTTTTAATAAACCAGATGTTTCAGTTATTACTGAGCACTGGTATACCAAAAAAGAACCTTATTATGCACCAATTAACAAAAAATTTCTGCTCGTCTTTCAGTAGGGATATCAGACCTTAAGGTGATGTTGCAAAAAGTGCCAAGAATTGGTGCTCAATTCGTTACGTGTTGAAGGTGTTACTGAACTTTCTGCGATAAGCTATAGATGGGAAAGCTAATCTCTATCAGTTGCTTGTAGAGAGAGATAGTAAATACTCTGGGAAAACGGCTGGGTAATAATGCTGATAATTGTTCACAATTTAATAAAACTTTATCTAACACAAATCAGTTTTCACTCTTAAGAATGGCGAGTGGCACCCACAGATGCAACATTACTGATATGTAATACAGGGTACCCAGGACTTTGTACTGGGATACTTTCTTCTGTCGATTTATGTAAATGACAAATTCAAGGATAGTTCTGTATGCTGATGCTACATCCATTGCATGCAAGTGTAAAGGTCATGAGCAACTACAAAAACTATGAAACTGTATTACACATGAAATAATTCAGTATTTCTATGAAAGTCATCTCATTGTCAGCACAAGATAGCAGCAGTAATGGATTTTCACCCCACAAGACAGATTTTGAAATTCAGTTGTGCACTAGAACTGATATTGTCATCAAAGAAAACTACTGCTTGGTTACAGTTAAACTTTTGATATTTAACATGTTATAACATGGAAACTAATTACTGTACAAGAACACAACTTGGTAGCATTAATGTCAAGGACATGAGGAAGAGAAATAATGCAGAATCAATTCAATTGAAACACTTTTAATGTGCTGCTACAGTACACCACACCAGTACCATTACTGGTGACGGTGATGGAGGCTGCTATGAAAAGGTTGCGATTTTATTCAAATCTGATGTGGCAAGTTAACAAAACTTTTTATCCATGTGAGTAAAATTATTGTGTAAAATTGATAGCGCAGCTTCTTACAGAAGTATTTTTAGGGCCCTTCGGAGTCTTTCACTTACATGTCAACGTATTTACTCTCTAATAGTATTTGTTGTTCATAATAGGGGTAATTTTACTGTGTTCAGTGAAATGAACTTGCAAAATACTGGAAGTAAAAACAATGTCCATGTAGACTATACATCCCTGCCTACGATTCAGAATGGAATTTCACATTCTGATCGAAAGTCTTTAACAGGTTGCTGCTAGACATCAGGCAGAAAACTGAAAATCCTAAGGTATTAAAAAAATACATAGTAAAAAAAATATTTTATTAGCTTCTCCTTCTACACTCCTGGAAATGGAAAAAAGAACACATTGACACCGGTGTGTAAGACCGACCATACTTGCTCCGGACACTGCGAGAGGGCTGTACAAGCAATGATCACACGCACGGCACAGCGGACACACCAGGAACCGCGGTGTTGGCCGTCGAATGGCGCTAGCTGCGCAGCATTTGTGCACCGCCGCCGTCAGTGTCAGCCAGTTTGCCATGGCATACGGAGCTCCATCGCAGTCTTTAACACTGGTAGCATGCCGCGACAGCGTGGACGTGAACCGTATGTGCAGTTGACGGACTTTGAGCGAGGGCGTATAGTGGGCATGCGGGAGGCCGGGTGGACGTACCGCCGAATTGCTCAACACGTGGGGCGTGAGGCCTCCACAGTACATCGATGTTGTCGCCAGTGGTCGGCGGAAGGTGCACGTGCCCGTCGACCTGGGACCGGACCGCAGCGACGCACGGATGCACGCCAAGACCGTAGGATCCTACGCAGTGCCGTAGGGGACTGCACCGCCACTTCCCAGCAAATTAGGGACACTGTTGCTCCTGGGGTATCGGCGAGGACCATTCGCAACCGTCTCCATGAAGCTGGGCTACGGTCCCACACACCGTTAGGCCGTCTTCCGCTCACGCCCCAACATCGTGCAGCCCGCCTCCAGTGGTGTAGCGACAGGCGTGAATGGAGGGACAAATGGAGACGTGTCGTCTTCAGCGATGAGAGTCGCTTCTGCCTTGGTGCCAATGATGGTCGTATGCGTGTTTGGCGCCGTGCAGGTGAGCGCCACAATCAGGACTGCATACGACCGAGGCACACAGGGCCAACACCCGGCATCATGGTGTGGGGAGCGATCTCCTACACTGGCCGTACACCACTGGTGATCGTCGAGGGGACACTGAATAGTGCACGGTACATCCAAACCGTCATCGAACCCATCGTTCTACCACTCCTAGACCGGCAAGGGAACTTGCTGTTCCAACAGGCAATGCACGTCCGCATGTATCCCGTGCCACCCAACGTGCTCTAGAAGGTGTAAGTCAACTACCCTGGCCAGCAAGGTCTCCGGATCTGTCCCCCATTGAGCATGTTTGGGACTGGATGAAGCGTCGTCTCACGCGGTCTGCACGTCCAGCACGAACGCTGGTCCGACTGAGGCGCCAGGTGGAAATGGCATGGCAAGCCGTTCCACAGGACTACATCCAGCATCTCTACGATCGTCTCCATGGGAGAATAGCAGCCTGCATTGCTGCGAAAGGTGGATATACACTGTACTAGTGCCGACATTGTGCATGCTCTGTTGCCTGTGTCTATGTGCCTGTGGTTCTGTCAGTGTGATCATGTGATGTATCTGACCCCAGGAATGTGTCAATAAAGTTTCCCCTTCCTGGGACAATGAATTCACGGTGTTCTTATTTCAATTTCCAGGAGTGTATAATTATAATCAAACATAATGTTTCGACTCACGAATGCATATGCTAGTTAATGTTAACACTAAGGTTCAAATTAACAGGATTTTAATGTTACCATTATATGTACAGCTGACAGTACTCATTGTAAAATTATGAAATGATTTGTACAAAGTATGAGAGAAAAACAGCACTTGAATTTAAAAAAAAATTTCTAGCTTTCAGGGTTGTTACTTCCTTCCTCTGGGAAGATGAATATAGTTTGTGACTGGAAATGAGGGGAAGATCACTTACACCAGCCGTATAGAACAATTATGTGACACATTCATGAGTACTGCTCCAATGTTTGAGATCCAGGTCAGATTTAAGCAACACATTGAAGCAACTCACAGTCTGGATGCTATATAGGTTACCAGTAGTTTCAGACTATGTGCGAGTATAATGAGGATGCTTGGCAAACTCATGTGAGAATCTGTGGAGGGAAAATAATGTTCTTTTTGTACAACACTATTGAGAAAATTTAGAAGGCATGAGAAATCTGGGCTCAGACGGTAGATAGCTTTTCTTCCCTCTCTCTGTTTGCGAGTGGAACAGGAAAGAAAATGATTTGTAGTGGTACAAGGTACCCTCCACCAGGTACCATTTGGTTGCTTGTGTAGTATGTATGTACATCAAAATATGGAAGAAAATTGTGACTGCCTACTACATTAAGAAGTAATAGTTGAACTAACCTACGCTTTGTGATTTACTTCAAATGTTTTGTCCCACTGATACACTCTGACAATCAGTGACTTGCATCTATAGCAGTCTTACAATTTGGAGATATCAGTAGGCTTACTGCTTGGATCTATTAATATTCCATCATTGAGCTCTTTTTATCTTAAGATCACATAAACTGGATTTTTGAGAAACTACATACAGGGAGATGTGATTGGCATTTAGCTGTTTGTTTACAGAAAAACAGCGATCAAAATTTAAGCATATCGGTAACACACACTGGGCAAGAGCACATATCTCGGCTGGAGCACTATACTGGATTTCGCCCCCTTCCCCCCTTTTCCCTAGAAACCTTGGCGGGAGTAATAACTTTATTTGTAGCATCTGAGGTCTACATTAGGTTGAACAGCGATAATTTCGTCGACAGTTGTGGAACACAGCGAATGAGAAATAACGATTGTGATAACGGACAGACGTGTGGCTTTGCCTAATATTTGTTTGCAGCGTATTTAAATGCACTTTCCCACATTTAATGCATTTCTCATAATAAAAAAATAAAACTACTGGGTCATCCCCAAAAAATATATATTAAAAAATGAACAATCATCCGACGTGTTTTGATGCATATTACTTACAGATATCGTACACAAACTGGAAAAATGTAATGGGCGTTCCACTACGTATCCTTTACCATATTTGATTTGTTTTTCCGCATTTGCTACTGCTGGTATGGGTTCAAAGACAAATTCGTGCTGCAAACGTCTCAGTGGTAGTTAGCCTACATTAGTAAGCTGCAGTTAATGGGTTAAAAACATTTATACACATTGTCCTTAATGCGTAATATGTGTTATGCGGAAATACGGAAGCGTCCGATCCCACCCGTCTGCTTTGACCCATGACGTCACAAATATGGCGGAAACAAAAACAAACACACACACTTTCCACAAGAAGCCTAATGACACTAATGGGACAAGCGCGGGAAATGGGGTGTTTTGGGTGGGGGGCAAACTAAATATAAACAAATTTAGACGCCTTGCGTAGCTACAACGTGTAAGTGAAGACAGCCATGCATGAATACCCACCCACCTCCCCAGGGGTCGTAACCCCTGCAACCCATAAAAGATAAAGATGCTTCAGTAGCTGATTAGTGTTTTTTGTCTTTAAAAAAAAAATCTCACGGGATAGAACGAACAGATCAGAAAGATAAATATAATAAACTAAAACAGAAATTCGAGGAAACAGATAATTAAAATAAGTAATAAGTGTTTTTAAATTAAAAAAAAAAAATCTCACGAGATAGAATGAACAGATCAGAAAAGTAAATAAAATAAGATAAAACAGAACTGGAGACAGCCACACTCAAACCAAACTCCGCGCCGTCATGACGTCACACACGACAACACCCTTACGTCACGGGTCAAAGCCGACGCGTGGGATCGGACGCTTCTGTCGACCCTGTTATGCTATAAATCACTCTGCCTTTCGACCAATAATTTGTTATCAGTTGGCTTCAATCAATCACGTAAAACTCTAATGTGTAACTTTGACTACGCTGCGGGTTATTATGTCACCATAATCCAGATTATTCGCATTCAAACCTTCTTTCTACATTTAATTCTGTTAATGGAAACTTCATTCAAACAATCTGGATTGATTTGACGTTGCAAAACAACAGCTGAGGCAAGGCTGTATAAACGCCAACGTGTGACGTCACTTACGTCAACCTCGTTGTTTACAGGTCTAGTCACCAGGCAGCGCTGTCACGCTTTCAGCCTTACTGATGACGTCATGAAGCGATTCCTCGGGGCCCGCGAGACGCACGTAAATGCATACCTAAAGAGCAATGTTCATCTTTGCTACTGTGAAACACATTTCTCCTACTGTAAGCTCTTTGCAATTACAAATGACCTACAGAATGCTCAATATGGTGTCCATTAATAGTAAGTCTGGAAAGATGACTGCATAATTGTGCAGATGTTCTCAGCATACAGGGCAAGGGCTTGATGGTTGGTTGCACTTCCCTGACCATAGCAGAAGATTCTCTCTGCCATTTCCATGTTGGAAGTATTATGCTGATACGTGCAAAGGTAAAATACAATGTAAAAGCATTTCACAAACATGTCAAAACACAAAATGGTCTCATTAAAACTAATATATATGCTGGTCTTACCCAGAAATATGAATGGAGTTTACAGTACCAAAACCAACAGATATTTCTGCTTATCGTATCCATGGACAAAGACAAATCAGTGTGTACTCATTTGTTTACTGCAGTCTGTCGGTCATTTATAATAACAAAGAGTTTGCAATAGAAGAAATGTGGTCCATAGTAGCACAGAAGAACAAGTATTTGTAGCTCTTAAGGCAATCATTTTAGAGCCTTTGTTTACTGGACATTTTTGTCTTGTGTTGGTCCATACAAATACATCTCAAAACATGGAATTCCATTTTGTTAACTACCTTTATACTGAATTCTAAGACAAGCTTCATGTGAAAAATTTGGTATTAAAAAATGTATCTTAAAATTTTTACACTGTTACAAAAGTATATGGAAGGATATCATTTCCTGCAACAGAAAATTATCTGAAGACTGACAGAAAATGTGGCTTTGTTTATGAAATTTGGAAATGTATACCCTAATAATTTTTTTTAAAGAGAACATTCACAGTACAGCAAAACATTTAATGTTCTGATTCCTTTTTATTTGATAACTTTAAAACACAACAGTTACTCAGTATCATATTTACTGAATGATAATAATTTATATTTACTAAAAATATGTTCATTAATTACAAAATTATAGCAGTATTAGTACACTAGCTATCCTACTCATAACACTTCAGGTATGTTCATATGCAGTATATACTGATGTAAAAAAGTAAATACATAAAAATATGTTTCTCTAAACACAAATAAAAATATTATGACTCCTACTGTACAAAAGACAATTTCAATAACTTGCAGAAAGAGTTAACCCATTTTCCACACAATTGTGTATTACAGGAAACATGAATATAAACAAAATTAGATTATTTACATTAAAATGCCCACCAATTATTTTTGTATGGTCAACATATCTGCTTTAATTCGAATATTATATGCTACAATAACAAAATACTAAAATTTACTATAATAGTTCACAGTTAACCTCAGTTACTCAGTCTTGTTTTAGTAAAAATAATAAAATGCCTGTACAGCACTACACAGTTCTTAATTAACAACCAAATTGATGGACATCTCTACCACTGTATTTTATTAGCGTAAGTAGCTCAATTTTCAATGGAAGTTGAAATACTGTTATTTACAATCACATATGTGATAGGGCCTCAAGGTTTCTATAAGGGGGGTATAAACATTTTTTACTTACAGTACTAGATTTTTTACTTACTATACTGGTATAGTGATTTATTCATGAACAGCCACAATATGAAACCATAAAGGAACTTTTGTCTTGGTAATTAGGGAACATTACATAACTATGAACACATTATTCTATTGTATTTTATACTACTCTATTCTTTATGTGTATGAACATACTTGATATTTTACATACATTTGTTATTTATTAACATGTGATAAAAAGTTACATAGGCCTGGAGATTAATGAAAATCATGACAATAGCTACAGACCACCTACTATGAAGCATCATGATTATTTGTGTTGTTTATGCTTCTACACATTGTTATACACATAATTTAGGGACTGATAACCTTGTAGTTTAGTCCCTATAATCTACAAACTAATCAACCAACCAACACACACTTCAAGTATAAATTATTGCCTCAGAGTGTAGATTATTTTTTATGTAGTCTCCTGTAAAGCTTTGGATTTGCAAAATGTGACTTTATAGGGGCCATTCATCTTATTATGTGGTCATGATGTGCAACAATGGCCTTTCAGAATATGCTTGGCTGCCTGGCCAGGACCTGTTACAGCAGGCAGTTTGGTGAAAGCTTTTGATGTGTTCTGGAAACTGTGGGAAGTTGCCCAACAATGAGTGCTGTTAACTTAAACATAAAAAAGAATCACACTGATTTACACAAGAAGTATAAATTACACTTGGAAATAATTTTAAAAATAGTAAAAAGACTAGCACTTTGCTGCATCAGTCTATTTCATGTGTCAATTAATTGAGGAGTCTCAGCTAAAGCTTCTTAATTAGCCAACCAGAGTAATTGTAAGATCTTTTTTTGTTTCAGTATTGTAATAATTAGAACACGATGTCACAGAGTGTAACTGAAAAAAATCTATTGCTGAATGTAAGAACATTTGCAAAGCTCAACACATCTTGTCTGCAAAGTGTGAAAGACAATTAAATGAGGCAACTTGTTTTACATGCAGTAATTTGTCCTACAGCACAAAACACTCTAGCATATCTTCAGATATATGCAAAATACACAAGACAGTCATAAAAGCCTAACAATCTTTACATGATTCTCAACACGAAAATATTTTTTGCATCAAATGGTGTACTTCCTCATTTTTTGAATGTCTATTCTATTTTAGGCCTACCATAAAACAGTAATGAGACAGTGGAGAATAATATGGCACATATGTGATGAATGAATTAGTTCAGGACATTACCCTTGTGCTGAACCATATGCAAAAATGTGGCGTTAGCCTGATTTGATTTTTTGCTGTAAGTATTGACATTTTCTTTGACTCTTTGGTATCATAGAGTTCAGGATGCAACAACCGCTTTTAATTATTCCTTGTTAAAAAAAAATGAAAAAAAACCTGGCTTATGATGGAAACCACAGAATGCCAATGTTAAAAGTGCTGGGGACGGGGAATGGGAAGGGGTGTGGAGAGGGTAACTTAGGGTATAAATAGGCCATCCATGGAAATTATTTAAATATTTCAAAGGTAATTAGGGCACATAGCATCACTGTACTACTGGTACATGTAGTTAGGAAATTTACCACATTGTGATTTCCCCTGTCAGTTTAATTATCTTCTCACAAGACCCAGTCAAATATTTGGTAAGAGAATGGTTCAGTTGTGGGATGTATAAAAACTTGTGACAGTGTACCAGTAACTTCCCCCCCCCCCCCCCTCCCCCCCATGAACCATGGACCTTGCCGTTGGTGGGGAGGCTTGCGTGCCTCGTGCCTCAGCGATACAGATGGCCGTACCATAGGTGCAACCACAACGGAGGGGTATCTGTTGAGAGGCCAGACAAACGCGTGGTTCCTGAAGAGGGGCAGCAGCCTTTTCAGTAGTTGCAGGGGCAACAGTCTGGATGATTGACTGATCTGGCCTTGTAACATTAACCAAAATGGCTTTGCTGTGCTGGTACTGCGAACGGCTGAAAGCAAGGGGAAACTACAGCCGTAATTTTTCCCGAGGACATGCAGCTTTACTGTATGATTAAATGATGATGGCATCCTCTTGGATAAAATATTCCGGAGGTAAAATAGTCCCCCATTCGGATCTCCGGGCGGGTACTACTCAAGAGGACGTCGTTATAAGGAGAAATAAAACTGGCATTCTACGGATCGGAGCGTTGAATGTCAGATCCCTTAATTGGGCAGGTAGGTTAGAAAATTTAAAAAGGGAAATGGATAGGTTAAAGTTAGATATAGTGGGAATTAGTGAAGTTCGGTGGCAGGAGGAACAAGACTTTTGGTCAGGTGATTACAGGGTTATAAATACAAAATCAAATAGGGGTAATGCAGTAGTAGGTTTAATAATGAATAAAAAAGTAGGAGTGCGGGTAAGCTACTACAAACAGCATAGTGAACGCATTATTGTGGCCAAGATAGACACAAAGCCCATGCCTACTACAGTAGTACAAGTTCATATGCCAACTAGCTCTGCAGATGATGAAGAAATTGATGAAATGTATGACGAGATAAAAGAAATTATTCAGGTAGTGAAGGGAGACGAAAATTTATAGTCATGGGTGACTGGAATTCGTCAGTAGGAAAAGGGAGAGAAGGAAACAAAGTAGGTGAATATGAATTAGGGGGAAGAAATGAAAGAGGAAGCCGTCTTGTAGAATTTTGCACAGAGCATAACTTAATCATAGCTAACACTTGGTTCAAGAATCATAAAAGAAGGTTGTATACCTGGAAGAATCCTGGAGATACTAAAAGGTATCAGATAGATTATATAATGGTAAGACAGAGATTTAGGAACCAGGTTTTAAATTGTAAGACATTTCCAGGGGCAGATGTGGATTCTGACCACAATCTATTGGTTATGAACTGCAGATTGAAACAGAAGAAACTGCAAAAAGGTGGGAATTTAAGGAGATGGGACCTGGATAAACTGAAAGAACCAGAGGTTGTAGAGAGTTTGAGGGAGGGCATAAGGGAACAATTGACAGGAATGGGGGAAAGAAATACAGTAGAAGAAGAATGGGTAGCTCTGAGGGATGAAGTAGTGAAGGCAGCAGACGATCAAGTAGGTAAAAAGACGAGGGCTAATAGAAATCCTTGGGTAACAGAAGAAATATTGAATTTAATTGATGAAAGGAGAAAATATAAAAATGCAGTAAATGAAGCAGGCAAAAAGGAATACAAACGTCTCAAAAATGAGATCGGCAGGAAGTGCAAAATGGTTAAGCAGGGATGGCTAGAGGACAAATGTAAGGATGTAGAGGCTTGTCTCACTAGGGGTAAGATAGATACTGCCTACAGGAAAATTAAAGAGACCTTTGAAGAGAAGAGAACCACTTGTACGAATATCAAGAGCTCAGACGGCAACCCAGTTCTAAGCAAAGAAGGGAAGGCAGAAGGGTGGAAGGAGTATATAGAGGAAGAGTCGAGGGACATGAAAGGGAAGCAGTGGTTGGGAAAGGAGTGAGACAGGGTTGTAGCCTGCCCCGATGTTATTCAATCTGTATATTGAGCAAGCAGTAAAGGAAACAAAATAAAAATTCGGAGTACTTTGAGGTTCCCCTATGACATTGTAATTATGTCAGAGACAGCAAAGGACTTGGAAGAGCAGTTGAATGGAATGGACAGCGTCTTGAAAGGAGGATATAAGATGAACATCAACAAAAGCAAAACAAGGATAATGGAATGTAGTCAAATTAAGTAGGGTGATGCTGAGGGAATTAGATTAGGAAATGAGACACTTAAAGTAGTAAAGGAATTTCCTATTTAGGGAGTAAAATAACTGATGATGGTCGAAGTAGAGAGGATATAAAATGTAAACTGGCAATGGCAAGGAAATCGTTTCTGAAGAAGAGAAATTTGTTAACATCGAGTATAGATTTAAGTGTCAGGTAATTGTTTCTGAAAATAGTTGTATGGAGTGTAGCCATGTATGGAAGTGAAACATGGACGATAACTAGTTTGGACAAGAAGAGAATAGAAGCTTTCGAAATGTGGTGCTACAGAAGAATGCTGAAGATAAGGTGGGTAGATCACCTAACTAATGAGGAGGTATTGAATAGGATTGGGGAGAAGAGAAGTTTGTGGCACGACTAGAGGAAGGGATCGGTTGGTAGGACATGTTTTGAGGCATCAAGGGATCACAAATTTAGCATTGGAGGGCAGCGTGGAGGGTAAAAATCGTAGAGGGAGACCAAGAGATGAATACACTAAGCAGATTCAGAAAGATGTAGGTTGCAGTAGGTACTGGGAGATGAAGAAGCTTGCGCAGGATAGAGTAGCATGGAGAGCTGCATCAAACCAGTCTCAGGACTGAAGACCACAACAACAACAACCAGTAACTTATTGGTTTCTAATGTCTGCCATACTTCCATGAACAGTATTTACAATACCATACATTAAAAACATTAATTTAGTAGGGAAATAGCAAAAGATTGTTGACACTCCAGGATAACTTCGAGGAAATTCAGACCGTACATTGTCTCTGCTGCCGGTCAGTAAATCATCTACTAATTGATGTCAGCAACTGATGGTTATTATTCAGAAGAAACTGTGAGATGTATATGTACTAAAAATAACAGTAGTCAGACTCAGTTACAATGAGAGGCACTCCCCCCCCCCCCCCCCCACCCCCACCCGCTCCCTCGCCTTCCCTGCAACCTCTTGTACAGACTTTTTAACCATTTATGGATTCCAGTGAATTGCCATGGTAGAATTACTATGATTCTACAAAACCACAGATTTGGCGTTCCGAGTGTGGAGGGAAATACTACGAAGCAGCAACTGCTACACAATTTAAGTTTATTTGGGTGTAACGCTGTTAATGGGAAATTCTGTTTCATAGGTGCAGTGATGATTTCAACACTGATCTGCAGTAAGGAGGATGGGAGTCTTTCAAATACACATGTGTTTCTGTAGTGTGTATGGCAACGATAAGTTTATGTTCCTGTTGTTATTAATGAACAGGTTCTGAAAGAAGCAGATGGTGCAGTGGGTCTGATGAACTTGGTTTCCCCATGAAACAGAAAAACTGCTGCCAATTGCAGAAAGATTTGAGATTAACAGAAACAAGAACTGTAGCCTACCAGTATTCTGTCTCCTCTCCTTCCTTCGACAGTCGAGTTAAGGTGGGGAAATTTCTTGTATCATTGGACTGACTACTTACATTTGGCCAAGGTTATAACTTAATAACATTAAAACAGAAGTAACTGAAACTCCTCATATAGAGATTTGTTACTCTCTTCCTACAGTGACAGCTTTTTATAAACACAATGTATTGTATAAAGCAGTAATTCAGTAAACAGTTTATGTACATTATAATAAATACCATGGGAATTAAAAATCTGTGCAGTAGTTAAGTCCAGTCTATGTTCTAATTATTTCAAATACAAGAGTTGAAGCTGAGACCTCTGTTGGCACTTCGTCTTATTGACATCAAGCTTCACGAGACAGTCGCTGGCCATAAAGCTAAATAAGCTTCTGAAAAGTGACTGAGCTTTAAGATGAAGTGAGGATCCTGAAGTGAATGTTTCAAAATATGGGACCAATGGCTACAAATGAAAGTTTCAAGCAGCATGTCGTCTAGGGCAAGCAATGCATGGGAAGGGGGCTACATGTTTGCAGACTGCTTGCATTCCATAACACAAGGACATTGGTGGCATTATGATGAAAAAAATACATAATTGTATCTACCATGCCCAAAGTGAAGTTTATGTCAGTGTACTTTGTGTTGCTGGTTATAGAAATTAGGAATTACTAGTTAGAGGAACGTGCAAGCACCAGTTTAACTTGAGGTGCAGCTGGTTGTAGTGCTCCAAAGGTCAAAAGTTTTGCAACATGCTTCACCCTTATTCGGAAAAAAATAATCGTGGACAGGTATTTGGGAGAAACTGGACTATTTTAAGTCACAGAGAATGGAGAATGGTCAAGGTTCTGAACTATAAAAAAAAGCATACTTCAAAGAGTACCGTGTGGATAGTATTGGTGGTGTACAGTACCAATTTTATCCTTACCGTGAAGAACGCATGCAACCAATAGTCACATGATTTTGCATGCAAAGTTCACTTCTGTCAATTTACTACCCAGCACAGTAATGCTGTTACGCCACCGAACTTTCTGCAGATTGTAATTTTCGTGGAAAAGTCCACTCTCAACTGAGATCGTGTTTACAGCTGCCTCAATAATCATGTTTTGAATGATGAAAAATCATATCCCTTGCTCTTCTCAGAGCACCAGCAACGTTTCTCTGTTAACTTATAGACAGGAATTGTAAAACTAACAGAACTTTATTTGGTGCTACTCCGTGTGACTGGTGCACGTTCCGAGTGTTCATTGGAGATTTTCTCCTACAGTTATTTGGAGACTGTACGTCTCGTTGTCCCTTTTCGACACTGAATACCAGACACCTTCATTGTTGTAATTCTTCATGCTTTCCCGGCGATCTGTTGACATCTTGGATATTCGGGAATCCAGCCGTATATTCGCGTCGTTATCGCGCGATATTTCAACAGCGTGGCTCGCAGTCTTCTTCAGGTGCTACCTGACAGTCTCAGATATCACCTGACGAAGACAGCGAGCCACGCTGTTGAAATAGCGTGCGAAAACGACGCGAATATCGGGCTGGATTCCAGAATATCCAAGACCTTCATTGTTGCTTCGGAAGGGGACGTCCTGTGTGCTGTCCATTTCGGATTTTACTCCTATGGATTGTGTCTTATAATATGATTACATGAAGTCGTTGATGTACGTTTTCCAGGTGGAACAGCCCGCAGGTATTTTTGAGAGAGTGCGGAAAATTTTTCTGCCTCGTTGTAATGGAAGCTTCGAGGCTGTCAGCTGTCAGTAACAAGGGGAAGGCCTCAGACACGGCCAATTGATTCGGCTCAAATTTGGCAGGTCGCTTGTGTACAACCTAAAACGAAGGAATCTAAGATATTTTGGGTCAACACCCCCGCAATTTTGAGAAAATCACCCCTAAAGGTTATGACGAACAATCGACTCAAAATTGGAGGGATCGGTAGATAATTGTAAATAGAGCATTATTCATCATCAGGTATAGGGTCCAAAAATGCATACTTTTCCAGAAATCGAGGTAAGAAACATTTACAACTGCCGCCTTCTGTACCCATATGGGAAACGCTTTCGCCGGCAGCGCCTATAGTGCAACGGCCAAGGTAACTGGCTGAGACTCGGAGAACCCTTGCGGATGTTGTTCTTTTCGTTTGTATTTTTCCATATCTCAATTGATGGGGATAGGAGGATTAATAAGGTAAGTATTATTAGCATTCCTTATTGATTTACTTACCTTATTAACCCTTCTATCCCTATCAATTGAGATATGAAAAAATACAAACGAAAATAATAACATCCGCTACGTTTCTTCGAGATTCGAACCCGGTTTTCCGATTCCCAGTCAATTACTTTGACCATTGTGCTATCGGCGCTGACGGCGAAAGGCGTTTACCATGTGGGTACAGAAGAGGCAGTTGTAAAAGTTTCTTTCCTGGATTTCTGGAAAATTTAGCGTTTGCGGACCCCATACCTGATGATGAAAAATTTCTATTTACAATTATCTATCGATCCCTCCAATTTTGAGTCGATTGCTCGTCATAGCCTTTAGGGGTGATTTTCTCAAAATTGCGAGGGTGTTGATCCAAAATATCTTAGAGTCCTTCGTTTTAGGTTGTTCACAAGCGACCTGCCATATTTGAGCCGAATCGGTTGGCCGTGTCTGAGGCCTTCCCCTTGTAAGATCTATTGGCACGAGCTTAAGTTGCTGATAAAATGTGCGAGTTGTTTATGTCATTCAATGTTGATTTTCGACCATTAGTACGTCCTCTCAAAGTACTGGTGAGACTCTTCTACTTACTGCATAATTTTGTCCTGAAATGTTTTCAACATCCTGTGGACACGGATTGGCGATTTTTGTGTCTCTGTGAAGCTGCTGGCGGGAAATACGTAGAAGGTTCCGTTCTCGTGAACCGCTACTCATGACTTTTAAGCAAGCTTCACCCAGAAAATCCGTGGTAATAATTTCATAAGTGTACATACATCACGGCCGACATAAGCAGCACAATGGGCTTTCTGGTTCTGCAATCGTGTCTGGGAAGATGAGACGTTTATCGCGATGCAGCAGCAAAGGTGATACGGTGGCGACTCCGTACTCTGTCGGTGGAGGCCAGGCAACCAGGCCACTGCTGGAAGAGGAGGAGGCGGGGAAGTACGGCGTGGCGGCTGGAGGCCTGCGGTGGCAGCTGGAGAGGTCGCAGAACCTGCCGGGCGCGCGCGCTCCAGCCTGGTCCCTGCACCAGCTAGACATCAGCGACAGCCAGGAGTCTGCGGGCACACCACAAAGTGCACGTTACACACACCAGTAAAGTTGCGCTCTTTGCTTGGCTGATAAACTCTCTCACAGCAAGCACTTGCACCCTATTTGTACGATATGCACCACTGGCCATTAAAATTTCTACACCAAGAAGAAATGCAGGTGATAAACGAGTATTCATTGGACAAATATATTATACTAGAAGTGGCATGTGATTACATTTTCACGCAATTTGGGTGCATAGATCCTGAGAAGTCAGTACCCAGAACAACCACCTCTGGCCGTAATAACGGCCTTGATACGCCTGGGCATTCAGCCAAACAGAGCCTGGATGGCGTGTACAGGTACAGCTTCAGCATGATACCACAGTTCATCAAGAGTGACTGGCGTGTTGTGACGAGCCAGCTGCTCGGCCACCATTGACCAGTCGTTTTCAATTGGTGAGAGATCTGGAGAGTGTGCAGACCAGGGCGGCAGTCGAACATTTTCTGTATCCAGAAAGGCCCGCACAGGACCTGCAAGATGCTGTCGTGCATTATCCTGCCGAAATGTAGGGTTTCGCAGGGATCGAATGAAGGGTAGAGCCATGGGACGTAACACATCTGAAATGTAACGTCCACTGTTCAAAGTGCCGTCAATGCGAACAAGAGGCGACCGAGACGTGTAACCAATGGCACCCCATACCATCACGCTGGGTGATACGCCAGTATGGCAATGACGAATACACGCTTCGAATGTGCGTTCACCGCGATGTCGCCAAACACAGATGCTGTAAACAGAACCTGAATTCATCCGAAAAAAAATGACGTTTTGCCATTCGTGCACCAATGTTCGTCGTTGAGTACACCATCGCAGGCGCCCCTGTCTGTGATGCAGCGTCAAGGGTAACCGCAGCCATGGTCTCCGAGCTGATAGTCCATCCTGCTGCAAACGTCGTCGAACTGTTCGTGCAGATAGTTGTTGTATTGGAAACGTCCCCTTCTGTTGACTCAGGGATCGAGACGTGGCTGCACGATCCGTTACAGCCATGGGGATAAGATGCCTGTCATCTCGACTGCTAGTGATACGAGGCCGTTGGCATCCGGCACGGCGTTCCGTATTAACCTCCTGAACCCACCGATTCCATATTCTGCTAACAGTCATTAGATCTCGACCGACGCGAGCAGCAATGTCGCGATACGATAAACCGTAATCGCGATAGGCTACAATCCGACCTTTATCAAAGTCTGAAACGTGATGGTACCCATTTCTCCTCCTTACACGAGGCATCACAACAACGTTTCACCAGGCAACGCCGGTCAACTGTTGTGTTGTAAACTTTTCTCATGTCAACACGTTGTAGGTGTCGCCACCGGCGCCAACCTTTGTGTGAATGCTCTGAAAAGCTAATCATTTGCGAATCACAGCGTCTTCTTCCTGTCGGTTAAATTTCGCGTCTGTAGCACGTCATCTTCGTGGTGTAGCAATTTTAATGGCCAGTACTGTATTTCAATCCCTGTCTGCCCTTACACTTTTTACGCTCTACATCAAAGGATCCCAGATGGTGGTAGGCAAATCACCGGAGATACGGAAGGACATTCCAGGTGGTACGCGAACATGTAAACAAAACACCTACTGATATAAGTGAAATTATTTTTTATGTTACTTTATTTTTAAGAAGAATTAAAAAAACAACAGAAAACAGTGTTTTATTGCCTTAAAAGATGCTTTGCCCCTTCTGAAATACGAGGGGCAAAAAGTGTAATCCCTGAAAAAAAAAAAAGATTCAATGGAATTTCGAGCTCATACTCAAGGGCAGCAGATGGCCCGAAACGACCCACCTACGCCAACTCGACGCCATCTGCTGTGTCCGGGTATAGTTAGAAACATTTAGAAACAATAATACGTTAGCTCGGCGTAAGCAATCGTCAGTAAGTGTACGAAAAAGACAATTCTTCCGCTTCTAATGTCGATTTTTGTGTGGAGTATTGACTTTTGACAGTTTGTTAGTCATCTTATAGTATATAGTTCTGTCTTTCAAGTACGAATGAGTGGTAAGAAGGAGTACTCGGGCAGAAAAGGTACGGAAACATCGTGTCCAACGGGGTGTGGAAGCAGTTATATCATCAAAGCGTCCAAAGACTAGATACGAGGCTGGTAGTCAATGCCTGTGCTAAAAAACTGAAAGACAGCGTCCAGGATTTTGATATGAATTATGGACTGATCCATAGGATTATAAATTTTCTTGGCGTTTTCACTGTTATTTCTCAACACCTGAAACGTAATTCGTGCAATACAGGCGTCGGGTTGCAAGAAAGAAGTCGAGGCTTAAGCTTCACAATAATTATTGCTTGTCCATACTGCCAGGAAGCTGTTGTGCTAAGCAACTGTAAGTTTATATGCAACGCTTACGAAATCAGCCGCCGAATCGTCCTAGCAATGCGCCTGCTTGATGCAGGTCCAAACGGAACTGTTAAGTTTTGTGCGTTCATCGAATTGCCACGGCAGACATTTCAATTGTTCTATGACAAACTAGTGGACACGATTTCGATCGCAACGGCAACAGTACAACTGACTAGTCCTGGGATAGCAGATTAACACATTTCAAAACTTCAAACACGTTTTTCTCGGTATATGATTTTTCAAAACCGCACGCAGCGCAACTCCAACAATTTTCAGTCTCTTTATTTGAAAATTTTACCACAGCTTTGAAATAACACTTCAAAGTGAATCGCTTAGGGGATTTTCGATTAGTTAATTCAAACAATATTTATTGACAAGTGGCTGTTCTGTTTTTGGTGAAAACTCAAAGACTTTATTCAAATATTCGCCAATTGCACAAGAATTAATATTTTTAAAATTCTCTAAGTGATTCACTAGCTATATTCATATATACTACATAGATTTCTTTTTCTATTTTCCAGATTCAAATTAGCACCTGTTATAGTGCGTGCCGTAGATTGTCTCAAATTCTACACGCCCCGGGAAAACAACTGCAGTGTCGTCATTTTGTAATATTTTCAACCAAAACTTTTTAATATACTTAAGCATATGTGAAATAACTACTCCAAGTACTATTTCTCTATCACCTTTCCTTGCGCAAAAAAAGTGTTAAAAAGAAAATGGATTCACCGCAGACTGTTTGTTCCGTACTGTACGCAAGCCACAGCAAGATCGGATTGGATCCTCCACATCCCTGTGTTCATAACTCGTCGTTGTCCGGACCGGGAATGATTCATCCTGCTCTGATATAGGCGATAGTTAGAACGGATCCTGTCGTTGGTTATTCGAAAGTTTTCGTGCCGGCTTGCAAGTTCTCTAACTTACGTGCTGCAGTAGTCATTACGCAGTGAACAGTTTATTGTTGTTATTACTGTTGCTTTCTTGGGCGTTACATTAAATGACATCCTGATACGAAGAAAGCTTGTGTTTGGAACCGGAGTGTGCGTATTATAAACTGAGCTCCCCCTCCCACACCTCGGGGATTCGTGAAAAGTGAACAAGCTATAGCAGTGCGCTCAAATTTCTATAAATGTCAAGTGGTAGGGTCTACGCAGTGAAAACAATCTGAGAACTCCTGTTCTACAGCTTCCGTTTCTTCCATGGAAACTATTCCCTTATTTCTTAAAGTATGTCCTGTCATCAGTCTCTTCTTTTTGTCCGTGTTTTCATATGTACCTTTCCTCGGATGACCTCCACATTCCTTATCTTATCAGTCCACTAATTTTCAGCATCTTGTTATAGCACTACATTTCAAACGCTTTGATTTTTTTTGTTCTGGTATTCCCAGAGTTCGTGTTTCAGTACCACACAATGCTATGCTCCAAACATAAATTTTTTCCTCAAATTAAGGCCGGTGTTTGCTACTATTACACTTCTCTTGGCTAGGAATTCCCTCTTTGTGTGTGCTAATCTGCTTCATATGTCCTCCTTGTTTCGTCTCGTAAGTGTTATTTTACTTCCAAGGTAGCAGAATTTCTTCCTGTATCACTTCGTGGTCTCCAATTTCGACAAATTTACCGCCAGTCTCATCCCCAATACTCCTCATTAGTGTCGTCTTTCGTCTGTTTAATCTTACTCCATATTCTGTACACATTGACTCTTCATTCCATTCAACACATTCTGAGAATTTCCTTCACTGTCACTGAGAATAACAATGTCGCCGGCGAATCTTGTCACTGACATCCTCTCATCCTGAATTTCAATCTCACTTTTTAACCTGCCCTTTATTTCCGTCATTGTTTCTTCGGTGTTTAGATTGAACAGTAGGGACCGAAAAAGGCATCCCTATATTCGATCTTGGTTTTCCAGTCTCATGGCTCTTTCTTGGTTCTTGTATCTATTGCATATTACTGGTCTCCTTTATGTCTTATTCCGATTTATTTCGAAATTTCGAACATCTTACAGCAATTTACACTGTCGAATGCTTTTTCTAGGCCGACAGATTTATGTATCTTGACGCGTCTTAAATGTTGCTACCATTATCAATCGCATCGTCAGAACTGCTTCTCTGGTGCCTTTACCTTTCCGAAGCACAAACTCATCGCCATCTAACCAATCCTGAACTTCTTTTCCGTTCTCTTGTATATTATCCATGTCAGCAATTTGTAAGCATGATCCGTTAAGGTGATTGTACGATAGTTCCCGCACTTATCTGTCATTGCTATCTTCGGCCTTATGTGAATTATAATTTTTCCGAAAACCTGATGGAACGTCTCTAGACTTGTAAATTCGACACACCAACTTGAATAGTCGCTTGGTTGCCCCTTCCCTCCAAGAATTCAGAAATTACGCGGGAATGTTATCGATGCCTTCTGTCTTATTCGATCACAAGTCTTTCAAAAGTTCTGGATCCACTAAAGTACTCCGTATCGATATATACCCACTTCAGACGAGTCCTAACCTCGCAGAGACCTTCAGCGTAGTTCTGTCTACATATCTACTGCCTCCTCAGCGCTTAATGGTGGAATTCTCTTTGCACTCTTAATCTTGACACCTATCCTTCCAATTTCGCAGAAGATTATTTTGACTTTCCTATTAGCTGTATCAATCCTGTCGACGACCATTGCAAACGCAAAGAAATTATGTTGTGCCGATGTTATGTAAAATACACACTAAGATACTAATGTTTATAATTGTACATATTTACATGATACTGGCAGAGAGCAGCAACTATAAGTGTACATATTTACATGCTATTCGTAGAGAGCAGCAGCGAGTACATTACATTCAACAGTAAAGTTCATTGTAGTCAAATACTCAAGTGAACTCTATAAATGACTACGCCGGTTTCGATCGGTAAGTCATTTTCAAAAGACCTATAAAAATTTGAAAAAAAACTGCATACAAAGCTATTGCATTGATAAATTAAATATATTCAACACTAAAATATATCCACTTATGAGTGTTTCTGTACCTAAGAGTGCATCAGAACACGCAGGGTGTCACCATTTGATTGATGCTTACGAGATGAAGGCAGAGCTCACCATCTGCAGCATCGTTGACAGGACCGACTGCGGACCATTGGTGCAGAGCCGGGTGGAGGGTCTGAATCAGAGGCTCAGACGGTTTTGCGACCGTGTCGGCTGCAGATTCCTTGATTTGCGCCATAGGGTGGTGGGGTTTCGGGTTCCGCTGAATAGGTCAGGAGTTCACTACACTCAGCTGGCGGCTACACGGGTAGCGGAGGCTGTGTGGCGTGGACTGGGCGGTTTTTTAGGTTAGAAGGCCTCGGGAAAGTACGGGGTGGGCTGCAATCTCAAAGGGTGCATGGCAAATACAGGACGTGCTTGGATCAAGGAACAGTCGGAATTGTAGTTGTAAATTGTTGTAGTTGTGCTGGGAAAGTCCCTGAGCTTCAAGCGCTAATAGAAAGCACAGAAGCTGAAATCGTTATAGGTACAGAAAGCTGGCTAAAGGCTGAAATATGTCCTGCAGAAACTTTTACGAAGTCTCAGACGGTGTTCAGGAAAAATAGAGTAGGCACAATTGGTGGTGGAGTGTTTGTGTCTGTCAGTAGTGGTTTATCTTGTAGTGAAGTCGAAGTAGATACTCCGTGCGAATTGGAATGGGTGGAGGTTATACTTAACAGCCGAACTAAGTTAATAATTGGCTCCTTCTACCGACCCCCAGACTCCGATGATATAGTTGCGGAACAGTTCAGAGAAAATTTGAGTCTCGTAACAAATAAATACCCCACCCATACGGTTATAATTGGTGGGGACTTCAACCTTCCCTCGATATGTTGACAAAAATACTTGTTCAAAACCGGTGGTAGGCAGAAAACATCTTCCGAGATTGTCCTAAATGCTTTCTCCGAAAATTATTTCGAGCAGTTAGTCCACGAACCCACGCGAATTGTAAATGGTTGCGAAAACACACTTGACCTCTTAGCCACAAACAATCCAGAGCTGATGGAGAGCATCATGACTGATACAGGGATTAGTGATCACAAGGTCGTTGTAGCTAGGCTCAATACCGTTTCTTCCAAATCCACCAGAAACAAACGCAAAACAATTTTATTTAAAAAAGCGGATAAAGTGTCACTAGAAGCCTTCCTAAGAGACAATCTCCATTCCTTCCGAACTGACTATGCAACTGTAGACGAGATGTGGCTCAAATTCAAAGATATAGTAGCAACAGCAATTGAGAGATTCATACCTCATAAATTGGTAAGAGATGGAACTGATCCCCCGTGGTACACAAAACAGGTCCGAACGCTGTTGCAGAGGCAACGGAAAAAGCATGCGAAGTTCAGAAGAACGCGAAATCCCGAAGATTGGGTAAAATTTACAGACGCGCGAAATATGGCACGGACTTCGATGCGAGATGCCTTCAATAGGTTCCATAACGAAACATTGTCTCGAAATTTGGTAGAAAATCCGAAGAAATTCTGGTCGTACGTAAAGTACATAAACGGCAAGACGCAGTCAATACCTTCGCTGCGCAGTGCCTATGGTACTGTTACCGACGACTGTGCCGCTAAAGCGAAGTTATTGAACGCAGTTTTCCGAAATTCCTTCACCAGGGAAGATAAATGGAATATTCCAGAATTTGAAACACGAACAGCTGCTAGCATGAGTTTCTTAGAAGTAGATACCTTAGGGGTTGCGAAGCAACTCAAATCGCTTGATACGGGCAAGTCTTCAGGTCCAGATTGTATACCGATTAGGTTCCTTTCAGATTACGCTGATACAATAGCTCCCTACTTACAGGGTGTTTAAAAAATGACCGGTATATTTGAAACGGCAATAAAAACTAAACGAGCAGCGATAGAAATACACCGTTTGTTGCAATATGCTTGGGACAACAGTACATTTTCAGGCAGACAAACTTTCGAAATTACAGTAGTTACAATTTTCAACAACAGATGGCGCTGCGGTCTGGGAAACTCTATAGTACGATATTTTCCACATATCCACCATGCGTAGCAATAATATGGCGTAGTCTCTGAATGAAATTACCCGAAACCTTTGACAACGTGTCTGGCGGAATGGCTTCACATGCAGATGAGATGTACTGCTTCAGCTGTTCAGTTGTTTCTGGATTCTGGCGGTACACCTGGTCTTTCAAGTGTCCCCACAGAAAGAAGTCACAGGGGCTCATGTCTGGCGAATAGGGAGGCCAATCCACGCTGCCTCCTGTATGTTTCGGATAGCCCAAAGCAATCACACGATCATCGAAATATTCATTCAGGAAATTAAAGACGTCGGCCGTGCGATGTGGCCGGGCACCATCTTGCATAAACCACGAGGTGTTCGCAGTGTCGTCTAAGGCAGTTTGTACCGCCACAAATTCACGAAGAATGTCCAGATAGCGTGATGCAGTAATCGTTTCGGATCTGAAAAATGGGCCAATGATTCCTTTGGAAGAAATGGCGGCCCAGACCAGTACTTTTTGAGGATGTAGGGACGATGGGACTGCAACATGGGGCTTTTCGGTTCCCCATATGCGCCAGTTCTGTTTACTGACGAAGCCGTCCAGGTAAAAATAAGCTTCGTCAGTAAACCAAATGCTGCCCACATGCATATCGCCGTCATCAATCCTGTGCACTATATCGTTAGCGAATGTCTCTCGTGCAGCAATGGTAGCGGCGCTGAGGGGTTGCCGCGTTTGAATTTTGTATGGATAGAGGTGTAAACTCTGGCGCATGAGACGATACGTGGACGTTGGCGTCATTTGGACCGCAGCTGCAACACGGCGAACGGAAACCCGAGGCCGCTGTTGGATCACCTGCTGCACTAGCTGCGCGTTGCCCTCTGTGGTTGCCGTACGCGGTCGCCCTACCTTTCCGGCACGTTCATCCGTCACGTTCCCAGTCCGTTGAAATTTTTCAAACAGATCCTTTATTGTATCGCTTTTCGGTCCTTTGGTTACATTAAACCTCCGTTGAAAACTTCGTCTTGTTGCAACAACACAGTGTTCTAGGCAGTGGAATTCCAACACCAGAAAAATCCTCTGTTCTAAGGAATAAACCATGTTGTCTACAGCACACTTGCACGTTGTGAACAGCACACGCTTACAGCAGAAAGACGACGTACAGAATGGCGCACCCACAGACTGCGTTGTCTTCTATATCTTTCACATCACTTGCAGCGGCATCTATTGTTGAAAATTGTAACTACTGTAATTTCGAAAGTTTGTCCGCCCGAAAATGTACTGTTGTCCCAAGCATATTGCAACAAACGGTGTATTTCTATCGCTTCTCGTTTAGTTTTTATTGCCGTTTCAAATATACTGGTCATTTTTGAAACACCCTGTAGCACTTATATACAACCGCTCACTCACCGATAGATCTGTACCTACAGATTGGAAAATTGCGCAGGTCGCACCAGTGTTTAAGAAGGGTAGTAGGAGTAATCCACCGAACTACAGACCTATGTCATTGACGCCGGTTTGCAGTAGGGTTTTGGAACATATACTGTATTCAAACATTATGAATCACCTCGAAGGGAACGATCTATTGATACGTAATCAGCATGGTTTCAGAAAACATCGTTCTTGTGCAACGCAGCTAGCTATTTATTCGCACGAAGTAATGGCCGCTATCGACAGGGGATCTCAAGTTGATTCCGTATTTCTAGATTTCCGGAAAGCTTTTGACACCGTTCCTCACAAGCGACTTCCTACCCTATGGGGTATCGTCTCAGTTGTGCGACTGGATTCGTGATTTCCTGTCAGGAAGGTCGCAGTTCATAGTAATAGACGGCAAATCATCGAGTAAAACTGAAGTGATATCAGGTGTTCCCCAGGGAAGCGTCCTGGGACCTCTGCTGTTCCTGATTTATATAAATGACCTTGGGTGACAATCTGATCATTTCTCTTAGGTTGTTCGCAGTCGATGCTGTAATTTACCGTCTACTAAGGTCATCCGAAGACCAGTATCAGTTGCAAAGCGATTTAGAAAAGATTGCTGTATGGTGTGGCAGGTGGCAGTTGACGCTAAATAACGAAAAGTGTGATCCACATGAGTTCCAAAAGAAATCCGTTGGAATTCGATTACTCGATAAATAGTACAATTCTCAAGGCTGTCAATTCAACTAAGTACCTGGGTGTTAAAATTACGAACAACTTCAGTTGGAAAGACCACATAGATAATATTGTGGGGAAGGCGAGCCAAAGGTTGCGTTTCATTGGCAGGACACTTAGAAGATGCAACAAGTCCACTAAAGAGACAGCTTACACTACACTCGTTCGTCTTCTGTTAGAATATTGCTGCGCGGTGTGGGATCCTTACCAGGTGGGATTGGCGGAGGACATCGAAAGGGTGCAAAAAAGGGCAGCTCGTTTTGTATTATCACGTAATAGGGGAGAGAGTGTGGCAGATATGATACGCGAATTGGGATGGAAGTCATTACAGCAAAGACGTTTTTCGTCGCGGCGAGATCTATTTACGAAATTTCAGTCACCAACTTTCTCTTCCGAATGCGAAAATATCTTGTTGAGCGCAACCTACATAGGTAGGAATGATCATCAAAATAAAATAAGAGAAATCAGAGCTCGAACAGAAAGGTTTAGGTGTTCCTTTTCCCGCTCGCTGTTCGGGAGTGGAATGGTAGGGAAATAGTATGATTGTGGTTCGATGAACCCTCTGCCAAACACTTAAATGTGAATTGCAGAGTAATCATGTAGATGTAGAAGTAGATGCTGACTGTCAGTGTTTTACAATAGTGTAGAAACATCGACAATTTTTAACAATTTATCTGTAACAATTAAAAAGGATAATCACTTTTATTTATTGTTTTATATTAACTTAGCTTTAATCACATATGTAAGTCAGACTCTAAGGATTACCACGAGCACGTCCGGCTATTTAAGGACTTGCAAGAGATAGCCCAGTCAGTCATCTGACGCAAATGGTTAACTCCCCACATATTCTGACGCAAACGCAGATCAACAAGTATTCACGAAATCATTTTAAATTTTGGGTTCTTTAGTGACGAGTTTATTTATAGTTTGCCGCTAGCTGTACACAGTTTCTTTTTAATTTTTTATAGATTTGACGGGAATGTCAAACAGCCGAACCCATTAAAGAATTTACGTGAGCATTTGACTGAATAGGCATTATTGTTAACATTTATACATTTCTAAATACACTGACAAAAAATCGCAATACCAAAAGACAATTACTGTAGGATATAGAAATTTCGGAATATATTTGTTTAGGTAACATAATTAAGTGTTTAACATTGCGAGATCACGGGCTAATGTAAACGCAAGATAAGCCATTGCAAATGTGAAATGCTGCTGCATTAATAAGCAGTGTGACCGCCAGAATGTTGCATTCAAGCACGCATGCATGCATTGTATTGTACAGATGCCGGATGCCAGTTTGTGGGATAGAGTTCCACGCCTGTTCCCACTCGTCGGTCAATCAGGGAGGGTTAATGTTGTCTGTGGATGATGCTGGAGTTGTCGTCTGATGATGTCCCATATGTGCTCTACTGGAGACAGCTCTGGTGATCGAGCAGGCCAAGGCAACATGTCGACATACTGTAGAGCACGTTGGGCCACAAAAGCGGTATGTGGACGAGCGTTATCCTGTTGGAAAACGTCCCCTGGAACGCTGTTCATGAATGGCAGCATGACAGGTCGAATCACCAGTCAGGGTGCGTGGGATATCCAGGAAAGTGCTCCTGCTGTCATACGAAATCGTACTTCAGACCATAAATCGAGGTGTAGGTCGAGTGGCTCTACATGCAGACAGATTGGCTGCAGGCCCTCAGCTAGAGCCTCCTTCTAACCAACACTTGGCCATCTCTGGCACCGAGACAGAATCAGCCGTCATCAGAAAACTCAACAGATCTCCGCCCTGCCCTCCAATGAGTTGTCGCTTGACACCACTGACATCGCAAATGGCTTTTGTTTGGGACCAGTGAAACGCTCTGTACAGGGCGTGTGGCACGGAACTGTCCTTGAAGTAACCAATTTGTAAGAGTTTGTGGTCTAGGGGTAGCGTATTTGATTCATAATCAAAAAGTCTTCAGTCCCGGGTTCGATCCCCGCCACTGCCTAAATTTTGATAAATAATCAGCATTGACTGCCGAAGACTTCCGGCATAAGAAGTCAGCCTCATTCTGCCAACGGCCTTGTCAAAGAGGGTGGAGTAGCGGATAGGGGTTCAGGGCACTCTCTTGTCCTAGGGGTGGGAAATTGCCCCTAAGGGCGGAAGAATCAGCAATGATCAACGACATGAGGATGCAGAAGGCAATGGAAACCACTGCATTAAAGACACGTAACGTGTATCCACAGGACATGTGGCCTGTAATTGAAGAAGTGTCATGATGATCTCTCCATTGGCAAAAGATTCCGGAATAGTCCCCCATTCGGATCTCCGGGAGGGGACTGCCAAGGGGGAGGTTACCATGAGAAAAAGATTGAATAATCAACGAATGGATAACGTTCTACGAGTCGGGGCGTGGAATGTCAGAAGCTTGAACGTGGTAGGGAAACTAGAAAATCTGAAAAGGGAAATGCAAAGGCTCAATCTAGTTATAGTAGGGGTCAGTGAAGTGAAGTGGAAGGAAGACAAGGATTTCTGGTCAGATGAGTATCGGGTAATATCAACAGCAGCAGAAAATGATATAACAGGTGTAGAATTCGTTATGAATAGGAAGGTAGGGCAGAGGGTGTGTTACTGTGACTGGGTTGTTCTAATCAGAATCGACAGCAGACCAACACCGACAACGATAGTTCAGGTATACATGCCGACGTCGCAAGCTGAAGATGAACAGATCGAGAAAGTGTATGAGGATATTGAAAGGGTAATGCAGTATGTAAAGGGGGACGAAAATCTAATAGTCATGGGCGACTGGAATGCAGTTGTAGAGGAAGGAGTAGAAGAAAAGGTTACAGGAGAATATGGGCTTGGGACAAGGAATGAAAGAGGAGAAAGACTAATTGAGTTCTGTAACAAGTTTCAGCTGGTAATAGCGAATACCCTGTTCAAGAATCACAAGAGGAGGAGGTATACTTGGAAAAGGCCGGGAGATACGGGAAATTTTCAATTAGATTACATCATGGTCAGACACAGATTCCGAAATCAGATACTGGATTGTAAGGCGTACCCAGGAGCAGATATATACTCGGATCACAATATAGTAGTGATGAAAAGTAGGCTGAAGTTCAAGACATTAGTCAGGAAGAATCAATACGCAAAGAAGTGTGATACGGAAGTACTAAGGAATGACGAGATACGTTTGAAGTTCTCTAACGCTATAGCTACAGCAATAAGGAATAGCGCAGTAGGCAGTACAGTTGAAGAGGAATGGACATCTCTAAAAAGGGCCATCACAGAAGTTGGGAAGGAAAACATAGGTACAAAGAAGGTAGCTACGAAGAAACCATGGGTAACAGAAGAAATACTTCAGTTGATTGATGAAAGGAGGAAGTACAAACATGTTCCGGGAAAATCAGGAATACAGAAATACAAGTCGCTGAGGAATGAAATAAATAGGAAGTGCAGGGAAGCTATGACGAAATGGCTGCAGGAAAAATGTGAAGACATCGAAAAAGATATGATTGTCGGAAGGACAGACTCAGCATACAGGAAAGTCAAAGCAAACTTTGGTGACATTAAAAGTAACGGTGGTAACATTAAGAGTGGAACGGGAATTCCATTGTTAAATGCAGAGGAGAGAGCAGATAGGTGGAAAGGATACATTGAAAGCCTCTATGAGGGTGAAGATTTGTCTGATGTGATAGAAGAGACAGGGGATCCAGTATTAGAATCGGAATTTAAAAGAGCTTTGGAGGACTTACGGTCAAATAAGGCAGAAGGGATAGATAACATTACATCAGAATTTCTAAAATCATTGGGGGAAGTGGCAACAAAACGACTATTCACGTTGGTGTGTCGAATATATGAGTCTGGCGATATACCATCTAACTTTCGGAAAAGCATCATCCACACAATTCGGAAGCCGGCAAGAGCTGACAAGTGCGAGAATTATCGCACAATCAGCTTAACAGCTCATGCATCGAAGCTGCTTACAAGAATAATATACAGAAGAATGGAAAAGAAAATTGAGAATGCTCTAGGAGACGATCAGTTTGACTTTAGGAAAAGTAAAGGGACGAGAGAGGCAATTCTGACGTTACAGCTAATAATGGAAGCAAGGCTAAAGAGAAATCAAGACACTTTCATAGGATTTATCGACCTGGAAAAAGCGTTCGACAATATAAAATGGTGCAAGCTGTTCGAGATTCTGAAAAAAGTAGGGATAAGCTATAGGGAGAGACAGGTCATATACAATATGTACAACAACCAAGAGGGAATAATAAGAGTGGACGATGAAGAACGAAGTGCTCGTATTAAGAAGGGTGTAAGACAAGGCTGTAGCCTCTCGCCCCTACTCTTCAATCTGTACATCGAGGAAGCAATGATAGAAATAAAGGAAAGGTTCAGGAGTGGAATTAAAATACAAGGTGAAAGGATATCAATGATACGATTCGCTGATGACATTGCTATCCTGAGTGAAAGTGAAGAAGAATTAAGTAATCTGCTGAACGGAATGAACAGTCTAATGAGTACACAGTATGGTTTGAGAGTGAATCGGAGAAAGACGAAGGTAATGAGAAGTAGTAGAAACGAGAACAGCGAGAAACTTAACATCAGGATTGATGGTCACGAAGTGAACGAAGTTAAGGAATTCTGCTACCTAGGCAGTAAAATAACCAATGACGGACGGAGCAAGGAGGACATCAAAAGCAGACTCGCTATGGCAAAAAAGGCATTTCTGGCCAAGAGAAGTCTACTAATATCAAATACCGGCCTTAATTTGAGGAAGAAATTTCTGAGGATGTACGTCTGGAGTACAGCATTGTATGGTAGTGAAACATGGACTGTGGGAAAACCGGAACAGAAGAGAATCGAAGCATTTGAGATGTGGTGCTATAGAGGAATGTTGAAAATTAGGTGGACTGATGAGGTAAGGAATGAGGAGTTTCTACGCAGAATCGGAGAGGAAAGGAATATGTGGGAAACACTGATAAGGAGAAGGGACAGGATGATAGGACATCTGCTAAGACATGAGGGAATGACTTCCACGGTACTAGAGGGAGCTGTAAGAGGGCAAAAACTGTAGAGGAAGACAGAGATTGGAATACGTGAAGCAAATAATTGAGGACGTAGGTTGTAAGTGCTACTCTGAGATGAAGAGGTTAGCACAGGAAAGGAATTCGTGGCGGGCCGCATCAAACCAGTCAGTAGACTGTTGAAAAAAAAAAAAAAAAAAAAAAAAAACCCTTACGTTCTGGTGACTACCACTGCCACTAATCGCATATAGCAGCTGCATTCCTGCCACGTCTTTCTGCGGTATCGCAGAACGAACATCTAACTTCTCGTAGCTCTATTACACGGCCTCATTGAAACTCAATAGCGTGCGGTTAATGACATCTTTGTCGGCTTAAAGTCAGTCTTGACTAACATCAACCCACCACTTCCAGTCTCCAAGGCAACTAACGATCACGACCGTTACAGCGTGTGTTTAAGGCAAACCTTATTTGCGTCTCCATAGTGGCGCCTTTAGCACCATTCTTATGCGTCTGGCGTGAAATCTGAATAGGCATTCTTTTTCAGATGTAGATACACTCCTACCAACTTTCATTTGGTAGTACGTAAAATCTATGAATGCTTCAAATAATTCAATACCTTTTCTTGCTGGCAATGCGGGTAATGTAACGGATGATGATAAACAGAAGGCCGAAATTCTAAACCTAGCTTTCAAAACCTCGTTTACGGTAGAGGACTGCAGCACCATTCCCCCTTTCAATTATCGAACAAACGCAAGGATGGCTGACATACTGGTTAGTGTATCTGGGACCGTAAAACAGTTAAGATCCTCAGACGCCAGGAAGGCATCTGGCCCAGACGGTATCCCCGTAAGATTATATGTTGACTGTGCTACAAATATTGCACCATTCTTATCTATCAGAGGTCATTGAAACAGCGGAAAGTTCCACGGGACTGGAAGAATGCCCAGGTCATAGCAATCTATAAAAAGAGTAGAAAATCGGATGCACACAATTACCGGCCAATTTCACTGACATCGATTTGTTGTAGAATCATGGAACACATTTTGTGTTCAGAGACTCTGAGAAGCTCATCTGCAGAAACCAGCACGGTTTTAGGAAACAGCGGTCAAGCGAGACACAGCTGGCCCTCTTTGTGCATGATATACAACAGACTCTAGATATCGGCTCCCAGGTTGATGCCGTATTTCTCGACTTTCGAAAGGCGTTCGACTCAGTTGCGCACTGTCGCTTGCTGCAAAGAGTGCGCGCTTACGATCTTTCCGATGACATATGCGGTTGGATAGAAAGTTTTCTAACAGACAGGGAGCAGTATGTCGTCCTGAACTGGGTGACTTCAACAGAAACAACCGTAACGTCAGGTGTGCCCCAGGGCAGCGTAATAGGTCCGCTGCTTTTTACAATTTACATAAACGATCTGGTTGACAGTATTGATAGTGACTTTAGACTGTTTGCCGATGATGCTGTTGTCTACAGGAAAGTAGTATCACACGAAAGTTGCGAACAAATCGATGAGGATATGCAGAAAATTAATGCGTGGTGTAATGACGGCAGTTATCTCTCAATATTAGTAAGTGTAACCTACTGCGTATAAAAAGGCGAAAATCCCCATTAATGTGCGAGTACAAAATAAATGCCCAGTCTTTGGAAGCGGTAACATCCGTCAAATATCTGGGTGTGGTTGTTCGAAATGATCTAAAATGGAATGATCAGATTACATAAGTAACGGGCAAGGCGAATTCGAGATTGCGTTTTATTGGTGCGATGCAGTCCTCCAACAAAGGAAATTGCTTACAATACGTTAGAGTATTGTTCGTCTGTATGGGATCCTTACCAGTTGGGTCTGATTCAAGAGATTGAGAGGGTCCAAAGAAGAGCGGCAAGATTCGTGACTGGTACATTTAGCCATCGCGAGAGCGTTACAAATCTCATAGAAAGTTTGAAGTGGGACACACTTGCAGACAGAAGACGCGCTAAACAGAAGGGACTGCTCACTAAATTCAGAAATCCGATCTTCGTCGAGGATGTAACGCATAAATTATTACCACCAACTTTCAAATCGCGCCATGATCACCATTCAAAGATAAGGGAAATTAGAGCTCGTACTGAGGCGTTCAGATAGTCGTTTTTCCCTTGCGCGATGCGCGAGTGGAACAGAGGGGAGAAATATGACTTTGGCGCGAATTGTGCCCTCCGCCACACACTGCTTGGTGGCTAGCGGAGTATATATATAGATTTAGATTTGTGTCGCACAACTCCTTGCTGCTTCGAGTTTTTTCCGTTAGTGTACCTGGATCAGATGTTATCTACTGTACAATCTTTGCTGTTGTAATAATTGTTGTGTAAAAATAAATTCAAATTATTACAATAGAGTTTGTACTAACAGATACAGTGGGTGAATAAAAATGTCGGAACACCACAAACACAACATATTACTATGTTCAATACGGTAAAAGAAAACCGTTGGTATTTAAAACAGCTTCCAGTCGTCTCGGAATGGATAAATACACGTTCTCTATAGTCATCAAGGGAAGGTTGTACCATTTTTCCTGCAAAATAATTAACAGTTCAAATAACGGTAACGGAAGTGGACGGCGGTCACCCATCCTTCTCTTCAAAGTAGACCACAAAGATTCAATAATATTGATATCTGGTGACTGGTGGCAATGGAAGTGCGACAATTAATCCTCGTGCTCACAAAACCAGTCCTAGACGATATGAACTGTGTGGGCTGGGGTGCTGCAGTCTTGGAACACGGCATGACCATTGGGGAACAAAAACCGTGTACGATGGGATGGCAGTAATGTGACCTTTCAGAGTAATCGTGGTGCCAATAGAATACCACAATATGGCGGCCCAAATCATCATCGAACCCCCGCCTTGTTTCTTTCTTTTGAAGTAAACTCGGTCAGAAATTGAAAACACAAGACTCTTGCTACCAAATAACTTTCTTGCCACGCCTCACTGTCCAGATTTTATGACTTCGGCATCACGTTTTGAGCTTACTTGTATCCGCATCACAGAGCAGCTTATCCTGCAACTCCATGCATTTGGAGATCCATTCGTGTTGTTTTGGTGCTGGCAGGTTTAGCGAGTGCGATGTATACTTCTGCAGTCGTCGTCGTATTTTCCGTCACAATCGTCTCCGATGACCGAATGTCACAAACACTCAACACGCTTTTGTCCCCGTTGTGAGTTACCGGATGATGTTTCTCCGCTTTCCCCGTACACTGCATAAATCTTCGCTACAGTGCCTCTCGAAACATCAAACACTTCGACTACCTTGGTTACGGAAGCACCCATCATTCGAGGAATAATTTTCCCTCGTTCTAAGTCAGTTAGTTCCGAAATATTGCGGTGCCAACCACACAGAACACTGTTCCGATACATACTGACACTCGCAACGTACTGTGGACGTAGCAAAGGTGCTCTGCGTGGTCAAATCATACAACGCATCCGCGTTTACGTTGAAGCATGCATTTCTCGTCGTGTTTCCTGATTTTTGTCCGATCTCCGTATGTTCAGAATGCTAAGACAACGTACAGCAAGTATGGTACTGATGATAATGAAAATCGAACCGATTTATGAACGTAAAATAGAACGTAAATTTTTTATTGAGGATTCTTACAGGGCAGTAAAAGCAATGCTTCAAAGCGTCGCTTTGCGAAGGAAATAGGTGATCACCTACTATAAACGTGGTAAGTGTGTAGCAGTATTTGACTGCTGGAAGAGTGGACTATTGTTTCAACAGCGTACTAGATTAATAAATATAGCAGATCAGCCGGCAGGATGTTGATGGGCACAAATGAATTTAAGCGGAGTCTGCGATAGCAAACTGTCATTTTCAGTGAATTTCCCGACACGCTGAATTAGAGGTGCTAGCGGTGATGTCCCCAGTGGACTATGGCAAATGGAATGCTCGCTGTCGTGTCTCAAAGGGCAATGACAGTCAGGATCGTACCTGGATCATCACACGAGATGAGCAGCCGTCACTGAGCGGACGACAGCCGCGAACAGCCTGTTTATTACCCTTCCTACCAGGTCAAGGGGGTGCCCTCTTGCAATAGGAGTACCTTTGCACGCACGTTTCGCCTTAGCTCAGGCGCGCTGCAACGTGTTTGTCTACTACCGTAACCAGGTAAGTATGTGCGGGACATGGCAATGAATCTGCGTCTCTCCATAGACGTTATCTTTCCTTATAAATAAGAGTTAATATCATTCGCGTCACTGGAATTGTTATCATACACTTACGAAGGCAACAAAAACGTAACAGGTCATTATGCCGAAAGTGAAGTGAAAGAGAATTAAGTGGCGGTACTGTACCTTAAATGCAAGAGAGGCATTTAAAAAAACGCGCTGAGTAACAACTGCAATCATTGTTTCTCTAATTACACTGTGACACTTTTGTATTCCAAAAAGAGATATCGAAAGAGTAATTATTCAATTCAAACTTAAAGCCGGAGGTAATTTTACGCTCTTTAATTACGATACAGAGCAAAGCACTGGGGAGACCAGTTCAACGGAATGGATAGTGCGATGAGAATAGGTCACAAGATAAACACCAGCAAAAGTAATAGAATGTAGTTGATTTAGACCAGGAGATGTCCAAGAAATTAGATTAAGAAATGAGAATCTGAAAGTTGTAGACGAGGTTTTGCTGTATGAGCAGCGAAATTACTGACGATGACAAATGTAATGATGGCAAATGTAAAGAGGATATAAAAACAGACTTACGATAGCAAGAAAACATTTTTGGAAAAGAGAAAAAGGCCAACGTTAACATCGAGGTTTTGAGAAGTATTTTCTGAACGTTTGTATCTGTAGTGTAACATTACATAGAAGTGAAACGTAGGTGATAAACTGTTCAGACGTGAAGAAACTCGTAGATTTGTAAAGTCGGTGCTACCGAAGAACGCTGAAGGTTAGATTTGTGGGTATGGTGGCTAAAGAAGAGGTGCTGGATCCAATCAGAGAGGAAATAAACGCTTGGCACAACTTGACTAAAAGAAGGGCTCAGTTGATAAGACACATGCAGAGGCATTAAATAGTAGTTAAAATTATTTAGAAACAGTCTTACTGACAGTCGATGCTAACTTCTGACCCGTTTCGGCCTTTTAAATACGGCCCATCATCAGAGTTTGCAGTGTAATAACAAAAGCGTAAGTGCTATGCTTCATAGAGATGCCAGTGATGTAAAAGCGCCCTATAAACTGATGCATCATTACCCATCTGGATGACGGGCGATGTCGCTTGACCCGCTGTGGAGGCCTCAGTCACTGTAAATGATGCTGATGGCTAAACAGCCACAAGTTATATAGGGTAGAGAGAGGACTCTCCAGAGCCTAAGGCATCGCCGTCAGCCAATGGGAATCGACTTACATATCGTTTTGAGCCTTCATTTTTCAATATTTATCTTTTAAATTTAACTAATCAAGAAATGAGTTTCCTTTCATTTATGGTCCATAACCTATGTTGCAGTCAGCCTCTTAAAATGCATAAAAGTTGCTTTAATTCGTTAACTGAAGTCCAGAGCGCCGTCTGTGGGAAATAATTAGCACTATAAGGTCGTTGATTCTATCGCTACTGCTATTTATTCGTAATAAAACCAAATGTATGGCATATTAGTACGAAAATTATACATATTGACTTATTTGTATTAGTAGCTAGTTACTTAAAGTCTTAAAAGCACTAGAAAAAACTAATGTCAAAAACTTATGACACTAAAGATCGCTGTTCTCCAACAGTGTTATACAAAATTATAAATCCAGAATGAGATTATCACTCTGCAGCGGAGTGTGCGCTGATATGAAACTTCCTGGCAGATTAAAACTGTGTGCCCGACCGAGTTCGAGTCTCGGTCGGGCACACAGTTTTAATCTGCCAGGAAGTTTCATATCAGCGCACACTCCGCTGCAGAGTGAAAATCTCATTCTGGAAACATCCCCCAGGCTGTGGCTAAGCCATGTCTCCGCTATATCCTTTCTTTCAGGAGTGCTAGTTCTGCAAGGTTCGCAGGAGAGCTTCTGTAAAGTTTGGAAGGTAGGAGACGAGGTACTGGCAGAAATAAAGCTGGGAGTACCGGGCGTGAGTCGTGCTTCGGCAGCTCAGATGGTAGAGCACTTGCCCGCGAAAGGCAAAGTTCCCGAGTTCGAGTCTCGGTCGGGCACACATTTTTAATCTTCCAGGAAGTTTTAAAATTATAAATAGTAATTAATTTTATAATGGAAGAAAATGCGGGGAATAAGAGTAGTAGAGGAAGACCAAAGCTTGACTAGAATAAACAAGTCCAGGTGGACATTAGGTCACAGTAACTACGCAGAAATGAAGAGACTTATATAGGATAGAACAGCGTGGAGTGTTGCATCATACCAGTCGTCCGGCAGAAGGCCACGAGAAGGAGGGAGCTGTGGTACGGCAGATCACCGGGAGTCACCGAGAATGGCGCGAGCCTCAGCGGGATATTCCGTAGACATCCCGAACTCCACAACAGTGAGGATGTCTCCATTATTAGCAAACTGAGTGGGGCTGGATGGATTTTCTGCAAATCCGAACATTTTACTTCACGGAATATTCAGTGTTTTCCATGAAGTCACTGGAAACTTTCTTTTCTTTAGTTCGTTAGTTTAGCAAATATGATCAAGAGTGTGGCGTCGGTTAGCAGCTGTGAAGGGGCTGGTCCATCAAGGATGCCCGTGGGTGAGAAACAAGTCAGTCATGCTGCTGTTAGACTGACTAAGAAGTTTAAATGCTTAGCAAATTTTGGGAGTTTTTCGGACCTTTCAAAATCCGGAGGTAGGTCGCGGACCATCGTGGACCTTGAACACGGAATTACGAGATGCAGACGCGCGTGACAATGCGGCGACATTAATTGCTGTATCAAAGGCGGATCCCCAGCTCTCAGTATGAGAGTCAAGGCTGGTGCTATCACTCTGGGGCAGTTTTATGTCAAATAAGGGCGCTAATAGTTAGCTAGTCGAACGAAGGACTTGGAGAGGTTTAAAAAGAGGGAATAAACTGTGTTGTTTCCGAGAAAACTGAAGTGTTTTCTTTTGGTGCGACTTTCCGATATTCACCTCTGCGAACTGTAGCCACGAGACTCAATTTTTCTGAGGTTGTCTAGGACGTTGCAAAGAGCCAGTTGGAGGTTGAACAGAGATTGTAAGCGTTGTATGTGGAATTTATCTGAATGCAGACGTATTTCTTCAGGATAAAAATCAGTTGCGACTTTTTAGCCTTGTGTCGCGGTTCAGTGGGATGGTCGCTACTCTTACCATTACACAAACATAGTGGTGCAGAGAGTTCTTTCACGTGCGCTGATTAACACTGCAATTGCCGACAGTGGTGTAATTGCATCACGTAGCGGGATCGCGTGCTTTACAAAGTCCAAGTTCATGTGGATTACGGTTAGGACGCGCTTTCGTGACGTTTCTCCTTCAACAAGAGAATTGTTGGGTGTAGAAACACTAGTCACACTAAAAGGTTATTTATTTGTCACACGACCGGTTTCGGGCTTGCGCCCATCCTCAGGTATTTATACATTCATGTACATGTTTATACTGTTGTAGATAACTGAATAAATACAAAAAATTATTTCTTTTTATTTACTGGTGACTAAACACACCAGTAAATAATTTTTTGTATTTATACATTGATTTCCAACAGTATAAACATGTACATGAATGTATAAACACCTGAGGGTGGGCGCAAGCCAGAAACCGGCCGTGTGACAAATAAAGAGCCTTTTATTGTGGCTGGTAGCCGATATTTTTCTACGCCCTTTAAAGGAACAGTCACGGAGTTCGACAGCATCCACTGTGGATAAAATTAATTTTAGAGAATTGTTGTAATAAGTCTATTAAGAGAACTGGAACCTGTTCATATGTTAATCTCCAGTGCACACGAAACGAAAATGTTGGATGTTGCCAGAGGATAGAGGAAAGGCCTCACTTCGGAAACCATCCAGACACCTGACGGCATTTGAAAATCACTTCCCGCGCAGTCCACGTGTGACAGAATTTGATTGGTCTCTGCATAAATGTAATCCTCATTAGGGAATTGAGCAGGAGCGCCTAGTTTTTCAGTCGCTGCGAAACTACTCTGTACCACGTAGTTTACGAAGAGTTGTCGAGTACCTCCTATGATGACCTGAAGTGACTGTAGGGAAACCCTAAAGCAGTGATGGAACTAGCCGCAATAGTGGCAGCTGTTAGGAATTTCAGGCTTCGCTAGGAAACATGACTCAACGACAGTCTGCGACAATTTGTGTTTCCCCGTATTTGCGGCGCCTGTCTCCGTCGAAAACGTTGTCCGTCCTCCCAAACGACGGTGCAGAATGTCAAGGACGCGGCATTATAGAAACTTGATGCGGCGTCTTCCAGACCTCAGTTATACGGTTCTTTCCCTGTCTCTCTCGTAACGTTCTTGCAGAGCGACTCCATGTAACGAATTTTATCTCTAATTCTGTGTGGCGAAAACGCTGTAGATCCACAAACTTTGCTGACCAGGTTCCAAAGACACATATATTACTTTGCTATTGTTACATCGGTTAATCATTGGGGAAGATTTTACACGAAGTTCAGATGATTTTGAAGTAAGTTCAAATACACTGCAGGCGAAATTTGTTTCCATTCTTTCTTAAACTGGATGACTTCTAGTTGCTGTAGTTTTAGACGAATTGGACTGGTACGCAACATACCCTTTAGTTTATCTCCGAGATGTACGACGGGCTTCGGCTGGGTGCTTTGAGCAGATTAACCGACCAAATCCTCATCATCTTCTTGGAGCAACGACATCCGAATTGGTAGTATTTTAATAAAGATAAGACCAGCTTACAAACTGTTCGCGCAGCATGATAAGCTTGCTGTCGTCCAAATAGTTGTCATTAACACCGCCGTTCCTTTCGTTAGAGACGAAACTAAACGCCCACGACTACATCAGGGAAAATGGCAGTAGCCTACCGTACCCCCATTTAACTACGCTGTTTCCGCAACGCGCTTCGAGGAACACCACTTGCCAGTTATCCACACGAGATCCATAAGAAACGTCCTATTAGTCTTCCAGCGGCCGACAACGGCATCATTTGCACCAGCGTGGGCTCATCGCATATCAGGTTTTGTGATTTGTACTTAGTTCTGTCAACAGCAAAAAATAAAATAAGAAATAAAATGTACTCCCTCTTCTGTGTTTTGTAGGTTTCAATAAACGTCCGATCTTTGTTCAGACGCTGAAGAAAGAAAATTTGCTCTGAATTGCTACTGGAAATATGAGAATGTCACTGAAGTCTGAAGACAGTTTAGAAGGACTTTTCAATGAAATCCCCCAACGCGGGCTATCACTGAATGCATCAAATATAGGTCTGAAGCAACTGGAACTGTTCAAGACACCCAGCGAAAACATTCAGATGTCTATGAGTCTGAGAAAGAAGAACAACTACTGGAAACCGTTCATCGATCCACAAGGAAATCACTGCGACATGTAGCTCTGGAGACAAAAGTCCGTGAAGTCTATCAGCCACTTTATTTTTGAGTGAGCCAATTGATAAAATCACATTTCAAGTTAGCCCACACTCTTAATGAAAATTTTTCTGTTCGAGAGGTACATTTTATAACGGCAGTACGTGGGTAAATGTGCGTAAGACGCAGATTTGCCAAAGTGAAAAAAATGGCTCTGAGCACTATGGGACTTAACATCTATGGTCATCAGTCCCCTAGAACTTAGAACTACTTAAACCTAACTAACCTAAGGACAGCACACAACACCCAGCCATCACGAGGCAGAGAAAATCCCTAACCCCGCCGGGAATCGAACCCGGGAACCCGGGCGTGGGAAGCGAGAACGCTACCGTACGACCACGAGATGCGGGCGGAATGCCAAAGTGAATTGTCTGGAATGATGGGGTTACTTTTAAGTTAAATGGAACAATTAATCAATACGATTGCAAACATTAGGGTCTTTAGAATCCACACGTTGTTGTAGAATACCACTTGAACTGTCCTGGGTTTAAAGTGTGGCATTGAAAAAAAGCGAGAGACTTCGTAGAACGATCCTGATTTAGATTTTCCGTGGTTTTCCTAAATTACTTCGGCAAATTTAGGGGTGATTCCTACCGTAAAGCCGTGGGCGACTATCTGTCCCCTCCTTGTTGTTCTTAAGTTGTGATACCAGTACATGTCCAACGTCCTTGTTAGATGAATAAAACTACTACTACTACTACTACTACTACTACTACGACCATTCTTTTTGACAGCACAATGACTAACTTTATTTAGACTTCGTATGAGGTCCTTGAGACAATACGTTGTAGATACAGGGTGTTTCAAAAATGACCGGTATATTTGAAACGGCAATAAAAACTAAACTAGCAGCGATAGAAATACACCGTTTGTTGCAATATGCTTGGGACAACAGTACATTTTCAGGCAGACAAACTTTCGAAATTACAGTAGTTACAATTTTCAACAACAGATGGCGCTGCGGTCTGGGAAACTCTATAGTACGATATTTTCCACATATCCACCATGCGTAGCAATAATATGGCGTAGTCTCTGAATGAAATTACCCGAAACCTTTGACAACGTGTCTGGCGGAATGGCTTCACATGCAGATGAGATGTACTGCTTCAGCTGTTCAATTGTTTCTGGATTCTGGCGGTACACCGGGTCTTTCAAGTGTCCCCACAGAAAGAAGTCACAGGGGTTCATGTCTGGCGAATAGGGAGGCCAATCCACGCCGCCTCCTGTATGTTTCGGATAGCCCAAAGCAATCACACGATCATCGAAATATTCATTCAGGAAATTAAAGACGTCGGCCGTGCGATGTGGCCAGGCACCATCTTGCATAAACCACGAGGTGTTCGCAGTGTCGTCTAAGGCAGTTTGTACCGCCACAAATTCACGAAGAATGTCCAGATAGCGTGATGCAGTAATCGTTTCGGATCTGAAAAATGGGCCAATGATTCCTTTGGAAGAAATGGCGGCCCAGACCAGTACTTTTTGAGGATGCAGGGACGATGGGACTGCAACATGGGGCTTTTCGGTTCCCCATATGCGTCAGTTCTGTTTATTGACGAAGCCGTCCAGGTAAAAATAAGCTTCGTCAGTAAACCAAATGCTGCCCACATGCATATCGCCGTCATCAATCCTGTGCACTATATCGTTAGCGAATGTCTCTCGTGCAGCAATGGTAGCGGCGCTGAGGGGTTGCCGCATTTGAATTTTGTATGGATAGAGGTGTAAACTCTGGCGCATGAGACGATACATGGACGTTGGCGTCATTTGGACCGCAGCTGCAACTCGGCGAACGGAAACCCGAGGCCGCTGTTGGATCACCTGTTGCACTAGCTGCGCGTTGCCCTCTGTGGTTGCCGTACGCGGTCGCCCTACCTTTCCAGCACGTTCATCCGTCACGTTCCCAGTCCGTTGAAATTTTTCAAACAGATCCTTTATTGTATCGCTTTTCGGTCCTTCGGTTACATTAAACCTCCGTTGAAAACTTCATCTTGTTGCAACAACACTGTGTTCTAGGCGGTGGAATTCCAACACCAGAAAAATCCTCTGTTCTAAGGAATAAACCATGTTGTCCACAGTACACTTGCACGTTGTGAACAGCACACGCTTACAGCAGAAAGACAACGTACAGAATGGCGCACCCACAGACTGCGTTGTCGTCTATATCTTTCACATCACTTGCAGCGCCATCTGTTGTTGAAAATTGTAACTACTGTAATTTCGAAAGTTTGTCCGCCTGAAAATGTGCTGTTGTCCCAAGCATATTGCAACAAACGGTGTATTTTTATCGCTGCTCGTTTAGTTTTTATTGCCGTTTCAAATATACCGGTCATTTTTGAAACACCCTGTATGTTTACTGTAGAAATTTTCTCACAGCGGAATGGCTCACCTTCCCTGCTCCATAACGAAGCAGTTCTTCGTCTTGGAGCTAATTTCATTGATGGATGGGCTGGGGTAAGAAGTTTTACTAAATTCCGCCTGCGTTTTCTTAATTTGATATCCATTGACTTCTTATTATGGAGATACTTACAAGAAAAGACTTATGTAACAAGGCCGGCACCAATCCATGTGCAGGACGAGGAGGAGTTTAAAAGACAGAAGCTTCAAATTCTCGTTCCGCAGTTTCCTGGATGTTATCTTTCAATTGTTCCACGATATCAGCTTTGTCTGGGTAACAACAGTCATTAGTTTGAACATTTTTGAAACAGAAAGGGGTAAAGTTTTGGCAAAATGCCTACAATACATAAAAGTGTATTCTTGAGTTACAGAGCGCTGAAGGCGCACCGTGTACCTTGCAGTTTCGCAGCGTGTCTTATACTGCGCTCGTGCAGTGCGCACTTAAAATCAAACAGTCCTTGTGTGACTTAGCGGTCTAAATGACGGCTAAGCTGCAGAGCTCACCTGCGCACATGATATGATTTAATATTTGAATTTCTCTATTGGTATTTGAGTTTGTTTCTTCTTATATGCCCCTATTAATTTTGCTATAAAGTTTAAAGGAAGTCTGATAATCTGGCAGGAAAATAACGATTCCACATTTTTGTTAGAGACTCTCCGGAATTTGGTCTTTGTGTGGAATTCGTTGCTGAAACTGTACGTTGTTTGCACTGTTCATAACTTAATAGATATTGCGAAAACTCAGGAAGGGGCCCTAATTTTTTATTTAAACAAAATTGTATCACTCAACATGTTATTAATCTTTTGTATGTATTAATAGTCTAAATTGGTCAAATTCAGTTACGCAGTAAGTTAATTCATTGTGGTTAATCTAATTCACTGTAAAATCCCTTTGCAGTCACCCTGGGCGCAAATAGCTCCTGTGATATCCCCTTGGTAAAATAGTCGAATTGTGGGCCCCCGAAATCATGAAACATTACAATTTACGAATCATACTGACAGTAAACACGTCGATGTTGTAACGCACTGCACGTATACAAAAGTTCATCTTACATGGATTAAGATTCGCTGTAAGCTTACTTGCTAGCGCTTGCGAAGGCTCCAAAGCACACTCCATCGACTGCTAACTTGGTTCTCCGCACGGAGCTTCGTGTATTTCCCGTAACAGTCGGTTGTTGTTTCCCTTGTAAGTTTCTCTGAATGGGACCTATTCTAGCCAATCAGGAGTCCTATTGACATCTGAGGTCACAGTCTGCAAGGTGGGGTTCCACAGAGAAAGCTAGTTAACTCACAAAACAGAATGACCACACCCACGGGTTGCTCTGTAATCTTTCTCAAATGATTTTAAAGAAATTGTTTAGTAAAAAATTTTGATCCTCTCCCATTTCATAGCCTTATTCATGAACTTCATCATGATCCGCTTATCATTTCGTTTTTTATCGTAGCTATTGCGATTTTCGGAATTAAGTACCTCACTGCAGGAAATCCGAATAGTTTGCAATGAAAAATAGGGAGCGCTATTAGATTGTGTTTGGTGCCTGTTTGGTCATGCATTGCTGCATATAAAACGTACCTAAAATATTGAATTATTCCCTCAGATTGGGAGGAAATCTACACTGCTTGAAGAAAAAGTGAAGCACTCAGAAAGGGGGGAGTGCACTAAATGATACTTAGTGGGTTTAGGAGGTAAGTGATATTATTGCAGTGATTATGAAACCGAGTCAAATTTAAAACGCACTTGGCAGTATGAGCTCACTTATGTGTATGACAGACAATGTCCAGTGGTCTGGATGTATGCACTGATTCGATTGGGAAGAGTGTCTACATGGACACTCTGCAGATCACACTTAAATGCCTGGCAGAGGGGTCATCGAATCAAGTACACAATATTTCTATTACTCCACTCTCGAACAGGTGGTGGTGGTGGTGGTGGTTAGTGTGTAACGTCCCGTCGACAACGAGGTCATTAGAGACGGAGCGCAAGCTCGGGTTTGGGAAGGATTGGGAAGGAAATCGGCCGTGCCCTTTCAAAGGAACCATCCCGGCATTTGCCTGAAACGATTTAGGGAAATCACGGAAAACCTAAATCAGGATGGCCGGAGACGGGATTGAACCGTCGTCCTCCCGAATGCGAGTCCAGTGTGCTAATCCACTCTCGAACAGCGCGAGGAGAAAACGAACATCTATATCCTTGGGTGCGAGCTCTGATTTCCCTTATTTTCGTTTCTCCCTATGTAGGTCGGCGTCAACAAAACATTTTCGATTTCGGAGGAGAAAGTTGGTGATTGAAATTTCGTAATAAGATACCGCCGAAACGAGAAACGCTTTTGTTTGAATGATGTCCACTCCAAATCCTGTATCACGTTCGTGACACTGTCTCCCCTATTTCTCGATAGTACAAAACATGCTGCACTTCTTTGAACTTCCTCGTTATACTCTGTTAATCGTGTATGGTTAGGATCTGAAAGCGCACGGCAGTTTTACAAAAGAGGACGGACGAGCGTAGTGTAAGCAATTTCTTTACTAGATCTGTTACATTACATTTTCTAAGTGGTCCGTTAACAAAACGCAGTCTTTGGTTCCCTTCCCCATAACATTTTCTACGTGTTCTTTCCAATTTAAGTTGTTAATAATTGTAATTCCTGGGTATTTAGTTGAACTTAGGGACTTAAGATTTGATTGATTTATCGTGAACCCGAAATTTAACGGATTCCTTTTAGCACTCACGTGGATGTCTCACACTTTTCATTATTTGGGATCAACTGCAAATATTTGCATCATACAGATATCTTTTCTAAATCTTTTTGCAACTTTTTTGATCTTCTGATGACTTCACTAGACGATAAATGGCAGCATATCTGGAAACGACCTAAGACGGCTGCTCAAATTGTTCCTCAATCGTTTGTATTGGTAAGGAAGAACAGAGAGCCTATAACATCGCCATGAGGAACGTCAGAAATAATTTCTTTTTACTCGTTGACTTTCCGTCAGTCACTACGAACTGTTACCTTTCTCACAGGAAATCACGAACCGAGTTGCGTAACTAAGACGATATTTAAGAAGTATGCAATTTGATTACAAGACACTTGTGAGGCACTGTCAAAAGCCTTCTGGAAATCTAGATATATGCAATAAATTTGAAATCCCTTCTCAATAGCAGTCAGCACGTGTGAGTAAAGAAGTAGTTGTGTTTTACAAGAACGATGTTTCCTGAAACCGTATTGACTGTGTGTCAATAGACCTTTCTCTTCAAGGTAATTCATAATGTTCGAATATAATATATGTTCAAAATTCTGCTGCATATCGACATTATGATATGCGCCTGTAATGTAGTGGATTACTCCTATTGCCACTATTGAAAGTTAGTGTAACCTGTGCAACTTTCCAGTCTTTGGGTAAGGATCTTTCGTCTAGTCAGCTGTTCAATATGACTGTCAAGCGTGGGGCTACTGCATCAGCATAGAGCTGATAAACAATCTGGACCAGAGACCTTTCCTATATTAAGTGACTGAAACTGCTTCGTTACACCGAGGATATCTACTTTTAAGTTACTCCTGTCATAAAGAAGTTGTATCCTCAACGAGCGGAGCTGGACCACAACTGTTGTAACTAGTCCTTGATATCCCGGATTCTGAATTCCGGCTCTGGGTTGGAGTAAATGTTCAAGCTGGTCCAACACGTTTTCTATCAGAGACATATCTGAGGATCTTGCCGACCATGGGGGTATTTCAACACTATGCAAACTGTTCTCAGAGATACATGCCACGTGTCGGTGAACATTGACTTGTTGAAAAATGGTACCACAGTACTGTTGCACGAGAGGTAGCATATGAGGACGTAAGCAATCACAGCTGTCAATTATAAATTTTCACCAATCACCAGAAATTTTATCTCCACCAAGTTGTATCTCAGTCCTAGGTAATTGCATTGATGAATTAAAGTCACCCAACCCAATTGACATAATCTGCCTCTCTGAACACCATGTGACCACTGGTATAGGAACTAGGCCTAAGCACAATGAGAAACTCAGACAGGAGAGTACTGCAAATGTTAGAATAAGGAAAGGTTCTCATAAAAGTATAATTAAAAATAATGTAAGTATATTTCATCAAAATATTGGGAGTTTAAAGAATAAAGTAGATGAGCTTCTGGTTTGTTTAGAAGATTTAGAAGCTGAGAATGAAATAGATATACTATGCCTGTCTGAGCATCACATTGTTACTGATATGGATAAGGTAAATGTAAGTGGTTATAAGCTCTCCGCACATGTAATGAGAGAAAATATGGAGAAAGGAGGAGTTGCCATATATGTCAAAAGTTACCATTGTGCAAAAAGTATAGAAACAAAAAAGTTTTGTGTAGAGAAACATATAGAAGCATGTGCCTGTGAGCTTAAATTAAATAAAGGCACATTTATAATTGTAACTGTATATAGGTCCCCATCAGGAAATTTTCATCTATTTCTGAAAAATTTGGACTCCTTGTTGTGCTATCTGTCAGACAGGGGGAAGCAAATTATTATTTGTGGGGACTTCAATGTAGATTCTCTGAAAGAGGGTAATAGGAAAAATGACCTTGAAGTATTACTCGGTTCTTTCAATTTGACACCCGTTATTGATTTTCCTACTCGGGTGGTAAAGGATAGCAGCTCACTGATAGATAACTTCTTTATAGACCAAGATAAGTTTAACCAGATAAATGCTCAGCCTGTTGAGAATGGTCTTTCTGATCATGGTGCACAGCTAGTTACAATATATGACATAGCTCCATTCAGCAATACTAAACAGTCCTCCAAAGTAGTACGTTCAGTCAACGATTTAGCAATTGCAAATTTCAGGGAAAGCCTACAGCAGTTAGACTGGGATGAGGTGTACCGTGAACCTGATGCCAATTTAAAATATAATTTATTTCATGACATTTTTGTAAATGCATTTGAAAACTGCTTCCCCAAGAAAATAGTTAAATATACTCGTAAGAAACCTTGTAACAAACCATGGCTTACTAAGGGTATAAAAATATCTTGTAACCGGAAAAGGGAAATGTATCTGACAGCAAGAAAGAGTAGTGACCCAGAAACTATCAAAAATTATAAAAACTACTGTGTTATATTAAGAAAAGTTATTAAAAAATCCAGGAGTATGTGTATCATGTCTGAAATCAGCAACTCTGATAATAAAATTAAAACAATTTGGAATATTATTAAAAGAGAAACAGGCCAACCAAGAGCAGAGGAAGACAGTATTACCATCAAATTGAATGAAAACTTTACGAACAAAAAGTCAGAAGTTGAAAATATTTTTAATAATCATTTTCTAAATGTTGTGGATATAGTAGGATCCAGGTGTTCATTAGAAGATGCTAGGCTGTTAATGGAAGAGGTCATACCTATGCAATTTGATACAATTGAAATCTCACCCACTTCTCCCTCTGAAATTAGGAAAATAATAAACTTGCTTAAAAGCAAAAACTCACATGGAATTGATGGCATTTCCAGCAAAATACTAAAAGCTTGTTCTCAACAGATAAGTAAGATTCTCAGCCACCTGTGTAATAGCTCTCTGGAACAGGGCATTTTCCCTGATAGACTGAAATATGCTATTGTTATACCTTTGCATAAAAAGGGGGATAGATCTGATGTCAACAATTACCGTCCAATCTCCCTTCTAACAGCTTTATCCAAAATTTTTGAGAAAGTAATGTATTCAAGAGTAGCTTCACATATCTGTAAAAATGAAGTACTAACAAAATGTCAGTTTGGTTTCCAGAAAGGTTTTTCAACAGAAAATGCCATATATGCTTTCACCAGTCAAATTTTGAATGATCTGAATAACCGAACACCTCCCATTGGGATTTTTTGTGATCTCTCAAAGGCTTTTGATTGTGTAAATCATGAAATTCTGCTAGACAAGCTCAAGTATTGTGGCATGAGTGGGACAGTGCACAAATGGTTTAATTCGTACCTAACTGGAAGAGTGCAGAAAGTTGAAATAAGTAGTTCTCGTAACATGCAAAGATCAGCACATTCCTCAAACTGGGGAACTATCAAGAATGGGGTTCCACAAGGGTCAGTCTTGGGTCCTTTGTTGTTCTTATTGTATATTAATGACTTGCCATTCTATATTCATGAAGAGGCAAAGTTAGTTCTCTTCGCTGATGATACAAGTATAGTAATCACACCTGAGAAACAAGAATTAACTGATGAAATTGTCAATACTGTCTTTCAGAAAATTACTAAGTGGTTCCTTGTAAACGGACTCTCACTGAATTTTGATAAGACACAGTACATACAGTTCCGTACAGTGAATGGTATGACGCCATTAATAAATATAGACCTTAATCAGAAGCATATAGCTAAGGTAGAATATTCCAAATTTTTTAGGTATGTCCATTGATGAGAGATTAAATTGGAAGAAACACATTGATGATCTGCTGAAACGTTTGAGTTCAGCTACTTATGCAATAAGGGTCATTGCAAATTTTGGTGATAAACATCTTAGTAAATTAGCTTACTACGCCTATTTTCACTCACTGCGTTCATATGGCATCATATTTTGGGGTAATTCATCACTGAGGAATAAAGTATTTATTGCACAAAAGCGTGTAATCAGAATAATAGCTGGAGTCCACCCAAGATCATCCTGCAGACATTTATTTAAGGATCTAGGGATATTCACAGTAGCTTCTCAGTATATATACTCTCTTATGAAATTTGTTATTAACAACCAAACCCAATTCAAAAGTAATAGCAGTGTGCATAACTACAATACTAGGAGAAAGGACGATCTTCACTATTCAAGATTAAATCTAACTTTGGCACAGAAAGGGGTGAATTATACTGGCACTAAAGTCTTTGGTCACTTACCAAATAGTATCAAAAGTCTGACAGATAACCAACAAGTATTTAAGAAGAAATTAAAAGAATTTCTGAATGACAACTCCTTCTACTCCATAGAGGAATTTTTAGATATAAATTAAGAAAAAAAAGAAAAAAAATAAAAAAATAAAAAATAAAGAAAAACAAAAAAACACAAAAAATAAAGTTGTTATATTAACTTAAGTATGTTGTTAAATTAACCTAATTATGTCATGTATTGGAAAATTCGACTCGTTCCACATCATTATGAAATATCGTATTCATGATCCATGGAACTAGTATTAATCTAATCTAATCTAATCTAATCTAAAAGTGTCACGGTGTCCCACAGTTTTGTCTGAGTTCCCTCAGTTACTACCAGCTGTGCCCTGAAGTCATGCTCAATGGCTCCCCACACCACAACGTCAGGAGTAACATCACTCACAATTCAAGTCATTCATCAGCAACCCATGCTTCCCATACCAAATACAGCCATTTGTGTTGTGTTATTAATGGCAGCCTACACATTGGACGGAAATTTCCTTGTCTGGCTACTGCTAATCCCAGACCAATGGTGTGAGATGACTCAGAATATTGCAGGGAGTCCATTACTTGTTCCTGGATGGCAGAGGCAAATGTGATGGGAATGTGATGTTCTCGGTGCCCAATACAGCGATCCTCTATTGTGGTGGTCAGACGTGACAGGCCGAAACATTGATGATGAATATACCTGCTCTCGCAGTCCCACGAAGTCTAACCTTGGGCCTATATAACATCTGAATCCAAAACAATCTGGATATGACACGTTTCGACTAGTATGCCAAATGCAGACCCACAGTGAAGTTTTCGCAAATTCTGTCAGGTGCTCAATGCTACCTCACACAAGTACACAGCATCCCTATGTCCTTGCAGTGTTCACCCAACATCTGACCCTGTGATGATGATGATGATGTTTGTTATGTGGGGCGTTCAACGACGCGGTCATCAGCGCCCCTACAAACTCCCAATTGAAACTTCCTGGCAGATTAAAACTGTGTGCCGGACCGAGACTCGAACTCGGGACCTTTGCCTTTCGCGGGCAAGTGCTCTACCGTCTCACCTACCCAAGCACGACTCACGACCCGTCCTCACAGCTTCAATTCCGCCAGTACCTCGACTCCTACCTTCCAAACTTCACAGAAGCTCTTCTGCGAACCTACGTGTTATCATTCTACACATTCAATACTACATCTGATACCCCCAACTACTATACCTTCAGCTACTGCGCTGCACCTTCGTGTGGATAAAAATGTTATCTATCTTCTTCTTCATTTAGTCATACAGCTGTGGAGTACTCTACCCAGTAACTGCGACTGATCCGAAATCACGAAACTTTCAAGATAAGGGTAAAGCTTTATCTGTTATCAACGGCTTAGGTACCCTTCGGGTTTATCACAGTTTCCTCCTTCAGACCAATAGCGTACCTGTATGTCTCTCATAGTGTCGATACTCTGGAAGCTTTTTCCATCTCTGGGCGTTACCTTTCTTTTTCTTCCACGCCTTTTCTTACTCTAATCCTATAACTTCTCACCTTTCATTCCAGACCATTTAATTTCTTCTCTAGATTTCCGGCCTTCTGTTCCGCTGCCAAACCTTCTTTTTAGTAAACACTATGTGATCAAAAGTATCCGGAGACTCCCAAAAAATACGTTTTTCATATTAGGTGCATTGTGTTGCGACCTACTGCCACACACTCCATATCAGCGACCTCAGTAGTCAGAAGAAATCGTGAAAGAGCAGAATGGGGCGCTCCGCGGAACTCACGGACTTCAAACGTGGTCAGGTGGTTGGGTGTCACTTTTGTCACACGTCTGTACGCGAGATTTCCGCACTCCTAAACATCCCTAGGTCCACTGTTTCCGATGTGATAGTGAAGTGGAAACGTGAAGGGACATGTACAGCACGAAAGCATACATGCCGACCTCATCCGTTTACTGACAGAGAAAGCCGACAGTTGAAGAGGGTCGTAATGTGTAATAGCAGACATCTATCCAGACCATCACACAGGAATTCCAAATTGCATCAGCATCCACTGCAAGTACTATGACAGTTAGGCAGGAGGTGGAAAAACTTGGATTTCACGTCGAGCGGCTGCTCATAAGCCACACATCGTGCCGGTAAAGTCCAAACTACGCCTCGCTTGGTGTAAGGATAGTAGACATGGGACGTTTGAACAGTGGGAAAACGTTGTGTGGAGTGAAGAATCACAGTACACACTGACGATCCAAGAACCTTCTTGCTTACCACTGTTGAAGAGCAATTCGGGGATGGCGATTGCATCTTTCAACACGATCGAGCAACTGTTCTTAATGCACGGCCTGTGGCGGAGTGGTTACACGACAATAAAATCCCTGCAATGGACTGACCTGCACAGAGTCCTGACTTGAGTGCTGTAGAACACCTTTCGGATGTTTTGGAACGCCGAATTCGTGCCAGGCCACACCAACCGACAGCGATACCTCTGCTCAGTGCAGCACTCCGTGAAGAATGGGCTGCCATTCCCCAATAAACCTTCCAGCACCTGATTGAACGTGTGCCTGCGAGGGTGGAAGCTGTCATCAAGGCTAAGGATGGGCCAACACCATATTGAATTCCAGCTTTACCGCTGGAGGTGCCACCAACTTGTAAGTCATTTTCAGCTAGGTGTCCGGATACTTTTGATCACATAGTGTATCACTACTCTATTTGTCGAATATATTAGTCGTATGTTGTGAGAATGTACTTAACACGTGTTAATAGAAGCGACTTCACTATAACAAATGTTCAGAATAATAATAATAACATATTAACCATTGCAATTTTAATTGCAAGCAGAATCTCTAAGGATGTTTGGTTAAATCTAATATTGTGAAAGAACATGACGGCCTTAATCTTGAAAGGTAAAATAAAAGTACATTCTAAAAAGGAGAAGGAGAAGAAGAAGAAAACAAAGAAATCAACGGCGCACCTCGAAGGAACTAGCCGAATAAGGCGGAAATCGGTAGATGCGATGTACACGTACAGACAAACAAATGATTACAATTTCAGAAAAAACTGTATTATTTATTCAAGAGAAAGAGTTTCACAAATTGAGCAAGTCAGTAACGTGTTGATACGCCTGTGGCCCTTATGCAAGCAATTATTCGGCTTGGCTTTGATCGACAAAGTTGTTGAATGTTCTCCGAGGGATGTGCGAAATTATGTTGCTCGTCCGTTGCTATGTCACGACGTTGAGGATATTATAAGAAATCTCTTATCGAGCAAGTTCATCTCCTTTTTGTCACCTGGGCTATATGGGCATATGCCCATTCACACTGAAAACCATTCACTCCTCTAGCAAAACCAAAGTGTGCTCAATATAAATTTCTGTTAATCCTTTCTTTCTTGTAATAAAGTACATTTATCTCATTTTTATGGTAAATGGCAAAATTCGCCTTAGGCCTTCAGCAGACACAGTACAACGCCTATTGAACACAGCGTTTCGGTCCTACGGAGCGCTAGGCTTCTTACTGCACAATGCAATGAGGTAGCAACTGATGTCAACAGAGTTATTTCCAAATACATGCAGGACTCATATATTTGATGTGGAGGTTCTGAGGCTTGAAATCTATTAACGATAAGTTGCATCGAAACAAGCCCTGGTGATAGAGGCTGGTAAGGGGAAGATGCTAATTGTAATCGAAGAAAAAGACTTTCGAAAAAGTGGAGCAGTTTTTTACGTTGAACAGTATTGTCAAATGCAGGTTCGTATAACAACTAAGTAGTAACTAGTTTGAATATTTTTTTAAAAGTCTATTGAACGTCTTTTCAGTGCATTTCAGAAAATGCGTCTATTTCCGATGCACCCAACTGTCCCTAGATCAAGCGCCAATCCAAACAAATCACCATCCTATCCGCCCCATCTTTAACGCTGGGGGGGGGGGGGGGGCAGCTGGATATCATGTTGAGAAGGCACTCGATAAGTACTTGGACAAATATTACAAGCACCCTAACGATTTTTACGTACATAGCTGGAGATAGGTTACTGACAAACTGCAAATTGCAGGAGTTAAATCGCACTTCCAGTGCAGGTATTTTGTCATTTGATGTCTGTAATATATATTCTAATACTCCCACAGAGCAAGCTTTGGACATCATTTCTAGCAGTCTGTCGACTTTGAGCGACAGACCAAAACAAGAAATCGATGAGCTTCTGGCAACAATGAGGACTGTATTGCATTTTAGGTATTTCAGGTTTGAGAACTACTATTACACACAAAAAAAGACGGACTGGCAATCCCTTGGATTTTCGTCTAGCAAATATTTGTATGACTAGTTTCGAGCCGGCCGGTGTGGCCGAGCGGTTCTAGGCGCTTCAATCTGGAACCGCGCGACCGCTACGGTCGCAGGTTCGAATCCTGCATCGGGCATGGATGCGTGTGATGTCCTTAGGTTAGTTGGGTTTAAGTAGGTCTAGGGGACGGATGAGCTCAGATGTTAAGTCCCATAGTGCTCAGAGCCATTTGAACCATTTTTGAACTAGTTTCTAACAAGATGTTATGGAAAATGAAGGCATTAGTGATGAGAGCGATCGGGTTTTGAACGATGTAAATAATCTCCACCCGACGATCCACTTCGTTATGCAGCAGAGTTTGCCAGGCTCACTTCCTTACCTAGATCTTATTATCAAATTGCAGGCTTCTGGCTTTATCTTTGTTTTTAACGAGAACCTACATGCACTCATTCAGTGATTCATTGTACCTCAAACCATCCTCATAAGTACAGTATGGCTGTTGTTATCGCATTCGGGAGGACGACGGTTCAATCCCGCGTCTGGCCATCCTGATTTAGGTTTTCCGTGATTTCCCTAAATCAGTTTAGGCAAATGCCAGGATGGTTCCTTTAATAGTACACGGCCGACTTCCTCTCCTAATCGGATGAGACCGATGACCTTGTTGTTTGGTTTCTTCCCCCAAATCAACAGAACGCAACGCTGCTATTAGAGCTATGGTGAGCAGAATGCATAACGCGGCCATATCCCGTGAAGCCTTTGTCAGAGAATATCAACTTACCCAGGTTATAGAGGTACACAATGGTTACGAGGCTAGCTTTGTTGGTGATATCAAGGGCATTTTAAAGAAGAGAGGTTCGAATCTGAGGCCGGGTAGTATCCATGGCATTACCTTGCAGCCTGTTCTTAAGACCCCCTTGCCCGGCCCATGTTTACCATAGGATCTCCCTTTATGGTAGGATTTTCGAGAGATGCTAGCCCTATAACAAAAAATATTTCTCCAGTATATTTTATTCCCCAGAAGATTGGCCAAAAGTACAGGAATAGGGATCGGTCTCCTGTTTGTAAGTTAAATACATCTGTTGTTTACAATGTTCGTTGTGGGGACTGCCAGAAGACATATTTTGGCCAGACTGGTAGATCTTTTAGTGTGCGTTTCCAAGGGCATGTTAAATTGGTCAGTTTGAAATCCAACATAATAATCACAGCTTCGTCAAGCGGGTCATACAGTTGGCAACCTACACTCCAGTTTATCTATTTTGATTGTCTAAAAGTGAATTTTAATTTCATATACTTCGTGATCTTATTTATTTTTACGCGTATTAATTTTTTCATCATTATATTTACCTTTTCCTCAATGAGAAATTATCTTTTTTTTTTACTATTCCATCTTTGGATACATTGTCTCACTGTTAGGGCGCTCCCCAGTCTTCCGTATTCAAAAATCTCGCTGCGTTTACTTTATGTCGTGGTCTTACCGTAGCTCACTAGCGCCTCCGATAGAATGTCATCTGTCCATGATGTTAGTACACACCCGTCTGCCCTCCACGCCGCACCATTGCAACCACGGCGGGGTGTGAACAAATTATCGGTTGATGTTCCTTCAAGTTATCTAAGTCATTTGCTGTCTCATGATATTAAATTTCTGTTGTGGTTAGGTGTCCCTTAACTTGATATATTTTGTCTGAAAATAATAATAATAATAATAACGTGTCATTAACTATTTAGTGTCCTCGGTTTCATGGATTCCATACGGATACACTTATCGGTTTGTTGTTCAACAAAATGTGTGTGAAATCTTATGGGACTTAACTGGTAAGGTCATCAGTCCCCAAGCTTACACACTACTTAACCTAAATTATCCTAAGGACGAACACACACACCCATGCCCGAGGGAGGACTCGAACCTCCGCCGGGACCGGCCGAAAGTCCAGGACTGCAGCGCCTTAGACCGCTCGGCTAATCCTGCGCGGCTGTTGTTCAACCAATCTTATGGTTTTGTCATTTTTTCACAACGGCGTGAGAGTAAGTGAAACGGGCACGGGAGGTTGATTATTTTGCTCGCTGGAGGCCCCAATTTTGATATTTCCTTATTTATGTCTTTCGATTTCACACATTTTACTTATACATGGTTTTTTATTCGTAGTGTATCACCGCTCTATTCAAACAGATTTCCTGTTTTATTCATTTTGACGACTGCACCTCTTCAGGGGTTTGATTTTTGATTACTAAAGTTAGGGGTGTCTTGCTACGCTGATGTGTTACTGCTGTAAGTACGTTTCAGTTTTGATGTTTCTGTCTGTTTGCATACTTCATATAAGATCTATAAAAATATTTAAAAAAAATGTTTTCTTAAAATTATCGATAATATTTAAATTTTTACAGAAATTTTAAAGGATTTTATAGTATTTTTTTCATATCTCTTACATTAAATCCTTTCCTTCTTATGTTCAAATGTTCAAATATGTGAATTCCTAAGGAGCCAAACTGCTTAGGTCATAGGTCCTTAGACTTACACACTACTTAAAGCAAGTTATGCTAAGAGCAACACACAAACCAATGGCCGAGAGAGGACTCGAACCTCCGGAGGGGGTTCACCTGAGATTGCTATTTAATGCAGCGAAACCGATTATGACAATGACGAAATCACCAATTAGTGCTTGCTTGGGGTTGATTTTACTTCAATTCATGATGAAATTTAACGGTCTTGGCTGTCCGCATTACAAAGTTCTCTCTGTTCAGTGACGAGCCCTTTCTCCAACTGAGCCCCAATGACCAGCCAAGACGAGTCTGGAGACTCCGCGGACAGCTTTTTGATACCAACCTGTATATCACCCGCCATAAGGCCCGGAAATCAGCAGTGATGGTATCTGGCGCCATTTCATCTCATTTCTGGTTGTCATCCGCGGCGTCCATACAGCAGAGCGGTACGTCAACAATATTCTACGCCCCGTTTTGCTGCCCCTCGTGGCACCCTCGGTTTACATTTCAGCAAGATAATGCCCACCCGCACACGGTGACAGTCTCTACTGCTTGTCTTCGTGCTCGCCAAATCCTACCTTGGCCAGCAAGATCGCCGAATCGTTTCCCAGTTGAGAATGTTTGGAGCATTGTGGGCAGGGGCCTCCAACCAGGTCGGGATTTTGACAATCTAAAGCATCAATTGGACAGAATTTCGCACGATATCCCTCGGAATGACATCCAGCAACTAAGTCAATCATTTTATGATAATGTAATCATTTGTTTGTCTGTACATGCACATCACATATACCGATTTCCTTCCCATCCGGATAATTCCTTAGAGTTGCGTAGTTTTTTGTCTTAGAGTGTACAAACAAAGACACGAACTGCGTTATGTTGGCTCTTTATTATCTTCACCTCCAGTAGGTAGCGACAGCGACCAGAGATGTTGCTCGTCGCTACGACAGATGCCGCCTCCAGCTGCCAGAGGTGGAACAGGTATGTAACGTGGGTCGCGCCTCTCGCATTGGTGAAAGGCTGTCCGAGCTGCCAGTAATTGCTTGTTCCGTGCTGTACGAAGTGCTGAGAATGTCGTAATACTAATGTGCGCACAAGAACTCTGTTTTGTTTCAGGACTCTCTGGTTTACGCTGTTGGTAAACTTGCAGCACGCAGCTTTGTTTACAGTTTACATTTTCGTACTGGAAGTGGTCACACAAGTGGTGACGAGGTGTTACTCTTATCATCAAATCTCACTATGCGCCAATACTATGGATTCGAAGTTTCTTGAACTTTGGCAACTAAAGCTGTCACCACAGCAACAGCAACAACATTAGGAACAAGAAAAACTGCGACAATAACAGTATGCTGCTATCCAATGATTCTGGTCCCAACAACTGCAGTATCAGTCGGCGGTCACAGTAACAACCCAGCACCGTTCGCCTGCTTTGACTACGCTTCGGAGAGCTGGGAGGTAAACCTTCGATTTTTTGAGCTGCTTTGTTTGCTTATAGCATTTGTGTTAGTCAAGGTAGTGTTTGGTCTTTTCTTCTAGCAGTCGTCTCTGCGAAGTGGTGCAAAACTTGCGACCACTCTCTGACCATGGCGATTTATATTTCACTAAATTATCCACTCTGGTAACAGAATACTATGGTCATTAGAAGCAGATTGTTGCAGTTAGACTACAGTTTAGTCAGTGTCCTACACAACAACACAGTCTTAAGCCAGATGGGCTCTAGCTTCTTCTACAGTTCCCTATGTTTCAGCTTTTGCACGCAAAAGGACATAACTTTTCTCTCGACCTCAATGCCCAATTCACTGCAAATATTTTACACTTTTATTTAATCTAAAAACTGTTTAAGCCTTTTACCAGCAAAGGCTGAAATTTGAAATTCGAAGTATGTCAATACTTCGGAATTCTCGAACTGTAAAGATGCCCTGTCCTACCTACCCATTGGTTCCAGTGTAGATCTCATTCGCCAGGAAATGATTTTCATTGCGCTAGATCAGAAACTTTAAGAAATGCTGGGTGAATTCTTGCTGAAAGGAAGTATGTTGCCCCATTGTTTTCCAACGAGCCGGTTCTGTGGTACGTTTTGTCAGGAGTGGAGCGATATTAACCTTGGCCACTGGCAACTGTCAATGCCGGTCAGTCATCCCCCCTCGCACTTCTGCCGTGCAGCCCACAGGCGCTCCATGCTTCACATTGAGGGATAACAACACGAATGAAGACGTCAGCACAGCGGCACATATACTGTCGCAGTAGTGACGCTGCGACTGGACTTGTATGAAACTCCCGTTGTGACAGTTCACTAAACCACATGGCCCCAGCACAACTTTTCTCTCGGTGGCAATTAGCAGACCACACACGAGAGTACACATTGATTTTTCTTTGGCATTTCAGGGAGCTATATGTCTGCTGGTGGTGAACGGTCTCTCCAACATCCCCTTTATGGCATAGATGTCGTCAAAGTCCATCCATGCTATCATATGTACCCTCTCTACCTTTTATGCCATGAGGGAGTGACATGCAGACATATGTCTAACAACAGTCCCCAGTTTACATCATCACAGTTTGAGGCCTCCTATCACCACACGACATTGAGCACCTGACCACTGCCTCCTTCTGTCCAACCTCCAACACAGAGAGCGAGTGAACTGTCAGGACATTTAGAGCTCAAATGTGTTAGGCTCTGCTGGCGACATTGAGCGAGGAAGCGTTCCACAGCTTCCTCTACGCACACTGGGACAGTCTTGCCAAAATGTTGCCTGGGTGCAGACATCGAACCATGCTAGACCTGCCTCAACTGCAGCGAGCGCAGTTTAAGTATCGGTCCGCCTACCTGCGGAGTGCTTGTTTCAGGGCGCACCCATTTGTACGGCACCTGGGGTGGACCCAGGAGGTCACTGCAAGCCACAGGGGCGTGAGCTGTTCGACGTCGCGGCCAGTTATGACGTCTTATGAGCTCCTCCACCAACACCAACTCGCACCGCAACTACGGCAGCACTGTCTCTCCGTTGCCACCTCCGACACTACGGCAGACACTCACCAAGCCACTTGCCATAACCCTGCGCCATACTCTCGCTGGTACACCCTGCATCCCTGTTACCCACTGCTAAATAGCCAAATTAATAAACCGCAGTCTGACAGCTGTTGAATGTGGACCCAGTCTTCTAGCTCCAGTTGTACTAAACAACAATATGTCTCCATCATGCTGCCAAATTCACTGACCCCGCAGTACCGGGCTATCAGAATTGGCCAATCCAGACAAAGCTATACTGCTGACCCTCTTGGTGGAGAACTCAGTCGTGCTTCCGCTTCCATGCCGGCAACAGCACAAACTTGGCCATTATCGGACCTACGTGCCGAGGGAGGAGGGATTTAGTATCCAGGCCAAACACTACGTTGACTGACACAAATGCTATAAGCAAACAAAGCAGCTCAAAAAATCGAAGGTTTACCTCCCAGCTCTCCGAAGCGGCTATCGATAGTGACTCAGAGACGCTACACCTCGCTATACACCCACTGTCTCCAGTAGCAAGAGGCGGAACTGGTGTGTCAGGTGGACTGCGTCTCCCGCACAAGTTCAGGCCGGCCCGAGGCCAATAAGGACTTGTTCCATGCTGTATGGGTGCTCAGTATCTCGTCATATCGCTATGCATTGAAACACGTATGTAACGTAGCAGCGATGGTGAGGCATGATAAAATCTTTGACCAGAGAGCCTTTTATCGTGGTTAGTCTGCGCTTGACCGCGCGAGTGTTACGAGCAGTACTCTGTCAGTAGTCGTTGCGTCTAGTAGTCGGTAGTAGTCGTGCGGTACAGTTGCGAGCAGTCTGTCAGTGGGCAGTCTGTGAGCAGTGCAGTATGTCGGTAGTAGCAGCCCAGTGCAGTTGTGTGTGAGGAGTCGGCGGGCGTCGACATGGCATTCTGGTCAAGATACAGGACGAGGTATATTATTTTTAAATGCGCTCAGCTAATAATGTAAATTAACTGTAACTAATTTGTGCAATAATCGCCCCAATAATAATTTTTGATTTCAAAGCAATTTTTACAAAAGAACCTTTTAATTGAATCAACGATCTCCTTCCATTTCGTTTAAAGAAAAGTTTCAGAAAAATTTCAAAAAAAAAAAAAATATATTATTTGCAATGCATTTCCTCCAAGCCGTGGCCAACAATAAGAGCAGAAACCTGACATGCAGTTATACTGAGGTAAGAAATTAATTCTGATTTTTGCACAGGGCCAAAGACCGATATTTCCGTTTAATTGAATTTTCATTGTCACTGAAGTTTCATCAGCATTGAATTGTCTCTCATTATTTTCGTGTGAGCTTACACCTTGAGTCAGATTGCGATTCTCATTTTCATTGTCATTGAATTCAATTGCTAGGGAGGTTACGTTTGGCTCCCATTTATTAGTTCTGTCTTTTAAATTTTTGTGGAAAGGTTACACTTAGCTCAATGATCATTAGCAGTCTTAAATAATATTCTTGTAAAATTTTTGTGTGGAGGTTACACTTGGCGACACCCAGTCCAGGATCGAATTTCGTTGAGAGTCTTTTGAAAAACAGTCAGATATCTGCTCTTATTTGCTTAAGTATAATTAGGATTTGGCGCTACGCTTTTACTAATCTTGTGACTTTCTTTCTACAGATCAACGGCAATTCTTTGCTCTGTTGTATTTGTGTTTGTTGCCTTTTGCATTTTTGCTTATTTGTTTTGTGAATAATTGTGACTATTGTAAAAATGCCGCGAAATACTGTGAATAGTGTATCGCGAGGTATTGTGAACGAAATTACCGACTTAAACAGCGTGACCGATAGTAATTGTGACACGCAGTGTAGTGATAACAATCCTGCGTTCACTGAGAATCAATGCATTCCAACCACTAGTGATGACTTTTACCTTAATAATGAACAAACGAACTCAATTGTCTCTTCTGTTAATTTGACGACAATTGATGACGCGGGGCGTTCTGTTGTAATGAGCGCTGGCCAGCTTAACACACCCGGTTTGGAAAATTCAAGTGACGAACAGACAAATTTTTCTAATGAAAATGAACAGGATACCCAAAGTAGGACGGATTTATTTAATTCCGAAATAGTGTCTGACAGTGTACATCCGACTGATAAACGTTTTTGTAAATTGCAGAATGACCAAATGGTCACACAAAGCGCGACAATTGCAGGTACACCACTAAACAGCACAGAGAATATAAACGCTAATTTTGACTTGGTACGAATTATGAGAAGTTTGCTACAACAGCAAAGTGAGAAAATGGACAACAATTACAAACAACTTAGTGTAGATATCAAACAACTAGATAACAATTCCAAACAACAGAGTGAAGATTTCAAACAACAATTTAGTGAACAGGATAAAAAATTTAATAAAATTAATGAGAAACTTGACAGTAATGACGAAAATCTCAAACAACTTAATGAACAGGTCAAACAAGATAACGAAAAACTCAAACAACACTTAAATGAAAAATTAGACGACAATTCCAGACAGCTTAGTGAACAAATTAGAGCCGTTGCCGCGCAGTGCCATGACACTAAGGAACAGTTGCGCGAGGAAATTGAGGCTTGTTCAAGGAAAAATAGCGAAGAAATTAAGTGTGTTGCGCAAGAATTAAGGGAAATGCAAACAGCCGCAACAGAAACACTTACAGCGGAAATTAGTACAGTCGCTAAACAATGCACTGAAAAAGCTACACAATTACGCGACGAGTTTAAAGCAATGACAGCAGAACTTTCGCGCACAATGGACGCAAAGATAGACGCGAAATTCGAACAGCAGAACACTCAGATTGACGAACGCTTTAATCTTCACATACAAAACAGTGATACGCGTTTCCGCAAATTTATTCAGGATCAAAACAAAGTAAAACGACAAGTCATGGAAACAATCACTGCACAAAGACAAGAAGACAAACGTAAATTGTTCGCGAAAGCGAAGACGTATGTAGACAATAATATTACTACAGTGTCCGACAAAATTAATACCATTGAACAGTTGAACGCGGAATTACGTAATGAAATTTCTGATCTTAAATCAAAAACAGATACACACACAGTAAATATTCAAACAGTGACCGACAGACTCGAACAATTAGAACTAACACAGGATTCAGATGTCGTCAAAACTGACGCTAAAAAACTGAATGAAACTACTCGTAAATTGCAAAAACAGATTAATGCCTCTGACACTAAAACCGATGAGCAGGTAAAAATACTGACTGAAAAATGTGATGAATTGGCCAGTCGTATTGACGTTATAGAAAGTAGTAGTGACAATAAGTCAGACGATACTGCACCGGTTTCATTTAATCAAACACCTGAATTTCAAAATTTACAGCAGACAATTAATGAAATCGATTCGTCCAATAACACGTTGCGTAGAAAATTGTCGAGTTTGCAACAAGAAGTAACAGAGATGAAAAGTATTTCAGTTAACAACACATCACAGCAGACGTCACTTTGCGAACATCTGTCAGACTCGCGCAACGCGTATAATTTGGGTAATCTACAGAGAGTACGGGACTTAGATTCCGAAAAACCACAGTTCAATAGATTCTCTTACAATCCTGAACCTGTTCCATCACACAGAGACGATAATTTTGATTACAAACATTTTCTGTCAGTGAGAAAGTTTAAAGTGTTTAAAAACGACAGAACACAGATTCACCCACTGGATTGGATACAACAGTTTAGCTTTGCTTTTCCACCGACTTGGCCTGTTACGCATAAACTTGAATTTATTTGCAGCTTTTTGGAAGGCGAACCGGCCACTCGTATGAGACCGATCGCGAGACAATGTTACTCGGTAGAGGAATTTCAGAATGCTTTTCTGTCAGCGTACTGGTCGAAGACGACACAGCGTGGAATTAAAGATCAGCTAATTAGTTTACCAAATTATGAGAACTCCAATTTTCCCAGTGTCACGCAATTTTTTGAGCATATGGTCCAACAGAACCAGTACCTAAGTGAACCGTACAGTGAATCCGCACTTATACAATTATGCATCTCTAAATTACCACGGTCATTACGAGTGTCACTTCTAACGGGACAGCAAAAGGAAAACATTTCAGCATTCAGAGATCTTTTACAGCTCTTGGAAGTACAACAATCTGATTATTCTTTTGTAAACAAAAATTTTTCTTATAATAACCAAGGTCAACAAAAGTACAGCAATTATGATCAGACACGTAATTTCAATAGGAAAGATAACAGACGCTTTAGAAACGACAACTACCAGAACTTTGGTAACAGACAAAATTCTAATTATCAATATCGTCAAAATTTTCAGCAACAGGAACCACACTTTAGTAACAATAGAGGTGTTTCACAACAATAACATCAAAACCAGCCGGTTAGCATACCTAACCAACAATGGAATGCACAAGGTCAACCCGGCTTTAATGTTCCACCGCGTACACGCATAGTCCCAGATCCAACAAATAATAACGCACGGCAGCAAGGAAACAACTAAGTACAAAGAAGACAGTATTTCAATTCCTATCGCAATGCACCATATAGGAATGACTTTCACGACAGACGTAAAAACGATGAGCACAATTATCAGCGTACATCTAACAACAGTCGGTCATACCAACAGCAGAATTATCCGCAAGAACCTATTCTCATGAATGAACCCGACAGTAGGTATCATCCAGAGCGTAACACGTCTGGAAGAAGTAATCGAACTGTTCAAATAGTAGAAATGCCACAGCATCCTCCTGATAATAATAACACGATAGAATCTGACTAGATACTGTACAGATCGCATCTTCCAATAACACAAGCACTACCTTTGACACGCAAAATGTTGTTCACGAAAATGTAATTACTTTTGACGATATCAGAGACACTCTTTTACAGGAAAGACCTGTCGTTCAGAAATCCATTTCACATCCTGTTATCGAAATTAAAATTGGTTCATCGAAATTCTCAGCAGTAATTGATTCCGGCTCACCGATATCAGTAATAAATGAAGAAACTTTTAACGAGTGTAACAAAGAGAATACTTATCCGACATTACCTTTAGGCAAAACCAAAGTGAAGGGAGCAGTATCGAGTAAAGGAGTAGACGTTAAATTACAGACGCATTTATCATTTTGTATCGCAGGTCACACATTTCACTCAAATTTTTGGATAGTTCCTTTATTGACGACAGACGTAATTTTAGGTACTAATTTTCTCGTACAACACGATGCAGTGGTTGATTTTCAAAATTCTTATTTAATGCTAAAGGACGAAAATGTACAATTGGCTTTAGAGTTTCAGTATCTATTGTCTGCGGAAAAACAAACAATTAACCGCACAGAGTTCATTTCCGCAACACGCAACATAGACTGTAATTCTGCATTGTTCACAGATACGTACGTACACAACTATAATACTCCAGACGAAGCTGACTACGACGTAATACAGATGATTTCTGATAAGGTTAAAGAGAGCAGTGCAAATACAGACGACGAACGCACGCAGTTACACAAAATTCTTTTACAGCAAGCTCCAGTTTTTGACAATGTTCCTGGTACTATGTCCGGCTTTATGTATGAATTTCAAGTCAAACAGCACGACACATTTAAAGCAAAGCATTATCCCATTCCATATATTCACAGAGAACAAGTTAAAAAAGAATTGCAGGATATGCTTGATCAAGGAATTATAGAACCGGCAGTTAGTCCGTACATAAACCCGCTACATATTGTTAAGAAAAAAGATGGCTCACTTCGCCTTGTACTTGATTCACGTCACATTAATGACATTATTATTAATGAAACAGATCGACCACAGACACTAGAGGAACTTTTACAGAAATTTCACGGTACAGCTATTTATTCTACACTAGATTTGAAATCGGGATTTTGGCAAATTCAACTTCATTCGAATTGTAGAAAATATACAGCTTTTCCTTGTTTTGGCGACTGCTATCAATTTTGCAAATTACCATTCGGCTTAACTATTTCTTCAGCAGCCTTTATTCGCGGTTTGAACACAATACTTCCGACAGAACTTAAGGACAGAATTACGACGTATGTAGACGACATTCTTATCGCAGAAGCTAACTGGTCTGAACACAATCTGATTCTTGAACAACTGTTACAAACTTTTCGTGCACAAGGACTTACAGTTAATCTTAGTAAATCGCACTTTGGCAAAACTTCTATAAAATTTCTTGGACACGTAATTTCAGCAGAAGGCATTGCACCTGATCCGGAAAAACTTCAAGCTCTACGTGACATTACTGTTCCTACGACAAAGAAGCAATTACGCAGTTTTTTGGGCTTAATTAACTTTTTTCGTAAATTTATTCATCACTCCGCTTTAGACACACCCAGGTTATGCCAATTAACAGGTAAAAACAGTATTTGGTCATGGGATAAGCAAGCACACTCTGAGTTCGTGAACCTGAAACATGCTTTGTTGAATGCTCCACTTTTATCGCACCCAGATCTTACTAGAAATTTTTCCACCGACAGTTCTAACACCGCTTTAGGCGTACATATTTTCCAGGAAATTGAAGAAGATGGTTCAACAGTAATTAAAAACATCGCATTTGCAAGTCGCATTCTGTCACCTGCTGAACGAAATTATTCCGTTACTGAATTGGAAACACTATGTGTTGTATGGGCTTTTACGAGATTTAGGCATTTTCTTTATGGCAGACATACCACAGTTTACACAGATCACAGAGCGATACAATTTTTACTTTCGGCTAAATTCACTCACGACAGGTTGAGTAGATGGAAACTATATTTACAGGAATTTAATTTTACAATAGTTCACATTCCCGGTACACAAAATGTTATAGCAGACGCACTATCGCGTTCTCTGAGCAACAATCAGCAAGACGTAGCAACCAACTTCTGCAAAGCAAATTTCAGCGTTATGTACATCCAACAAGTAGCATTTGAAAATTTTATTTCGTCGTCATTACAGGACATAGCACGAGAACAAAATAAAGACAACGTGTGGAAAGAAATTAAACACCTTTGGCAAGATAAGAATAATGTTACGATTAGAAACCATTACACTGTACGCAATGACATTCTGTTTCGCCGCTCTCATCCTGACAGCAACAATTGGTTATTATGCATTCCTGACGAACTGGTTAACAAACTAATCTGGTACACTCATTTAAGTTACGCACATTACGGAGCACGAAAATGTTTTCTTATACTGAGACAGAACTGTTATTTTACGAACATGGAAAAACGTATACGACGAGTTTTAGCGTCTTGTAAAATTTGCCAGAAAGCTAAATCAGACACCACTTCACATATTCCTCCTTTATATCCCATTGTACCTGTTAAATTAAAACATATTGCCGCAGTAGACATTTTTGGTCCGATTCCGAGAACTAACAGAGGTTTTTGCTACATCTTTGTCGCTGTTGAGCTCACTTCAAAATTTGTTACTTTCACTCCGTTACGCAAAGCTACTGCTAAAACTGTTTCGAAAGCATTTGTAAAACATTTTCTATTTCATGTAGGGCATGTGATGAAAGTAATTTCCGATAATGGATCTCAATTTCGTTCTGGCATATGGACACGCATGTTACGAGCTAGAAACATTTCTCCGATTTATATATCCAAGTACCATGCTTCTTCGAACCCTTGTGAACGGTTAATGAAAGAAATTGGTAAGCTGTGTCGAATATACTGCCACAAAAGACACATTAATTGGGATACACACATACTCTCATTCCAAGATGTAATTAATTCCATTCCAAATGAATCCACTATGCTATCTCCGTCTGTTATACTGAAAAACGTTGAACCACCAAACAAAATTAAAGAATTAGTAAACTTCCCTAAATGTCGTCGACTAAGACACCACGAAATAATTGACATTGCGCTGAACAACATCAAACGTGCCGCAGAGGGCCGGAGAAGACAGCAAAAACAGGTTTGTACACGCCGCGACTTTCACATTGGACAGAAAATATTAGTACGTACACACTATTTATCCAGCAAATTGAAAGGTAAGTGCAGTAAATTTGAACTTCTATACGCAGGTCCATATCGGATTCGCAGCATTCCTCATCCCAATGTTGTACACGTCGAAACTTTGAGAACCAGAAAATCGAAAGGCAACCACCATTGGTCAAATATTAAACCCTTTATTGAATGAAGACACTGTATGATTCAACACACTATGATGCCATTTACTTATGCAATTATATTCACATGACTAATTATTGATGATTATCGTATTTTTCTTAGCAAGTGCCCGACAAGGTAAGGTTAGCAGGTCGCTTTTCTTGTCGTTACACATCAGACCATGCACATTTTCCATTTTTTTGTGTATATGATTGTATTCCAGTTTTGTTTATATGCACTGTGAAATAGTTAAGATATAACACACACCAGTTGACTTTGACATTTTTGTTGCCCTATGATATCTCAACATCGTGACTGTTTTACATTTTTCTTTTTGCTGCTGCATTGTGATATTCTCTGTACATTTTGCCTCTGAACACTGTCAATGTCTTTGACATATTACGTTTTCTGTCATGTTATGCTGTATGGTTAATTATGTCACCATAAACCAGTCATTATTTAGTGGGTATATGATTTAAATGCAAGACAATCTTTGTTCATCAATTTCAGAAAGAAATGATGCGTGTAAGAAATAAATTCAACAGAAATGGGAATTTCACCTACGGAATAAACGAAAGAAGATGCAATAACTTTATGAGGAAGAGTAAATGGAGCAGGATTAACAAGCATTAACAAGAATATACTATACTCATCATAGAATAGCAGTCTTAACTAATTTTTCTTTCAGAATACAAGGCGACTGATGCACGCTGTCAGACAGAACTACACATCTTAGTTTTAGTGATGAAATATGCTAGAGATAAGGAATAGTTGTATAATGAGTAATGAAGTGATTTTTTTGCAGATGATAATGAATGCTGATGAATAATGATGAAGGATATGCTGTTATGAATAATGAAGTTTTTCTTTATAGGTGATGATAATAATGAAGTTATGATAATATGGATAATGAAGTGATTGATAATGAAGTTTTTTCTTTACAGATGAGGATAATGTTGAAGTTATGTATTTATGCTATGTAGTTATTTAAGTATTTGTTGCAGTTCGCTTTGACAGCAGGTGTTATATTGCATAGTAGGATGACGGAAAGTTTTGGAAAGGACAGCTATGGAACACATTTTTTATACACATTTCACTACCTGTTAATTCGAAGTTCACTACTTTTCAGCATAGTATGCGTTTCTTCTTTCAGCTCAATAATCCATTTTGTATTTTTTTTTCCAGGAGAAGCTTTGCATGATACTTACTAAACCTGTTACTTATTATACCTGTTCTAGTACTTGCATTTTTATTTTTTTTACCCATTTGTGTCTATCATTTATAAATGTGATCACATATACTGCCTTGTTACATAACCTTGCTACAGTTGACTCATGACAAATGACGTTACCTATCCTCATTTGCAGCAATAGATCAAAAGCAAATAGTGTTAGGCCTCAGCAAATAATTATCGATCCCAACGCAATGCATTGCTAACAAAAAAAATGTATTACCAGTCCCACATAATGTCACTAGTTTATGATAATTCTGAATAATACTGAATGAGGAACACTGTTTATTGTAATGAGACTACTTATAATGCCCGTGATTATTAGTGCTATGATTGTAATTAGCTGATTTTTAATAATGACTTCTTAATGATCTGAATAATACTGAATGAGGAACAATGTTTATTGTAATGAGACTACTTATAATGCCCGTGATTATTAATTTTATGACTGTAATTAACTGATTCTTAATAATGACTTCTTAATGATCTGAATAATACTGAATGAGGAACAATGTTTTATACTATTCGATACTTGATGGCCACTGAGTGCCAATAATTAGTGTCACTTAATGAATTATGTTATTAGTTATGCCATTAATTAGCTCTTGTTTTCAATGTTGACTTTTCATATTTTGGCAAATGGCCAATGAGTGCCAATAATTTGTATCACTCAATGTATTATGTTAATGCTAGGCCAATAATTGACTCTCCTTTTCAATTAAGACGTCTGATGAACATTATTCTGTCATACTAAATATGCTTTGTAACTGGCCAAGGACTGCCACTGTTTATTGTAATACGATTACCCATGATGCCAATAATTTAATTTTATGAACATTATTCTGTAATACTAAATACATGGTACAGAAATGTTCAATAACTAGGCTATGAATGCCGCAAACTACTACTGTAATTCTCAATATTATGTGACTTAATGTCCTTCATCTTATGAGCTAACTACCCTGAATTACTGCAATATCCATTTGTCCTGTCCATCCTCCTGATCATGGAGCACTATATTTGGTTTTTGCACCAATTCTACGTTGGTGTGCCTTGTAAGAGCGTGGTGTTGACACGACATGCTGTCCACCACCGTGAGCGATGAAGACGTTATTATGGTCGCAATGTTTGGTGTACCTAGTGTACTGCCCAAAATGAAAACATGGAACATTACTACGACAGTTCAGTGTCTTGGCTACGCTGATAAATTCTGATGGGAATAGAACTTCAAATTGTGTTACTTGGTGTTGTACTTCTGTGGAAAGATATGGACTTTCAGAACAGCTGTGTGCAATCTAAATTGCTACAACCATGATGCAATCCTTCCCTTTCCTATCCTAATTCTTGTCACATAGTGAAAATCATTTTTTGCTAACATCATTTATGTTCATGGGTTATACATTTTTTTGATTCGCTGAACGACATGATTTTTTGCCATTATGTTTATTTATTGCGAAAATGCTAAAGACATTTTTTCGATTTGTTCTGAAGTACAGTATATGTGCACTCTTGTCTTTTATATTGTATATACATTTTTATTTTGATGATATGTTCTGAACTACAGTGCATGTGCACTTATGTGTTAATATGTTTTCTACTGAACTTCAGTGCCTGTGCACTTTTCTCATTTTTCAATATGATTTGTACTCATTCTGTATACCTTTTATGATTGCCTGATATGTTCATTACTTCAGTGCATATGCACTTATGTCATTTGTTACTCATTGTATATACATTTCGTCATTTGCTGATATGCCCTCAACTGCAGTGCATGTGCACTCATATCACTTGTCAACATGATTTTTTGCCATTCTGTTTATTTGTTCCGAAAATGCTAAAGAAGTTTTTCAGTGCGTGTGCACTTTGTTATCTGTCAAATAATTTGTATATACATTTTTCTGATTTGCTACTATGTTTTGTACTCATATCTTGTCTTTGTCTGAAATGTTTTGTACTCAGTGCGTGTGCACCACATTTAACTTATGTACTACATTAGAATATTCTGTAAATTGTAAAAATTTCTTGCGATGGCAAGTCCAAATGACTCACCATCGCTGCCAAATTTTTGCCCCCCCCAGTGGAGGGTTATGAAACACGTATGTAACGTAGCAGCGATGGTGAGGCATGATAAACTCTTTGACCAGAGAGCCTTTTATCGTGGTTAGTCTGCGCTTGACCGCGCGAGTGTTACGAGCAGTACTCTGTCAGTAGTCGTTGCGTCTAGTAGTCGGTAGTAGTCGTGTGGTACAGTTGCGAGCAGTCTGTCAGTGGGCAGTCTGTGAGCAGTGCAGTATGTCAGTAGTAGCAGCCCAGTGCAGTTGTGTGTGAGGAGTCGGCGGGCGTCGACATGGCATTCTGGTCAAGATACAGGACGAGGTATATTATTTTTAAATGCGCTCAGCTAATAATGTAAATTAACTGTAACTAATTTGTGCAATAATCGCCCCAATAATAATTTTTGATTTCAAAGCAATTTTTACAAAAGAACCTTTTAATTGAATCAACGATCTCCTTCCATTTCGTTTAAAGAAAAGTTTCAGAAAAATTTCAAAAAAAAAAAATATATTATTTGCAATGCATTTCCTCCAAGCCGTGGCCAACAATAAGAGCAGAAACCTGACATGCAGTTATACTGAGGTAAGAAATTAATTCTGATTTTTGCACAGGGCCAAAGACCGATATTTCCGTTTAATTGAATTTTCATTGTCACTGAAGTTTCATCAGCATTGAATTGTCTCTCATTATTTTCGTGTGAGTTTACACCTTGAGTCAGATTGCGATTCTCATTTTCATTGTCATTGAATTCAATTGCTAGGGATGTTACGTTTGGCTCCCATTTATTATTTCTGTCTTTTAAATTTTTGTGGAAAGGTTACACTTAGCTCAATGATCATTAGCAGTCTTAAATAATATTCTTGTAAAATTTTTGTGGGGAGGTTACAGCATACAACGACTCTGCTGTGTTTCTGGACTCTCTAGTTTTCACCATTGATATATAATAACTGGAAGCTTACAACAACTCTTTCCCTGTTTACGATTTAGATTTCAATAACGGGGTTGGACAGAAAAGGATCAGATTTGGAAGTGACCAGAAAAAAATGATTGTATTTAATACAAAAAAATGACGTATGTCAGGTTGTTCTAAGTTACTTTTGCAGTTTCTATGGCATCTTTACTTGTTTAATTGTGTAAGTTACTGAGCCACGCCATCTCTTACCTATTGCGCGTTGCCCAGCAACTGCTTCGCGTGAGACTCCCGATAGGACTTGTGGGCGACTTCCGAGCCTTTTACAGGTACACCGGGCTCGCCGAAAGGGGTCTCTGTCTGGCAGTCAAGAAGGAAGGTTCCAGCTGGCAACAGGTGTGTAGAGTCCATTCCAAGCAGACAAGCTGAGTGGGCTCCTCCAGGGCAGTGCAGGGCACACCGTCGGGTCGCAGTGCGTGAAGCATTCACCGCCTGGAGCAGCCCCTGTTCGGAAACTTCCAAGAATGATTGCCTCTCGAAGTCGCGGGGTCCAAACGATACATATCGAACGTGCGATCCTCAATCGATCACGCGACTCTGGTGGCGGGCGTTATGATAAATTATTTGTGATCGTCATTTTTATCTGTTTTCCGTCGTTCCCTTAGTTGCTCTGAGTTACTCACCTCCGCGAATCAATGGCAAAAAGGGAACTGTTCCCATAGCGTACACACCACATGGACTTTCACATGATAACAACACCGACAACGAGTAAGGTAAGTCGTCTGCTTCGTAGTTACAAGTATTTTGGTAGCGCTCTTCTTTTGTCGTTGCTATAATGACCACCGTAAAGATACTCATAACGCCCGCCACCAGAATCGCTTGATAGATTTAGGATCGCATGGTCAATATGTGTCCTAGTTCATGAACCACGGGCAACGTATGAGTGGCCAAGTAAGTGGTCCCGACAGTCGGGATACCAGTTACTTAGGAATAAGGCTGGGCATCTCGGACATATTCTGAGTCGTGGTCACCTTTGTGCTCATACGGCAAGGACTACCAAATCCACCGGTTAGTCCCTCAGCCGTTAGGGGGAAAACTCAATGGATCTCGGGGCAAGTAAGGCTAGCAACCTGCTTCCCTAGTACTTTAAATATGATGCTGGCAACAATCAGAGCAAAATGCCTTGGACCTTTGGAGGTGACAGAATCCCACCTCTAACTGACAAACCAGGGACTCCTAAGATACGACTCGGCAAACAAATGGTAATGAGATGGGGAGCTGTTAATATCAATGGGGGCTACTCTGGGAAGAAGGTAGAGCTGGCAGAGGCTGCAAGTAAGATGGGGCTGGACGTTTTAGCTGTTAGTGACTTTCGGGTAAGGGGCGAGAAAGAAAAGGAAGTGGGAGAATACAAGGTCTACCTGTCAGGAGCCAAAGCAGGAATAGCACAATGGGGTGTAGGGCTTTACATCAGGAAAGAAATGGAACCCAGCGTAGTTGCAATAAGGTATGTAAACGAACGACTGATGTGGATAGATTTGACAGTGTCTAGCAAGAAAATTAGGATTGTGTCAGTATATTCGCATTGTGAAGGGACAGATCAAGATAAGATGGACAGTTTTTATGAGGCACTCAGTGATGTAGTTGTTAAAGGACAAGGACAGTGTTCTGCTCATGGGTGATTTTAACGACAAGATTGGAAATCGAACAGAAGGGTATGAATAGGTTATGGGTAAATTTGGAGAGGATATGGAGGCCAACAGGAACGGGAAACAACTCTTGGATTTCTGTGCCAGTATGGGCTTAGTAATCACAAACTCCTTTTTTAAACATAAGAACATTCACCGGTATACTTGGGAAGGCAGCGGAACCAGATCTGTCATTGACTATATAATAACAGATCAGGAATTCAGGAAGGCTGTGAGGGACACACGTTTATTCAGGGGATTCTTTGATGACACTGATCATTATTTAATCTGCAGTGAAATTGGGATTGTGAGGCCGAAAGTGCAGGAGGTCAGGTCCATATGTAGGAGGATAAGAGTGGAGAAACTTCAGGATAAGGAAATCAGGCGCAAGTACATAACAGCGATCTCAGAAAGGTACCAGTTAGTTGAATGTAGTCAATTACAGTCATTGGAAAAGGAATGGACAAGGTACAGGGACACAGTACTAGAAGTGGCTAAAGAATGTCTTGGAACAGTAGTGTGTAAAAGTAGAATGAAGCAAACAGCTTGGTGGAATGATACAGTCAAGGCAGCCTGTAAAAGGAAAAAGAAGGCGTATCAAAAATGGCTACATACCAGAACCCAGGTAGACAGAGAAAGTTATGTTGAAGAAAGAAACAAAGACAAACAGATAATTGCAGCATCCAAGACGAAATCGTGGGAAGACTTTGGAAACAGGTTGGAGACTATGGGTCAAGCTGCTGGAAAACCATTCTGGAGTGTAATTATCAGTCTTTGAAAGGGAGGTAAGAAGGAAATGACAAGTATTTTGGACAGGTCAGGAAAACTGCTGGTGAATCCTGTGGATGCCTTGGGCAGATGGAGGGAATATTTTGAAGAGTTGCTCAATGTAGGTGAAAATGCGATCAGTAATGTTTCAGATTTCGAGGTAGAATGGGATAGGAATGATGATGGAAATAGGATAACATTTGAGGAAGTGGAAAAAATGGTCAATAGATTGCAGTGCAATAAAGCGGCTGGGGTGGATGAAATTAAGTCGGAACTCATCAAATACAGTGGAATGTCAGGTCTTAAATGGCTACACATTAATTGAAATGGCCTGGGAGTTGGGACAGGTTCCATCAGACTGGACAAAAGCAGTAATCACACCAATCTTTAAACATGGAAACAGAAAAGATTGTAATAACTACAGAGGTATCTCTTTAATCAGCGTTGTGGGTAAAATCTTCTCACGTATTGTTGAAAGGAAAGTGCGAGTATTAGTTGAGGACCAATTGGATGAAAATCAGTGTGGGTTTAGGCCTCTTAGAGGTTGTCAGGACCAGATCTTTAGCTTACGGCAAATAATGGAGAAGTGTTATGAGTGGAACAGGGAATTGTATCTATGCTTTATAGATCTAGAAAAGGCAATTGACCGGGTTCCTAGGAGGAAGTTATTGTCTGTTCTACAAGATTATGGAATAGGAGGTAAACTTTTGCAAGCAATTAAAGGTCTTTACATGGATAGTCAGGCAGCAGTTAGAGTTGACGGTAAATTGAGTTCATGGTTCAGAGTAGTTTCAGCGGTAAGACAAGGCTGCAACCTGTCTCCACTGTTGTTCATATTATTTATGGATCATATGTTGAAAACAATAGACTGGCTGGGTGAGATTAAGATATGTGAACACAAAATAAGCAGTCTTGCATATGCGGATGACTTAGTTGTGACGGCAGATTCGATTGAAAGTTTGCAAAGTAATATTTCATAGCTAGATCAGAAATGTACCGACTATGGTATGAAGATTAGCATCTCCAAAACGAAAGTAATGTCAGTGGGAAAGAAATATAAACGGATTGAGTGCCAAATAGGAGGAACAAAGTTAGAACAGGTGGACGGTTTCAAGTACTTAGGATGCATATTCTCACAGGATGGCAACATAGTGAAAGAACTGGAAGCGAGGTGTAGCAAAGCTAATGCAGTGAGCGCTCAGCTACGATCTACTCTCTTCTGCAAGAAGGAAGTCAGTACCAAGACTAAGTTATCTGTGCACCGTTCAATCTTTCGACCAACTTTGTTGTATGGGAGCGAAAGCTGGGTGGATTCAGGTTACCTTATCAACAAGGTTGAGGTTACGGACATGAAAGTAGCTAGGATGATTGCAGGTACTAGTAGATGGGAACAATGGCAGGAGGGTGTCCACAATGAGGAAATCAAAGAAAAACTGGGAATGATGTAGCAGTCAGGGCGAACAGGCTTAGATGGTGGGGTCATGTTACACGCATGGGAGAAGCAAGGTTACCCAAGAGACTCATGGATTAGGCAGTAGAGGGTAGGAGGAGTCGGGGCAGACCGAGGAGAAGGTACCTGGATTCGGTTAAGAATGATTTTGAAGGAATAGGTTTAACATCAGAAGAGGCACCAATGTTAGCACTGAATAGGGGATCATGGAGGAACTGTATAAGGGGGGCTATGCTCCAGATTGAACGCTGAAAGGCATAATCAGTCTTAAATGATGATGATGATGATGATGGTCAATATGTATAGTTTGGACTCCGCGACTTCGAGAGGCAATCATTCTTGGAAGTTTCCCCCCGTTCAATCAAAAGGAACTGAACATGGTGAGCAGTTTACAGAAAATTTGCTGTTGCCATGCGCCGTGCGCTGCGGAGTCGAATTTATCGTGTAGTCTAGTGTGGTTTAGTGTTGCTTGTTAGAACTTCAGTCCTTATTGGTCTCCAGTCTGTTTCTTACTTGTTGTCTGTTATTGGCGCCGGCAGACTTGAAAGAGTTGATTATTTAATTGTTTGGTGTTAAACTGCATCCGCCAATTAATTTGTTCTTGTTATCGTGGGTCACAAATATTATTGTCGCTATACTTAAAATGGCCATTTATTTGAATACCGGGCTCTGTGGGCAGAACAGATCTGAGTGGCACAGCTGGTGTGAACTTGCTCGTTACGTGCGTCTACTTTTAAGATTTTTGTTAAGTGAGTATTGTAACGTATCCTAGTAGACGCTGCACCCTTTGCTTGATTCTATTCGATTATGGTTCCGTCATCAGCACCGTTTCTTGTAAGTTTCAACCTAGCTATATTACCCTTGAACCAGGTTTTAAAGGACTTACTGTTGTTTGTTTGTTATTCAAGGGTTAATAACTATTAACGTCGAATAAAGGCATTATTGCTTAGTTTATTTTTATTTTTGGGTTGAAGTTATTTGATGGTATTGTGAATGTTTATTGCCAAAATGTTTCTGGGCGTGGACAAACGCAATGTGTAATCCTGTGAAATTCTGTAGAGACGCCCGCTTCTGTGGACTGGTTATTGTGCGTTTGTTAAATGTGTTCTATTTATATGTTTTATAAGTACCAGTAACTGCGCTATTTGGCCAGCATCCTGTAGAACGGAGCGTCCAGTACTGTGAAATGGTGCCGGGTTGGAGTCCTGCCTACACATGATTGAAAGAGGACGTTATTAGGACACCTGCTGGAATTTATGGTTGCATTGTAAACTGTTGGGCAATCATTTGTATCCTGTTACTTAATGAGTGAAGTGGTGGTTTATTTTAATGAATTTGTTATTGTTCCAATGATGATTAGTTGACCGTCTAGCCATATCACTCCCCAAGCTCCTAGCGCTGGCCATTGCAGTTACTTACTTGATATTAGTATGTGTTAACGCGTTATACTGTTGAAGGTTCAACTTCTTGGCAGTCGAGTTAAAAATGGACGAGCAAGGGTGAAGACTATCAGTTCATTGTTTTCGTAACTGGCCCAGTGCACTACCTGTAGTAATAACTTTCTGTATTATCTACATTTACACTTACATCTACATCCATACTCCATAAGCCACCTGACGGTGTGTGGCGGAGGGTACCTTGAGTACCTCTATCGTTTCTCCCTTCTATTCCAGTCTCTTACTGATAGTGGAAAGAACGATTGTCGATATGCCTCTGTGTGGGCTCTAATCTCTCTGATTTTATCCTCATGGCCTCTTCGCGAGATATACGTACGAGGGAGCAATGTACTGCTTGACTTCTCGGTGAAGGTATGTTCTCGAAACTTCAACAAAAGCCCGTACCGAGATACTGAGCGTTTCTCCTGCAGAGTCTTCCACTGGAGTTTATCTATCATCTCCGAAATGCTTTCGCGATTACTAAATGATTCTGTAACGAAGCGCGCTGCTCTCCGTTGGATCTTCTCTATCTCTTCTGTCAACCCTATCTGGTACGGATCCCACACCGGTGAGCAGTATTCAAGCAGTGGGCGAATAAGTGTACCGTAACCTATTACCTTTGTTTTCGGACTGCATTTTCTTAGGATTTTTCCAATGAATCTTAGTCTGGCATCTGCTTTACCGACGAATAATTTTGTATGGTCATTCCATTTTAGATCACTCCTAATGCCTACTCACAGATAATTTATGGAATTAACTGCTGCCAGTTATATGGTTATTATGGTTATTGTAATGGTGCTGTGTGGATCTCAAATCTATTTTATTCAATTATTCTTTAATTATAAAACTGGTATGCAAAGAACAGCTTATTTTAGATAACAATGTGGCGGATGAATTTGTAAGGATAACAGTTTTAATACCTATTATCTCACCGGGAGAGACTTAAGACATCGTTAATGACGAATCGCCTGTGGCATCGGGACGTTATTTCATTAGGTGCATCTACATCCTCTGTGATCCGTTCCCTACATTTAGTAGAAAGTGTCTTCCAGAAGAGTACTAAACATGGTACCTTCGAGACTACGCTGAGCGAGGTGGATAACCATCGTTCCGAACTAGAAGCATATTTCAGAATGTTCGAATTTCTGACGGATGGGAAAGGATTCGTCTTCTTGACTGTTGACTGAATATTACAGATCATCTTATTAATGAAAGCGTTGTTTTAATGTCTGCATAATGCCAAAAATGTGAAGATAATCACAAATTGCTACCGACCTGGAACCTGGGTAGAGTGCAAGTAATCCCTAAAACGGAATTTCGAACAGTAAAAAGATATACTTCGCAAATCTTTATTCTGACACAGTACCTTGAAGGCCGTTTCCAAAATGTAAAATTACAGGTGTCATCGCCACCAGCTTGACTGCTGCGTATCATTCAGTCACCGTGCTCAGTGTGTGATCGATGACGAAGCAATTCAAGCTGATTAAATTTCTTCGATGTCGCCTTGGGAACACAATATTTTTCATAGAATTTCAAGATCAGCGTCTGACATAGAAACCATCAGAATGACCTAACCTGAGGCAGTCCACTTGCACTGCCTGATCAAAAGTATACGGACAGCACTTTGTGGACATTAAATTGGGATCTATCCACCCTTCGCTTTTATGATGGCGTGAACTTTGCTGGGGACGCTTTCAACGAGGTGTCTGAATGTCTGTGGAGGGGTGGCAGCCCATTCTTGCTCAATAGCGTTCTTCGCCAGGAGTTCGCCAAACCCAAACCCTTCTATCGGAGTGCCACGGGGTATGGCGTGATTCACCACCCACCGGAATGCTCGACGATTCCTGTTCGTCAGGACATAAGGTTTGCCAGGTCTTTTTGTTTAGTTGTGGCTGTTCCTTCGCTCTTCCACTTCACATTCAAATCATCTGAATTTGACTGATGGATTAGATACTGAGATGACATCAAATGACCAGTCCACTTTAGAAGGCACTGTTACTACTTCTCTACTAACAACACAACACTCCTCGCCTCCTTTTATATTGGTGTGCCCACCTCTGCTTACTTCTTGTGATCAGTTCCTCATGACGTAATTTTGCATTACACAGGGGTGTTCCGATAATATTAATCAAATAGTGTTCACAAACAACCAGACTTTCAAGGAATTTTATCTGAAATGAGGACTGCACAGAGTATTTTTAAACACTAGAATAATTTCTGTCTGCTGCCCAAGAGGAACTGAGCAGTTATGCACCACTGGCCGCTAAAATTGCTACACCACGAATATGACGCGAAATTTAACCGACCGAAGACGATGCTGTGACATGCAAATGATTAGCTATTCAGAGCATTCACACAAGGTTGGCGCCGGTGGCGACACCCACAATGTGCTGACATGAGGAACGTTTCCAACCGATTTCTCATACACAAACAGTAGCTGACGGGCGTTGCCTGGTGAAACGTTGTTGTGATGCCTTGTGCAAGGAGGGGGAAATGCGTACCATCACGTTTCCGACTTTAATAAAGGTCGGATTGTAGGCTATCGCGATTGCGGTTTATCGTATCGCGACACTGCTGCTCGCGTTGGTCGAGATCCAATGACTGTTAGCAGAATATGGAATCTATGGGTTCAGGAGGGTAATATGGAACGTCGTGCTGGATCCCAACGGCCTCGTATCACTAGCAGTCGAGATGACAGGCATCTTATCCGCATGACTGTAACGGATCGTGTAGCCACGTCTCGATCCCTGAGTCAACAGATGGGGACGTTAGCAAGACAACAACCATCCGCACGAACAGTTTGACGACGTTTGCAGCAGCATGCACTATCAGCTCGGAGACCATGGCTGCGGTTACCCTTGACGCTGCATCACAGACAGGAGCGCCTGCGATGGTGTACTCAACGACGAACCTGGGTGCACGAATGGCAAAACGTAATTTTTTCGGATGAATCCAGGTTCTGTTTGCAGCATCATGATGGTCGCATCCGTGTTTGGTGACATCGCGGTGAACGCACATTGGAAGCGTGTATTCGTCATCGCCATACTGGCGTATCACCCGGCGTGCCGTTGGTTGCACGTCTCGGTAACCTCTTGTTTGCATTGACGGCACTTTGAACAGCGGACGTTACATTTCAGATGTGTTACGACCCGTGGCTCTACCCTTCATTCGATCCCTGCGAAACCCTACATTTCAGCAGGATAACGCACGACCGCATGTTGCAGGTCCTGTACGGGCCTTTCTGGATACAGAAAATGTTCGACTGCTGCCCTGGCCAGTACATTCTCCAGATCTCTCAGTGGTGGCCGAGCAACTGGCTCGTCACAATACGCCAGTCACTACTCTTGATGAACTGTGGTATCGTGTTGAACCTGCATGGGCAGCAGTACCTGTACACGCCATCCAAGCTCTGTGTGACTCAATGCCAAGGCGTATCAAGGCCGTTATTACGGCCAGAGGTGGTTGTTCTGGGTACTGATTTCTCCGGATCTATGCACCCAAATTGCGTGAAAATATGATCACATGTCAGTTCTAGTATAATATATTTGTCCAATGAATACCCGTTTATCATCTGCATTTCTTCTTGGTGTAGCAATTTTGACGGCCAGTAGTGTAAACTGAATTCTGCTACTATCAGTGTCTGTGTGCCTTCCACGTAAAGAATAACAGTGTGTCTAAAAACGTTCATGTTGTCGGGGGAAAGCGTGTTTTTGGATCACTGTCTCACAAAGAATTAATGAAGTGTAACTCTGGACCGGATTATTACGAAGCAGAAGGAATGTACGAACGCTAAGTTTAATGTTTGTGCTAGTGTCAATATTCTTCGCAAACTTTCAGATAACAACCAGGAAATAAAAATGTGGAAATGGCGGTACAAAACCAAAGTGTTTCATGCTAACGCTGCGGAATATACGTGTGCTTTCCACTTCAAATAGGGCCATGACGAACAGACAGGGGTACTGAACGTGCCGTGTCCGCTTATTACAGGACGCTTCTCACCAACCAAGTCACTTCAACGCACATGTGACTGGTATGGAGGGGAGAGGCAGGATGCCTACTGAGATTTTTACCGGTTATGCGGGTAACACACTGCCGAGCAGCGGTTGACATTCTGGAGAACTTCCCTGTATTCTACAGAAGATGCGCTCGTCCGAAAGACAATATTCAGCTCTGTGCACTCAGGGGAGTTTCCACCTCATTCACTCACTGCAGATATCCAGATTCTTCGAAACCTTCAATAAAGAGGCCACGAGGAATATTAGTCCTCACGGAAATCGTTCAGAAGCTTGCGCTCTGTATTTAGATGACACAATAAAAACATAAAAAGTGGGGAATCTTCCGGAAATTTACTCGTTCCGAAGATGGGGACTGACAGAAGCAGACGTCGGATCAGCCGACGAGTTGTCCAGAATGTCCTATTAAGCATATACTGGAGGTCTTGGTAGGTCGCCTATAAACCAACGTCGATACGACGTCACGAAGAAACTAACGAGGAATGCCAAGGATATCCCAAAACTCGTTAGTATTTGTATAGCACACACCTGGTGAACAAGTTTTATGAAACAGGGTTGGTACGGAACAGATCTTTTAGAAGACCACTAAGAGGTGTTTGGGATGAAAACCCTAACTCTCTGTTTCGTAGGTTCGTCGTCAGTATTGAAAGCTCACCACAACGCCACTCAGACGAGAATGACTCTAATAATAGTATGCACCAGATCAAAGTGTTAATAACCAGCATCCACACTAACTTCTGTTGCGTATTTTAAGTGATCAACTAGATTCACCAAACAAGCATTTTTTCATGGAAGTAATTTGTTCATTGACTAACCATCATATTTTCGGGGATGCCGACTGTCTCAACACACATCACTGGCTGCCAGACAGTCCTCATTCACTTATTAGTTCATGTGAAGCCAACATGTCATGTCTATTTCTTTTCTCTCACAACGGAAAAATGCAGGATGCCACTTGCCTTAACGTACTGCAAGAGGGTTAATTTTCATGCTTCCTGACTGGGAAGGCACCTTTCCTACATGGTTTCTGTACGGACATCTCCTTCCGGTTAAAGCGCTGATGCGAGGCAGCACATAAGTAAAAGGTTTCCCGAACATTTGATTGAACAGCGAGTCTCAGCAGAGTGGCCTATGAGGAGCACTCAACAACCTCCACTCAAATGTTATTAAATGATTAGCAGTGTATGCATTATGCATATATGAAGGTGGCTTGTACTTTTTGATTTAGTGCTTAAATGTTGCATGAGAAACACACAAAATGTAACCCAAGGACTAAACTGTGGACCTTAAAAATTTGTCACGTTTTGCCAGTAAACTTATGTCACTACAATATTTTTGAGGGTGCAATGGCAATGAATGCCCAGTCAACGGCGAGAATCACTCTTGTCCTTTTTCAAGGGAAGTAGTCTGGTTTTTGGCTTTAGAGATTTAAGGAAACCAAGGAAATACTAAAACTTGTTGACCAACCGCGGATCGGAAAAGCCATCCTCCAGAATACGAATCCACTGTGGTCACTGCACCCGTTCTTTCGGTTTAAATGCTTTTGTAAGGCTGTAAAACATGTCATGAACTGTGTTTGTAAATGTCGACGAACAATTTGTTCCTCCGTTTTGTCTCTTTCGTCATCTACGGTTACGGGGTAACCTGCGTTACTATCTTATTATTTCCTTGTGTTAGACTTGGCTAATACCCTAGAAAGCGTACTTAAAAGGCGACTTCCTCTTATAGCCCTGGTGGGTAATGTGTCGCTGTACATGTTGTCAATAACTATTTCTTCTTATGCACAAAAATGGATTTTCATACACATGGACTGTAGGTATTTTTTCGAATATTAGATATTTATTGGTGATGACAACCAGACACATTATTATAAAATAAATAAATACTCAAATATTATTAAATGATTAGCAGTGTATGCATTATGCATATATAAAGGTGGCTTGTACTTTTTGATTTAGTGCTTAAATGTTGCATGAGAAACACAAAAAATGTAATGATACATAAATGGTAATTGATACATAAATATTACATTGATAAATTAATTCACTGTAAAAGGTATGAGAAAAATGTTAGTCTGACGAAATATTGAAGATGATGCACTTTGGTACTTGTCATGTCCTCCAACACACAGTTTTGTTACCCTGAGTACTGTTTTCATCAGAGGTACTAAGATCTGTTAACCAGTGAGGATGGTATGAATTGTATTATGAAGCAAAACTGCCTTTAAGTGTCGATATATAAAAATTCATGGTACACGAGATGTAAAAAATGAAAAAAACCTCATATCTGCAATGAGGAGTATTGGAAGGAATGGACAGAATCTGGGTCTATAGATGAGGTAAAGTACGTAATTTTTGGCTTCACACAAATCTCTCTACCCATTTAGAATAACTACTACGTTTTGGATATCTCGGATTGGTTTATTTTTAAACCCAATCACTGCTGTTGAAAAAGCTTATATACAAACTGGAAGATATATAAACCACTTTGGTGCTGATTATGGTTGCATGAAACCTACTGCAGCTTGACACCAACCCTCCAAGAAAAAAGTTTGACTACTTATTGATTAGTTACAGAAACAATATAAGGATATTCTCCAATAGTAGGGTTTATGATCTACCGTGCATCCACGGAAGTTTGTTAGACAGTGGGGATTTCTTTGAACATTCCCTTTTAACTTTCGGTGTATAGTACACCAGTGACATATGTTGTGGAAACAACTTACAGTACTGTTTCCGTACGTAAACTACATGTTATATTTTTTCGAAGGACTTTGAATCTTATAGTGTTACATTTTGTAACAGGTAGAGAAACACTGGATTGGATCACTGGTAGCTTATACACGTATCAATTATTATGCGATGGAACAGTGGACAACACTTTCTTCCATATCAGTAGCAAAATTATCGACAGAATGACAGCACATATACTGAACGGCATTCTAAGAGAAGTGTGGGCGCCATATTTAGCACCTTTTGCAACTGTTGCGTAATTTCTATTTTGTGAGGGTTGGTTATCGGTATGTAGGTCCATGAAGTTTGTGTTGTCAGAACTTAAATGAACGGTTGATTTATGTTTTGATGTCGAACTCCAGCTGTCGCAGTCATAAAGATATTATTTACCCAACGCCTAATGATGAAACCACTCGGCAAAATGTAAAGTCGTGTGATATTATTCCGGCAAACAGATCCTGACGGACAGTCTTACTCATCTGCTCGAGAAAGGTTTGCTTCTTCGAGTGAATGGCACTTGTTCTTCGTTAAAGTCTGGAGTGGTATGTCCTATGAATAGCCGTTTGAGTACTGATGAATGTTACAGGTGCATCTTCTAGCACTGTCAATGGCGATGATGAAGAGAAGAAGGAGGGGGAGGGGGAACGCAGAAGCGGAATATAGATACTGATCACACAAGGTGCGACATAGGCCTGAATAGAGCCAGTGATAGAGAAAGTACAGAATTCTTTTCATTCCACTCGACGTTCACAAAAATTTGTCATCTGACTATGGACTTCGGTCCATAATGACCGCCTTCAGATCTGATTAAAACAGAGAAGCTTTGTAATATCCTAAGGGGATAGTGCCGTTCACATTATGATTCTTCCGGCAGTGTAGTGTGGTTTATACTACACTATTGTATTTTCAATGGCGCCAAGCTAATTTTGCTTGTATCTTTTGACCGTGCCACTTCGGCTTAATCGTATTAGAATAATATGGTGATGTGGTAATCTGCTAGTCTCATCAGGTCTGAAGATGGTCATTCTGGACCAAAACCGATAATCTGACGACTATTTTTTGTGATCGTCGACTGGAATTAAAAAAAAATAAATATATAGCCTACTGCTCTGGAATTGGACTGTGGTGGTAGCGTAGCTTAACATCCTAATTCTGTGACGTTACACCATCAGTAGCGTGATGTGCTCTCAGTTCATGAGACACCGAGAAGATGTTCAGGAGTTACCATGGGGAGTGATGCATATTGTGGCGATGAGATACTGCACATCACCGACTCTTCACCGTGTGGCATATAGATACATGATATGAGAAGTTCTTCTGTCCGTCGTGCCGCTGGACTGAATACTGTCGTACAAATACCCTCGGAAAGAAAGAGGGTAAAGTAACATTAGAAAAGCCAGACTTCTCGTATCAAAACATTCAGCATACAGCCCTGAAAACACCACTCAAAGCTTGTCGGTAGACATTCCTTCCAAGTTGGGTACTGAGTAAACAGTGTGCTATAAACCGATGTAGTGATCTGTAGTGAAATTCTAGGGACGCTTTCGTCTTTTACGCTCTGTGTTAGGGAAATCTCTTTCTGAATGTTGCCCTGTTTTTAAAAGAAGGCAGACATTCGAGTTAATAACGCCGGTCCTTCTCGAACATACACGCTGAAAATGTAGTGGTTTTGTGTAAACGAAGCGATGAAATGAGAAGGTGGAGCTTCGAACTTTCACGGAAAGTCCTTGCGTCAGCTTCAACTGTGCGGGGCTGAGGCTGGTTTCTGTGAGTGAAATCACCGGGTAGCGCCTGTGGCTGACACTGTGGGCGCAGCGAGTACGGGTGTCGCGCCGCAGCCAGAGGGGATGGCGGTCAGTGTTTGTATGAGTAGCCAGCTGGCGCGCTGCCCGCTACTGGAAGAGCAGGCCTCCACTACCGTAGTAGCCGCCGCTGGGCCCGCCGTACGACGGCCGCTGCTGCGACTGCTGCTGCTGCTGCTGCTGGGGCCGCGGCGCCTGCTGGCGCTCCACCGCGCAGCTCGTCCCGCGCACCAGGTCGTCGACCGGCGACGCCAGGATCCTGCGGGCAGCCAACCGAGGTGACTCTCACACACCGCACACACACATCTTACAATTACATTTTCCTCGAGCCATTTGAGTCTCATCTTCATCTATCATACTGATAGAATCTGAAGAAATGGATTAAAATTTGTGCCACGGCCGGGACCTGAACCCAGGTCTCCTTGCTCACTAAGCAGGAATGTTAATTACACTACTGGCCATTAAAATTGCTACACAAAGAAGAAATGCAGATGATAAACGGGTATTCATTGGACAAAAATATTATACTAGAACTGACGTGTGATTACATTTTCACGCAACTTGGGTGCATAGATCCTGAGAAATCAGTACCCAGAACAACCACGTCTCGTCGTAATAACGGCCTCGATACGCCTGGGCATTGAGGCAAACAGAGCTTGGATGGCGTGTACAGGTACAGCTGCCCATGCGGCTTCAACACGATACCAATAGTTCATCAAGAGTAGTGACTGGCGTATTGTGACGAGCCAGTTGCTCGGCTACCATTGACCAGACGTTTTCAACTGGTGAGAGATCTGGAGAATGTGCTGGCCAAGGCAGCAGTCGAAGACTTTCTGTATCCAGAAAGGCCCGTACAGGACCTGCAACATGCGGTCGTGCATTATCCTGCTGAAATGTAGGGTTTCGCAGGGATCGAATGAAGGGTAGAGCCACGGGTCGTAACACCTCTGAAATGTAACGTCCACTGTTCAAAGTGTCGTCAATGCGAACAAGAAGTGACCGAGAAGTGTAGCCAATGGCACCCCATACCAGCACGCCGGGTGATTCGCCAGTATGGCGATGACGAATACACGCTTCCAATGTGCGGTCACCACGATGTCGCCAAACACGGATGTGACCATCGTGATGCTGTAAATAGAACCTCGATTCATCCGGAAAAATGACGTCTTGCCAATCGTGAACCCAGCTTCGTCGTTGAGCACACCATCGCTGGCGCTCCTGTCTGTGATGCAGCGTCAAGGGTAACCTCAGCCGTGGTCTCCGACCTGATAGTCCATGCTGCTGCAAACGTCGTCGAAATGTTCGTGCAGATGGTTGTTGTCTTGCAAACTTCCCCATCTGTTGACTGAGGGATCGAGACGTGGCTGCACGATCCGTTACAGCCATGCGGATAAGATGCCTGTCATCGCGAATGCTAGTGATACGAGGTCGTTGGGATCCAGCACGGCTTTCCGTATTACCCTCCTGAACCCACCGATTCCATATTCTGCTAACAGTCATTGGATCTCGACCAACGCGAGCAGCAATGTCGTGATACGACAAACCGCAATCGCGATACCTTACAATCCGACTTTTATCAAAGCCGGAAACGTGATGGTACGCATTTCTCCTCCTTACACGAGGCATCACAACAACGTTTCACCAGGCAACGCCGGTCTGCTGTTTGTGTATGACAAATCGGTAGGAAACTTTCCTATGTCAGCACGTTGTAGGTGTCGCCACCGGCGCCAACCTTGTGTGAATGCTCTCATAACCTAATCATTTGCATATCACAGCATCTTCTTCCTATCGGTTAAATTTCGCGTCTGTAGCACGTCATCTTTGTGGTGTAGCAATTTTAATGGCCATTAGTGTATTATTAGCAACACTGTGGCTAATATCGCTGCGCGAACTACACAAGTCCAGCGCCCTCTGCAACACAAACTTCTGTTCATATCTTCAGCTCATTTTCTCCTTCTTGGATCGTCACTTGATAACAGCGACGATCTAAGAAGGGGGAAATAAGCTGAAAACACCAATTGAAGTTTGTGCTGGGGAGGGGGCTGGACTTTTGTAATCCATGCAGCAATGTTAGCGATAGTTCTGTCGTGGTGTAAAGGCTAGCGTTCATGCCTAGTAACCTATGGTGACATCCACATTTGTCACATATGACACTACTTTTACAGTAAAGTGTAAAACACTGACTGACATTTAAACTGCAATAAAGTAAGAACTAGTGGGTAATTATCTTCCGATGAACTGAGCAGTTAACTTCTGGATGGCAGGCGGACATAAATATGAGAATGTAAACACCACACACAAATTCACTGAACTTAAGGTTTGCATTGCAGAAGACATGGAATGAATGAAAAATAAAAAGCACGATATTTTTTTAGCGACAATCTTAAAGAGACGCTAACAGAAAATTATGAGAATCACTGTCACGTATCCAAAATTAATGGGAGGACGTAAACACAGAGATGCAAGAACCCCATACACAATCACTGAACTCAGAAGACAAGAAACAAATGAAAACGGAAAAAGTGCGATTTTTTTAACAACAATATTAAGCCGAATCTTTCTGGAAGTTACGAAAAGCACTGTAATGCAAATAAATCAATATTCCATAGCATTCCTTATAGCTGGTACTGATGTCAGAACATGCCGATACTCTGATATGTCTCAAGTAACGGTGTTTCGGAAAGAATGACCTGATTTCAAAACTCCTTATTTATTGATAAAAGCATACTATAAACATGGGGTGGATTGCAAAATACCCACAAAATCTTAAAGTTTTATCTATTCTATTACAAATGCTTCATGTGCCCACCACCAGCAACATAAATAACATCTAGAGAATAGCTGAATTCGTCATAAACTTTACACTATGTATCTGCTTTTACAGCAGTTATGGTCGTTTTTATTCTGTTCTTCATCTCTTCTACCTCACGAGGTAAAAGAGGAGATGAACATACTTTCGTTCACATATTACCACAAGAAAAATTTGCATGGGGTCCTGCCTGGCGATGTTGGAGGCCAAGAATGAAGGGCAGAATCTCGGGATCCCAAGCGGGCTATCCAGCGTCGAGGCAAAGTGTCATTGAGAGCCTGACGTACGTTGTTGGAAAATGAAGTCATAGCAGTCCTCCTGAAGTGAAAAAAGCCAGTTCTTCAGCATTCGAAGGAAGGTCATTCCAGCCACTGTGTTTTCCTGTGCGAGGTCGATCTTCGCACAAGCACACTATCTCTTCAGATTGGCTATATCAACGACGAATGTTTTTGCGCGCTGGCGGATCAGTGGCAAAACACCGACGAAAAGCGCGCTGGACCGATCTCACTGACTCGCTTTTTGCAAACTGCAGCACACAAAACGTCTGCTGTTGAGCGGACGCCATCGTACTCTTGACTTACTGCAAAGTGAGAAGACGCATTGATTGACATCTAACGGCGATTTTCTGAAACTTTAGGCCACACCCATTCAAACAATACACATTTCCTTACCAGAACGTCCCGTGTTTCGTAATTCTTACTGTACAAATTCAGGTAATTCTTTTTGAAACACACTGTACTACGAAATTATCAAACCTTGGTGTCGATATCGATACTGTAGGTGTCGATAATCATTTGTGTCAATCATATCGGAACCTCTCTGCATCTCGATCTCATGATACTTCTGCCTTTCTGAGCTATGTTAGAGAACAGCTTACATTTTGCACCGCTCGCCAAGCGTTACGTTACATTAAACTTCCTCTTCAGTTCCGAAATTGATTCCTTGTACAGCATAAGTTTAACAATTTTAAGATTTAATATACCGGGTGATCAAAAAGTCATTATAAATTTGAAAACTTAATAAACAACGGAATAATGTAGACAGAGAGGTAAAAATGACACAAATGCTTGGAATGACATGGGGTTTTATTAGAACAAAAAAAAAAGTGTTGCTAGACGCGTGAAAGATCTCTTGCGCGCGTCGTTTGGTGATGATCGTGTGCTCTGCTACCACTTTCGTCATGCTTGGCCTCCCAGGTCCCCAGACCTCAATCCGTGCGATTATTGGCTTTGGGGTTACCTGAAAGTCGCAAGTGTATCGTGATCGACCGACATCTGTAGGGATGCTGAAAGACAACATCCGACGCCAATGCCTCACCATAACTCCGGACATGCTTTACAGTGCTGTTCACAACATTATTCCTCGACTACAGCTATTGTTGAGGAATGATGGTGGACATATTGAGCATTTGCTGTAAAGAACATCATCTTTGCTTTGTCTTACTTTGTTATGCTAATTATTGCTATTCTGATCAGATGAAGCGCCATCTGTAGGACGTTTTTTGAGCTTTTGTATTTTTTTGGTTCTAATAAAACCCCATGTCATTCCAAGCATGTTTGTCAATTTGTTCCTCTCTATCTACATTATTCCGTGATTTATTCAGTTTTCAAATTTACACTGACTTTTTGATCACCCGGTACTTTACGATTGATTCACACCAGCCGAAATTTTTCCGCCCGAATTTTTCGCCTTGCCACGACTGGTGTCGGACAGTGAATTGCGCAGCCGACAGGCTCGCGTCAGCCACGCAGGACAGAGGGTGACGTCACGACAGGAACGTCAGAGGTGCGCGCGTGCTGGAGAGATGCGCACGCACGCTGCCAGCTTTCGCCGCGGGCTGCCCTGAAGCAACGGCGGAATTCCCTCGCCCGCCGTCGCCCTTGGCGTGGCTCCTGCGAGGACGACGGACTCGTCCTCGGGGTCACCCAGGCCCATCTCTGCCCTCCCCCTCTCCACCCCCCCTCTCCGCGACTTACCGCCACATAATTGCGCGTTTTGTTGTTTTTGTCGACGAAACTGCTACTCGGACCTGAGATCAGTCACGCTGATTGCGTTTGCGTGCTAATCTCGAATCGTTACGGCATGTTTTTCCAGAAGAGGGCGTGCAGAAGCGTTAACACCCTCTCGGTGGAGAGATCACGAGAGCTGATTTAACTGAGCTTCGCGCAACAGAAGGTTTCATTTGGGTTTTAAAAATCGGCCTTCTGCACAGTACGACACTGGGTGAATCCCGATCCCACGGAGAATGTTAAAAAATATATCGGCTCAACCACTTATTTATAGTGTAAAACACTAAGACTGACGCGTTTCGGAAGTCAAGCTTCCATCATCAGAATAATAAAAAGTAAAAGAACCTGTTAAAACTCGCTAAAATGGAACATGCACCAGGCACAATAAAATTAAAACATCGTGGCTACTTCCCTTGTTGGAGCCGTGTCTTCCAAGGTGCATCTCCACATAGTCGTCAAAATATAAAAGCTCTAAGGTGGTGTCGCCTATGTTCAACATCTAACCAAATGGCTTTCTCCTTTATCGTGGTAAACCACCCGTGCATCTTCGTTGATACCACACACCACGTAGCCAAACACGACACTGAAACGCGAGTGAGCTCACGTGCAAGTAAACAAGGAAGTCACAGAGATATCTATACAAACAGAAAACGTATACATGTTCCAAGGACCTCATGAAATGATGGTATCCTCAAATTGCTAAATATGTGGTTACTAAAAGAAACCAGTGAAATGTTTGAAAAAGTTATTTGTATCACCAGTTAGCTGTTCATTCAGTGTGTTCTCATTATCCATGCTATGTATCGTAATTTCCAGCTGTTCTAGTAGATCCAGCTTTTTGCCTTTGTCCTGTCTATGTAAAATAACGAGATACTGATCTATTCCCAACATGGGGTGTCCCGTTTCCCAAGTATGCGTGGCTACAGCTGACTTTTCGAAATTATTAAGCCGGAAAGCATCGCTATGTACTTTGTAACGTACTTCAAAGGACTTACCAGTTTGGCCATTGCACGTGTTACACTGAATTTGATAGACCCTAGCTCTCTAATATTTACCGCTTTCCTGCTGCAAATTAGTTCTAAGTTTAAACCGCAGCGTATTATTGGTCCGAAAAGCGGTATCAACTTTAAAAGGTTTGAAAATGTTAGCCACTTTTTGCGAAATAACACCGAAGTATGGAATTGTGACTCTCGTAATGTTATTTGCGGTATTCTTCCTTGCATTCGCGCGCTGTTTCTGTCGTATTAATTTATTGACAACGTTTTGGTGATATCCGTTAGCTCTGGCTAGTTGTTTCACGATGTTCAGCTCAGTCATTCTGTCTTCTTCATTCATATGGACTCTAAAGGCTCTACCTATCAAAGATGTAAAAGCAGAAAGTTTCTGGCTATTAGGATGGCAGGAATTATTTTGTATCAACACATCGGTTGTGGTTGGTTTCCTAAATATTTTAAAAACATGCCTACCATTTTGTTTCCTAAGGTCGAGAAATTGCAGTTCACCATTTTTCTCTTCTTCCACTGTGAATTCATTTTACCGTGTAACTCGTTAAATTTATTTACTATTTCTGCGACTTTTTTATTATTCTGATGATGGAAGCTTGACTTCCGAAACGCGTCAATCTTAGTGTTTTACACAATAATCAAGTGGTTGAGCCGATATATTTTTTAACATTGACATTCACAACCATGATCTCCCATCCAGTATGGATGAAATCAAAGCCCACGGAGAATATTTCGGACGTTATTCAGGGGCGGGAACGAAGTCTTTCGCGACGGCACTTATCTGTAAAACATTCTCGGTTTTCTTGCCAGGCCAATTCGGGATAAAATCTCAAGCTTTCGACGATTACGTCCATCGTCATCGTTAGGAGCAACTGACTGTCTTCACTGTTGCTGTGGTAGCCTTTTTTATAGCCCATGGACGGCTTCTTATTGATCGGCGTGAGAACTGGAGAAATCGGCAATTGCAGAGCACAGCCTCACGAACAAACATAAAATATTGTTCGACGAAACAAAAATTCTGTCCCATGCCTCCACGCGCTGGAATTCTGTTAGTAAGGAGGCTGTTGAAATAAGAATGAGCGAAAAGAACTTTAACCGCGATAGCGGATACCATCTGAGCTGTGCATGGAAACGAGCGCTTGATGCAGAGAAGCAGCAGAGACGTTCCTTCCAAGGTTTACGTTCCAACGGAAGCGGTCACAAGCCTTCTACGGGCTATAAAAAAGGCTACATCAGCAGTGAAGACAGTCAGTTGCTCCTGACGATGACGATAAGGTAATCGTCGAAAGCTTGAGATTTTATCCCGAACTGACGCGACAAGAAAACCGAGAATGTTTTACATATGTTATGCAGGGGTATTTTACGAGTATTTTGCTGTAAGGCACCCGTTGACTCATGTGGCTCGTTACAGAGAAGTGACATACTTATCATACATTCGGTTTGTTACTATATTTAGCCTTGTATCTTATGAAAATACCTGCACGACGTTGTAAGACTCTGTAATATGCAATCACAAAACATACAATACGCAACACAGAGTAATGCAACAACCTTATGACAGATGCAAAAGTATTTCTACGTTGTTGCCGTTGCTGTAGGTATAGCTTCGTTGTACTGCTATTCTCTTGCATTCAGTGAATCTATCCATATACGAGGTGCATAAGGGCCAGCTCATCAATAATAAACTTAACCGTATTGATGTGTATGACTATTGACCCACGACGAAAACTGCCCGAAAAACAAACCTGAGGCAGAAATGAGCAGTATTGAACGCAAGCTTGATGGCAAAGAGTATAGTAGGCATTATTGTCGACAATAACTGCCCTAAGAGACTATAACAAGTTTGTTTCCAAAGACGATACGCAGAACATACAGTAGACATTTGCACTGCTGTGCAGATATTTTTAGTGTAGTATAGATAAATAGATAAATGGGGCAAGATATTAAACGAAACATACCGGAACATTCGGGAAATAACCCTCGAAACTTTATTCACGGAGATCTGGTTCTCCCTGAACATAATATCCGTATTTCGTTAGGTCGTACAGACAATGTTCATTGCCTCCATCCCTAACGGGAATTTATACATTTATTTCTGAAATTGTATTACAAATTTTACATGAATCAAACATTGTAATTTTAAGCCATAAACTAATACAAGTCATTTACTCGTATAATGATCATCATTTATACCTTAAGTTTACAGGGTGGAATTCATTTAACAGCACAGCACGAAAGCATTTAATCTACAAAGCAGTCGGACTTTTTTTTAACAAGTAAGTATTTTTAGCGAAATCTTTGCAAAAACATCGGCGCAGCCTAGGCTATAAGTTGGATTTGCCACATTTTCTCCTCATGCGTTGTGTACAGTTCTTTTGTGACCAGTTTTGTGTATCTTTTTCCCCTTCATTGTGAGGTAGATATCCGTGAATTTCCATTGTGAAATGACCGAAACAAATTGCGCAACGGAGTGAAACAGCACTGTTTTGCTGCTGCTACTGATTCTCAGCTGTTGAGTCACGTGGTTTATACTCGATCTGTGGCCATTTTTAAGTAATGGAATTGAGTGTGAAAAGCAGGATATCTCGTGCAACATTGTTAACTCTGTCTCATAATTATATTGATGATATACGCATCGACGTTGACACTCCATGTTTTCTATCGTCGTCGACTCGATCTGTTATTCTTTCTTGGGATAAAATCTGCCTGTTCGACCAAACAATGTCCACTTGGTTTTTATTGCAGTCATATTTTACCTCATCATTCCACTTTGCTCCCTATCCACTTATTTGTTCTCCTGTCTCCTCTAGCGGTTCCCAAGATGCACCACTCCATTTTGCGTTGAACAACCCTGACTCTTTAAATAGTTTCCGCGGAAATGGATAGGTTAAAGCTAGATATAGTGGGAACTAGTGAAGTTCAGTGGCAGGAGGAACAAGAGTTTTGGTCAGGTGAATACAGGGTTATAAATACAAAATCAAATAGGGGTAATGCACGAGTATGTTTAATAATGAATAAAAAAACAGGAGTGCAGGTAAGCTACTACAAAGCATAGTGAACGCATTATTGTGGCCAAGATAGACACGAAGCCCACGCCTACTACAGTAGTACAAGTTTATATGCCAACTAGCTCTGCAGATGATGAAGGAATTGATGAAATGTATGATGAGATAAAAGAAATTATTCAGGTAGTGAAGGGAGAAGAAAATTTAATACTTATGGGTGACTGGAATTCGACAGTAGGAAAAGGAAGAGAAGGAAACGTAGTAGGTGAATATGGATTGGGGGGAAGAAATGAAAGAGCAAGCCGCCTGGTAGAATTTTGCACAGAGCACAACTTAATCATAGCTAACACTTGGTTTAAGATACATGAAAGAAGGTTGTATATATGGAAGAACCCTGGAGATACTAAAAGGTTTAAGATAGATTATGTAATGGTAAGACCGAGATTTAGGAATCAGATTTTAAATTGTAAGAACTTTCCAGGGGCAGATGTGGACTCTGACCAAAATCTATTGGTTATGAACTATAGATTAAAACTGAAGAAACTGCAAAAAGGTGGGGATTTAAGGAGATGGGACCTGGATAAACTGAAAGAACCAGAGGTTGTACAGAGTTTCAGGGAGAGCATAAGGGAACAATTGACAGGAATTGGGGAAAGAAATACAGTAGAAGAAGAATGGGTAGCTTTGAAGGGTGAAATAGTGAAGGCAGCAGAGGATCAAGTAGATAAAAAGACGAGGGCTAGTAGAAATCCTTGGGTAAAAGAAGAGATGCTGAATTTAATTGGTGAAAGGAGAAAGTACATAACTGCAGTAAGTGAAGCAGGCAAAAAGGAATACAAGCGTCTCAAAAATGAGATCGACAGGAAGTGCAAAATGGCTAAGCAGGGATGGCTAGAGGGCAAATGTAAGGATGTAGAGGCTTATCTCAGTAGGGATAAGATAGATACTGCCTACAGGAAAATTAAAGAGACCTTTGGAGAAAAGAGAGCCACTTGTATGAATATCAAGATCTCAGATGGAAACCCAGTTCTAAGCAAAGAAGGGAAAGCAGAAAGGTGGAGGGAGTATATAGAGGGTCTACACAGGGGCGATGTTCTTGAGGTCAATATTATGGAAATGGAAGAGAAGGTAGATGAAGATGAAATGGGAGATATGATACTGCGTGAAGAGTTTGACAGAGCACTGAAAGACCTGAGTCGAAACAAGGCCCTGGGAGTAGACAACATTCCATTAGAACTACTGATGGCCTTGGGAGAGCCAGTCCTGACAAAACTCTAACATCTGGTGAACAAGATGTATGAGACAGGGAAAATTCCCTCAGACTTCAAGAAGAATATAATAATTCCAATCCCAAAGAAAGCAGGTGTTGGCAGATGTGAAAAATTACCGAACTATCAGTTTAATAAGTCACAGCTGCGACATACTAACGCGAATTCTTTACAGACTAATGGAAAAACTGGTAGAAGCCGACCTCGGGGAAGATCAGTTTGGATTCCGTAGAAATACTGGAACACGCGAGGCAATACTGACCTTACGACTTATCTTAGAAAAAAGATTAAGGAAAGGCAAACCTATGTTCCTAGCATTTGTAGACTTAGAGAAATCTTTTGACAATGTCGACTGGAATACTCTCTTTCAAATTCTAAAGGTGGCAGGGGTAAAATACAGGGAGCGAAAGGCTATTTACAATTTCTACAGAAAGCACATGGCAGTTATAAGAGTCGAGGCACATGAAAGGGAAGCAGTGGTTGGGAAAGGAGTGAGACAGGTTTGTAGCCTCTCCCCCATGCTATTCAATCTGTATATTGAGCAAGCAGTAAAAGAAACAACAGAAAAGTTTGGAGTAGGCATTAAAATCCAGGGAGAAGAAATAAAAACTTTGAGGTTCGCCGATGACATTGTAATTCTGTCAGAGACAGCAAAGGACTTGGAAAAGCAGTTGAACGGAATGGACAGTGTCTTGAAGGGAGGATATAAGATGAACATCAACAAAAGTAAAACGAGGATAATGGAATGTAGTTGAATTAAGTCGGGTGATGCTGAGGGATTTAGATTAGGAAATGAGACACTTAAATTGGTAGATGAGTTTTGCTATTTGGGGAGCAGAATAACTGATGATGGTCGAAGTAGAGAGGATATAAAATTTAGACTTTCAATGGCACGAATAGCGTTTCTGAAAAAGAGAAATTTGTTAACATCGAGTATATATTTAAGTGCCAGGAAGTCGTTTCTGAAAGTATTTGTATGGAGTGTAGCCATGTATGGAAGTGAAACATGGACGATAGATAGTTTGAACAAGAAGAGAATAGAAGCTTTCGAAATGTGGTGCTACGGAAGAATGCTGAAGATTAGATGGGTAGATCACATAACTAATGAGGAGGTATTGATGAGAATTGGGGAGAAGAGGAGTTTGTGGCACAACTTGACTAAAAGAAGGGATCGGTTGGTAGGACATGTTCTGAGGCATCAAGGGATCACCAATTTAGTACTGGAGGGCAGCGTGGAGGATAAAAATCGTAGAGGGAGACCAAGAGATGAATACACTAAGCAGATTCAGAAGGATGTAGGCTGCAGCAGGTACTGGGAGATGAAGAGGCTTGCACAGGATAGAGTAGCATGGAGAGCTGCATCAAACCAGTCTCAGGACTGAAGACCACAACAAGAACTGAAATTCTGTGGATTACTGGAGAAAGCCAGAAAGGTTAATTCACATTCACAGTAAACTTTCCTTTTGAGACACGTTCAGATCGAACAACGTTGAGGCAGGAAATCTCCCGTAGCTGTTTTGGCGGATCTGTTTTGGAACCTGGCTTAAGTCGTTTAGAAAACTGGAATATCTAAAACAGTATGACAGGGCGGAGATTAAAACAAAGTCTCTGCATCTATATCTATATCTACATTTACGTACGTACACCGCAAGCCAGCGTATGGTGTGTGGCGGAGGGTACTCTGTACCGCTAGCAGTCATTTCCTTTTCTGTTCCACTCGCAAATAAAGCGGAGGAAACATGACTATCTATATCCTTGTGGACGAGCCCTAATCTTGCTAATCTTATATTCACGGTCCTTACGCGAAATGTACGTTAACGGCAGCAGAATCGCTCAGCAGTCAGCCTCAAAAGCTGCTTCTCTACGTTTTCTAAACAGTACTCCTCGAAAAGAACGTCGCCATCTGTCCAGTGATTCCCATTTGAGGTGCCGAAGCATCTCCGTAACACTTGCGCGTTGCTCGAACCTACCGGCAACAAATCTAGCATCTCATGTCTGAAATGCTCCTTTAACCAGACTTGGTCCAGATCCCACATACTCGAAAAGTACTCAACAAAGGGTCGCAAACACACAGTCTCCTTACGGATGAACCACAACTCTCTAAAATGCTCCGAATAAACCTAAGTCGAACATTCGCCTTTCCCGCTACAATCCTTACATGTTCATTGTATTTCACACTGCTTTGCAACCTTACGCCTAGATATACAGGGTGGTCCATTGATCGTGACCGTGCCAAATATCTCACGAAATAAGCGTCAAACGAAAAAACTACAAAGAACGGAACTCGTCTGGCTTTAAGGGGGAACCAGATGGCGCCATGGTTGGCCCGCTAGATGGCGCTGCCGTAGGTCAAACGGATATCAACTGCGTTTTTTAAATAGGAAACCTCATTTTTTATTACATATTCGTGTAGTACGTAAAGAAATATGAATGTTTTAGCTGGACTACTTTTTTCGCTTTGTGATAGATGGCGCTGTAATAGTCACAAACGTATAAGTACGTGGTATCACGTAACATTCCGCCAGTGCGGACAGTATTTGCTCCGTGATACATTACCCCGTGTTAAAATGGACCGTTTACCAACTGCGGAAAAGGTCGATATCGTGTTGATGTATGGCTATTGTGATCAAAATGCCCAACGGGCGTGTGCTATGTATGCTGCTCAGTGTCCTGGACGACATCATCCAAGTGTCCGGACCGTTCGCCGGATAGTTACGTTATTTACGGAAACAGGAAGTGTTCAGCCACATGTGAAACATCAACCGCGACCTGCAACAAATGATGATGCCCAAGTAGGTGTTTTAGCTGCTGTCGCGGCTAATCCGCACATCAGTAGCAGACAAATTGCGCGATAATCGGGAATCTCAAAAACGTCGGTGTTGAGAATGCTACATCAACATCGATTGTACCCGTAACATATTTCTACGCACCAGGAATTGCATGGCGACGACTTTGAACGTCGTGTATAGTTCTGCCACTGGGCAGAAGAGAAGTTACGGTACGATGACAGATTTTTTGCACGCGTTCTATTTAGCGACGAAGCGTCATTCACCAACAGGGGTTACGTAAGCCGGCATAATATGCACTATCGGGCAAAGGAAAATCCACGATGACTGCGACAAGTGGAACATCAGCGACCTTGGCGGGTTAATGTATGGTGCGGCATTATGGGAAGAAGCATAATTGGCCCCCAATTTATCGATGGCAATCTAAATGGTGCAAAAAATAGTTTAAATGGCTCTGAGCACTATGGGACTTAACTGCTGTGGTCATCAGTTCAAAAAATGGTTCAAATGGCTCTGAGCACTATGGGACTTAACTTCTGAGGTCATCAGTCGCCTAGAACTTAGGTCTAATTAAACCTAACTAACCCAAGGACATCACACACATCCAAGCCAGGGGCAGGATTCGAACCTGCGACCGTAGCGGTCGCCCGGTTCCAGACTGTAGCGCCTAGAACCGCATAGCCACTCCGGGCGGCTAAATGGTGCAATGTATGCTGATTTCCTACGTAATGTTCTACCGATGTTACTACAAGATGTTTCACTGCATGACAGAATGGCGATGTACTTCCAACATGACGGATGTCGGGCACATATCACGCGTGCGGTTGAAGCGGTACTGAATAGCATATTTCATGACGGGTGGATTGGTCGTCGAAGCACGTTCACCGGATCTGACGCCCCCGGATTTCTTTCTGTGGGGAAAGTTGAAGGATATTTGCTATCGTGATCCACCGACAGCGCCTGACAACATGCGTCAGCTTACTGTCAATGCATGTGCGAACATTAGGGAAGGCGAACTACTCGCTGATGAGAGGAATGTCGTTACACGTATTGCCAAATGCATTGAGGTTGACGGACATCATTTTGAGCATTTATTGCATTAATGTGGTATTTACAGGTAATCACGCTGTAACAGCATGCGTTCTTAGAAATGATAAGTTCACAAAGGTACATGTATCACATAGGAACAACCGAAATAAAATGTTCAAACGTACCTACGTTCTGTATTTTAATTTTAAAAACCTACCTGTTACCAACTGTTCTTCTAAAATTGTGAGCCGTATGTTTGTGACTATTACAGTGCCATCCGTCACAAAGCGAAAAATGTGGTCCAACAAAAACATTCACATTTCTTTACGTACTACACGAAAATGTAATAAAAATGAGTGTTCCTACTTTTAAAAAAAACGCAGTTGATATCCGTTTGACCTATGGCAGCGCCATCTAGCGGGCCAACCGTAGCGCCATATGGTTTCCCCCTTCAAGCTAGACGAGTTTCCTTCTTCGTAGTTTTTGTGGTGTCACCGTCAGACACCACACTTGCTAGGTGGTAGCCTTTAAATCGGCCGTGGTCCGGTAGTATACGTCCCGCGTGTCGCCACTGTCAGTGATTGCAGACCGAGCGCCGCCACACGGCAGGTCTAGAGAGACTTCCTAGCACTCGCCCCAGTTGTACAGCCGACTTTGCTAGCGATGGTTCACTGACAAATTACGCTCTCATTTGCCGATACGATAGTTAGCATAGCCTTCAGCTACGTCATTTGCTACGACCTAGCAAGGCGCCATTATCATTTCCTATCGATCTTATAATTCATGTATCATCAAGAGCGATGTTCACCAATTATGGATTAAAGTTAAGTATTCCAGCAGCTACGTACTTTTCTTGATAGTATAATTACTTTACCTTCTTCCAGACCTCACGCCAGTCTGCGTGAGCTTAAACGCGTGCATTTCGGCCTCCTCTAGCAACACGGTGTTGGCTCTTCTGCCAACACAACAGTTTTTCCGTTTGACGCTTATTTCGTGAGATATTTGGCCCGGCCACGATCAATGGACCACCATGTATAATCGAGGTGATTGTGTGAAGCGGCACACTACTAATACTGTACTGGAACATTACAGGTTTGTTTTTCAGCGCCGAATAGCAGTCCATTGTCTTCCCACTGCCACGCTGCATGACAAAAGCGCGCTTGAGGGGACAACTCAAGGCTCTCCCGGTGTGTTTACGCGTGCCTCCACGTCGCACGTGCGGCCTTGCGTCTGCCTGACGAAAGCAGTGGAATTACGTCGAAGTAGTCAAGAAACCACATACTTCGCGTCTTTCTTTGTACGGAACTTTTCACGTCTTATTTTTATGAAAAATACCACAGTAACGAAAAATTCCACACTGACTGAAAAATACGGACACGAGGTGGTTGATTGCTGACGTGCAACCCGAATTGATCAAAGAAGCAATGTTCCAAATCTGCAGGACAGTTTCGGAAGAAAATGTTGAAGATGTATCAATGCTTGTAGCATGTTTCTATCTATTATTATTCCCATTCTGCCATATATTAATTGAGGAAGACTATTCACTTAGTGCATTCTGGAAGCGTGATGTTGATGGTTTGAGTAGCTAAAGGACAGAATATGACAGTAATGTGACAACGTTCGACCGAATAAAAGGTCCAGCCAAGTGGCAGACACTTTTCCTCGCTCATGAAGGAATATTTTTCTTTGGCTTCGCTCTGGACATTTGGGGACAAGTTGGGAAACGCTGTCATTGGTTCCGTGTAAAACTACACATTCTCTCAGCTATAAGTCGCACACAACGTAGAACGGCTGTGGTATACCGGCACTGGCACTTCAGGTAGTAAAATACTGCAAAACTAAATTCCCGGCGTTGACGATTGGTTTCTTCTAAAGCCTCTAAGACCATAAATGTATGGTCCCTTACTTTTTCATGTATTGCCCACATTAATGTACAGATTAATGGAGGGGGAATTTGGAGAATGACTTAATATTTTGCGGAGAGTGCTGTCGGGGCAGTCAAGTTGGGAAGATGGTGCACAGTCTTCTTCGTAATGAAAGAAGCCGTTCCTTCGGACGTAAACATGAGGAAAAATAAATAAATAAAATAGACGAATTAAAGTAAAAAGAAAGGCTCAGCTAGATTTGTCGGCTTAGGCGGTACCGTGGCTCTCCATTCGCAAAGGGTATTAAAGCTACTTGACGCAATGATAATTTCCCGTTTCATGTTAGAAGATAAAAAACAAGATGAACAGAGAAGTCACACGCCTGGAACAGTCACAAATGACAAAATACAGGTTTACACACTACACAAACCAAATTGCTATGCTTTTTTTTTTAAAGGGATCTTTGCTTTATGAGGTAATTTAAGAAAAACGTTACAAATGCTGGCTGTTAAGATGTCGCAACCGCACCGCTCGATAATGTGAGGCCTTGACATTCTGCCACGTCGTCCGGAGAGACACAGAACGCCGGCGGCAGATGCGGCCTCCGCGAATGAGGGGGAAACATATCTCCGTGTCTGCAGGCGGTCACAGGTCACGGTTCTCAGCCACGTTTTCTCAACACTAATCCAAACGTCTCAAAGTGTAGTTAAGTATACACCCACAACTCTTTCATTTCACAGTTAACTATGGAGAGAGGCTGAGTTTAGTTGAATCCGAAAGCCGCGACGTTCACGTTCCCCGTGGCAGGTGGAGAATCAGTCTGTATCTTTTGATCCGAGAAGTTTCTCTCACGTCATTGATACGAGGTACGTTTTCGGGAGTGCAGTCTTCTTGGCGACTGTTTACTTGCAACAGAACAGCAAGGGTCCGACGAGTAGAGAGCGAACCCACGAACAAAACCTGTTTAAACGAAACAGTGTTACACGAATCCATCTTTCCACAGCATCGACGACTTCCTAGAAGCCGCACGACTGGTGCGAGAAGTCGTACCTGCGCAAAAACTGACGGGAAGAAAAGAGAAATGAAGGGCCATTGCTCTACATTAGCAACCGGTAGCAGTTTCATGTTGCCGGGCGTCGTGGAAGTTGTTTTTGCAAGATGACAGCACCACAGTCGCTGAGACAAAATACGGAAGTAGCTTCTCATTTCAATATAAATCTTATCTAAGTCTACATCACTACTCTGCAGTTCGCACTTAAGTGCCTGGCAGAGGTTTCTTCGGACCATCTTCACATTATTTCTGTACCGTTCCACTCTTAGACAGAAGAAATGAACACTTGATTCTTTCTGTACGAGCTCTGATTTACCTAGTTTTATTATAATGATCATTTCTCTCTATGTAGGTTGGCGACAGTAAAATATTTTCACTCATTGGAGAATATTGGTGATTGAAATTTCATGAAAAGATCTCACCGCAACGAAAAACGCCTTTGTTTCAATTATTCTCATCCCGACTCGCTTATCATACCCGTAACACTCTCTTCCCTATTTCACGATAATACAAAATGAGCTGCTCTTTTTGAACCTTTTCAGTGTCTTCTGTCAATCCCATCTGGTAATGACGAACCAACGAAGTACAGGCAATCATTTCAGTAGACTTATTGCATCTTCTAAGCGGTCTGCCAACGAAACGCAGTCTTTTGTTTACCTTCCTCACAACATTATCTATGTGAACGTTTCAATGTTCGTAACTGCAATTCCTATGAATACACCTGAATAGACAACATTTAAATTTGTGTGATCTGTCGTGTGACCGGAATTTAATGGATTTCTTTTTGTACTTACGTGGATTACCTCATATTTTTCCTTCTTGAGAGACATTTACCACTCTTCTCTCCATAAAGATAACGTGTCTAAGTCATGCTGTAATTGGTTTTGATCTTCTGATGATTTTACTAGACGGTAAATGACAGCATCATCTACAAAAAAATCTAAGAGGCCTACTCACATTGTCTCGTAAATCGTTATATAAATTAGGAGCAGCAGAGGGCCAATGACACTTCCCTGGAGAGCGCCGGATATCACTTCCGTTTTGTTGTTGTTTTTGTTGTTGTTGTGGTTATCAGTCCGAAGACTGGTTTGATGCAGCTCTCCATGGTACTTTCTCCTGTGTAAGCCTCTTCATCTCCGAATAACTACTGCAGTCTACATCCCTCTGAATATGCTTACCGTATTCATCTCTTGGTCTCCCTCTACGATTTGTACCCCCAAGCGCTTCCCTCCAGTACTAAATTGGTGATCCCTCAATGTCTCAAAATGTGTCCTACCAACCGATCCCTTCTTTTGGTCAGGTTGTACTAGAAATTTCTCTTCTCCCCAATTCTGTTCGGTACGTCCTCATTAATTACGTGATCTACCAATCTAATCTTCAGCATTCTTCTGTAGCACCATATTTCGAAAGCTTCTATTCTCTTCTTGTCCAAACTACTTATCGTCCATGTTTCACTTCCATACATGGCTACACTCCATACAAATACTTTCAGAAACGACTTCCTAACACTTAAATCAATACTCGATGTTAACAAATTTCTCTTCTTCAGAAACGCTTTCCTTGCCATTGCCAGTCTACATTTTATATCCTCCCTACTTCGACCATCATCACTTATTTTGCTTCCCAAATAGCAAAACTCATTTACTGGTTTAAGTGTCTCATTTCCTAATCTAATTCCCTCAGAATCACCTGATGTAATTCGATTACATTCCATTATCCATGTTTTGCTTTTGTTGACTTTCATCTTATATCCTCCTTTCAAGAGACTGTCCATTCCGTTGAACTGCTCTTCCAAGTCCTTCGCTGTCTCTGCCAAAATTGCAATGTCATCGGCAAACTTCAAAGTTTTTATTTCTTCTCCTTGGACTTTAAGTCCTACTCCAAATTTTTCTTTTGTTTCCGTTTTACTCGATGATTTTCCATCGGTCACTACGTATGTGACCTTTCTGACAAGAAATCACGATTCCACTCTCACAACTGAAGCGATATTCTAAGGGCACGCAATTTGATTAAAAGACTTGTGACGAACCGTGTTAAAATCCTTCTAGCAATCTATATATATTGAATAGTTTGAGATCCCCTATCGAAAACAGTCATTACTTCGTGCGAATAAAGAGCTAACTGTGTTTCACTAGAACGATATTTTCTGAATCCGTGCTGATTGTGTGTCAATAGACCTAACCTTCGAGGTGATTCACAATGTTCGAACACAGTATATACTCCAAAATCATTCTCCAAATCAGTGTTAGTGATATGAGTCTGCAGTTCAGTGGGTTACTCCTGTTTTCTTTTGCAGCACTGTTGTGACCTGTCTAGCTCTCCAGTCTTTTGGTACGGATGTTTGCGTCGTACAAAAGGTTGGATATGACTGCTAAGAGAAAGGCTATTGTATCAGCACACTCTGAAAGTAACCTTATGGTATGCTATCTGGACGGGAAGGCTTGCCTTTATTAAATGCTTTAAGCTGCTTCGCTACACCGAAGATACGTATTGCTAAGTTGCTCATGTTGGAAATTGTTATTTATTCGAATTCCAGAATACTGATCTCGTCTTCTTTGGTGAAGGAATTTCGGAAAGCTGTGTTTAATAACTCCGCTTTAGGTGTGCTGTCATCGGTAATATGACCACCGTTAACGCGCAGTGGAGATGTTGATTCTGTGTTGCCGCTTTTGTACTTTACATACGAGGGTAATCTCCTAGGATTTTCTCTGGGATTTCGAGACAGAGTTTCGCTGTGGAAGCTATTAAAAGCATCTCTTATTGATGTCGACATTAAGCTTCAATCTTCAGTAGAACATCGCCAGTCTGGGAAAAACCACGAAATGAAAAATTACGGTTAGTGGAAACGTCCACTTCGCTATTAATTACGGAAGCAAAATATCTGATGAATGGACTTCATAGAATTTTCCATCTCTTAATCCTACTGAGCAACTGCTGTATTACTCCGCTCTATGGCTCCCATTGTTCGAGTTCAAGAACTCTGAAAGAGGTGCAAAGTACCTCGTGAAGTCTGAGAACTCGAATCAGGAATCATATCACGGTTAATCTATTTGCCAAGGATTCAAAATGGAATGCTCAAAGAAGAACAACTATTGCTCGGAAATGAGTGAGTCTTTATCTACGACTACAAATGTCTTCGAATTAGGACATTGGTTGCGAAACTTTTCTCTGTACACTCGTTTAGTTTTCTTGGCACTAAACTTCGGTACATCATACGAGTACATTAAATGCATGTCTCCAAGTTCTTGTAATGAGTAATGCTTCTTCTTCGACAAGCAATCAAGAATCGTAAGCAGTGGTAAACTCCAAAGTCGACGTATCACACACGATTTACTGTAGAAGGCCGCCAAGAGATCAGTCACAATCTGTAGTCTATACCAGTGGGCTGTTGGTAAGAGACAATGGCAGGGTCTGGCGTCAGTTGTTCACGAACTATCTTGTTGATGAACTTCGAATACCTCCCTTCGTCGGAAAGCGAATACACCATTGTGCAATTAACCTTTGGCGCCCTCAAAATGATATTTTCTATCTCATGCTGTGTCTGACGAGTCCCTCCTACCAGTGCATCAGCGTGAAACAAATGATGTAGTGCCTCATACTGGCAAATCGTGCGGAACCAACGCTTGCAGTGATTAGGAAAAAATCAGTGGTCACTGGTTATCCAAAACTGTGATTATACCTAAGGTTTCCTAACAAATGCCCCAGTTGACATCTACGCTCGTGTCTTATCTGTCTAGGTGAGTACGAAGATCTTTCACTCGTTTGCGTACTGATGATGATTAGTTGTTATTAAAGTATCCCCAGACAAAACGCTCTCCGCGTGACGTATCAGGACAGTCTGACTGCCGCGCGGGGTAGCCGCGCGGTCTCAGGCGTCTTGTCACGGTCCCCGCGGCTCCCCCCGTCGGAGGTTCGAGTCCTCCCTCGGGCATGGGTGTCTGTGTTGTCCATAGCGTAACTTAATTTAAGTTAGATTAAGTAGTGTGTAAGTTTAGGGACCAATGACCTAAGCAGTTTGGTCCGATAAGATCTTACCACAAATTATAGTTCAATCCTTTTATCTTGGCGGCTCGCGCATGCCCGCCCAGACGCGGGAGATTGCTGCGTTGCCAGTTGCACACGACGCACGCGCCAAGAGAAGCAGCGCCATAGTATAGTATAGTTCCCAAGCTTACGTTTAGGGGGGAGCGCGCAGTTCATGAAGTAAAGCCACCACGGCCGCATTAACCCTTTCGCTGCTACAGATACGTGCTCCCCGCATTCCGCGCTGTGCGCGATTTTGTCACTGCACTGCTCGCCTGTGCTGACACATGGTGTTTCCGACTGCTTTGACACACTTATCATTCGATTCCACAAAAACTATTTGCCCCAAAAATTAGATTTTTTCACATCTTCTTGACTGATACCTTCCCCCCCCCCCCCACTTCCTTTGACTGATTGAAGTGCTTTAAAATAAAGCCAATCGCGCCCGGTGTAAATAAAACTTTTATTACAGTCGCAAAAGACGGAATATTTCTCAATATCACATACGACACCTATGTGGTACTTAAATTAAATGAGATATTGTTATACAGTAAATTTTATATGAAATTTAGGTACCTTGTTCACATTTCATTCTCAACATTGTGGCAACTAAAATCGACCATACGGAAAGTATAACTGGGTTGAACATCGAAACAAAATTAAGTCATTTATGGGGGGAAGGTGTCAGTCAAGAAGATGTGTAAAAATCTAATTTTTGGGCCAAATAGTTTTTGTGAAATCGAATGATAAGTGTGTGAAAGCAGTGGGAACACCATGTGTCTGCACAGGCGAGCAGTGCAGTGATGACAAAATCGCGCACAGCGCGGAATGCGGGGAGCACGTGACTGCAGCAGCGAAAGGGTTAATGAAGAGACAAAGCACTAGAAATTTCAAAAAATTGCATTCAAACGAATAAAATTCGTGAAGTAAGACACTTCGACATTGTTTTTAAATAAAGAAAACATTTAACATCACACAAGGTTTGAACTCCCTACCTTTCACTTACTAACCCAACGCCTTAACCGTTACGCTAGTGCAACTCGTACGGCAACATCTCTCCATAAGGACTATAACAGGTCACGCAAAATTCTGACAAACACTGTTGGTATGCCTATGAATTACTCGTACTTCGTCGAAGTACAATAGGAAATAAACAATTACCGCTGTTCTTTATTGCGAAAAAGCGGTGCGTGAAATTGATACAAACACCTTTCCTTGCTATCGCCTGAATTAAGAGTCTTATTGCTTGTTTGGTTTAATTAATTAATAGAAAATGAAGCAATTGGTATAAATAATGGTTTTTCCAAACTTTCAAAAAACAAAGTCTGCTATCAAGACATTGCTTTTGTACTATTACTTTATTTATGGTTGAACGTTTCTAAAACTGAAGACACTCGTCCGTGCTCTGCTCTGCAGTCGAGATCTGGCAACGTCGTTCTCTGTTCATTGGCTGACTGTATTTTTTGACGTCAGATGCGCAGAACGAACCTAAACTCGGCCGCCAACATAAATGACGCGCACTTTAGTACAGTCGGGCTGATACTGTAATTGTTATTACCAGTATACTGCATATGTACACATGCTAGGTAAAAATTGCAGCTGAGTATACAGGATAGTGAGTGGAGGAGCTTCATAGGATGGTTGTTGTGTCTCTTTATTGTAACTTTGAGGGAACGGCGCAGTTAGTACGGCTGCGGTCGTAATCAGTTTCCACGAAATATTCGGTGCTGCAAAGCGCGTCATATTAAAAAATAATGAACCAATGACTTCCGCTAATGCAAGATGTGTTTATCAGGGTATGTAATAGATCTGAATTAATGAAACTTTGATATACTGTTTCCACTACCACCCCCTAATTTCTTGAAATGAGCTCAAATAAAATTCACCGCATGAAGATGGTATAAATTACATTGCCCCAGTAATATTATATAACCTGATGAAGACTAACTGAAAAAGTGGTCGAAACGTCGGTTTTTTAGTTTTCTTTATGATTCGATGTACAATTTAGAAGAATTTTATAGAAAAGGTAATTAGATGCTAGTGTCCTTTGTAACAGTGCACATAAATTCTTGAACCTTCTTTCGATTATTGCATTTTTGCATCGCAACCAGTATTTTGTGAAAAGGGAGGGGGTGTGGGGGTAAAAGCAAGATTGCTGTGGAGTGTGAGCGACGACACTTCCTCACTATCGTAACAGACACAGAGCTTTACCACAGAGTGAGTCGACAAAGTACGGCGAAGAAAAGCACCAAAGCCCAAGTGGGTTAGAAAGTGAGACACTCCAGTTTCTACTTACACTATGTTACCAACAGAAGATGGTTCGTAATGAAACATTGCGAGGTTGTACAGGGTGTCCGAAAAGTCTTTGCCTGATTACATAAACTGATAACTCAGGCTAGAAGTAAGATACAAATGTGAAACTGGTGTCTAATTGTTTACAGACTATCAAAGTTTATTTCAAACATAAGTAAACTTTCACATGAGCACCCTTGGTAGCACGTAGCACGACTAGGCGATATTCAATTTCCGTCCGCACATTGGCCAACATCACTGGAGGGATCGATTCAACGACTATGGTTATCCGTTGCCGTAGGGTTTCAAGGTCTGGTACACGTGTTCGGTAGACCTCGTCCTTGACATAACCCCATAAAAAGAAGTCTAATGGGGTTATGTCAGGAGAGCGTGGAGGCCAAACCGTTTGCCCATCACGACCAATCCATCGCCCAGGAAAGGTCATATCGAGATAGACACGGACGTCCAAACCCCAATGAGGCGGTGCACCGTCTTGCTGAAACAAGACATCGAGGTGATACTGAAGCAGCTGAGGAACAGCATACAGTTGCAACATGTCCAGATACACTGCAGATCTGATGGTAGCCTCAGCGAAGAAGAATGGCCCGATAATTCGATCGTCCAATAGCGCGCACCAGACATTCGCCTTTGGACTGCCTCTGGCGCACTCCATGACCTCGTCAGGGGGCTGTGAATCCCAAATGCGTACATTATGGCGATTCATTTCTCCACTGACAAAAAAGGTCGCTCCGTCGGAAAAGGCAATTCGTCTGAGATAACCATCATCGTCCTCAATACGTGATAGCATTTCGACCGCAAAGTCATATCGACGCGTACTGTCATTGGGCAACAATGGAAGTGGAAGGTTACTGATGTGTGAAAAAAACTTTGATAGTTTGTAAACAATTAGACACCAGTTTCATATTTGTATCTTACTTCTAGCCTGAGTTATCAATTTACGTAGTCAGGGAAAGACTTTTCGGACACCCTGTATAACATTGCAGATTCTCAGGAGGCAAGGATGGCGTTTTGCTGCGGGCGACGCACCTGTAGTTGATCTCCGAGTTGTCGATGGTGCCCGTCATGTGCTTCTGGAAGCGGCAGGTGAGCACCCAGAGGTGGCTGCGGCCCTTGCTGTCCTGGATGACCTTGACACCGCTGGCGAACTGCAGGTTGTCTGCGTCGCGGTCCAGCTCGACGATGTTCCGGCCGCCGTAGCTGGAGCGCGAGTTCCAGCAGTTGAGCGTGTTCCGCGGCAGCACGCTGAAGAACATGACGCCGTCCACGTCCATCGCCTCGGCCGCCGTCTGCCGACAAAGAGAGCGGTGTCCAGTGGGGCACGAGAAACGGACGCGGAACAGGTTTATCCACCGAACCAAACTGATTGGCTTCATCTTTAACCCTTTCGTGAGCTGTGGGAAACATGCTTCCCACTACAAAGAACTCGCTCCTAGTCTCGTGGGATTCACAGTTCCCACCTCTGTACGGTGCTACCACCTAGTGAACAGTATAGGGTACTATTTCCAAACGGAAGTTCCCGCCGTTTTTGCTGTACCTTCGCGCAGAGGCATTGTATAGCTGAGTGTTGCTCTGTAGAGGAGCCTTTCAGTGCTGTTTGCGTGACATTTTGCGATTTTTTTCCTCAAACATACAGTATAAGGTAAATACTTTTGATTTACCCAAATTTATGAAGGAAGACGTAAAATTGGAACGAGGAGAATTCCAGTTTGAAACAAAAGGAGCCATTTCTGCAGTAAAATGGATGGATAACCGTCCAGTCAATTTCCTGTCCTAAATTCATGACCCATGAGAAACAGCCACAGAGAAAAGGAAAAACAAGGATGGTACTAGTACAGAGATTTCTCGTTCTGAAGTTGTGGCAGAATACAACAAAATAATTGGTGGTGTCGATACGTTTGATCAATTATGAGAAAGGTATGCTGCTCGCAGACGTTCTGTAAAATGGTGGCACAGAATATTTTATTTCCTGGTGGACGTTGCTGCAGTGAACAGTTTTATCCTGTGGAAAATAAGGAAAAGAGAAAGTGGACAGCATGATCAGCTCACGTACAGGATCCATCTAGCCAGACAATTGATCGCTGGCTTCTCATCCCAAAAAGGCATGGACAAAAACCTGTCTTTCTGGCAAAAAGGGGTAAATTACCTGAAGATTTTCGTCATGTGGCTGTAGGGGAGCATCAACCCATTTTAGGAGAAACCTACTGGACGTGCCGTCATTGTAGTACCAAAGCTGCGGAAAAGAGCACTCGCTGTGTTTGTACATATTGTCAAATACCACTTTGCATAGACCCATGTTTCAGAAAATTTCATGGCACGTAATTGTAAACAATAATTGTAACAAGAGAAGTAAATTTATCAAATAAATATGACATATATTGAAAAAGTTGTTTTTGTCATTTAACTCCAAGGAAGGGCAGTGGGAAGAATACTTCCCACCTTGTTGTGTGACCTCACCTTCACAGTTGGAGCAAATGTCATATTCTGTATGATAAATATACCTATCTGTTAACTACTATCTGCTCTCCATTCATTAGAAAAAACTGTTCAATAATTTTGCCCACGAAAGGATTAAGAGTTTACTCTGTTGCTCCTAAATTATATCCTGCAACGCTTCTCACGAGAAACCAGTTCTGCTGAGAGCTTTCGGTACTTCCATGTTTCATGACCTAGTAAAATTTCTTATGTGCAGTGCTTCCCGGCTGGACTCATAACTGCAACGTGGAATCGAGTCCGGCGCCCGATGCGGTGTAGCGTATAGAATTCCTTCACAAATTGCACTCGTAAGGCTCCCTGGGCTCGGTAATGAGTCTGCAACAAAGTTACCTCTCCAGACGAGGCCCGGCCAACTAGAGCTCCGCTAGCGCGTACCAGTTGTATGAATAGGTGGTGTCTGTTCTTTTGGAAAAGTCCGAAAGAAGAGACAGCACGCATCAGTACAGGGTGATTTTTTCCACTGTGTACGAACTCTAGGGACTGGTCGATGAGAGGACACGGAACAAAAACGGTCTAATGAACTTACGTCCGGGAATGAATGGTTTTGGGACCAGTCTTCCTTCCACGTCGCCTAAAAGATCGAAACTATCGGCATTTCTTGCGGGTGACTTTCCCTCCCTTGCTGGAAGACTTGCCGTTGATGTTTCGAAGCATATTAGACCGCAGTCTCTGTAACAATGTGTGTTTGAATAAATGGTTCATAGACTTTACCAAAGCCTTTGACCTACTAGAAAGGGATCTCATAGTCCGAAAACTGGAAAGCACAATGGGAGAAGATAGCGTATGGGCAAGAATAATCAAGTCAGTCCTCGAATACAACTTAATCATAGTATCAGACAACCTCTCTTTTTCGAACCCCGTTCTGCAATCCCACGGAGTCTTACAGGGTGACCCAATGAGCCCTTTGCTGTACCTTCTTGCCACTGAAGAAGTACTGCGAATTGGAGAAAATGAAGATGATGTATACATATATGCATACGCTGACGACGTAGCCGTAGATTCAACAGATATACAGAAGCTGCAGAAAATCATTGAGAAAATACACACATGGTGCAGTGAACACAAATTACACACAAACATAACAAAGACAGAAATAGTGATTTTCAGAAAAGGAGGCAAAACACCCAAGAATGCGGAAATCAACATCAAAGAACAAAATGTAAAAATCTCATCAGACTTTAAATACCTAGGGGTGACTTTGCAACCAACAGCCAAATGCTTCACGAAACATACAACAGAACGTGCAGCCCATGCAATAATAGCAATACAGGACATCAAAAACATCCGCCTACTCAGTCTAGAAACGGCCATGAGATTATTCAACGCAAAAATCTTGCCTATCCTGTCCTATGGGATGGAGGTTAAATGGGACCACCTGAGAGAAAAAAATCTACAAACACTAGAAAAGGTAAAATCGACTTATCTAAAAAGATCAATGCGTCTCTCAAAGACAACAAGACCTAGGCTAGTGTACCTGCTAGCGAGAGAGACATTTCTAATTGAAGACATCAAACTTTGATATATGATGCCACACACCAGGGCTTCCAGAAATCAACCGAAGATCATGGAGGACAAACGAGAAAAAATATGGCCGGAGTTCTATGACACCGAAGCAAAGACGAACTACTCATGGACAGCAGCGAACTGCGAACGGCGACATGTCGTAACTAGATTTTCTATTCACGACTTTCATCATCTAATCTGCAAAAACAAAACTTATCACGATCCTACCACAAAATGTGTGTGTGAACTGTGTAACGAAGCCTGTGAACAATATCACATAGAACTGTGCAGTAAAAGAGTGAAGTAAAATGTTAAGCAAAGTAACTTATGTGGCTATTTGGCTGCAATTTTATTAAATAAATTGAATAAATGGTCTGTAACATGGAAACATGCATTTTCGGGCACAGGAACATTAAACCTCTTTTGTTCAGTATCCTCTCATCGATCAGCTCCTATAGTTTACACACGGTCGAAAAAGTCACCGTGTATAACTGATTCACCTCGACAGGCAATGAATCCACAACCTTCAGTTGTCAGTCAGATGCACATGAACATAAAATGGGCCATTTTGGAGGAAATGCATGCTGATTGCAGGTCGGGAGCGTGCCGAGGTAGTCCTCGAATTTGCGTTAAAAATTGTGTCAAGGTGCCACAATGCTTCACGCAAGTGTCTAGTAAGTTGGAGATCACGAGTTCGAGTCCCAGCCTGGCACGCATTTTCGCTCGTCGCCCCCAGTTCCACATAAAGTCTTGATGCAGCTGATATCACTAATTCCTTTCCTTTTCTGTCTCGCCTCTCCATCTTCAGTTTGCACAATAAACACCCACTGTGTTAAATTTTATTTATTTATTTATTTTTTAATCTTCCACATCTAGTTCTGCAGGAACAAACTGACCAGCTGCGTGGTCATGGAACGTGTCAGTGCATGAAATTACAAAAGAAAAGTAATAAGAGATAAAATAAAACGTTTATGAATCCTAAGAAGACGACAAGCTGTAAGTTTATATAAATGCAGTCAACAATATAACACAGGATTCAGCTTAATTTTTCAAGAAACTCATTGGAAGAATAGAAGGAGAAACCCATGAGCAAATTCTTCAGTTTCGATTTGAAAGCACGTGTGGATTACTGACAAGATTTTTGAATTCTGGTGGTAGCTTACTGAAAATGGATGCAGCAGAATACTGCGCGCGTTTCTACACAAGAGTCAAGGAGGCGCGATCCAAATGCAGATTGGATTTCTACCGAATATTAACTGAGAGAAATCTGCTAATTCTTGGTAAGCAGATGAAATTCTTAACAAGAAAAGACTTACTAGCGCGAGCGATGTCAGAATACCCAGACTAATCAGCGGGGGTTGACAAAAGGTTTGCGAACTTACATCACTTACTGCCCGAACCGCCTGTTTGTCAGCCAAAAATACCCTTCAATAATAGGGAGAGTTACCACAAAATATAACACAATACATCATAAGCGAATGAAAAAAGCAAAGTAGACCACCTTTCGTGTCCAACTATCATTTTCTTCAGATACTGTTCTAATAGTAAAAATGATAGCATTAAGATTCTCAACAAGATCCTGAACATGAGCTTTCCACGTCACTTTACTCTCTATCTGAACGACTAGAAATTAGAACTGTTCAGTCTCGTTAATCATATGCCCATTGGTGTAATTAAAACGCCAGGTTTTGTTAAATTGTATGTTGAAACTGTAAAACTTAGTCTTACTGTGATTTTACCCAACAGATACGCTCAAAGCACTATACGAGCACACCGTGTTTTCCACGTGCGGTGAAAACTTCGCTTCAAGGGGCCTTCAAGGCATTCTAAACCAAACACACCCATGGACCAAAAATTAAGAATTACACTAATCAGCGTTAAGGTGCAAGCTATAATGTTCACTTGGGAGCTAAGGAAACGAGCGCCCTTGCATCGCCTGCCACAACTGTTAGGACGAGATTTACGGTGGAGGCTAACCGTTAAATATCTTGTAGTGACAAAGCACAGACACTTTACACGACGAAGGCACACTGAGGATCTAAGAAAGAAAGTCGGTCGAAGACGCAATGAATTCTAACTCGTACTAAACAGTAATACTGGACTACCATCAAGCGTCGGGGTGGGAGTATATTGCAGCATTTATTCAACCAATCTTCGAATACGTCTACCCTTTTTGCGTGTACACACAAAAAACCACTGTACAGAATGGTACTCTACATAGAGAGCCGAAGCTGACCTACACGCTACCACTGCCGTTGAAGGAATGGACACAATTTTTTACATGATAGCTAGAGTCTTCTGTGTCCGCTCAAATGACTCCCCAAATAAACTTATAAATACAACAACAGCCCTACACTATTTAAAAATACGAGCCCAAAGGCTTAAATCACGGGTTGGAGACAATAGTCATTAGTTTATATATATATATATATATATATATATAAATATATATATATATATACTTGTACTAAAGGCTGCTTTATTCCGAGTGGTATATTATGAAACTTGTGACAGGCTACCTCTCACTTATGTGTCCATTTCTGGATAGACTGTACTGACTGTAGTTAGTCTGTGGCTTCCCTGCTGCCCCTTCAATCAGTTCTGTACCAGGCACGAAACACCCGCTGTAACAAACGAAGTCTGATGCCTAGGACGGAAGTTCTGCAGGTGAGTCATCTGCTAGGGGACAACGATAGTTGATACGTCTTCGAAGAGCATTTCTTCCATCTTTCACGAACTGTATTAATTCAGACTCGTAACGGAAGAGATGAGAAAGAACCCAGCAACAGATACAGCTATTCACCCAACCAAAACACACTACTGTCCTCTCCCTCCTATACTTATCATCATCGTCATCATCATGATACAACACAAACACGAAATTACACTATAAATGCATCCATTACACTCGCCTACACTCTATGAATAATCATAGAACACAAGTCACATATCCGCAGGGAGGATGCCTGAACACCCTTTCCGATTAGGCAGATGAATCCGCCCTGTGGGATATTCCAGTCAACGATATGACATTTAATTTTTTTCAGATGCAATCTTTCGACCAACTTTGTTGTATGGGAGCGAAAGCTGGGTGGATTCAGGTTACCTTATCAACAAGGTTGAGGTTACGGATATGAAAGTAGCTAGGATGATCGCAGGTACTAGTAGATGGGAACAATGGCAGGAGGGTGTCCACAATGAGGAAATCAAAGAAAAACTGGGAATGAGCTCTATAGATGTAGCAGTCAGGGCGAACAGGCTTAGATGGTGGGGTCATGTTACACGCATGGGAGAAGCAAGGTTACCCAAGAGACTCATGGGTTCTGCAGTAGAGGGTAGGAGGAGTCGGGGCAGACCAAGGAGAAGGTAGCTGGATTCGGTTAAGAATGATTTTGAAGTAATAGGTTTAACATCAAAAGAGGCAGCAATGTTAGCACTGAATAGGGGGTCATGGAGGAATTTTATAAGGGGGCTATGCTCCAGACTGAACGCTGAAAGGCATAATCAATCTTAAATGATGATGATGATGATGACGATGATGATGGGATAACCCTTCCTGTGACTTTTGGACACTCTATTCATTACGCCCATCTGACTAATAGTGACCTGAGCACCTGTGTACCAATTTCTTGTACCGAAATACTCAGCAGATACTCCTGATCAACCAGCAGAGTTTTACCGAAAGAGTTCTGTCTAATCCTGTGGTATGGGCGGAGACTTTTCGAGTGTGCTCCGAGCCGGCGCTCACCTGTCCGGGCCGCGGCTCGCCCAGCAGGAGGAACTCGCGGCTGGCGTGGTTGACGCCGTCCTCGAAGAGCGAGTGGTTGCGCAGCACGGACGTGGCCACGGCGGACTCGCGGTCGGAGGCCATGCTGTGGAAGTAGAGGCGGCGGTCGCCGTCCGCCCCGGGCGGCCCCAGAGCCAGCCCCAGCACGCCGTCCATCAGGTCGAACGAGTCGCCGTTGAGGTCGAAGTGCCCCCACTGCGGGTACGGGAAGAAGTAGTTGGCCGTGACGCGCCACGACCGGCGCCGCTGCTCGTCCAGCACGACCAGCCCGAAGCCCGTCACGTCGGCGGCGTACGCGAAGTTGCTGGTGCACGCCGCGTCGCGCGACTCCACGGCAATGGTGACCAGCAGCGACGAGGCCGTCAGCACGTCGTGCGGGTACTCGTAGCTCAGCGTCTTCTCGCCGCGGTTGTTGAACACCACCACCTTGGTCGGACATATCCGCCTGAAGTCGTTCGTCAAAATGTCGACGAAGCCGGTGTCCAGAATCCACAACCGGCCGCAAGAGTCAACCTGCAACAGCAAGTTACCGTACGCTGTAAAAAGTACCCCATCAAAGAAATCTACCACTGCCGGTAGCACATTTCCACCCGTCCAAATCTACGTCTACATTTATACTCCGCAAGCCACCCAACGGTGTGTGGCGGAGGGCACTTTACGTGCCGCTGTCATTACCTCCCTTTCCTGTTCCAGTCGCGTATGGTTCGCGGGAAGAACGACTGCCGGAATGCCTCCGTGCGCGCTCGAATCTCTCTAATTTTACATCCGTGATCTCCTCGGGAGATATAAGTTGTAAGTAGGCTGTTTAGGTTCTTATAGTGGTAACGCCACCGCCACGTAGCGCTCTGTATGAAAATTACTGGCTGTGCTGTGTGCAGTTCTGTGGCTGGGTGGCATTGTTGTAATGTTCGCTATTGTAGTGTTGGACAGTTGGCTGTTAACAGCGCGTAGCGTTGCGCAGTTGGAGGTGAGCCGCCAGCAGTGGTGGATGTGGGGAGAGAGATGGCGGAATTTTGAGAGCGGATGATATGGACGTGTGTCCATCAGAAACAGTACATTTGTAAGAATGGATGTCATGAACTGCTATATATATTATGACTTTTGAACACTATTAAGGTAAATACATTGTTTGTTCTCTATCAAAATAGTTCAAATGGCTCTGAGCACTATGGGACTTAACTTCTTAGGTCATCAGTCCCCTAGAACTTAGAACTACTTAAACCTAGCTAACCCAAGGACATCACACACATCCATGCTCGAGGCAGGATTCGAACCTACGACCGTAGCGGTCACGCGGTTCCAAACTGAAGCGCTTAGAACCGCACGGCCACACCGGCCGGCTCTGTTCTCTATCAAAATCTTTCATTTGCTAACTACGCCTATAAGTAGTTAGTGCCTTCAGTAGTTTGAATCTTTCATTTAGCTGGTAGTAATGGCGCTCGCCGTATTGCAGTAGTTCGAGTAACGAAGATTTTTGTGAGGTAAGTGATTTGTGAAAGGTATAGGTTAATGTTAGTTAGGGCCATTCTTTTGTAGGGATTATTGAAAGTCAGATTGCGTTGCGCTAAAAATATTGTGTGTCATTTTAAGCACAGTCATTTATAATTTTTCTAAGGGGACGTTTCAAAGTAGGGGGAAGCAATATATTCGATACCTCATCCAGAAACGCACCCTCTCGAAACCTGGACAGCAAGCTACACCGCGATGCAGAGCGCCTCTATTGAAGAGTCTGCCACTTGAGTTTGCTAAACATCTCCGTAACGCTATCGCGCTTACCAAATAGCTCTGTGACGAAACGCGCCGCTCTTCTTTGGATCTTTTCTATCTCCTCTGTCAACCCGACCTGCTACGGATCCCACACTGATGAGCAATACTCAAGTATAGGCCGAACGAGTGTTTTGTAAGCCACCTCCTTTGTTGATGGACTACATTTCCTAAGGACTCTACCAATTAATCTCAACCTGGCACACGCCTTACCGACAATTAGTTTTATATGATCATTCCACTTCAAATCGTTCCGCACGCATACTCCCAGATATTTTGCAGAAGTAACTGCTACCAGTGTTTGTTCCGCTATCATATAATCATACAATAAAGGATCCTTCTTTCTATCTCGAGCCACGAACTAAAGAAACTAAGAATTTTTTTATAATAACATACGCGTAACGCAGCAAGTTATTACGACATAACATTCGTTGCAGTAAGGCACACCGCCGTCTAGTACGGTGGCTGCAGGATAGCTATTTTTTTTATTTTTTTTCGCTTTGCTCGCAACACGGCTGACGCTGCCTGCCGTGAGAACTGCATAGCGTAACATTCAGTCAACACGAAGATTCATACACTCTACGAATCTAAATAATCCATATTAGTTATTATTCGATTTTGTTCAAATTTGGTACACAGCCTTCTATAATTAATGGAATGATTCTGTCAAAAATTCAGATTTTTTTTATTATAGCTCTGGAGATAAAGAGAATTACCTAAAACTCATAAAACCTACCCTTGTCGTTAAAAACCAACTTAGGAACAATAACAGATTAACTTTCATTATCATTTCAAGCCATTCCAACGTCATCAGTGCATAAAAATCAATTAATTAGAATTTTCTTTTTAAAACGTTGAACACTGTGCATTACGTAATACAAAAGTGAGTCAAAAATGTTATTTGATTACATTTTGCCATGTGGGGGCTTAATCATTGAGAGAGTGTACTATCAAATTAATGATTGGATAAGGCAAGATTTGCCGCGAGAATGATCTGGAACGAACGTTCTGATTGGACGTTTAGATCAACAGCGAATCAGAATTAAGCTGTTCCCGCGCAAAAAGAGGAGTTGGCACATAGGAGAATACCTCGAAAGAGTCGCTTGCTAGCCGGTCTACGGATAACACGATGTTAGATCGCTCCTTAAAAACAGTCTGTAAGATGAGTAAATAGTAAGCTCCGCGTGGTGTGTTTCGTGCTCTGTGCGGAATATTTTGGCGAGCACCTCTTATGAAGAAGACTACTGACACGACCGAATGTTTAACTCGCGAGTAGTTGTCGGTCTGTCACTGGTAAAGCGTGAAAATTAGTCCGGTCGGACTTGCTACAATTATGGCTGCTTTTCGAGTGAAAATTTGTTGTATAGACAGTGAAATTTCAAGGATAATGTTTCACCATATTAAATACGGACTTGGTAGCCATTGCATGTGTTTCAATATGAACAAAATGCAGAGTTAATCCTTAAACGCTTTTCTGCAAGTAGACTGAAGATCCCGAACGCCCGATTTTTTAATCATGGCCGGTCGGGGTGGCCGAGCGGTTCTAGGCGCTACAGTCTGGAACCGCGCGACCGCTACGGTCGCAGGTTCGAATCCTGCCTGAGGCATGGATGTGTGTGATGTCCTTAGGTTAGTTAGGTTTAAGTAGTTCTAAGTTCTAGGGGACTGATGACCTCAGAAGTTAAGTCCCATAGTATTCAGAGCTATTTTTTAAATCATGAACTTTCAGGAACTGACCTTCAACTAGAGTTATGGGCCTCTGTGTGGTAGGTATTAGGTGGTGGTTTCATCAACGCTGCTTTACACTGTCTAGCACGTATCTGCTACCAGAGAGTGAAGGGACATCGGCAAGAAGCCTATCGAGGTAGGTGGACTAAACGACTATAGCGTTAAGCGTTAACAAAAACGCGTACGACCGACCAGTCGCCCCTCCCCCCTCCCCGCCGCAGACACTATGCGAAATCCGCAGCTGTGATACACATTATATAAAATGAAGGTGGATGGGGAGAAAGGAAAGGAAAGAGAAGGGACTATTGATATCAGCTGTTAACCATTGCGCCACCCGGACAGAGTGTTTACCTGCCTCTAAATGACTGGGTGTTTGTGTTGTCCACATCTACACCTACATCTACATGATTACTCTGCAATTCACATTTAAGTGCTTGGCAGAGGGTTCATCGAACCACAATCATACTATCTCTCTACCATTCCACTCCCAAACAGCGCGCGGGAAAACGAACACGTAAACCTTTCTGTTCGAGCTCTGATTTCTCTTATTTTATTTTGATGATCATTCCTACCTATGTAGGTTGGCCTCAACAAAATATTTTCGCATTCGGAAGAGAAAGTTGGTGACTGAAATTTCGTAAATAGATCTCGCCGCGACGAAAAACGTCTTTGCTTTAATGACTTCCATCCCAACTCGCGTATCACATCTGTCACACTCTCTCCCCTATTACGTGATAATAGAAACCGAGCTGCCCTTTTTTGCACCCTTTCGATGTCCTCCGTCAGTCCCACCTGGTAAGGATCCCACACCGCGCAGCAATATTCTAACAGAGGACGAACGACTGTAGTGTAAGCTGTCTCTTTAGTGAACTTGTTGCATCTTCTAAGTGTCCTGCCAATGAAACGCAACCTTTGGCTCACCTTCCCCACAATATTATCTATGTGGTCTTTCCAACTGAAGTTGTTCGTAATTTTAACACCCAAGGCACTTAGTTGAATTGACAGCCTTGAGAATTGTACTATTTATCGAGTAATGGAATTCCAACGGATTTCTTTTGAAACTCATGTGGATCACCTCACACTTTTCGTGATTTAGCGTCAACTGCCACCTGCCACACCATACAGCAATCTTTTCTAAATCGCTTTGCAACTGATACTGGTCTTCGGATGACCTTACTAGACGGTAAATTACAGCATCATCTGCGAACAACCTAAGAGAACTGCTCAGATAGTCACCCAGGTCATTTATATAGATCAGGAACAGCAGAGGTCCCAGGACGCTTCCCTGGGGAACACCTGATATCACTTCAGTTTTACTCGATGATTTGCCGTCTATTATTACGAACTGCGACCTTCCTGACAGGAAGATCATCGTCATTCGTGAAAGTGGCGGGGTTGGACTGAGCAAAGGTTAGGAATTTGTACGGCCGCTGATAACCTCGCAGTTGAGCGCCCTCAAACGAAACATCTTCATCACAGTGTTTATCGCAACTGCACGGACGCCTTCGGCACGCCTCGGTGAGCAATGAATCATCCACTTACAGTGCGGATGCATAATTGCGTCCGACTGTCTGCGTCAATCTCAAAGTAGTGGGCATGGAGGACACGAACAGGAACTGCAGATAAGTTGCGCTGGGGGTGAGTGCGTGTCGGCAGACAGGCGTGCAGAGATAGTGCGCGCGAGTGTCGTAAACACTGTGTAGCGATGACGCAGCTGCTTAGCAAGCAGGCGACCCCGCTTCTGAATCACGGTCCGTCACACATTTTCATTCGTTGCCGCTGTTGCCGCACAAAGTCCCAACGCAGCTGACATCAATAATCCCTTCCCCTTCATTTCCTGCCCTCCGTCCATCTCCAAATTACATAATTTTTTCTGTAAAGATGCGCAGGATGTTCAAAACTTCCAGGTACGAACTTATGTGACTTGTAGAGAAGAGAGAGTACATAACATTTTGAATAAGAAGCCATGTCCGGAAACATACCATTCCGTGCTACAGCCATTTGAAAAGATGTTTGCTAGGGTACTTACGGTGAAAGCTGCCCACGTCGAAATGATTATGTAATAGAACCCAGTACGTTGTCCTCGATGGTGAGTGTTCATCGGAGGTGAAGGTATAATCTGGAGTGCCCCAGGGAAGTGTGGTAGGTCCGCTGTTGTTTTCTATCTACATAAATGATCTTTTGGATAGGGTAGATAACAATGTGCGGCTGTTTGCTGATGATGCTGTGGTGTACGGGAAGGTGTCGTCGTTAAGTGACTGTAAGAGGATACGAGATGACTTGGACAGGATTTCTGATTGGTGTAAAGAATGGCAGCTAACTGTAAATATAGATAAATGTAAATTGCCGGCCTGAGTGGCCGAGCGGCTCTAGGCGCTACAGTCTGGAACCGCGCGACCGCTACGGTCGCAGGTTCGAATCCTACCTCGGGCATGGATGTGTGTGATGTCTTTAGGTTAGCTAGGTTTAAGTAGTTCTAAGTTCTAGGGGACTGATGACCTCAGAAGCTGAGTCCCATAGTGCTCACAGCCATTTGAACCATTTTTAAATGTAAATTAATGCAGATGAATAGGAAAAAGAATCCCGTAATGTTTGAATACTCCATTAGTAGTGTAGCGCTTGACACAGTCACGTCGATTAAATATTTGGGCGTAGCATTGCAGAGCGATATGAAGTGGGACAAGCATGTAATGACAGTTGTGGGGAAGGCGTATAGTCGTCTTCGGTTCATTGGTACAATTTTGCGAGGATGTGGTTCATCTGTAAATGAGACCGCTTTGTTGTTGTTGTTGTCTTCAGTCCTGAGACTGGTTTGATGCAGCTCTCCATGCTACTCTATCCTGTGCAAGCTTCTTCATCTCCAAGTACTTACTACAACCTACATCCTCCTGAATCTGCTTAGTGTATTCATCTCTTGGTCTCCCTCTACGATTTTTACCCTCCACGCTGCCCTCCAGTACCAAATTGATGATTCCATGATGCCTCAGAACGTGTCCTACCAATCGGTCCCTTCATCTTGTCACGTTGTGCCACAAACTCCTCTTCTCCCCAATTCTGTTCAATACCTCCTCATTAGTTATGTGGTCTACCCATCTAATCTTCAGCATTCTTCTGTAGCACCACATTTCAAAAGCTTCTATTCTCTTCTTGTCCAAACTATTTATCGTCCATGTTTCACTTCCATACATGGCTACACTCCATACAAATACTTTCAGAAACGACTTCCTGACACTTAAATCGATACTCGATGTTAACAAATTCCTCTTCTTCAGAAACGCTTTCCTTGCCATTGCCAGTCTACATTTTATATCCTCTCTACTTCGACCATCATCAGTTATTTTGCTCCCCAAATAGCAAAACTTCTTTACCACTTATAAAACACTGATACGACCTATCCTTGAGTACTGATCGAGCGTATGGGGTCCCCATCAGGTTGGATTGAGGAATGGCATAGAAGCAATTCAGAGACGGCTGCTTCATTTGTTACTGGTAGATTTGATCACCACGCGAGTGTTACGGAAATGCTTCAAGAACTCGGGTGGGAGACTCTGGAGGAAAGGAGGCGTTCCTTTCGTGAATCGCTACTGAGGAAATTTAGAGAACAGCATTTGAGGCTGATTGCAGTACAATTTTACTGCCGCCAACTTATATTTCGCCGAAAGACCACAAAGATAAGATAAGAGAGAGCAGAGGAATATAGGCAGTCATTTTTCCCTCGTTCTATTTGGGAGTGGAACAGGGAGAGAAGATGCTAGTTGTGGTACGAGGTACCCTCCACCACGCACCGTATGGTGGATTGCGGAATATGTATTTAGATGTAGACGTAATGTCATTTGACGTCTATCCTACTTCTCTGACCAGGTTCGAGCCTCACTCACGTGTCTGTGAGTGTTGGAGCAACATGGTAGAGTACACGTTTGCAGAATTCACCGACAAGATCTTCTGTATGTCGAAGCTCACGGTAATTTAAGAGCTGCTCGTCGCCTTTATCAAGATCGTTATGCACAACGTCCGCATACCCTTTTCGCCACAATTACGCAACGACTTCGAGGAAGGGGTACTTTCAACGTCGGCACGCGTGACTGTGGAGTCCAAGGAGACAAAAATGGTTCAAATGGCTCTGAGCACTATGGGACTTAACATCTGAGGTCATCAGTCCCCTGGAACTTAGAACTACTTAAACGTAACTAACCTAAGGACATCACACACATCCATGCCCGAGGCAGGATTCGAACCTGCGACCGTAGCGGTCGCGCGGTTCCAAACTGTAGCGCCTAGAACCGCTAGATCCCAAGGAGACACCGCACACCCCAATTGGAAGAGGCCGCACTGGACCCTGTTGAAGAGAAACCGTCAACAAGTATACGAGCAATTGCGAGTGCAATGTATGCTGCTCGCAGTACCGTCTGGTTTGTTGTGGATGACCAACAACTACATCCATACCACCTTCAACAACACACACCACCTCTAACACTCACAGACACGTGACTGAGGCTCCAGCGAGGTGAGAGAGAGTTAGGATAGACGTCAAATGACATCAGCCAGTCCGACGTGACAACCATCCACCGTGGCTACCCTACTGCAAACCTACCTAGCGAACATGCTTCAAACGGCTGTAGCACGGAGACGGATACAGGCTAGAAGGCAACATTTGAATAGGGAAAATGACTGTTTGTTTGGAGGCGTAAAAAATGCCAGAGATATCTAGAATTTACCATGTCTTTTTATTGTATTCCTTTCGAGTAACTTGGCTAGAACATAGGAAGATCGTAAGACTTCTAAGATTTTGTTTTATGACTCAACACCACAGCAACCGGTGTATTCATTAAGAAGAATAAAACGACAAGGATCCTAAATCTATGTGTTACTTTTGTATCTGAATTTCAGAGTAATGAATTGATAATGGACATTAATCAGTATAGAAACAACAGAAATCTGATCAGTTTAAGACTTAATTACATCATAAAAAATGAGCTTCATTTATATTGTTAGGCTCAACCAAAAAATATGTATTTGTAGCATCAGTACACTTTAAACATCGAAACATTTTTGTTGTTGTTGTAGTTGTTGTGGTCTTCAGTCCAGAGACTGGTTTGACGCAGCTCTCCATGCTACTCTATCCTGTGCAAGCTTCTTCATCTCAGAGTAACTACTGCAACCTACATCCTTTTGAATCTGCTTAGTGTATTCGTCTCTTGCTCTCCCTCTACGATTTTTACCCTCCACGCTTCCCTCCATCACTAAACTGGTGATCTCTTGATGCCGTAGAACGTGTCATACTAACCGATCCCATCTTCTAGTCAAGTTGTGTCACAAATTCCTCTTCTCCCCGACCCTAATCAGTACCTCGTCATTAGTTATGTGATCCACCCATCTAATCTTCAGCATTCTTCTGTAGCACCACATTTCGAAACCGTCTACTCTCTTCTTGTCTAAACTATTTATCGTCCATGTTCCACATCCATACACGGCTACAGTCCATACAAATACTTTTAGAAAAGACTTCCTAACACTTAAATGTATGCTCGATGTTAACAAATTTCTCTTCTTCAGAAACGCTTTTCTTACCATTGTCAGTCTACATTTTATATCCTCTCTACTTCGACTATCATCAGTTATTTTGCTCCCCAAATAGCAGAACTCATCTACCACTTTAAGTGTCTCATTTCCTAATCTAATTGCCTTAGCATCACCTGATTTAATTAGACTAAATTCCATTATCCTCGTTTTGGTTTTGTTGATGTTCATCTTATATCCTCCTTTCAAGACACTGTCCATTCCGTTCAACTGCTCTTCCAGGTCCTTTGCTGTCTCTGAGAGAATTAAAATGTCATCAGCAAACCTCAAAGTTTTTATTTCCTCTCCATGGATTTTAATTCCTACTACAAATTTTTGTTTTGGACCCTTTACTGCTTGCTGTACATGTCGAATAACACCGGGGATGGGCTACAACCCTGTCTCGCTCCCTTCCCAACCACTGCTTCCCTTTCATGCCCCTCGATTCTTATAACTGCCATCTGGTTCTTGTACAAATTGTGAATAGCCTTTCGCTCCCTTTATTTGAGCACTGCCACCTTCAGAATTTGAACGAGAGTTTTTTTGTACATGGAAAAAATTTAAGCTGATATATGGTCAAGCGACATCCGTAGTTCAGAGTAGTTAGACGAGAATTAGTTTTGAAGTATGCATTAAAAAAATATTGACAGTGAAATAATAATAGTTATTCCTTTTTGTGTGAACAATAACGCTGCGATAAGTCTAACTAGCTATTGAAAAATGGAAATGAAGTCCCATGCTTCTTTACAGAGCGTAGGGGAACGATGCGGCCTTACTAGGCAAGGTCCTAATGGAGGTGGTTTGCCGTGCCTTCCTCCGACCGTAATGGGGATGAATGATGATGATGAAGACGACACAACAACACCCTGTCATCTCGAGGCAGGAAAAATCCCTGACCCCGCCGGGAATCGAACCCGAGACCCCGTGCTCGGGAAGCGAGACCACGAGGGGGGACAACTAGCTGTTACTTAACGATAAATTGAATAGAGCTCTTATAATAAAAATAAACTATGTCCACACACAATGTCAACCTGCGACCTCACACCGTACGGTAGTTCCCGCAGTATAGATGTAGAGGTACTTCGGTAATTACCTCGATCAGACCACTTGCGTTATTTAGTATAAACTAATAGCCGCCGGGCAAAGGCGTTATTATTTCCCACCTAATATGGTCAAAATAAAATAGTCTTCTTGTGACTGTTGTGGGATATGCTTCCCATGTAAGGGTCAAAAGGTTCCCTTTAGTCAATCCTTCCGCAGCAGTGAAGCAGTGATATGAATGAGGTGGTACGTAATGATGAGATGTAATGGAGAATGTTCTGCAACACGGACAGATGGTCTGCTAGCTGTAATTGGAGTGCGTCCATTGGACTTTGTAACGGAACCTATTAAAGGCCTTACTTTACCGAAATATGCGATACCCTCCAAATTCAACCAGTTTAACGAGTATTTGTGATTATAGAAAAGTTATTGTGTATGTTAACAATGATTGCATAACATGTCTCCATAAACAGTCAACCCATTAAATTATACTGAATAACTGACCCACACAAAATTTTATATCACTTGATCACTGATACAGCAAATGTCATCATGTAAAAACACTGAGTTCATCTTAAATAATTAATATGAAGTACGAAAAATAGTGACCAACTGACGTATTCTGGATCTCCTTAAATAAAAATCACCCAGTGAAACCTATTTGTTCACTAGGAGCGTTTTCACTCAGTATTCACGTAATAAATCCTATTTTAGACGAAAACCAATGTAATTCTTAATGATTCATGTTATTTAGTTATTTATGCAAATTAGAGAAGTCAATTGACAAACTTCTAAAAAACGGCCTTTTTGTAACAAAGAATTATTCTGTCAAGTCAGCAAATCTGTCTGTCATTTTAATAACATGTTAAATTATGTCACTCGATGCAAATTAATAACTTTTCTGCACAAATTATGATAACAGATGTACATGTGACTTATAAACTATATCTCTTTTTAGTAGTTCTTTGACGATGTTATAAATACAAGCAGCAAGAAGGGTTGTGGGCCCCAGTCGGAATGTCACTTTGGTAAAGTGTGTTTGTGTGTTATTGTTTGAGGTGGATAAACAATGCAAAGAACATGTAAAGGAAGTACTACTTTGTGTTGTGTCATGGTCATTGGTGGACAGTGGAATTAAGATGGCCACCAGAGTAATAAATATTTGAAGTTTACGTATTTGTTGGCTTCGCCCGTTCTTTATCATCAAAAGCACATAAAAAACACGGGACTTCATGTTTTTAACCCTAGACAACCAGATTTAGAGCCAGCATCAGCATCGAGACACAGCAGCGATCCAGCAAGCAGCAGCGATTACCACAGTGCATTTAGTGGTGCCAACCTAACATCAAGTGCTAACAAGCTCCGTAAGTGGGAGTGAAATAGTGCGATTATAGTAATTAGCAATATCTACGACTAGGCGACCATTACAACTTCATTGCCCGCCAAAGGAGATAATGGGTAGCATTTGTCAGAAAATCGTTTAAATAAAGAACACGAAGGAAGGGAATTGACAATTTAACTGGGAAACATACGAGTCAGGAAGACTAATCTCTCATTTTTTAGCAAACTAAAAAAAGAGGCTGAAGTTGAAATATCTGTAATCAACATGTGAATCAACATATCTTCCCCACTGGTCGTGGGCAGCACCCGTGTAGTTGCAACAGACAGGACTACGGCATTGAACTGATTACCGGATGTGGCTGTGAAGAAAGGGAGGGAACATCTGAATTCGTGGTCTTTGAGTATCTAACATTTGAACAAGTTGGCTGGCTCATGTGTCAGGTATCTGTTAACCACTCAGAATATAAATGACATAGTAGCACACCATGACAGGCATAAATATTAGCTAAATTATTTGAGACCACAACTGCCATGGTTCAGCAACTGGTCTTTCAGTACCTAACATTTGTATAAGTTCGCTGGCTCATGTGTCAGGCATCTGTTAACCTCCCAGAATATAAATGACATACTTAGCACACCATGCCACGCATGAATATATGCTAAATTATTAGAGTCCACAACTGCCATGGTTCAGCATCAGTATCCTAGAACTCAATACAACGATTTCAAAAGTAAGTTCGAAAACGCAGTGTTCTTAGGCATTGTGCATTCCGGGAGGGATTACTGCAAAAATTCCGAGACTATAAATTTTAAGAAGGCCGAGGTAACATAGCAATTCTTCAGACATATGTGTCGTCAAATTACCACGACAAGAAAATAAAAGAAATTACAACTCATCAGAATGCTAACCTGCCTTCGTTTTTCGCAGCCGGCCACTGTGACCGAGCGGTTCTAGGCGCTTCAGTCTGGAACCGCGCGACTGCTACGGTCGCAGGTTCGAATCCTGCCTCGGGCATGGATGTGAGTGATGTCCTTAGGTTAGTTAGGTTTAAGTAGTTCGAAGTTCTAGGGGACTGATGACCCCAGATGTTAAGTCCCATAGTGCTCAGAGCCATTTGAACCTTCGTTTTTCGTACGTTCCATTTGTGAATGGAACAGAAAAGATGGAAAATGGTGTTGGTACCCAAAATTCCATATGCCATACACCACAATGTGTCTTGAGTAACACTAATGTAGTTGTAGAATACCTAGGGATATTTTATGTTTGGTCTTGGAGTGTGTCCAAACGATGTTAATTGTTACGGAATACGTTTTGTACATTGATCAGACAAAACATTATGAACACCTGCTTAATAGCTTGTTTGACCGTCTTTGGAACGAAATACATCACTGACATTGCGTATCAGGTATCCGACTTTTGTTGGTAGATTCGTGGAGGCATGTGGCGTTAGATATCTATGCACAGGTAATGTAATTCGCCTAAATAATGGGCCGCTGATCTGCGTATGCGGTGATGGTGCCCAATAGCGACCCAGATAGGTTCCACAGGATTTACATAAGGCGAATTTCACCGCCGGGACATCGACGTGAGTTTACTACAATGCTCCTCAAACCACTATATCACGGTTCTGACTCCGAGACACGGACACTTGTACTGGCGAAAGATAAAATCGCCGTTGGGGAAGACATCCAGTATAAAGAGATGTAGATGGTTAGCAGCTATCGGCGTGTCTTCAGTTACTACAACAGGTCCCACGAAAGCGCAGGAGAGTGTTTCCCACAGCATAATACTGCACGCTTGGAGCCGCCGTTCACCTCGATGACAGCGTTTGTGGAGACGACCATCGACCTGGTGTAGCAAAAATGTGATCCAGCCGAAGAGCCGACACGTTTCCATTGATCGACGGTCGAATCTCGATGGGCCCGTGCCATCACATCCCTGCAACTGGTGTACCTAGCCCTCTTTATTGCGCTCAAGTCTAATTCTTGTGGTTGGTAAATACAATTACATAAATCAGTTTTTCTTGCTGGAACGTGTAGTAAAGCTGTCACCATGTAAATGAGTGTGACAATTTTACCACTACAAGTTTTGGGTGAAAGACTTTATTGTTTTTTTTAGATGTAAAAAACATAAATAAATAAATAACTCGCAACTTCTACGTGGAAAGATGACGGACACTTCTCTCATAGTAGAAACAGATACTTATGTATCCAAACACTATGTCTTTCCCCGTAAAACGTCTTCGTTAATAATTCTAGAGCACTACTGGATAGAAAAATCTAAGGAAGAGAAAGTTTATATTTGTGAGAACATCGTCTTGGAGTTCCGTATTATTCATCTGTAACGTCACCGTTGGTTACAACTCAAGCCAACTATTCTGTGGCTGTTACATCTACTGATATTTTCATAGGCTCAGTTTGCATGAAATCTGTTGTAAATACAGTATTGATCTGTTTTTGTTACTGATGCTGCGGCATAGAAGAGACAATCACTCCGGATATCATGCGTGTTCGTTGCCCTATCTTAGGTGACAAATGAAATTAAATCTCATTTTTATGCTACCAGCTCCGCATTCTGCACCTAATAGTATGAAATATAGTGTCGTTACATTGAGAAAAAATCTCTGAAGAGGCTGTACCATGAAAAATTTCAGAATTCTGCTGAGAAACTACATCTCTGTTGTGAAATAATATGGAACAAATAATTTCATTTATAAATATGAAGTGAATTCTTTTATTTTAAATTGTCAAAAATTTCATACTTTCAATTCAGTACAGTAAATTTGATGCTTGGAGAAAGATAACAGTGGAAACAAGATTTAGGAACGGAAACAGTGTCACATCTAAAGTGTGGAAATATTTTTATTTTGATGCTGCATTTGAATCTCAAATTATACGAGAAGAAACCGATTTAAATTTTAAAATAACGGTTATGGAAACAAGAAGATGGTGGAAATATAATGCTGCTGGTGAACTTAAAGCATAATTTTGATTCTTCTTATAAGCATTGAGTTGTAATCTAGAAACAAGCTCAATCAATCCTGAACCAAACAGTTCAACGTTAAAGCGCAATATCTATCGCAACTGGCTGATAGTAAAAATGAATACTCCCATATTGTGCGCATAAAAATCTAGCTATTTGAATGTTAATGCTGTATAAATACCTTTTTTTCAGTTGTGACAGCAGTTAGCGAAACAGACAGGGAGACGCTCCCACTCACCCAGACACCTATTACTATGTCGCACATCCCATAACTCTGAGTTATGCCCTCTACACGTTTCGTTCTGTGATGTGCTATAATACGGTGACCAGGCAGGATACATTGCTTCTGATTTAGTTGTAAGGAACGCTTTGCTCACATGCAGAGCGGTCTATGATGACAGCTTCTCTCGCCTGATCTCCCCGATTCCGTCGAATAGGAATAAAAATAGCGCAGTAGGCAGATACTCCAGATCTAAGATTAATCCATCGCTGAGTGGATTTACTTAAATGTATTTGCTGAAGATTACATAACGTCACCAAACGCTTCTTGCACTGCCTCACAAACCTTCCGTGGCGTCAACCAACGAGCTTATGAAAGCTATCGGCCTTTATGTCCGCTTACGTGTCTAAATTTGCGCATTCCTTCACGTAGCGCACGCACTCCGCAAGGTCGTTTCGCCGCAGCTTATACTAACTGCATATCCAGCCGTAGTTACACCACAGTTAAACTCGTAACTGATGAGATTTGCCCTTATGAAAACGAGAGTGTTTAATAGACTAAACGTACGAGATGTCGTACTGAGACTGGTTCTGAAGAAAGTACTTTAAAAAGTCGAAACAAAATAAATCCATAGGTTTTTTTTTATCCTGGAGTCCACAGCCATCTATAATTTCTTCTACGAAGTCACTTTTGGTGAATCTTGCTGTGCTTGTGATTGAGATGCTTTGTTTCACGAGCAACTGGCTAATTGCAGCCTGGTGCTTTGAGTGTTTGCTTACGGTCTAGTAGGAAGGAGCTGTAGTCGGGTTACGGGCGGCGTTTTGATTTGCACACCTTCAGGGTGACTGTCATTACGTAAAAAAATGTGGTACGTATTATCTTCTTCTTCTTTTTCTTCTGCCTTTCACAGATGAGTCTTATCACCAGTTCGGGGCTCGGGTTCGGTTTTACCTATTAACTTGCCGTCCTATGCCACTGCTTCTTTTGGGCTTGTATTGTAAAGCCATTTTTGGCCTGCGTTCCAGATGTTCCTTCCAGTTTTCTTTACGTTATTTTATTTTGCCATTTACTGCAAAAATATTCAGTTCTTGTCTGATGTTTCAAAAGGAATCCTGTCCAAGTCGGTACAATCTTCGAAACTTCGTAAAAATTATTATTTCAGCGCCGCGCGGGATTGGCTGAGCGGTCTAAGCGCTGCAGTCATGGACTGTGCAGCTGGTCCCGGCGGAGGTTCGAATCCACCCTCAGGCATGGGTGTCTGTGTGTTTGTCCTTAGGATAATTTAGGTTAAGTAGTGTGTAAGCTTAGGGACTGATGGCCGTAGTAGTTAAGTCCCATAAGATTTCACACACATTTGAACATTTTTTTTTATTCCAGCCGCCAGTACGGTAGAAAAGGTACACCCATCACCTTATATAATTTCATTTTTTGTATCTCTCTGTATTTTAATGTTCTGTTTTATAGTGAAACATATTTCTGTAATTTAATGTCTACATCCTTATCTTCATTAAAAGTAATTCAGCTCCCTAGGTAAATTAAAAAAAAAATGGCTCTGAGCACTATGGGACTTAACTTTTGAGGTCATCAGCCCCCTAGAACTTAGAACTACTTAAACCTAACACAAGGACATCACACACATCCATGCCTGAGGCAGGATTCTAACCTGCAGCCGTAGCGGTCGCTCGGTTCCAGAATGTAGCGCCTAGAACCGCTCGGCCACCCCGGCCGGCTCCCTAGGTAACTGAAGTGCTGAACTCGTTCCAAAACCTGATCTTCAGTTCAATTTTGTTTCACACTTGATTTTTCCCATGGATGGTGTGGTCTATATGAACAGTAAGAAGGGTAGGCGATAAAGAGCACTCTTGTTTTACACTGTAGTTTATTAAAATATTTCCCCCTGTTTAATTGCGGACATAAAGTTTAATGTAACTTCAATTATACAGTCTCTTGATGCTGTTTATTGAGTGATTATCATGTTAGTATATTCCACACTGCTATGAGGACAATCCACACCTACGTGACTACTCCGCTATTCACAATAGAGTGCCTGGCAGAGGGTTCAATGAACCAACTTCGAGCTGCCTCTCTACCGTTCCACTCTCGAACGGCGCCCGGGAAAAATGAGCACTTAAATTTTTCCGTACGAGCCCTCATTTCTCTTATTTCATCGTGATGATCATTTCTCCCAATGTAAGTGGGTGCCAACAGAATCCTTTCGCAATTGGAGGAGAAAACCGGCGATTGAAATTTCATGAGAAGATCCCGTCGCATCGAGAAACGCCTTTGTTTCAATGATTGCCACTCCAATTCACGTATCTTGTCTGAGGCACTATCCCCACTACTTCGCGATAATACAAAACCAGCTGCCCTTCTTTGTACTTTTTCGATGTCATCCGTCAGTCCCACCAGATGTGGATCCCACACCGCCCAGCAGTACTCCAGAATAGGGCGGACAAGCGTGGTGTAAGCAGTCTCTTTAGTAGACCTGTTGCACCTTCTAAGTGTTCTGCCAATTACTCGCAGTCTTTGGTTTGCTCTACCCACAATATTATCTACGTGATCGTTCCAATTTAGGTTATTTATAATTGTAATCTCTAAGAATTTACTTGAATTTACAGCCTTCAGATTAATCTGACTTATCGCGTAATCGAAATTTAGCTGATTTATTTTAGTACTCATGTGAATAACTTCACACTTTTCTTTATTCAGGGTCAATTGCCACTTTTCGCACCATACAGATATCTTACCTAAATCATTTTTCAATTCGTTTTGGTCCTCTGACAACCTTACAAGACCGTAAATGACAGCATCATCTGCAAACAATCTAAGACGGCTACTCAGGTTGTCTCCTATGTCGTTAATATAGATCAGGAACAACAGAGGGCCTACAACACTTCCTTAGGGAACGCCGGATATTACTTCTGTTTCACTAGATGACTTTCTTCTATTACAACGAACTGTGACCTTTCTGACAGGAAATCACGAATCCAGTCGTACAACTGAGGCGCTATTCCATAGGCACGCAGTTTGGTTAGACGACGCTTGTGAGGAACGGTGTCGAAAGCCTTCTGGAAATCTAAAAACATGGAATCAATTTGACATCCTCTGTCGATAGCACTTATCACTTCATGGGTATAAAGAGCTGGTTGTGTTTCACAAGAACGGTGTTTTCTGATCCGTGCTGACTCTGTGTCAATAAATCGTTTTCTTCGAGGTAATTCATAATGCTCGAACCAAGTATATGCTCCAAAATCCTACTGCAAATCGACGTTAGTGGTAGGGGCCTGCAATTCAGTGGATTACTCCTATTTCCCTTTTTGGGTATTCGTGTGACTTGAGCAATTTTCCAGTCTGTAGGTACGGATCTTTCTGTGAGCAAGCAGTTGTATATAATAGCTAAATACGGAGCTATTGTATCAGCATACTCTGAAAGGAATCTGACTGGTATACAGTCTGGACCGGAGACCTTGCCCTTATTAAGTTATTTAAGCTGTTTTGCTACACCGAGGATATCTACTTCTATGTTTCTCATCTTGCCAGTTGTTCTTGATTGGAATTTAAGTTATTTAAGCTGTTTTGCTACACCGAGGATATCTACTTCTATGTTTCTCATCTTGCCAGTTGTTCTTGATTGGAATTCAGTAATATTTACTTTGTCTTCTTTGGTGAAGGAGTTTCGGAAAATCGTGTTTAATAACTCTGCTTTAGTGGCACTGTCATAAGTGACTTCACCGTTGTAATGAGCTGTGTCTGACAAAGAAACTGTTGCACATTTGTGTAACGTTGGTTCTTGTTTTAAGGTGTGATAGTCGCTTCCTGGACTTGGTAATGCTGTCCATTGCTTTTGTTGCTCTTCTCTTCCACCGGATTGCACAGGGAGCACTAGAGGGCGGGACGAAATTTGCCGATTGCGCATGAAATGGGGTGTATCCGGTGGAAGTACTGTGTGTTGCGGGAAAAATATCTTCAGCCGAGAGATAAAGCAACGCTTGAACTGAGTGCTTAAGACATATCATTGACAAATGTCTCACAGGTGGGTTGAGACAGTCACTACTCCTTTTGTAAAATTAGATGCACTCATACATTGAAACAAAATATTGCACTGAATGTTACAACGGTTGTAAAATCACTTCCGTACCTGTGGGTAAGCGCAATCATGGGAGTAAATTACACGATGCGTATCCTAAATTTGCTGTCTGTTTAGTCAATCAGTACGAGAGAAGTATTACTACTTTGAACACACACACGTATTTTTAACTAAGATGTAAAACCGGAGAATTTTTTATTTATACAGAGGGTGTAGAGGCACATTCTTCCGGGACAGGGAAGAATGGCGGAGCGGGGTAATCTTCTGCGGTACTTAGCGTCCACAACACAGCACCTGTGGAGGAAAAATATCGGCGTAGTAGAGAAGGCGAATGGAAACATTGCCACCTTCAAAATACTCCACTCTGCGATTGACACTGAAACACAAAATTCTTTTTTTTTTTTTTTTTACTTTGGTTGTGTTACATCGTATGGGATTATTCTGAAATGGCTATTACGAATTCTCAGAAGGTATTTATAGCGCACAAGAGGATTACCAGAACAATTTCCAGTATCAGTTTACAAATTTCTTGTAGGCCACTGTTCCAGCATCTGCAGATTGTAACCCTGTAATGATGTATTTGATCTCCCTCAAGATGGTTGCAATCAATACTGATCGGTGATTCGTTAAAGACTTGTCACGAAATTTGTACGTTCCTCTCACAGGGCACTGTGAAACATTTGACTAGCCAGTGTGAAGAGGAACAATGTGCTGGAATACGTAGGGCCGAGGACATTTTTTAAGATGAGTCTTATTACATTAACCAGTCGTCTTTTCACCCGATGCAGTATTCTAGTGACTGGTTTCGTCAGCTAATGAAGTCGTTATCTTAGGTTAGACCACAGGTGAAGATTACTGATTTTTCTTTGAAACGTGACACAGTCGACGTCTTGCGGCCAAAAGATAAGTTGCTGGAATCATTTATAAACGACATAGAAACACCGGCTGCCCAAATCATAGCCCGCATCTCGTGGTCGTGCGGTAGCGTTCTCGCTTCCCACGCCCGGGTTCCCGGGTTCGATTCCCGGCGGGGTCAGGGATTTTCTCTGCCTCGTGATGGCTGGGTGTTGTGTGATGTCCATAGGTTAGTTAGGTTTAAGTAGTTCTAAGTTCTAGGGGACTGATGACCATAGATGTTAAGTCCCATAGTGCTCAGAGCCATTTGAACCATTTGAACCCAAATCATATCACGTAGAAATTTGAGAGGGCTTACATGTAAACTATAATTTAACATATATTTTCCATGCCAATGTGGATACATTACCTCAGAAGTAGTTTTTTGATCTGTTTTTAAATCCGCAGATTAATTTTACGTTCTTTAATTGCAAAGTGACAGACCGCCGTAGGTGCTGAGAAGGGATTAGCTAAATTTTCGGCAGGCATCTGAAATTTCTCGTGAACTGGGGCACTCTTTTTGCCAGAAGCACGAGGGGGTATGGTATTCTTCCCAGACCATTTGGGATGTTCTCACTGAGTTTTTGGCTGTGTTTCCCGATGAATCATGGGGATTTCTCTAAACGCTCGTTTGCCAAACAGTCACGAGTGATGTACTGTTAGGTGCTGAAAGGGTTGAACCAACAATAATGTCCGTGGGCGAGGAACAAATCATGCATCCTGCAACGACAGCACAGGCCAAACACATTTGACAATTTGCAGAGTTTTTTTTATGAAGTGGTTAAACGTGGGAGTACGTCGGAGGCCTTCATGGAGGGAAGAAGACAGGCTTAGAGAGAGTTGCACGCGTAGTTCTCGATGTGGTAGAGTGGTAGGACGCCTTCGTCGTTTAGCAGGGCACGGTCTTGCACGGCCGTAGCGAAAGCTGAACGGTAGTTGTGACTTCCAATTAAGTAGGCAAAGATTTAGCCAAAGCTAGGTTTGTCACTCGATGAGAGCTATGTGTTTCGTTAAGGGACCGTTGTTATCTGATACTGAATGGCGATATACAGTACAATAAGCCGCATTGTCTCAGTGGACCCTGACTTGCTCCATTCTTGTATGTCTTTATGATCATATTTTTAATCTGATATCTCGGGATATTTCACTTTTCTGAAATTGCCGAGAACGTGATAAGCAAGTAGTTTAGAGATCAAGATGAGAATGCAGGCATTATATGTTTCCAGTACAGTGGTCGAATCTCTGAATTCATCTGACTATAATGAGATTGCTGCAGGGCAGTTATTAGATGAGTCAGAGTCGTGAATTTTTAACCTCGACTCGCGGATTAAAGCGAGGTTGACAACATTCATCGCAAAGTGTTTCACTATGTGGTGGAGGAGTGAGTTGATGCGGGTCCGCCGATTAACCATTACTTCGCCGACAGTAGTCCAAGTACGTCTTGCAGCGGCTGGCTTGGAGATTCCCTCCGCTCAGACACTGGATGCTGTGTTGTCCTCATCATCATTTAATCCTCATCACCGGCGCGCAAGTCGCCCAATGTGGCGCCGAATGAAATAAGACTTGCGTTTAGCGGCCGAACTTCCCCGAACAGGGGCCTCCCGGCACATCTACATCTACATCCATACTCCGCAAGCCACCTGACGCTGTGTGGCGGAGGGTACCCTGAGTACCTCTATCAGTTCTCCCTTCTATTCCAGACTGGCATTGTTTGTGGAAAGAAGGATTGTCGGTATGCCTCTGTGTGGGCTCTAATCTCTCTGATTTTATCCTCATGGTCTCTTCGCGAGATATACGTTGGAGGGAGCAATATACGGCTTGACTCCTCGGTCGAGGTATGTTCTCGAAACTTCAATAAAAGCCCGTACCGAGTTACTGAGCGTCTCTCTTGCAGAGTCTTCCACTGGAGTTTATCTATCATCTCCGTAACGCTTTCGGGATTACTAAATGATCCTGTAACGAAGCGCGCTGCTCTCCGTTGGATCTTCTCTATTTCTTCTATCAACCCTACCTGGTACGGATCCCACACTGCTGAGCAGTATTCAAGCAGTGGGCGAACAAGCGTACTGTAACCTACTTCCTTTGCTTTCGGATTGCATTTCCTTAGGATTCTTCCAATGAATCTCAGTCTGGCACCTGCTTTACCAACGATCAACTTTATATGATCATTCCATTTTAAATCACTCCTAATCCCTACTCCCAGATAATTTATGGAATTAACTGCTTCCAGTTGCTGACCTGCTATATTGGAGCTAAATGATAAGGGATCTTTCTTTCTATGTATTCGTATCACATTACACATGTCTACATCGAGATCCAATTGCCATTCGCTGCACCATGCGTCAATTCGCTGCAAATCCTCCTGCATTTCAGTACAATTTTCCATTGTTACAACCTCTCGATATACCACAGCATCATCCGCAAAAAGCCTCAGTGAACTTCCGATGTCATCCACCAGGTCATTTATGTATATTGTCAATAGCAACGGTCCTACGACACTCCCATGCGGCACACCTGAAATCACTCTTACTTCGGAAGACTTCTCTCCATTGAGAATGATATGCTGCGTTCTGTTATCTAGGAACTCTTCAATCCAATCACACTATTGGTCTGATAGTCCATATGCTCTTACTTTGTTCATTAAACGGCTGTGGGGAACTGTATCGAACGCCTTGCGGAAGTCAAGAAACACGGCATCTACCTGGGCACCCGTGTCTATGGCCATCTGAGTCTCGTGGACGAATAGCGCGAGGTGGGTTTCACACGATCGTCTTTTTCGAAACGCATGCTGATTCCTACAGAGTAGATTTCTAGTCTCCAGAAAAGTCATTATACTCGAACATAATACGTGTTCCAAAATTCTACAACTGATCGACGTTAGAGATATAGGTCAATATGCCAAACGCTCATTTACATTTTTTGTCTTGCAGCGGGATCGCCGATTCGCAGATACCTGGAGCGGGCGGATAAAGAGACTGACGTGAATTCGTGACATCGCGCAGTTATGAAGAGGAGAAGCAGATTATTATATCTTCCTCCGTCGAAGGGATTACATCCAACATGACTGTCTTGACTTAATTCCTTTGGCCCCTATTGGTGCATAGGGCATGCAGGAGAACTCGCCATCCGTCTCTGTCTTTGGCCATTTGCCTCGATTCTGCCCAGGTCTTGCTAACTCTTTTTGCTTCCCCTTCCACTGTCCTCTTCCATGTGCCCCTTGGTCTTCCTCTCTTCCTTGTTCCCTGGGGATTCCATTCCAATGCTTTTTTCTCGATGGCTCCATCTGGTTTCCTTAAGGTGTGCCCCAACCAGCCCCACTTTCTCTCTCGTATCTGGTTTCTATAGGCTCCTCATTACATACTTTTTCTGGCCACCAGATATTCATGATGTGTCGAAGACATCTGTTTATGAAGCTTTGTAACTGGGATGTTATCTTTTTATCCATTTTCCAGCTTTCACTGGCGTACAGAAGGACAGCCTTCACATTTGTATTAAAAATACGGATTTTTGTTTTGTACGTGATAATTCTATTTTTCCATATTGTATACAATTGTATGAAGGCAGCATTTGCCTTTTTAATGCGGTTTTTCACGTCATCTCCAGCTCCACCATCTTCCGCCACTATACTACCCAGATACAGGAATGAGTTGACAGTCTCCACCCGCTGCTCACCTATTAACAATGGCACCTCCATGTTCCCTGAATTTACTCTCATTTCCTTTGTTTTGCCTATATTTATCTTGATGCCAGCAGTCTCTGCTTCTTCTTTCAGCAAGTTTAATTTAGCTTGCATATCTGTCAGCCTTGGAGCTAGTAAAACTATGTCGTCTGCAAAATCCAAATCCTCCAGACGTTCGTGGATCCCCCACTGGATTCCTCGTCTCCTGCCTGCTGTGACTCTTCTCATAACAGAGTCTAGAACGAGTAGAAAAAGTGTTGGTGACAAAATGCAACCCTGACTGACTGCAGTTGTTACTTTTATGGACTCTGTCATATTTCCCTTGTGGAGTACACAGCATTTGTAGCCATCATATAGATCTTTTATGATGTTTAAGATCTTCTGTGGTATGCCATACTTCCGCAATACCAGCCGGAGCACTTTATGTTTCACGGAATCGAAGGCCTTTTGAAAATCAATGAATGCCAGGTGCATGGTTGCTTGGAGTTCTTTGCTTTGGTCTAAAATGATCCTAAGAGTGTTAATAAGATCAAGACAACTGCGTTGTGCCCTAAAACCAGCCTGTTCTTTACGCAGTCGCTTTTCAAGGGATTCTTTAATTCCGTTTAAAATAATTGTGGTGAGGACCTTACTGGGCACTGACAACAATGTAATACCACGCCAGTTGTTACAGTGAGACAAATTTTCCTTGCTGCTTGATAAACAGTTTTTACCATAACAAAATTTTTGAATGTTACTGAAAAAGTCTTTGGATGTGTGACACATAAGTTCCAAACATGCAGATTTGCTACGCTACGAGGAGACTGCACAGAGGTGGCGGAGGCTGCTCTTACCTGCACCCTGAAGACGGAGGTGAAGCCGTCGCAGTTTCCCTGCAGGTTGGAGCGCCAGTCCGGGAAGGGCAGCAGCGGCGTGCTGGTGTCTCCCTTGGGCGGCACCACGGCCAGCGTGGCGGGTACGCCCTTCTTGAAGCGCGGAATCGTCACCAGCATGCTCCACAGGCCGCGCTCTTCAGCACGCGGAAACACGAGTGTGACTCCATGCTGTGGGACCCTTCCCGCGTACCTCACCTCCCGCCACTCTTTCTCTTAACACACTCCTATTGAGTTGTATACCTGGAAGAATCCTGGAGATACTAAAAGGTTTCAGATAGATTATATAATGGTAGGACAGAGATTTAGGAACTAGGTTATAAATTGTAAGACATTTCCAGGGGCAGATGTGGACTCTGACCACAATCTATTGGTTATGAACTGTAGATTAAAACTGGAAAAACTGCAAAAAGGTGGGAATTGAAGGAGATGGGACCTGGATAAACTGACTAAACCAGAGGTTGTACAGAGTTTCAGTGACAGCATAAGGGAACAATTGACAAGAATGGGGGAAAGAAATACCGCAGAAGTAGAATGGCTAGCTTTGAGGGATGAAGTAGTGAAGGCAGTGAATTTAATTGATGAAAGGAAAAATACAAAAATGCAGTAAATGAAGCAGGCAAAAAGGAATACAAACGTCTCAAAAATGAGATCGACAGGAAGTGCAAAATGGATAAGCAGGGAAGGCTAGAGAACAAATGTAAGGATGTAGAGGTTTATCTCACTAGGGGCAAGATAGATACTGCCTATAGGAAAATTAAAGGCACATTTGGAGAAAAGAGAACCACTTGTATGAATATCAAGAGCTCAGATGGAAACCCAGTTCTAAGCAAAGAAGGGAAAGCAGAAAGGTGGGAGGACTATATAGAGGGTCTATACAAGGGCGATGTCCTTGAGGACAAAATTATAGACATGGAAGAGAATGTAGATGAAGATGAAATGGGAGTGTAGACATTTATGGAAGTGAAACATGGACGATAAATACTTTGGACAAGAAAAGAATAGAAGCTTTCGACATGTGGTGCTACAGAAGAATGCTGAAGATTAGATGGGTAGAGCACATAACTAATGAGGAGGTATTGAATAGAATTGTGGAGAAGAGGAGTTTGTGGCACAACTTGGCAAGAAGAAGGGACCGGTTTGTAGGACATGTTCTGAGGCATCAGGGGATCACAAATTTAGCATTGGAGGGCAGCATGGAGGGTAAAAATCGTAGAGGGAGACCAAGAGATGAATACACTAAGCAGATTCAGAAGGATGTAGGTTGCAGTAGGTACTGGGAGATGAAGAAGCTTGCACAGGATAGAGTAGCATGGAGAGCTGCATCAAACCAGTCTCAGGACTGAAGACCACAAGAACAACAACAACAACATTGAGTTACTCTCTTGTCTGTCTGCTTGTCTGATACAAAATTTGCAATTAATTTTAAACTAACTTCCTGTCGAGTTAGAAACTTGAAATTTGAAACATAGCTCAGAACTGGACGACAATGCAATATTAACTCGTTTTCTTGTTCGTCTGTTCGGTAGGGGCGTGGTTAGTAGTGAGGAAGGTCGGTAATGTCTGACATCTCGGCTGCCCTGCAGGATCTGCATGTTGTGCAGGAAGTACTAGAATGCGTTCCAGGGGGTATATGAGTGGACGAGGATGGCTGAGCAGAGGCAGGGTGGAGGAATACGTGCAACATATATGACATATGATTACGCAGGTGAAGCCATGGGCAAAAAGCAAGTATGTACACTATTGTTGTAGTTGTTGTTGTGGTCTTCAGTCCTGAGACTGGTTTGATGCAGCTCTCCATGCTACTCAATCCTGTGCAAGCTTCTTCATCTCCCAGAACTTACTGCAGCCTACATCCTTCTGAATCTGCTTAGTGTATTCATCTCTTGGTCTCCCTCCATGCTGCCCTCCAGTGCTAAATTTGTGATCCCTTGATGCCTCAGAACATGTCCTACCAACCGGTCCCTCCTTCTTGTCAAGTTGTGCCACAAACTCCTCTTCTCCCCAATTCTATTCAATAGCTCCTCATTAGTTATGTCATCTACCCATCGAATCTTCAGTATTCTTCTGTAGCACCACATTTCGAAAGCTTCTATTCTCTTCTTGTCTAAACTATTTATCGTCCATGTTTCACTTCCATACATGGCTACACTCCATGCAAATACTTTCAATAACGACTTCCTGACACTTATATCAATACTCGATGTTAACAAATTTCTCTTCTTCAGAAACGCTTTCCTTGTCATTGCCAGTCTACATCATATATCCTTTCTACTTCGACCATCATCAGTTATTTTGCTCCCCAAATAGGAAAACTTCTTTACTACTTTAAGTGTCTCATTTCCTAATCTAATTCCCTCAGCATCACCCGACTTAATTTTACTACATTCCATTATCCTCGTTTTGCTTTTGTTGATGTTCATCTTATACCCTCCTTTCAAGACTCTGTCCATTCCGTTCAACTGCTCTTCCAAGTCCTTTGCTGTCTCTGATAGAATTACAATGTCGTCTTCTCCATGGATTTTAATACCTACTCCGAACTTTTCTTTTGTTTCCTTTATTGCTTGCTCAATATACAGATTGAATAACATCGGGGAGAGGCTACAGCCCTCTCTCACTCCCTTCCCAACCACTGCGTCCCTTTCATGCACCTCGACTCTTATAACTGCCATCTGGTTTCTGTACAAATTGTAAATAGCCTTTCGCTCCCTGTATTTTACCCCTGCCAACTTCAGAATTTGTAAGAGTGTATTCCAATCAACATTGTCAAAAGCTTTCTCTAAGTCTACAAATGCTAGAAACGTATGATTGCCTTTCCTTAATCTTTCTTCTAAGATAAGTCGTAGGGTCAGTATTGCCTCACGTGTTCCAACATTTCTACATATTCCAAACTGATCTTCCCCGAGGTCGGCTTCTACCAGTTTTTCCATTCGTCTGTAAAAAATTCGCGTTAGTATTTTACAGCTGTGACTTATTAAACTGATAGTTCGGTAATTTTCACATCTGTCAACACCTGCTTTCTTTGGGATTGGAATTATTATATTTTTGTTGAAGTCTGAGGGTATTTCACCTGTCACATACATCTTGCTCACCAGATGGTAGAGTTTTGTCAGGACTGGCTCTCCCAAGGCTGTCACTAGTTCTAATGGAATGTTGTCTACTCCGGGGGCCCTTGTTTCGACTCAGGTCTTTGAGTGCTCTGTCAAACTCTTCACGCAGTATCGTATCTCCCATTTCATCTTCATCTACATCCTCTTCCATTTCCATAATATTGTCCTCAAGTATATCGCCCTTGTGTAGACTCTCTATATATTCCGTCCCCCTTTCTGATTTCCCTTCTCTGCTTAGAACTGGGTTTCCATCAAAGCTCTTGATATTCATGCAAGTGGTTCTCCTTTCTCCAAAGGTCTCTTTAATTTTCCTGTTGGCAGTATCTATCTTACCCCAGTGAGATAAGCCTCTACATCCTTACATTTGTCCTCTAGCCATCCCTGCTTAGCCATCTTGCACTTCCTGTCGATCTCATTTTTAAGACGTTTGTATTCCTTCTTTCCTGCTTCATTTACTGCATTTTTATATTTTCTCCTTTCATCAATTAAATTCAATATTTCTTCTGTTACCCAAGGATTTCTACTGGTCCTCGTCTTTTTACCTGTTTGATCCTCTGCTGCCTTCACTATTTCATCCCTCAAAGCTACCCTTTCTTCTTCTACTGTATTTCTTTCCCCCATTCCTGTCAATTGTTCCCTTATGCTCTCCCTGAAACTTTGTACAACCTCTGGTTCTTTTAGTTTATCCAGGTCCCATATCCTTAAATTCCCACCTTTTTGCAGTTTCTTCAGTTTTAATCTACAGTTCATAACCAACAGATTGTGGTCAGAGTCCACATCGGCCCCTGGAAACGTTTTACAATTTAAAATCTGGTTCCTAAATCTCTGGCTTACCATTATATAATCTGTCTGAAACGTTCTAGTATCTCCAGGGTTCTTCCATGTATACAACCTTCCTTCATGATTATGAACCAAGTGTTAGCTATGATTAAGTTATGCTCTGTGCAACATTCTACCAGGCGGCTTCCTCTTTCATTTCTTAGCCCCAATCCATATTCACCTACTACGTTTCCTTCTCTTCCTTTTCCTACTGTCGAATTCCAGTCACCCATGACTATTAAATTTTCGTCTCCCTTCACTACCTGAATAATTTCTTTTATCTCATCATACGTTTCATCAATTTCTTCGTCATCTGCAGAGCTGGTTGGCATATAAACTTGTACTACTCCAGTAGGCGAGGGTTTCGTGTGTATCTTGGCCACAATAATGCGTTCACTATGCTGTTTGTAGTAGCTTACCCGCATTCCTATTTTCCTATCCATTATTAAAGCTACTCCTGCAGTACCCCTATTTGATTTTGTATTTATAACCCTGTACTCACGTGACCAAAAGTCTTGTTCCTCTTGCCACCGAACTTCACCAATTCCCACTATATCTAACTTTAACCTATGCATTTCCCTTTTTAAATTTTCTAACCTACCTGCCCGATTAAGGGATCTGACATTCCACGCTCCGATCCGTAGAACGCCAGTGTCTTTCTCCTGATAATGACATCCTCTAGAGTAGTCCCCGCCCGGAGATCCGAATGGGGGACTATTTTACCTCCGGAATATTTTACCCAAGAGGACGCCATCATCATTTATCCATGCAGTAAAGCTGCATGCCCTCGGGAAAAATTACGGCTGTAGTTTCCCCTTGTTTTCAGCCGTTCGCCGTACCAGAACAGCAAGGCCATTTTCGTTAGTGTTACAAGGCCAGATCAGTCAATCATCCAGACTGTTGCCCCTGCAACTACTGAAAAGGCTGCTGCCACTCTTCAGGAACCACATGTTTGTCTGGCCTCTCAACAGATACTCCTCTGTTGTGATTGCACCTACGGTACGGCTATTTGTATCGTTGAGGCACGCAAGCCTCCCCACCAACGGCAAGGTCCATGGTTCATGGGGGGGTGTCAGTACCTATAAGATGAAAAACGAAATCCTGGGGTGCATGCAACAGATAATAGAAAATGATCTATTCATGCATCTGTCATGTATTTCTCGAGCTTCACGTTTTTCGTTATAAATCTTACAAGTATTGCCATAGCTATTAAAAATTCACAAGCACAAATTATCAGGACTATCCCTAAGGAGCCAGGAATCCGTATGGAACTAGAAGAAATTATTCTATATTTTAATCCAATTTAAAATGTGTTATATTAAAAATTTAATTTTGACTTGCATTATTGTTTTTAAAAACGTTTCATTCTCCACCGTGAGGGGTGGCAGGGATGTTCGAAATGTGACCCACTGTCACTGAACAAGTTTGACGTATTTTATCGCATGATAGTCTACATCGATGGTAGATCGCTAGATAAGCGAATGATCTCCCTGTTGTTTGGGTGCAAAATGTGAAAAAATGGGAAGTGTGGGCCACAGATGCTGTGCTTCGGCGTCCTGTGTTGAAAACGACAGAGGAAACTTCATGACAGACTTGCGGCCAAACCAATGATGAGAGGCGTCATGAGGGATAAGCTCAAGTACTGTGGTGTGAATGGGACAGTGCTCAGATGGTTTAAATCATACCTAACTGGAAGAGTGCCGAAAGTTGAAATAAGCAGTTCACATAATATGCAAAAAAATGGTGATTTCTTAAACTGGGGAACAATCAAGTATGGGGTGCCGCAAGGTTTGGTCTTGGGTCCTCTGCTCTTCTTAATATATAATAATGACTTGCCATTCTATATTCACGAAGATGCAAACGTGGTACTTTTTTCCGATGATACAAGTATAGCTATCACACCCGACAGACAAGAATTAACTGGTGAAATTGTAAGCGATGTTTTTCAGAAAATGATTAAGTGGTTCTCTGCAAATAGGCTCTCGTTAAACTTTGACAAAACACAGTATATACAGTTCCACACAGTAAATGGAATGACCCCATTAATAAATATAGACTTCGATAAGAAATCTGTAGCTAAGGTAGAATATTCAAAATTTCTAGGTGAATGCACTGATGAGGGGTTGAACTGGAAAAAACACACTGAAGATCTGCTGAAACGTTTGAGTTCAGCTACTTATGCTATTAGGGTCATTGCAAATTTTGGCGATATACATCTGAGTAAATTAGCTTACCACGCCTATTTTCATTCTCTGCTTTCGTATGGCATCATATTCTAGGGCGACTCATCATTGAGTAAAAGAGTGTTCATTGCACAAAAGCGTGTAATCAGAATCATTGCTGGAGCTCATCCAAGATCATTCTGCAGACACTTATTTAAAGAGCTAGAAATCTTCACTGTAGCCTCACTTTATATATATTCACTTATGAAATTTGTTATTAAGAATCCGAAAGAATTCAAAAGTAATAGCAGTTTACATGGCTACAACACTAGGAGAAAGGATGATCTTCACTACTCAAGGTAAAATCTAACTTTGGCTCAGAAGGGGGTAAATTATGCTGCCACAAAAGTCTTTGGTCACTTACCTAATAGCATCAAAAGTCTGACAGATAGCCGTATAGCATTTAAAAGGAAATTAAAAGAATTTCTTAATGGCAACTCCTTCTACTCATTAGATGAATTTTTGGATGTAGTAAGTGGGTAATTTCCCAACCTCCACAAAAAAAAAAAAAAAAAAAAAATGAGTGTCATGTAATATTTTGTGTAATGTAATATCTTGTATAGACACCTTTTATTAACCTGACACGTTCCACATCATTACGAAGTGTCGTATTCATGATCTATGGAATAAGTACTAATCTAATTTGATGTAATCTAATGGAGACTCTATTGTAGATTAATTGTGCACGCCGAGGATGAGGACGACTTACCGCTCTGCCAAGGCTGTACGTCAATAGGGATGGAGTTCCCTGGAACGTAGGAGCCGTTGCGTATCATGGCCTGGCGCGTGAGCTCCGACGGGAAGGCGAAGTCGAGCGTCCGCCAGGCGTTGAGGATGCGCATCTTGCCGGCCGCGCCCACACCCGCCGTCAGGGCTGCCAACAGCAGCATCGCGGCGCCCAGCCGAGTCATCCCTGTCAACAAACCACGTTTAGGTGCGTCCGACGCCTCTGTAGGGAGGTGCTGTCAGTCTAGGACGTGGAAGCCCAGTGCCAGAGTTACTACACTGGCGGAAGCCTTTGTACAGGCAGACGTTGACGTCTAGCAGGGGCAAATACACTAAATGTCAAAGTCCCCGTGAGAAATCGTTGATGGCCCAGCAAACGAAGCAGGCGGAAATGGCGTTAATGCAGGAGAAAAAGATAGTGCGAAGGACTAGCATACATTTATGGAGGTCGTGGGAAGCACATACACTACTTTCTATTAAAATTGCTACACCACGAAGATGACGTGCTACAGACGCGTAATTTAACCGACAGGAAGAAGTTGCTGTGATACGCAAATGATCAGCTTTTCAGAGCATTCACACAAAGTTGGCGCCGGTGGCGACACCTACAACGCGCTGCCATGAGGAAATTTTCCAACCGATTTCTCAAGAAACGGCTCTGAACACTATGGGACTTAACTGCTGAGGTCATCAGTCCCCTAGAACTTAGAACTACTTAAACCTAACTAACATTAGGATCACACACATCCATCCCCGATGCAGGATTCGAGACAGCGACCGTAGCGGTTGCGCGGTTCCAGAATGTAGCGCCTAGAACCGCTTGGCCACTTCGCCGATTTCTCATACACAAGGAGCAGTTGACCGGCGTTGCTTGGTGAAACGTTATTGTGATGCCTCGTGTAAGGAGCAGAAATGCGTACCATCACGTTTCCGACTTTGATAAAGGTCGGTTTGTAGCCTATTGCGATTGCGGTTTATCGTATCGCTACATTGCTGCTCGCGTTGGTCGAGATCCAATGACTGTTAGCAGAATATGGAATCGGTGCGTTCAGGAGGGTAATACGGAACGCCGTGCTGGATCCCAACGGCCTCGGATCACTAACAGTCGAGATGACAGGCATCTTATCCGCATGGCTGTAACCGATCGTGCAGCCACATCTCGATCCCTAAGTCAACAGATGGGGACTTTGCATGACAACAACCATCTGCACGAACATTTCGACGACGTTTGCAGCAGCATCGACTATCAGCTCGGAGACGGTAGCTGCGGTTACCCTTGACGCTGCATCACAGACAGAAGTGCCTGCGATGGTGTACTCAACGAGAACCTGGGTGCACGAATGCCAAAACGTCATTTTTTCGGATGAATCCAGGTTCTGTTTACAGCATCATGATGGTCGCATCCGTGTTTGGCGACATCGCGGTGAACGCACATTGGAAGCGTGTATTCGTCATGGCCATACTGGCGTATCACCCGACGTGATGGTATGGGGTGCCACTGGTTACACGTCTCGGTCACCTCTTGTTCGCCGGCCGAAGTGGCCGTGCGGTTAAAGGCGCTGCAGTCTGGAACCGCAAGACCGCTACGGTCGCAGGTTCGAATCCTGCCTCGGGCATGGATGTTTGTGATGTCCTTAGGTTAGTTAGGTTTAACTAGTTCTAAGTTCTAGGGGACTAATGACCTCAGCAGTTGAGTCCCATAGTGCTCAGAGCCATTTGAACCATTTGAACCTCTTGTTCGTATTGACGACACTTTGAACAGTGGACGTTACATTTCGTATGTGTTACGACCCGTAGCTCTACCCTTCATTCGATCCCTGCGAAACCCTACATTTCAGCAGGATAATGCACGACTGCATCTTGCAGGTCCTGTGCGGGCCTTTCTGGATACAGAAAATGTTCGACTGCCGCCCTGGTCTGCACATTCTCCAGATCTCTCACCAATTGAAAACGTCTGGTCAATGGCGGCCGAGCAACTGGCTCGTCACAATACGCCAGTCACTACTCTTGAACTGTGGTACCGTGTTGAAGCTGCATGGGCAGCTGTACCTGTACACGCCACCCAAGCTCTGTTTGACTCAATGCCCAGGCGTATCAAGGGCGTTATTACGGCCAGACGTGGCTGTTCTGGGTATTGATTTCTCAGGATCTATGCACCAAAATTGCGTGAAAATGTATTTGTGCAATGAATACCCGTTTATCATCTGCATTTCTTCTTGGTGTAGCAATTTTAATGGCCAGTAGTGTACTAACGTCCAATTTTCTGCGGTCATAGGCCTACAGTTACACAGTTGTAAGTGATTCACGGAAACGAAACTCAATTTTTATAAGCGAAAGCATATAAATCACTTCTTGAGGGTTGTTATATTGATGTACAAAAACAGATGTTAATTTAGAACAGTGGCAATCAAATATAAGAAAACTGAGTGTGTTGTTCGAATCGCCGCTGTCGATTTTTCGTAAAAACTTCGGGATATAATCGTAACTAATGTTTCGTATTAATGCGTAATTTAAGTATCAGACTCTTCACTACAGTGATTACAGAGTGTTGCGTAACAGGTGAATCCCAAGTGTGGACTGTCACTGGACGCTGTGTGCACGATGGGTCAGTGGAAAAGCTACATAATCGATATGCGCCGTTTATTCATTTCCCTTTCGACGCTGCCTTACTCGCGTTCGCTCGGCACTGCGCTTATTGGGCATTTTGAATTCCTTTCGACAAGAGCTTTCCTCTGATTTTCTCTGACTGAATTTCGAGCATATTTTCATTTGATATGGACTATCTTTCTTTATTCCGTGATTTTCAGTTTAATACTGATTTTCACATTTATTTCGAAGAATAGTTTTATTGTATCGCTGTGTTTACTAGTAAAACTCGGCACGCTTTTCACAATGAGACTAGAATCAATGGCCCAGCTGCATACGTCTCAACGCTACAGCAATTTGTAGCCTTATACAAAGATATCTGTTTACAATCTCGTGGACGCACATACTCTGGTACGATGACGCTATGGACCAAATAGATTTTTGGCGACAAAAACGTACAGACATGATGAATCTGTTGTGGCATCAAGCCGGCCAGAGTAGCCGAGCGGTTCTAGGCGCTACAGTCTGGAACCGCGCGATCGCTACGGTCGCAGGTTCGAATCCTGCCTCGGGCATGGATGTGTGTGATGTCCTTAGGTTAGTTAGGTTTAAGTAGTTCTAAGTTCTAGGGGACTGATGACCTTTGCAGTTAAGTCCTATAGCGCTCAGAGCCATTTTTTTGTGGCATCAACTTTTGTTTATCCACTATCAGTCTCGTAGTTATTAGCAATTCGAAAGAGAAGAGAATGGGGTTTCAAGTCAAAAGTCTTGTTATCGACTGCTGTGTAATTTTCACCTCATTCCACAAAATTGTGCCTTGCTTCTTTGGAGAACATCGTGGCAACATTTACGGTGCACCACTGGTCATAATCCGAACTGATGACTTGTGTTCACTTTCTGGCTGTAGACTTCGCGTTTTATGCATCAGAACAGACAAGAATCTAATGGGTTGTGGTTCTGCGACCTTGATGGGCCATGACATCGTCGAGCGCTGTCAGTGTATCCGTCAGGGAATGTGACATGATGTTTCCTCTGATGGGTAGAATCCGCAATACATTAATCTCGCTGGAAGAACATATCTAGTCTTGTTGCGATAGAAACCTCTCCAAGTTCCAATATAAACTGATATTATATGCAGTCTTCATGCCTTGTGCTTACGATGAGACACCAGGGCCAAGTAATCGATTTTCAAATACACTCCACCACACAGTTAAGGCAAGCGATGTTTAAAACGTTTCTCTATTTACCAACTTTCTCTCACCAACAATGTGAGTTACGCATGTCGTTGATCCTACCGGGATTCGAAGCAGCCCATCAGTGAATCGAATTAATGACCAGTTATCTGTCTCTATGTTGTTCGATTGTGGTCAGTGAATTACTGCCCATACAAGAAGTATGGCAGCCTTAGCTTTTTTTTTTTTTTTTTTTTTTTTTTTTTTTTTTTTTTTTTTTTTTTTTTTTTTTTTTTAAATTGGCTTACTGGACTCGGTACTCGGGAGAGATGGGCGCTTGCAATACCTGTCCGGCCATCCATTTCTAGGTTTTCCGTGATTTTCCTAAATCGCTTAAGGAGAGAACTGGGACGGTGTCTTTGATAGGACACGGTCGATTCGTTCCGCATCTTTTCCGAATCTGAGATTGTTCGCTGTCTCTAGAAGACTGTAGCGAAATGCAGGAAGACCCGAAGACGACTGACGACTGGTACAGGTACTGGCAGTTGACTCTGAACATAAATAAATGTAGAGCATTGCGCATAAATAGCCGGAGAGATCAGCTACTGGTCGACTAGACTATTGGACACAGTTTACTGGAAACGATAAGAAACACTAACACGCTGAACAATCTCCAGTGGTAGAGTTACAAGGGAGGCCAACTGTGTATCACGGAGAGGTTTACTACTAAAATTTCGAGACAGTATTTTCCGATAAGAGTCGGACAACATACTATTTCTTGACACATACGTCTTGCGAAAAGACCACAACGAGAAAATTCGAGACATTGGAGCTAATACAGAGGTTTATGCAATAATTCTTCCAGGTGCCATTCGCGAATGGAACAGGGAAGGGGGGATCAGTTTAGGGTATCAGAAGTACCCTCCACTACACACCATCAAGTGTGTATTGATATAGTTCTACATCTACATCAATATTCTGCAAATCACACTCAAATGCCTGGCAGAGGGTTCATCGAACCACCTTCACAATAATTCCCTGTTATTCCACTATCGAACAGTCCGTGGAGAAAACGAACACCTATATATATTCGTGCGAACTCTGATTTCCCTTATTTTATTGTGACGATCGTTTCTCCCTACGTAGGACGGCGTCAACCAAATATTTTTGCATTCTGAGGAGAAAGTTGTTGATTGAAATTTCGTGAGAAGACTGGCCGCAGCGAGAACCGCCCTCATTTCAATGATGTCCATCCCAAATCTTGCATCATGTCCATGACACTCTCTCCCCTATTTCTCGATAATACAAAAAGTGTAGCAGATTCAGAAGGATGTAGGTTGCAGTAGGTACTGGGAGATGAAAAAGCTTGCACAGGATAGAATAGCATGGAGAGCTGCATCAAACCAGTCTCAGAACTGAAGACCACAACAACAACAACAAAAAGTGTTGCTGTTCTTTGAACTTTCTCGATGTACTGCGTTAATCCTCTCTGGTAAGGAACCCAGACCGCGCAGCAGTACTTCAAAAGAGGACGGACGAGCCTAGAGTAGGCAGTCTCTTTAGAAGATCTCTTGCATCTTCTAAGTGTTCAGGCAATAAATCGCGCTCAATGGTTCGCCTTCCCCACAACATTTTCTATGTGTTGCTTCCAATTCAAGTTGTTCATAATTATAATTTCTAGGTATTTAGTTGAATTTACGGCCTTTAGATTTGATTGATTTATCGTCTAACCGAAGTTTAGCGGATTTCTTTTGGCATTCATGTGGATGACCTCACACTTTTCATTATTTAATGTCAGTTGCCAACTTTAGCACCAAACAGATGTCTTTGTTTTGGTTCAAATGGTTCAAATGGCTCTGAGCACTATGGGACTTAACATCTATGGTCATCAGTCCCCTAGAACTTAGAACTACTTAAACCTAATTAACCTAAGGACGTCACACAACACCCAGTCATCACGAGGCAGAGAAATCTTTGTTTTGATCTTCTGATGACTTTATTACGCAGTAAATGAGGGCATCATCTGCAAACAATCTAAGACGGCTGTTCAGATTTCTGCTAAAGCGTTTATGTAGATAATAGATAAGGTACAGCAGGGGAACACCAGAGATCACCTCTGTTTTTTGCATGACTTTCCGTCAACTGCTATGAACTGTAACGTCCCTGACAGGAAATCACGAATCCACTCGCATAACTGAGAGGATATTCCATAAGCACTCAATTTGATTACAAGCCGCTTGTGAGGTTGTGTCAAAAGCCTTATGGAAATGTAGAAACACGGAATTCACCGCTTCGTGTGAGTAAAGAGATAGTTTTCTTCACAAGAACGATGCAATCTAAATCCGTGTTGACTACCGTAAGATACCAAGGAGTAACCATCCGGAGCGGCGTAAGGCGTAATGACTACATAAAGCAGCGCGCAGGAAAAGCAGATGACAGATCGATATCAACCGATGTCTGAACATTGTTCCTCAGTATGGGACTCTTACCAAGCAGGATTTATAGAGGAGATAGAGAAGATCCAAACAAGAGCGGCACGTTTCGTCACGGGGTGTTTTCGTCGGCGGGAGAGCTATACGCGTTACTGAGCTGTTTAACAAACTCTAATCGCAGATTTTACAAAAGAGGTATTGTTTATGACGCAAAGGTTTGCTGTTGAAGAGTCAGGCAACGCATTAATTTCTCCCACAGAAGTCTCTCGAAGTGATCATAACGGGAAAATTAGAGAACTTGTATATCATACGGACCTTTACCTACGTACAAGCATTTTCTGCATGTGCCATTCGTGGTGGGACAGGAAAGGGGGACTTAGTGGTGCTCGGCGTACACTCCGCCACACACCGTAAGATGGCTTTCAGAGTTTAGATGTAGATGCAGATGCAGATGCAGTAATCTTGTCGTCAATGGGGTGTCAAACTCTAATCTTGCTTCTTCCTGTCAATCTATGTGACAGTGTTCAGTAATATCGGCTTCAGTGGCGTCTAAAAGTCCCCCGAGCTATGTCCCTATTTTGTTGTTCATTTTCTGTGTGTTTCGTAATTTTAATAATGCAGGTTAACGTCGCTTACGGCGGTATAGGCAGGTCGTTTGATCTGTGTTTCTCGTGGTCTACATGCTGTTTCTCAGTTTGTGTCTAACTTCGGTGTTTAGTACAGCATTTTCGTGTTTTATATGATTGTGCATAATAGGAAATTGATAGGGATTGTGCTGTTTGTGTGTAGACACAACGGGAACTGACAGCTGTTTGGCTCTGTAGCTCAGTTTGCTTTTAAGGCCATGATATGCAATAATCTGCTTCCGTCTTATCAAATAACTGCTGATCTGGATTCAGAAACATCTACAGTTTATAGCCGATCGCGACCAAAATACTAACTGTCGACCAAGCGGGTGGAGAAGTGAAAGTCAAGACAAGCCTCAGGTAAAATGGCAAATGGGTATCCAATAAGTGATACGTAGCTTGAGACTTACCCACAGAGACTCTTTTGAACATACGTGTCCTTAGGTAGTTCTAACGATCCTTTATCGTTTACACCATGTGTATTGGGTCGGTGCAGAAGCCCGAGCCGTTTTTAATTAGGTTGGCACCAGTGCATTGTGAAACATTCGTTTTAGTCATTCATTTGTTTTTTCTTCAGTTCGAAGTTTGGTTGTTGCGAACAGGAGCTTGTATGTTGTTAACAGATTCGTTTGGCCATTTTCAGGGCTAATCAGTGTCAGCAGATTAAAACGAGCACTTTCGACACAGTTCACTCTCCAAGTTTAATAGAGGAAGCATATTCCAAGAGGACGGCACGGAAATGGTTTTTTCGTTTCCCGGAAGGAAAATTCGACTTGTGTAATGATCACGTTCCGGAAGACCTTCGGTTTTCAATACAAAGGCCCAAATTTGTTGGTTGGTTGTTTTTGGGGAAGGAGACCAGAAAGCGAGGTCATCGGTCTCATCGGATGGGGAAGGAAGTCGGCCGTGCCCTTTCAGAGGAACCATCCTGGCATTTGCCTGACGTGATTTAGGGAAATCACCCAAATTTGCTGGTTCACGATAATCTTCGCCAGACAACGCAACAGTTAATGCAAATTATAGAACGCGAGCACACAATCACTGTGCGCCATTTATATCCATTGAATAAGGTGCAAAAATTGGGTACGTGGGTAGCACATGTGTTAAGCGATACCAATAAATATCAGCGAATAGGTTTGTCTTCGCTGGCTCGTTATCGTTTGGTGTGCCGTAGGCACAAAGCATTCCTTGGGAATATTGTCACAGTGACGAGAAGTGGTATCTGTATATGAACTTAGACAAGACGAAAGAACGGCTCATCCTATCGAAAAATGCAGCACCCGCGTGCGAAGAATCGTGCACACCCTCAAAGGAATCATATTGAGCGTTTGGTAGAACCAACCTGGCTTCTACATCTACATCCATACTCCACAAGCCACCTGACGGTGCGTGGCGGAGGGTACCCTGAGTACCTCTATCGGTTCTTCCTTCTATTCCAGTCTCGTATTGTTCGTGGAAAGAAGGATTGTTGGTATGCTTCTGTGTGGGCTCTAATCTCTCTGATTTTATCCTCATGGTCTCTTCGCGAGATATACGTAGGAGGGAGCAATATACTGCTTGACTCTCCGGTGAAGGTATGTTCTCGAAACTTTAACAAAAGCCCGTACCGAGCTACTGAGCGTCTCTCCTGCAGAGTCTTCCACTGGAGTTTATCTATCATCTCCGTAACGCTTTCGCGATTACTAAATGATCCTGTAACGAAGCGCGCTGCTCTCCGTTGGATCTTCTCTATCTCTTCTATCAACCCTATCTGGTACGGATCCCACACCGCTGAGCAGTATTCATCATGAATTGCTATCAAAAAATGAAACGATAGAAAGTGCTGCGTATACTAAACAGCTTACTCACTGTTGCTACTGAGAACAAATCACTCAGTAAACCTGTGTCGTTACGCCCGAATACGGCCAGAATCACCCATATCGATGGCTGAACTTGGTTGGGAACCACTTCCCCAACTTCTACCAGACTTATCTGTTCCTGTTTATCATCTTTACCGGTCTCTCCCTGACGACGTTCGGGGATAATTGTCTCATGATGAAGCTTCTCTCAGCAGATTTCTTCAACTCGAAATGATAACAGATCTACGGAAGAGCCATAGAACTACCTGAACGCTGATCGGCTTCATTGACAATGATGGTGAGTACGTCACTCAGTAGTGTATCTCTATTGTTATAGCGCATTGTATTGTAAACTAATACGGTGTAACGAATCTGTGCACCGACCGGTACAAGGATAGTCACTAAATGGTGTAAATGAAAGATAGAGCAGGAGAACACGTGGGAAGGAAAAGAAATAAAAAAGTATTGAAAGCTTAGCTTCCCATAGAAGGCTGCTGACGTTGAAGGAACTGATTGGCGACAGAATAACATTTGTGTCTCTTACAAACGTATTGGCCTTTAGACATGGGAAATGCGTCAGAAATGCACTGACAGTCATATTGTGAGCCATACGTGTTTGGGTGACTCATTTGACGGAATCGAAGACCCAGCTTTGCCTCAGGTTCCGTCTCCAAACTGAGTGAATGGTTTCGTGTATTTAACAGTAAGGCACGCTGATTACTTGAATATTATTCACAACGACCTCAATTTTGTTGACACTTTTAACTCGTGCGCATACTGTTTGCGAACTCGTCCCGCAGAAATTTGAAACTTGTTCATTTAGAAAAGTTCACCGCATTTTTGTAAAAACGCTGTTCTTAATACGAGACGTCTGTTGTAACTAATCGTTGCATTAACTGGCCGAATCTCATAGGCGACTACCGTTTAAATTCCCTCCACATTCACACAAACACTGTCCACCACTGTTCACAACTACATGAAACCGCTCTATTTGTAAACAAGTACCTTTTATTGACGCGTGGTCCAAAATACCAGCAACACCGTATTGTTGTCAGATTTTCAAAGCATAACATACATTCTGAATATTTTGTTGTATCACGAATTGCTGTACTAACCCGTGAAAGGCATTAAATGTTCTTTCGAAGTCATGACGAAATCTCGCAAAACTCTCGGAGCTACTGACTGGTAACTGATATGAGTAACAGCGAGAATCTGGAACCCTGGAAAGGCATGCTTTCGTGTCCATAATCGGCTTACTTTACTTCTAGATGGCCACCGTTTTATTACAACGTCTGCTGTAGCCTAAAAGCTCAAGAATCTAATGTAGGTGCCCATTAAGGTATACATTTAAATTATAAGGTGCTTTCCTGAAATTAATTGACCTATGCACAGTTGATTTTCGCTGCTGATCTGAGAAATGTTCCTTATCACTATTGGCGTGCAGAGTTGTAGTTACCTTACTGCTGGATGTGTATTGATCTACATTATGAACAACTCAACAATGTTACACATGGACTGAGGCATGTCTGATGGAGGAAGGATCCTTTGGATGGGGATGCTATGCCCCAGCGTTTCGGCAAGAACTTTCATTCTCATCCTTCCTTTAATTTATATAATAATTCACAGCAGTAGCAGCAGCAGCAGCAACAACAACAACAACACAGTACAGTGCACTACAAGACCACTGATTGATATTTACACTATGCAGATAGTCTTCTGACACAATAACAGGTCAGAAGGACACCACCTCCATTAGTATATACACCCATTAAACCGTCATTCCTTTGGTTGTCCATCATTTGCCTGAATGACTTCATGCGAGATGCAGCATGATTTCTACTACAAAGGTGTGTCTACCCTGGTCCGACCTAACCAGTGCTTGTCCTATAATAACCATGGTGTGAACTGAATGCAACCGCAAACTTAACGGTCCTCGCTCCACAACTGTTTTCCCATGAGCATATGGCTGATTATACGACTTTTTAAACAGCCTCAGTCATTCAGGACGTGGATTCGTATGAGATAGCTATTTTCGCGGTTCGAGGGAAAATACAATTTGAAGCAGTACTGAGACAACCATGAAAGGTTATCGGTCACACGTATTTTAATTTCTTGTTTTCTGTTGTTTGAGAATTATTTGTTATTAGATGCACGATTGTCACAACTGCCCGGAAAATCCTGCAGCTTTCTGGAGATAAGCGCTCTAGCCGCCGTATCCCGGGTTGCACACCTCTTGTGTGGTTTCCGCAAGCCGCTTCCTGGCTGTGGTCGCCACACGCAGCTGCAGGCCGCCATCAGCACACACTGCCGCCGCCGCCGACACGCCGGAAAGTGACGGCACAACCCCAAGAGCGAGCAGAGGAGTTTTTGCTTTTGCGGGGTCGTCAAGCTGTCCGCGATGTTATCCGGGCACACCGTACTGCACCTGAGAACTCTACAGCTTCATGAAGCTCTGCAGCAAAACAAACGCTTTCCAGATATTCCAAGTCTCCGCAGCCGCCCTCCGACTGTTGACTTTATTCAGAACATCAGAAACTATTCAGTTTAGGCCAATAAAACTAGAGTGCTGTAGACACATGTCAAATGTATTCGCATATATAGCGGATTAGTTTGGATCAGAGAAAATCACAACGGATCTGCATTGACGATCTACTCTTTTTCGGTTCTTACATCTATCTTTACCAGTCATGAGCTTTTCCTACTTTAGAAAAAAAATGTTTACTTCAAAAAAACCGCAGTAAATTGGTTTTATTGAAACAAGGAACATAGGACCGAAAATATTTTTTTCTCTACCGCTATTTCACCGGCAGGCTTGCTGATCAGTTATCACCAGGGAGAACGACCAGCAACCAATTGTCACAGGTCTGAATTCCCCAAAGCTACTGATCTCAATTTTTAACCAATTTCATCTACTTGTGTAGCGTCTTGTGTTATCTTCAGAAGGAAGTACGTGTAAGACCAGCCACTTACCACAAAGTTCCTGCTAGAGTAGTAATTTCTGGAAAAGAAGGGTAAGAAGAAAGGAAAGAAGATTTCCAGCGTCCCGTCTACGGCGTGATCATTATAGATTAGTTCCGATTGGGTTGACAGAGACGGGCAGTATACATTTCAAACAAACCATATGTTGACTGGCAAAAGCGATTAAGGCAGAGCGCGAAAACATAAGTCAGAATGGTTTAACGGAGGCTTCAGTCACGTCCCTACCTCTTCCCGCCTCCCTCCCCCTCCCCTCTCGGCTATCACCACTAAATGTGGACCCAGAGTGTTATTCACTGCACCGCCTCGCAGTAGATGAGTAAGAAAAGAGAAATAATGACTAAGTTGTTTTGAGGTACCTCAGTTTAACTAGGAATCCGAAACATTGTGTGACTTGACACTTTTCACAGTCACAAAGTAAGACATATGCCACGTCACAGTGCCAGCTAAAATGTAATATCATCAACCGATAATATGTATTTGTGACACTATTCATATCCACTGAGTCATATTAAGCGAATTCCATCAACATTATTTCTGAGAAAAGGGCTTCTTCGCACGATGCAGTCGCCTGTCTTTTTAGAGTGAATTCCATCCACATAATTTCTGAGAAAAGGGCTTCTTCTCACAATGCAATCGCCTAGCGTGTTACCAGCTTTATTATTAAGTCAGTTGTATTTGGTATTCATCTCCTACTGATGTGAGATCGTGGTAAGCACAATTTATGAGCTGTCTTTCATCGACCGACGGCCTTGGCTCAACCGACGGCCTTGGCTGAAGCTAATTCTGACCTTTTATAACGGGTAAACTTGCGCTTAGTACGCTTCACACGTTGACTAAAACCATGCTTTTGGAGAGATTCGTCCAATATGACCAACACTCCCACATACATATTCCCCGATAATACTCCAATGCCGCACAGGAATGAGTCACTCCGATCGAGTGTACACAGATCAGCCAGAACATTAACAGTCGGTATGTCCACCTTCGGATAACAACGCCGTCGCATCGTGTCATGGTAGCAATGAGGCGTTGGTAGGTCACTGGAGGAAGTTGGTATCACATCTGCACACACAAGTGACCTAATTACTATAAATTCCGGGGAGCAGGGTATAACACTACCGTCTGCTACTGCTATACCATTACCTTAAAGTAGGAGGCAGGTCGTGAAATATAATTATCTAGTAAAAACAATTATGGTATAAAGCAACAGAGCAGTGTTACCCTCTGAGAGGAATTTTGCTAGGTTGACCGTGCTGTACCTAACGGGAATGGCTTATAGAAAATGAAAGTCATAATTACGTAAATATTTGAACAGTACGAACAAAATTTTGCCTATCTGTACTGTTCAACTGATAAAGAAAACGGTCGCCAGCCTAACTAGGCAAGAGAATGATTAACATCGTTTAAGGAAATAGTTATTAGTAATTTTAACGAATAAACACAACCTATACTTTGTCACACGCAAGTGCAATGAACTCTGGCACATACATATGTTTACGGTAAGATTGAAACTAACAGTTAGAGCAGCAGAAACTATTTGCAAAATTATAAGAGATACCGAAACACCCTATTACTTTCAGGCTTTAAAGAAATTATGGTTTTTTATAATTAGTGGTCTTTCCGTTACTAATTACCCAGCATTAATACAATAGACAAACTGTGGATCCTTTTATGTTATTAATATGCACTTCCTATACACAAGAGAAACATACACTTAGCAAACATAGGTATATAACGTTTCACAACTGCAGTTTTCCATTTTTACTACAGTGAAACACAAAATTAACATATACGTAAGATACTGACTCATCCTCTGCGATTTACAACAGGCAGTAATGTGATCATTCACTAAGCAAAACTTTATAAGCCTCAATCTTAAGAACTTTTAATTTTGAAGTAGGCAACAACACATTAATAAGCAGTTTTACTAGGAAAATTATTTTCAGCAAGCATCATTAACTTTAACCCACTCTCTTGCCACATTAACTTTAACTTTCTTTTTAGTATGTTCAAGAGACATCAATTACCAAAACTCTAGGCTTTAATTTCTTTCAGTAAGGGCACTCGGAAATCACTTTAGTTCAAACGGAGAGGAACCTGAGAGGTGTTATGATGAGGAGAAAAATCAAGGTTGGTATATAAATTTAGATATAAATTAACTTATATTTGAACACACTAACACATCCATTAAGCCGATCCTTCACTGTACATCATTATAGCATTCCGATGCAATGATTGCGCAATGTGGTGGCAACTGCATGTTGGTAGGTGGAATTGCAGGCAGAATTGCTGGACTCTTGTCATTTCTTGGTGGCGATGATAGATACAAATTCCAGAATGGTTCCAGCTATTTATCCATCCATCCGAGGCATTGGAAAGAAGCAGAAAAAGCCTCTCTCGGAACCAGCACAATATGCATCTTTTACATGGCAGTTCACGGTTTGGTAGCTCGTGCTCGTCCCAGACTGACTCTTATTCCACCTTTTCCACCTAGGCCAACCACAATTTGCGCGCGCTACACAGTTCCGTTCCCGAGGGAAACCACTACACCTTTTACATACAAACTAACTAAGAACCCAAGTGAGGATCAGCAGTTTACATAACAGTAACCAAATTCATTCAATAAAACAGAACATTTGCACATATTGACATTTCTAAAAAAAATTATTCAGACAGAAATTACAATTACGTACAGTAAGTTTTGTTCTCTCCAAATGGGACAAAGAATTTAAATGGCAGATACACTACTTTGCATTGAACCAAAACATGACGTCAAAGTTTGTACAAAGAATGGAGTATACAATTTTGTGTTATCTATTCAATCAAACACATTTACAGAAGCACAGCAATGTAACATTAACTGAAACAAAAGCAAAATAAATCAGTACAGCATTAGAACTATGGTTTTACAAGGGCCGTGAGCACTGACGCCACGTTCAATCACATCCATTATGTGAGCGATCGGATTCATACCTGGTGAGTTGGGAGTCCAGCACATCAATTGGAATTCGCCACTGTGTTCCTCGAACAACCCCGTCACACATCTGGCCTTGTGACATGGCGCAGTATCTTGTTGAGAAACACCACTACCGTTGGGGAACATGATCATCATGAAGGGGTGTACATGATCTGCAACCAGTGTACGATACTTCTCGCCAGTCACGGTGCCCTGCTCGAGCTCCACTGGACCTATGGATGCCCAAGTGACTGTTCTCCAGAGCATAATGGAGCTTGTCTCCGTCCCGCAGCACAGATGAAGAAGGTATCGGGATTCAGCAGACCGTGCATCACTGTGCCGACGCGCCAACGTTGATGTTAGTTCCGCAGCAGTTTGCCGCCTGTCCTGATTTACCATTCTGCGCAGCCAACGACGTCCGACATGTGTAATTAGGGGTGGCCGACCAACTTCACAACATCTGGACGTCGTCTCGTCTTGGTTTCACCACGTGTTGAAGACACTCAGCACAGCACTCCTCGAACAACCAACAAGTCGTGCAGTTTCTGAAATGCTCGTGCCATGCCTCCGGGCCATCACAATTTGCCCTCGATCAAATTTAGATCACGCGCCTTCGCCATTCTAAACACGGACAGCACGCTCACTACATGCACCGTACCTGTGTCTGACTAGCTGTCATTCCTCGCCAGGTGACGCTGCTATCGGCTGGACGGTTTTATATCTGTAGTAGGTCGGTGGTCATAATTTTCTGGCTGACCAGTGTAATTGTTTTCTGAAAGGTTTGTTTAGGCAATATGGCGAAAACAGTGGCATATATAGATGATGAAAACCGTTTTACAACAAGCTTGTACCCACAAGATATCTCACGTAGCTACCCTCGTGTGACATATTAGCCTATTGTTAAGGCAGGAATGTAGTTTGATCTCATAGGTAGCTCACGAACGTCGCACGTCCCAACGGCAGAAATATTTTATATTTACAGCAGTTGAAATGGCTGTATACACCTTTGATCTATGAAAGCACTATGGCGAACGTAGATTTCGTGTTATTGATATTGCATTTATGTTACGCTCGTCTGGAGTCGCTAGTGGTAAGAAAGGTTACGATTCGAACTGATCAACTATTCTTGAGTTCGTAGACTTCCACGGCGGGTGTCATTTCAGCTGAAATAATTTTGGGTATTGGTCCGCGTCATTGTCGGTCGGAACATCGGCAATTTAATTGTTTTAGTACCTTTCAACGACACTCCAATTCTGAAAATTATTTTACTCAAAACCCTTCTCAAGATTCCTGTAGCGCAAGTAGGAAGCTGAAGGAAGGTCGTTTGATTATAATTGACGATCAGTCACTGAAATCAGCCCTAGCCTTCAAGTAACTAGGAATAAATATTCAGAGTGGTGTAAGGTGGAACGCCCACAAAACCTAGCCATGGGGAACCAAATGCCAGACATTGACTTTTTGGAACAGTCATGACGAAGTGTAGTTCTCGCAGATGAGAAGCTGCTCGCCTTACCAAGTATCGTTCACGGAAGAGGTAGAGCAGAGTTAAAGAGGGACTGTTTCAGAGCGAAAGCCGCGCAGAGATGACCAACAAATCTGGGGGAGAGACTTTTAAGAAAGACTTTGCGTGTCACGTAGAAGTTTACCGTTGAAATTCCGAGGGTCGACGTTCAAAAAAATCAGCCAAGAAATAGAGTGCTTCCTGCAACACGCGTCTCGCGTAATGACTGCGACGATAAAAATGAATGATTTATTAGGTAGCTGCACTACGAAATTGTTCACTGTCGATGGCGTTACCTATAGTGAACTATCGTCAAAGAAAGTGCTGCAAGACTCGACAAAAATTCCACTAGAAATCGAAGGCTTTTTTTTAATGTGAATAAATTTAAGATAATACCTGTAGCGAAGAGAAAAAAAAAAAACAGATAGTATCAGATTACGTTAGTGGTGAATCACACCGCGTAAACATTTAGGAGTAATAGTAAGAAGCGAGATGAAATGAGAGGATCATATATAACCAGCTTTATGAAAGGTCAATGGAGGGCTTCGATTTGTTGGAAGGGTTCTGGGAAAATTGCCGTGTTGTTGCCGTCGTTCGTGGGGCGCCTCAGACAGCGTGGCTATTACGTTCTTCAAATTGCACCACTGAAGACCTATCCGCAATGCTTTGTATCACAGTTAATGTTCCTCTAACACTCCCGGGGAAGAAAAAACGAGACAGAACCGAGGGAAGAAGTTTGTTTTCAAACAATACACACCGCATGCTGTCGATGTTTGCACTGTTGTGCAAATATTGTAAAGTGGAATACAGACAGATTTTTTTTTTTTTTTAAAGAAGATGTCGTAACTGTGTAACGAGCCAACGGAAACCCTGGGAACATTATACGCTCAGAAAATATCTCTGAATAGCCTCCGAAATTTTGTCGGTGCAGGTAAGGAACCAGAAAATTACGGCAAAATTCATATAGAGGGGAACCGACAGGCATTCCCGCGTAGCGTTCGCTTATGGAACGGAAAATGGTTGAAGGAGGGAGGGGGGGAGGCGGTGATAGTGATACACTACGAGTAAGTACCATCTGCTAGATAACCGTGAAGTAATAACTCAGTGCCGTGCAATTGATGGCCGTCGCTCGAAGAGAGGTCAGCAGAGAATTTCGCGGAATTCAGCCAGTTGCAGCAGACTGTAGGTCTCGGAGCCAGCACTGTGGCGCGTACTCACCGGAGGCGCTGTGGTGTGTGGACGAGGAGAGCAGCGGCCGCTTCTGTCTGGTGTAGCGTCCGCCAGCAGGGTCCCCGCCGGAGTGTAGCGCTCCGCCGGCCTGGCCCGCGCTATATACCGACGCGGCGAACCGGTCGCTTCTCCGCGGGCAGCGCCCATGACGCACGCCAGCCCCCGCTGACCTCACGCCCTCGATGCGCCTTCCACACCGCCGCGCACACCCCAAATTTCACCGCGGCGGAACATACGTCGAGTCAATCACGTCGTACACACTTATTGTGCAACACAGTTCGTATCGTTACGGCGCGGAAGAGCTATAGCAAATGTGGATGAAAATGCCGCGCGCAGAATCACTGTTTGAGAGAGGGAGGGTCTTGGTGCTCGGTTCCTAATTGATCCGGGGTAAAAAATTTTCAGCTAGACCAGCGGCCATTTGTATTACCATTCAAACAACTGTCTTACTATACCTATAACTACGGGGTGGTCCACTGATCGTGGCCGGGCCAAATATCTGACGAAATAAGCGTCAAACGGAAAAACTACAAAGACGAAACTTGTCTAACTTGAAGAGGGAAACCAGATGGCGCTATGGTTGGCCCGCTAGATGGCGCTGCCATAGGTCAAACGGATATCAACTGCGTCTTTTTAAATAGGAGCCCCCATTTTTTATTACATATTCGTGTAGTACATAAAGAAATACGAATGTTTAGTTGGACCACTTTTTTCGCTTTGTGATAGATGGCGCTGTAATAGCCACAAACGTATGGCTCACAATTTTAGACGAACAGTTGGTAACAGGTAGGTTTTTTAATTTAAAAATACAGAACGTAGGTACGTTTGAACATTTTATTTCGGTTGTTCCAATGTGATACACGTACCTCTGTCAACTTAGCATTTCTGAGACCGAATGCTGTTAGACCGTGATTACGTGTAAATTCCAGATTAATGCAATAAATGCTCAAAATGATGTCCGTCAACTTCAGTGCATTTTGCAATACGTGTAACGACATTCCTCTCAACAGCGAGTAGTTCGCCTTCCGTAATGTTCGCACATCCATTGACAATGCGCTGACGCATGTTGTCAGGCGTTGTCGGTGGATCACGATAGCAAATATCCTTCGACTTTCCCCACAGAAAGAAATTCGGGGACGTCAGATCCGGTGAATGTGCGGGCCATGGTATGGTGCTTCGACGACCAATACACCTGTCATGAAATATGGTGTTCAATACCGCTTCAACCGCACGCGAGCTATGTGCCGGACATCCATCACGTTGGAAGTACACTTCCATACTGTCATGCAGTGAAACATCTTGTAGTAACATCGGTAGAACATTACGTAGGAAATCAGCATAGATTGCACCATTTAGATTGCCATCGATAAAATGGGGGCCAATTATCCTTCCTCCCATAATGCCGCACCATACATTAACCCACCAACGTCGCTGATGTTCCACTTGTCGCAGCCATCGTGGATTTTCCGTTGTCCAATAGTGCATATTAGGCCGATTTCCGTTACCGCTGTTGGTGAATGACGCTTCGTCGCTAAATAGAACGCGTGCAAAAAATCTGTCATCGTCCCATAATTTCTCTTGGGTCCAGTGGCAGAACTGTACACGACGTTCAAAGTTGGCAGAACTGTACACGACGTTCAAAGTCGTCGCCATGCAATTCCTGGTGCAATGAAATATGGTGCGGGTGCAATCGCTGTTGATGTAGCATTCTCAACACCGACGTTTTTGAGATTCCCGATTCTCGCAGAATTTGTCTGCTACTGTTGTGCGGATTAGCCGCGACAGCAGCTAAAACACCTACTCGGGCACCATCATTTGTTGCAGGTCTTGGTTGACGTTTCACATGTGGCTGAACACTTCCTGTTTCCTTAAATAACGTAACTACCCGGCGAACGGTCCGGACACTTGGATGGTGTCGTCCAGGATACCGAGCAGCATACATAGCACACGACATTTGGGCATTTTGATCACAATAGCCAGACATCAACACGATATCGACCTTTTCCGCAATTGCTAAACGGTCCATTTTAACACGGGTAATGTATCACGAAGCAAATACCGTCCACACTGGCGGAATGTTACGTGATACCACGTACTTATACGTTTGTGACTATTACAGCGCCATCTGTCACAAAGCGAAAAAAGTGGTCCAACTAAAACATTCATATTTCTTTACGTACTACACGAATATGTAATAAAATGGGGGTTCCTATTTTAAAAAACGCAGTTGACATCCGTTTGACCTACGGCAGCGCCATCTAGCGGGCCAGCCATAGCGCCATCTGGTTTTCCCCTTCAAGCTAGACGAGTTTCGTTCTTTGTATTTTTTCGTTTAATGCTTATTTCGCGAGACATTTGGTCCGGTCATTATCAATGGACGACCCTGTATATTAAGCATGGCTTCAACGACGAACCGGAACTAATGCCCAGGCAAATTATCCAAATCGATTGATTCTCTTTGGAAAAGACTTCAATTGTGCTGAAATTAATGCTCAACTAAGGGCACTATTTGTACGTGCACCGTTCGGATTGTACGTGCAAAGACAGTCATCCTTAAGTAACCCCGGAACTTGAGCAAGACTGATGGTTCAAATTTGGTCCAGCAGTATATAGGATCTTTGTCTCAGGTACGTTTTGACCATCTGAAAAAAAGTTTTACTTCTTTAGGATGCAAAAAATACATTTTCTGGGACGTTTTTGAAGTGCGCCGCTTCTAAACTTTAAATTTGTAGGAATCGGTTCAAACTTTGCACGGAGGTAGATAAACGAATAGAGTGAAAACGATTTTCTTTTTACCCGGTTATCTTTATCTGTTGTCGAGATACGATGGTCTAAAATCGAGCTAAATGTAGGACATAAAATTCGTTCTTACGTAAACTTAATGTGCGGAAACAGTGTGAACCGAGTCAAATAAATAAAAAATTGATTCTTACGATAAAACTGAAAACTCCCTTTAAAAAATGAAACTTCATTCTGATTTTACGTGCAAAAACACCTTTTTGTGAGGTTTTTTTATTTTTTTGGCGCGTGCCACTTCTGTGTTTCAGACTTGTGTGCATAGGTTCAAATTTTGTAAGGTGGTAGACAAATAGCTGTAATTAATGGTAATCCCGCTATTTTGTCAAAACTTTATCCGTCGCCACGATATAAGCAACATGGTTCGAAACACAATAAATAGGCCTATCCCGGATCATTCGTCGACATGATTCGAAAGATAATAAACAAGCCCATCCCGCATTATTCGTCGCCCGAGTCAACAAAAATCTGCATCGATTGCCGGGCTATGGTGGCCTAATATCAAAATTATGGCAAAGTGGAAATTGGGAACCAGATTGTAAAATACTCGTATCGCAGCGCAAAAAAGGTGAATATGTGACGGGAAGAGGAAGGGAACTAGCTTTTCGGCTTACCTGGCACGTTCAGATACATCTAAATCAAAACGTCTTGACATATTTGCGCATTCTTACGAATTAATCTTACTTCCCCAACACCGTGAATTCTCTTATCTGCAATGTGTTTACAATGTGCATCTTGTAATTTACAGTGGGGATGTGTGCAACCTAAACTTTAATGACGCGTTGTGTCATATTGCACATTTTGGAATTTCTGTTTCGAATGTTTGTACAATCGGTATCGTTCAGTGGAATGTACAAATCTTCCTGAAGAGTAAACATAAGAATAAAATATAAGAATTAAGAATTGGTATTACACTCCTGGAAATGGAAAAAAGAACACATTGACACCGGTGTGTCAGACCCACCATACTTGCTCCGGACACTGCGAGAGGGCTGTACAAGCAATGATCACACGCACGGCACAGCGGACACACCAGGAATCGCGGTGTTGGTCGTCGAATGGCGCTAGCTGCGCAGCATTTGTGCACCGCCGCCGTCAGTGTCAGCCAGTTTGCCGTGGCATACGGAGCTCCATCGCAGTCTTTAACACTGGTAGCATGCCGCGACAGCGTGGACGTGAACCGTATGTGCAGTTGACGGACTTTGAGCGAGGGCGTATAGTGGGCATGCGGGAGGCCGGGTGGACGTACCGCCGAATTGCTCAACACGTGGGGCGTGAGGTCTCCACAGTACATCGATGTTGTCGCCAGTGGTCGGCGGAAGGTGCACGTGCCCGTCGACCTGGGACCGGACCGCAGCGACGCACGGATGCACGGCAAGACCGTAGGATCCTACGCAGTGCCGTAGGGGACCGCACCGCCACTTCCCAGCAAATTAGGGACACTGTTGCTCCTGGGGTATCGGCGAGGACCATTCGCAACCGTCTCCATGAAGCTGGGCTACGGTCTCGCACACCGTTAGGCCGGCTTCCGCTCACGCCCCAACATCGTGCAGCCCGCCTCCAGTGGTGTCGCGACAGGCGTGAATGGAGGGACGAATGGAGACGTGTCGTCTTCAGCGGTGAGAGTCGCTTCTGCCTTGGTGCCAATGATGGTCGTATGCGTGTTTGGCGCCGTGCAGGTGAGCGCCACAATCAGGACTGCATACGACCGAGGCACACAGGGCCAACACCCGGCATCATGGTGTGGGGAGCGATCTCCTACACTGGCCGTACACCACTGGTGATCGTCGAGGGGACACTGAATAGTTCACGGTACATCCAAACCGTCATCGAACCCATCGTTCTACCATTCCTAGACCGGCAAGGGAACTTGCTGTTCCAACAGGACAATGCACGCCCGCATGTATCCCGTGCCACCCAACGTGCTCTAGAAGGTGTAAGTCAACTACCCTGGCCAGCAAGATCTCCGGATCTGTCCCCCATTGAGCATGTTTGGGACTGGATGAAGCGTCGTCTCACGCGGTCTGCACGTCCAGTACGAACGCTGGTCCAACTGAGGCGCCAGGTGGAAATGGCATGGCAAGCCGTTCCACAGGACTACATCCAGCATCTCTACTATCGTCTCCATGGGAGAATAGCAGCCTGCATTGCTGCGAAAGGGTGATATACACTGTACTAGTGCCGACATTGTGCATGCTCTGTTGCCTGTGTCTATGTGCCTGTGGTTCTGTCAGTGTGATCATGTGATGTATCTGACCCCAGGAATGTGTCAATAAAGTTTCCCCTTCCTGGGACAATGAATTCACGGTGTTCTTATTTCAATTTCCAGGAGTGTAGAATGAAATACGAGGGTTGTCCAGAAAGTAAGTTACGATCGGTCGCGCAATGGACACCCCAGTGAAAATCCGATGAAGCTTTGCACGGATGTGTTGGGTAGTAACTGTAGTGTGACCCTCGATCGCATCAAGACGCTCTTTTCAGTTGTGAGCGCACTGTGAGCGAGTAAAGGTGCCCAGAACACCGATGTCTCCCGCCAAGTAGGAGGGCCCACTGAGATGCTTCGCCTTAATGAATGCAGCCCACCTAACACAACAGCCACGCACTTCCTTCTTCATCGCAATTCTCAGCCGCACTCTGCAGGGGCAAGGAAGACGCCCCAGCAGTCTTTTCGCTGGGGAGTGTCCGATCACTCACAACACAGTGCTAATTGGTTCTTCCTGAGTATCATCTCTGTTCAGATTAAACGCTGGATACGAAGACAGCACTTGGGAGCAGGCTACACGCTATAGACCAGCGTAGAGAATTATCGGAAAGCACAGGCAGTTGCCTTCTATGACGATAGTGTTGGAAATTTGATATAACGCTACGACAGATGTCTAAGTCGGAGCGGTGACTACGTAGAGAAGTATCTGGAAAGTGTAGCTAACTGTTGCAAATAAAGTGTTTCTGAGTTTCACTGTGGTTTCCATTAAGCACCGATCGGAACTTACTTTCTGTACAACTCTCGTAAAAGAATATGAAAATTTTTGTAACCTCTGAAAATACCACACGCACATATAATACATGTATTAAACTTATTGTGAAACCTAGCTGCAATTATAAAATTAATACAATGTCCTTGTATCCCCGAACGAACTTGATAAGGAACATTCGTGTAGTAACCTAGGTACACGGGTGGATAAAAGAAAACAATAAAAACAGTAATCGGTTTTCGAACATGGGACGCAGAAGTGAGAGGCTGCGACCTAGCCACTGTGCCCCAGGTAGGTTGATATCAGCGCAAGCTATAGGGCATCTAAATTTTGACGACAACTTTGACAGTCGTTTTCTCAGAAACGGATAAGCCGAGAGGCGTGTTTGCTTATTTTCACTCCCCTTCTACTGAACGAAGTTTCTGGGAAGTAAGGTTATGCCACTTGCCGTGTTCTCTTCTTGAGACACAGCGAATTCGGAACCAAGACAACGATGAGTAGCGATATCAGTACAACAGTACAGAGAAATCATGACTGACTGTCGAGCTAGGCAAGCATCGTCCCAAGCGGAAATTGCGATGTACTGACGGTGCAATGTTTCCCGAGTGGTTATTGCCTACTATTTAGTGTGATTTTGTTTATTCATCCGCCTCGTGTCTGAATGTGTCAACATGGTGTCAGGAATTAGGTTTGACTGGGAGGTGAGCTTCTTGTGGCCGCACTGCCTGTCAAGCAGGGCCAAGGGCCGCTTGTAACGGTCGGTAATGTCGTTGCGCGTTCCGAGGCGACGGATAAAAGGGTTTTTGGAACTTCTCATCTTCTTGTAAAATTTCATTGCGTGATATTTAAATCTACAAAGCACGAGTTTCTCATCAACTGCGTCACATAAGAACGCCGCTGGGAATTCCTCGGGACATGTTATATCCGTTATACTTGTTTTGGGGGCGTTGGAGTTTGTTGAGATGAGTTTTCGCAGTTGTTCCCCAGACGGGGCAGGCGTAGTCCTTTATCGGCCGGAAGTAAGTCCTATAAATCTGAAGGCCACATGTGATGATGAGAGCTGAACGCTGATTGATGAGGGGATAAAGAGCGCCCAGTGTGCTGGTCATCATCAAAAATGGTTCAAATGGGTCTGAGCACAATGGGACTTAACATCTGAGGTCATCAGTCCCCTAGAACGTAGAACTACTTACACCTAACTAACGTAAGGACATCACACACATCCATGCCCGAGGCAGGATTCGAACCTGCGACCGTAGCAGTCGCGCGGTTCCAGACTGAAGCGCCTAGAACCGCTCGGCCACATCGGCCGCCTTGGTCATCATATTTTTGACTTCATCAACGTGGTCTTTCCATGGGAGTTAGTAGTCCAAAGCCATATGCAGATAGCTCGCAGACGGTGTCAATGGAATAGGCCATTTGAAGCGTAATGTGGGGAAGTTTCGGCGGTCGCCTCCTAGTTAGTAGTAGAGCTTCACTTTTTGTAGCACTGAAACACATGGACAGTTTGTTGCCCATCGTTCGATGTCAGAAGAGGCAGTTTGTAATATTTGCTTGACAGCTACCGGCCACCGTAGCCGTTTCTGGTGACACGTGGCGACGCAGGGAGGTCGGCGGTATAGGCGTTATACAAGACAGGGGCTCTTACCGCACCGTGTTGTACTCCTGCACGTACAGGGCTATTACAAATGATTGAAGCGATTTCATAAATTCACTGTAGCTCCATTCATTGACATATGGTCACGACACACTACAGATACGTTGAAAAACTCATAAAGTTTTGTTCGGCTGAAGCCGCACTTCAGGTTTCTGCCACCAGAGCGCTCGAGAACGCAGTGAGACAAAATGGCGACAGGAGCCGAGAAAGCGTATGTCGTGCTTGAAATGCACTCACATCAGTCAGTCATAACAGTGCAACGACACTTGAGGACGAAGTTCAACAAAGATCCACCAACTGCTAACTCCATTCGGCGATGGTATGCGTAGTTTAAAGCTTCTGGATGCCTCTGTAAGGGGAAATCGACGGGTCCTCCTGCAGTGAGCGAAGAAACGGTTGAACGCGTGCGGGCAAGTTTCACGCGTAGCCCGCGGAAGTCGACGAATAAAGCAAGCAGGGAGCTAAACGTACCACAGGATGGTGCTCCACCGCACTTCCATCATGATGTTCGGCATTTCTTAAACAGGAGATTGGAAAACCGATGGATCGGTCGTGGTGGAGATCATGATCAGCAATTCATGTCATGGCCTCCACGCTCTCCCGACTTAACTCCATACGATTTCTTTCTGTGGGGTTATGTGAAAGATTCAGTGTTTAAACCTCCTCTACCAAGAAACGTGCCAGAACTGCGAGCTCGCATCAACGATGCTTTCGAACTCATTGATGGGGACATGCTGCGCCGAGTGTGGGAGGAACTTGATTATCGGCTTGATGTCTGCCGAATCGCTAAAGGGGCACATGTCGAACATTTGTGAATGCCTAAATAAACTTTTTGAGTTTTTGTATGTGTGTGCAAAGCATTGTGAAAATATCTCAAATAATAAAGCTATTGTAGAGCTGTGAAATCGCTTCAATCATTTGTAATAACCCTGTACTTCTCGGGGCGTTGTTTCACCGTGAGAAGTTCTGACGACAAAGGTCCTGCCTTCGAGGCAATCAGAGAGTAATTTCACCAATCATCCACTCATTCCTTGTACAAGAGCCCACAGTGCCAAAGAATCGTGCGCGTGACATCGAAGGATATCATGGCAAGTATTCGTTGCTGTTGAAGGCTTGTATGGCTTTTTATACTACCCACAGTAGCTGTACCGATGTAGAATTTCCAGGTCTGAAACCAAACTGCTCTGCAGGTAGGACGTCGTCTTGGCTAAGGCTGCGATTCAGTCGGTGAAAGAGAATGCTCTCAAAGGCTTTGCTCAATGTTGGCAGTAAACTTGTTGGCCCGTAGCTTTTTGGATCTGCCCGATTTTTGCCGGGTGTGGGAAGTGCAACAACGTCCGCTCGCTTCCACGTCGTGGGGTAGACTCTTTGCCTCATTATGTTGGAGAAGGTGTAGGCGAGATAGTAGATGGCTTCTGGAGACAATTCTTTTAGTATCATGGCTTCGATATCACCATGCCTCTGATACATCTTGCCGGGGAGCGCCTACATGCATTGCAATACTTCAGGTGCCGTGGTGGCTTCCTGTTCTTATGCATTTCCTCCATCAGCAGAAAGAAAAGCTTGAGGTCGTTGTTTAACCATTTGCACGTGAGTCTGCACGTGAGCGTGGTTGACTGAGTCCTGCAGAAGTCGGACTGACTGCCGAGTGTTTTTCTTTTGTTTATTGTAATTTTAAAACTTTTACAGAAAGGTAGGCCGGCAGCGGCCTATCTATGCCACTCTTCGGCCACAGAAAAAAATACATAAAACAGGAAAACAAATAAACAAACTTACATTGAGAATAAAAACAGGAGACATACATATTAAAATAAACGAAGGCGTTCACGGACGCACTTTTTGTATAAAAACACTCAGCACTGTACACAACGGAGACAGAGTTTCACACGTGAACGGAAGAGCACTGAAGGAGAGACACTGAGTAACTGACGGGAAGACAAACACTAGCACAGTGGTGACAATCTCCGGCGCACTAAAAACGTACTGTGCAGACGAAAAAGCCGAGGGCCTGCCAGAGGGAAGACGTAAGGGTAGGATGGAGGGGGGGGGGGAGATGCCAGTGGGAGAGAAGATGGGAGGGGGAGGGGAGAGGGTAGAGGGTGTGTGGAAGCGCGGGGAGGGGAAGAGGGAGGGAGGGAGGAAGGGTCAGGAAGTGAGAAGGGAGAGAAGGGAAACAGGATGGCCTGGAGGAAAAACACAGGAGGTGGAAGGGAGGATCAAAGTTGGTAGGAGGGGTAGATGGAGGGGACGAGGGCATCATCAGAGAGGGGGAGTTCGCAGAAGCCACCTTGGGCAAGGGTATGGAGTTTGGTAACATGGAGAGCAGGTGGGATGCAGGTGTAAAGGCGCAGCAGCTGATGGGGGTGGGAAAGGATGGGAGAGACAAGTGGGTGAGGGGGATCAAGTTTACGGGAGGTGTAAAGGATCCGTATCCGTTGAAGGAAGAGGAGGAGGTGTGGGAAAGGAATTAAGTCATAGAGGATCCGTGTGGGGGAAGGGAGGCGGATGCGATAGGCGAGATGGAGTGCATGGCGTTCCAAGATTGGAAGGGACTTGTAGAAGGTAGGTGGGCCAGAGATTCAGGTGGGGTGGTCATAACAGAGGATGGGGCAGATGAGGGATTTATAGGTGTGGAGGATTGTGGAGTGGCCCAGACCCCACGTGCGGCCAGAAAGGAGCTTGAGGAGACAGAATCGAGAGCGTGTCTTGGCTTGGATCGTCCGGAGATGGGGGGGGGGGGGGGGGGTCCAGGAGAGGCGACGGTCGAGGGTGACGCCAAAGTACTTGAGGGTGGGGGTGAGGGCGATAGGACGGCCATAGATGGTGATATGAAAATCAGGGAGGCAGAAGGAAGGGGTGGTTTTGCCTACAATCATCGCCTAGGTTTTGGAAGGATTGAACTGTCGAGGTGCTGGGCTGCTAGCTTTAAAGGTCGGCCGCGAACGCCGATAGGCCGGCACGGCGCCCATCTCATTGCGGAGGCGGTGGCAGCGGCGACAGCATCGCTCCCAGTGCCGTCTAGAGGCTGTCACCAAACACCATACCTTCCGGCGGGCTTTCAAACTCTCCGGACTGAGATCCCAGATTAACTTCTCTGTTCAGTCACCTTAATGTGACCACGTGTCAGAAGCCTGAATAACCACATTTTGCAGTGCGGACTGATGCGAGTTGTGCCGGAAGGGAGTCAGTGAGGCTCTGGGAGTCATCGACAGGGACGTGGGGCCGTGCTGACTTTAGTGCCGTGGGCAGCTGCGCTAGGTTTCGCGGCTGAGGATCCATGGCGCGAACAGATCGATTCAGATGGTCCACGAGATTCTCGACTGAGCTTCAATCTGGGAAGTTTGTCGGCGAGGGGAATACAGTAAACTAATCGTGGCGCTCTTCGAAAAACGCAAGCACACTGCGAGCTGTGTGAGACGCTGCATTGTCCTGCTGGTAGATGCCATCGCGCAGAGGAAAAAACAAAGTGCGTACAAGAGTACACGTGGTTCCCGAGGACAAAATGGTTCAAATGAATCCAAGCACTATGGGACTTAACATCTGAGGTCATCAGTAACCTTGATTGCATTAGATGAGTATGTGCCAAGCAAGATCGTAAGAGATGGAAAAGAGCCACTGTGGTACAACAACCGATTCAGAAAACTGCTATGGAAGCAAAGCGAACTTCACAGTAAACATTAACATAGCCAAAGCCTTGCAGACAAACAAAAATTACACGAAGCGAAATGTAGTGTGAGGAGGGCTATGCGAGAGGCGTTGAACGATTTGAAAGTAAAGTTCTATGTACTGACATGGCAGAAAATTCTAAGAAATTTTGATCTTATTTCAAAGCGGTAGGTGGATCAAAACAAAACGTCCAGACACTCTGTGACCAAAATGGTACTGAAACAGAGGATGACAGACTAAAGGCCGAAATAATAAATGTCTTTTTCCAAAGTTGTTTCACAGAGGAAGACTGTACTGTAGTTCCTTCTCTAGATTTTCGCACAGATGACAAAATGGTAGATACCGAAATAGATGACAGAAGGGTAGAAAAACAATTAAAATCGCTCAAAAGAGGAAAGGCCGCTGCACCTGGTGGGATTCCAGTTAGATTTTACCCAGAGTACGCGAAGGAACTTCCCCCCTTCTTGCAGCGGTATACCGTAGGTCTTTAGAAGACCGTAGCGTTCCAAAAGATTCGAAAAGGGCACAGGTCATCCCTGTTTTCAAGAAGGGATGTCGAACAGATGTGGAGAACCATAGACCTATATCTCTAACGTCGATCAGTTGTAGAATTTTGGAACACGTATTACGTTCGAGTATAATGACTTTTCTGGAGACTAGAAATCTACTCTGTAGGAATCAGCATGGGTTTCGAAAAAGACGATCGTGTGAAACCCACCTCGCGCTATTCGTCGACGAGACTAAGAGGGCCATAGAGACGGGATCCCAGGTAGATCCCGTGGTTCTTGACTTCCGCAAGGCGTTCGATACAGTTCCCCACAATCGTTTAATCAACAAAGTAAGAGCATATGGACTATCAGACCAATTGTGGGATTGGATTGAAGAGCTCCTAGATAACAGAACGCAGCATGTCATTGTTAATGGAGAGAGGTCTTCCGAAGTAAGAGTGATTTCAGGTGTGCCGCAGGGGAGTGTCATAGGACCGTCGCTATTCACAATATACATAAATGACCTTGTGGATGACATCGGAAGTTCACTGAGACTTTTTGTGGATGATGCTGTAGTATATCGAGAAGTTGTAACAATGGAAAATTGTACTGAAATGCAGGAGGATCTGCAGCGAACTGACGTATGGTGCAGGCAATGGCAATTGAATCTCAATGTAGACAAGTGTAATGCGCTGCGAATACACAGAAAGAAAGATCCTTTATTATTTAGCGACAATATAGCAGGTCAGCAACTGGAAGCAGTTAATTCCATAAATTATCTGGGAGTAGGCATTAGGAGTGATTTAAAATGGAATGATGATATAAAGTTGATCGTCGGTAAAGCAGATGCCAGACTGAGATTCATTGGAAGAATCCTCAGGAAATGCAATCCGAAAACAAAGGAAGTAGGTTACAGTAGACTTGTTCGCCCACTGCTTGAATACTGCTCACCAGTGTGGGATCCGTACCAGATATGGTTGAGAGAAGAGATAGAGAAGATCCAACGGCGAGCAACGCGCTTCGTTACAGGACCATTTAGTTATCGCGAAAGCGTTACAGAGATGATAGATAAACTCCAGTGAAAGACTCTGCAAGAGAGACGCTCAGTAGCTCGGTGATGGCTATTGTTGAAGTTTCGAGAACATACCTTCACCGAGGAGTCAAGCAGTATATTGCTCCCTCCTACGTATATCTCCCGAAGAGACCATGAGGATAAAATCAGAGAGATTAGAGCCTACACAGAGGCATACCGACAATCTTTCTTTCCACGAACAATACGAGACTGGAATAGAAGGGAGAACCGATAGAGGTACTCAAAGTACCCTCTGCCACACATCGTCAGGTGGCTTGCGGAGTATGGATGTAGATGTAGATCTTTTTATTAAATTCTTTATTCACAAATAATTTTAAATATACAATATAACCCCCCATCTTATATGATTAGTGGGTCCTTTTATGAACCAAATTACTATAATCGCAGCTAGTTTACAAGTTAACAACTGAACTACAGTCAGCACAGATTTATTATGGGCAGCTATATTTCTATTAATACTCTACTTTATGATAGCTGCTAAGGTCTAATCCCTACTGCCTGCAGCGTCACAGGTGTGTCAGCAAGATTATAAATCTACTACACAGCCTTGCTCACCGAGCTAACCCCGATGAGCGTGGCCCTGACACTAGGCAGACCAAGGATGTTTAACAGCTGCAGGAACCTATTTTAATTTCCTAATTCTAAGTTCTAGAAACTAAGTTCTAGTCTATATCATCTTTAGTGCATGTCACGATTCTGTGCTATTGTACCCCGCTCTCCCGGTCCTGCACGTGGCGGATTCCAACTTGGAACTACTTAAGCCTAACTAACCTTAGGACATCACACACATCCATGCCCGAGGAAGGATTTGAACCTGCGACCGTAGCAGCAGCGCGGTTCCGGACTGAAGCACCTAGAACCGTTCGGCCACAGTGGCCGGTTCCCCGAGGACAACGCGTACTGGTGTGTATCCGTTGTGACTTCGCGAACCACCAAATCACCCAGGGTATGTTAAGAAAACATTGACCCGACTATAAACTCCCGCCTGGCTGCAGGATGTTTGCTTTCACACGTTTCGCGCCGTTCACGCCAATGGCCATTGTCCGATAGAGGATAAAACATGGCTTGTCTGAAAAGACCACCTGTTGCCTCTCAGTGGGCGCCCAATTGCGTTACTGGCGTGCAAATTCCACCCTTTGTCGCCGACGAACAACAGTTGGAGCGATGCATGAACCAGACGCGAGTTGCGAAGGCCCATAGACAGCAGTGTTTGCTGGACAGTCTTTAGGGAGACGCTGTCGATAGCCCCTTCGTTCACCTGGGCGATCCACTTCTCAGCAGTTTCACGTGTATTCGCCGGTACACATCTCTGCAGCCGTCGCTCACCCCTGTCATCTATGGGTCGTGGTGCACAACAATTGCTTCGGCGCCGTTTTTGGATAGCGCCATTTTACAAGGCACGGAGTACTTTGACTATGGCAGAAGCGAACAGTTTACAAATTTCGCCGTGTCGGAAATTATTTCACCCTTGGCTCGAAAGCCAATGGTCATGCCTGTTCTGGGGTAACCACAAGCAGTGGAACAAAGAGGAAGAACGCGAGACAAGAGAAGGCTGCGAGACGACGTCAGGCAGTAGCCTGCTGGCAAGGACCGCGCCGCGCCAGGAGCGACCTATGCAAGAAGTGAATATAAGCGCCGCTCCTGTCAGCCTGGGCCAGACATTAGTGGACAGTAATCGCAAAGTATTAGCACGGCCTAGCAGAGAGTGATACGAGAACAGTTGTTAGTAATCCATATCTATTGCTTGTTTGGACTTTGTGTATAGCGAAGAACATTACTGCATGTTGCCCATCACTTGCAACACTTGTTCTAAATACAAAATTAGGTATTGTCAATCTGCTTTATTGAAATACGAGGGTTATTGGGAAAGTAAGGAACGACCGGTCACGAAATGGAAAATACAGTGAAAATCTGATGAAGCTTTGCACAGATGCGTTGGGCACTGTGTCTAGTGGGCCCCTGGATCGCAACATGTCTCTCTTTTCAGTTCTGAGCTCACAGTGAGAACGTAAAGATGGCTAGAAATTAGCATCTCCCGCCAAGTATGAGAGCCTGCCGAAAGATTTCGCCTGAAGCTATGCAATCCACATAACATAACTGTCATGCGGTTCGTTCTACACGGCAATTCTCGGCCGCACTCTGCAGGGGCAATGAAGATGCTCCTGCAGCATTTTCTATGGGAAGTGTTTGATCACCTACAATACAGCCCGTAATTGGCTACCCCTGAGATTCGTCTCTGCTCATATGAACCGCTGGGTATGAAGACAATATTTTGACACAGAGTAGAAAATTGACGAAAAGCACTGGCGGCTGTCTTCTATAACGATGGAATTGAAAAGTTGGTACAAGTCTGAGCGGCGACTGTGTAGAAAAGTAGCTGGAAGTTGTAGCTAACCGTTGCAAATAAAACAGTTTTCATTTTCACTGTGGTTTCCATTTCGAGACCCATCGTTCCTTATTTTCCGAATAGCACTTGTAAAACTACAAATTTTATTTGCTTGAGTTGTTATATAGCAATCCGGGAATGCAGGATCCTTTAGGCACCCTATACAAGACTAGTGGGCAGGAATCCACATTTGGCGATAAAGACTCAACATTTTAGTGACGAGTTTCCTCCAAACCCAGTGCCCGTCGGCCACGAATTTTTCGTATATTGTGCTGGCGCCTTAATTTTTTTTTTTTTAGTTTACTTTGCAGGGGCGCTTATTGCTTTACCACTTTCTTGTCGTTTTTGCTAATCAGTGTTTTCTTTGTACATATTTTTTGCCTGTTTTTTTGCATTTGTTTCTTCCAACATGTCCACCCCTCCTTTCCCAGCCCCTGCTTAGGCCTCACAACCGCGAGCGTTAGATGCCTCACGTCTAATGCAGATGTTTCAGTTCCATACGCAGCAGATTTCGGCACTACTCACAAGGAAACCTCCCCATCGCATCCCCCTCAGATTTAGTTATAAATTGACACAGTGGATAGGTCTTGAAAAACTGAACACAGATCAATCGAGAAAACAGGAAGAAGTTGTGTGGAACTATGAAAAAATAAGCAAAATATATTAACTGAGTAGTCCATGTGTAAGATAGGCAACAGAAAGGACAATGATAGCTGATGAGCGCCGTGGTCTCGTGGTTAGGGTGAGCAACTGCGGAACGAAAGGTCCGTGGTTCGACTCCTCCCTCGAGCGAAAATCTTACTTTCTTTATTTTCGCAGAGTTACGATTAGTCCGTCCATTCATTGACGTCTCTGTTCACTGTAATAAGTTTAGTGTCTGTGTTTTGCGACCGCACCGCAAAACCGTGCGATTAGTAGACGAAAGGACGTGCCTGTCCAATAGGAACCGAAAACATTTGATCGCAAGGTCATAGGTCAACCGAGTCCTCCACAGGAAAACACGTCTGATGTATTCTTTACGACACTGGTGACGGCATGTGCGTCACATGACAGGAATATGTTGTCGACCCACCTAACTTGCACACTTGACGAATGGGTAAAAAGATTCATCTACCTTGCCCGATTTAGGTTTTCTTGTGGATGTGATAATCACTCTAAAAAAAGTAATGAAAACATAAGAGTTTGTCACATAAACTGCATCAAATGAATGCAACAGTTCCAGAGTCGCACAGTTTTCCCTGTGCTCTGTCAAAACATATGTTTTTTTACGTTTTCAAATGTTTCCGTGCGTAGACCGTCAAATTCTGTATATGTCCAAGCAAATCTGAACATGTTGCGGAATTTTGGAGAGCGAAGTTGATTATGTGTGAGTGCCTGAACTTTGATAATTATCTGAAAATAAAAAATTAAAATTTTCATCCGATAGAAGATTTGAACCAAGGACCTGTCGTTCCACAGCTGCTCACGCTAACCACGCGACCACGGCGCTCGTAAGCTAACACTCTCCTTGATGTTGCCTACGTTGCGCATGCACTACTCAGTTTGTATATTTTGCTTATTTTTTTCATAGTTCCACGCAACTTCTTCCTGTTTTCTCGATTTATCCGTGTTCAGTTTTTCAAGGCCTATCCCTGTGCCAACTTATAACTAAATGTGAGGGGGGTGCGATGGGGAGGTTCCCTTGTCAGCACGGTGCAGCAGCTATCGCCAAACACTGCGCGCCCGACAGAACAAGCACCGCCTACTACAGCTGCTATACCACCTTTTCGTCAATTTTGTGACCAAGAAGAGGAATGGCTCGAGTGGTTATCATAATTCGAAACACACTTATTAGCTCACAATATACCAGGTACCGTGAAACTTCCTCATCTATTTTCAACGGTAGGATGTGCGGTGTTCCGCCTAACCACAAAACTTTATCCTAACGCCTCTCTGAGTGAACTTAATTATGTCCAAGTAATCGCTTCGCTAAATAACTATTATGACCAACAAGAGTATGTGTTAGCAGCTAGGTTTTAATTCTTTACTTGCAAAAAACGATCTGAACAAACTTATCAAGAGTGGGTAACAGATTTGCAGGGTATGGTAAGGAAATGCAAATTCAAATGTGCTTTCGGTGCTCTATATTCAGATATTATGTTGTGTGACACAGTGTGCCTGATGTGAAACTCAGAGAACAGATTTTGAAACAGTCTGATCCATCATTCCAGCAGATAGTGCAAATACTAGATCAGTACGAGTCCGGTGCCTTGTCGGCTCATACATTTGAGCAGTCAGCTATTTCTCGGGTTGAGCCCCTTGCTTGCGATCGCCCCCAACGGATTGCGCTAGCTACGCAGAGTAAACAACACCTCTCCATGCCGCGTAAGCAGATCGCTAAACATGCGGCTAGACAGGCGAACAGAATTAAGTCTTGCCCTCGGTGTTATTCACGGCACAATCGACAAGACTGCCCCTCCAGACAAGCTCAGTGTTACGCTTGTGGTAGGAAAGGACATGTGCAATCTGTATGTCTGCAATGAAACGAACATAAGAAATCGGTCTACTGTAGTTACAAGACCAGTGTCATTAATGCTGTGTATTCCAAGTATGCAACTAGCAAGCGTTCAGTTTCGTCCATGATACGTCAGTCAAACAAACTTTTTGTTCGTGTACTTCTTTATGGGGAACGTGTGAAATGTCAGTTGGACAGAGGTGCCTCTGTCACATTACTAAATCGTCACACATATGAACTGTTACCTCTCCATGTCTAATACTAGCAAGCAAATGATGGCTTATAATGGACAAGGCATTCCTGTTCTCGGAATATGTACTTTGACTGCCATGTATCGCCCGCATACGTCAACAGTGATTTTCACAGTGCTACAATCGCGTGAGATCGAGAACACATTTGGTCTTGATTCTTTTGATTTGTTTGGCTTTAACATTCAGGACAACGTGTTGTCAGTATCTGCATTCCATGCAAAATACTGCCGCTAGATTGCGAAAAGAATTCCCAGAACTCTTTCCAGAAGGTTTAGACAAGGCTAATAATTTTGTTGCACATAATACTCAGCCGAAATTTTGCCGGGCCAGAACTGTTCCAAATGCAAAAAGGGACAAAGTCGCTGCTGCTATTGCGCCCGTGCAGGGTAGTCAATGGGCGAGTCCACTGGTTTTGCTCCCCAAACCTTAAGGTCGCATTCGCCTCTGTGTTGACTTTAAGTCTATAGTCATCCCAGAAACTGTGACTGACGCTTGTACACTGCCACGCCCAGAGGCTCTCAAGGACAAATTAGGCGCTGGTCGCTACTTCTTACGCAACAAGTAGCGCATCGACACTGTACTTGGCAGGGTATGGACGCCCAAGTAGAACAGATGACGTCACAGTGTCACGCCTATGAGGAAAATCGGTCCTCTCCGTCACAAAAAATCTCTGCTTGGCCTCGCAATCGCCATGGCAACGCGTGCACGTTGACTTTGCGGGACCTTTTTGAAACACCCAGTGGTTGATCGTGGTTGATTCATATAGCAGGTCCCGTTTGGCTGTACCAGTGACCTCGGCAACGACACGTAGCACAGTTCAGGTGTTCGCATCTTACCTGAAGTAATAGTGTCAGACAACGGACCTCTGTTCACGTCAAATGAATTTGAAACATTCCACGAACGCAACGGCATACAGCATCTAACTGGCGCACCGTTCCATCCACAGTCAAACGGCGAAGCGGAACGTTTTGTCAGAGCTTTCAAGCACCAGGTGGCCAAACTTCGCTCCGCACACTCCAGGGATCAAACATTGCAACTGTTTCTCGCCTCATATCGTTGGCACCCACGAGATGGACCGTCGCCGGAGTAACTCCTTCACGGCCGCCGCCATGGCGCACCGCTCCATCTGCTCCACTCTCCTCAGCATCCGCCACCGGAGGAAGGCCGCAAATATCGCTTCGCGCCACACGATATTGTGTTCTACAGGGTTTTTAGCGGCAGCAGATGGTGGGCGCGAGGCGAGATCGTCCGTAGACTTGGCGCTTGCACGTATCTTCTTTCACGTCCACCTGGTTTGCAGCGCCACCATGAAAATCAGCTTCGCCTCTGTCATGTACACTATGATCTTTCAATCTCTCTTCCCCCAGATTCAAGGGTCCGGATGACATCGCGGCCACAGCAGCCGCCAGAGGGTACCATCACGACACCACAGGGCGACCCCATGGAGACCGGAGCCTTCGCCTCCTCCGCGTCCTCTTACCGACGGAGCTGGACACGCACACAACGCAGCAGTCGCCGCTTTCTTCATCTAGCTCATGGCAGCAGGAGGTGGGCGCGTACCGTTCTGGTCGTTTTCCGGGGGACGTTTCCGCCAGATGTTGGATGGCGGCGTACGGCTGGAAACTTGACTTCCCCTGCAGCTACAGCTTCCGGCCCGACGTTGCGCCCACATTCCTGGATCCTCCGTCGTGGTTGCACTCCCTACATGACGACGGTCCGTCCGAAATGTTCTGGCGTAACCACAAGGGCCAAAACGAAGACGAAGAACGCAAGACCAGAGAAGGTTGTGAGGCGACGTCACCCAGTATCCTGCTGACAAGGACAGCGACTTCTAGAAGTGCCGCTCCTGCCAGCCTCGGCTGGACATTAGTGGACTGCGTCAGCCCCACCTAGCACAGTGCTACGAGAGCAGTTATCAGTGATCCATATCCATTGTTTGTTTGGACTTGGTCTATAGCCAAGATCATTACTGTTTGCAAGTCGCCCATTGTTTGCGACACTTGCTGTACATTCAAGTTAAGTACTGTCAAATCTGATTTATTGAAATAAAACTACTAATGTTACTTGCTTGAATTGTTGTGCAGCATTGCAGCGCCGCAGCATTCCTCAGGCATCCTACACGAGACGAGTGCGCAAAACCCCACAATGCGCGTCAGGACAACAAATAAATTGTTCCGTTTCCACTTTACGACAACGACTGTACTGTTTTCCGCGTCCCCCTGACACGGTCTCTATACCCTCCACTGTTACCGCTGCCACCTGCCATCTGTGAGTGGTTACTGCACACTGAAGTCGAATGTTAAGTGGTGGATTTCAGAAGAGTTGCTCTATTAAGAATGCCATTTAGATGTTCACCCACCAAATTTTACAAGCGTTAAGTAATAAAATAGCGCCAGATGGTATTTTCAGCGACATATCTAAGGCATTTGACTGTGCGCACCACAGTATTTTCCTAGATAAATTGAAATTTTATGGTGTTACAGTACAGCCAACCAATGGATGATGTCATATCAAAACAAAAGAATGGAGAAAGCTGTACTTAACAATTCATACAAAGTAGTCCAGGGACTTTAGTCTGACTGGGGAGAAATTACGTATGGGGTTCCTCAAGGCTCAATCTTAGGTCCACTACTGCTCCTTATATATGAATATGTAAACGACCTTCAGTCTAATACACGACAAGCAGAATTAGTTATTTTTACAGATGACACAAGTATTGTAATCTGTCCAACAATAGATACAGAAACAGAATAAATGGTAAACAATGTCCTTAATCTATCATTGACTGGTTTTCTGAAAATGGTCTCACCCTCTGTTTTAAAAAGATAGGACATATACAGTTCTGCAAATCTAGGGGATAAGAGTAACACACGGCGAGGAAAGAATAAATACGGTGGAAACTTCAAAATTCGTAGATGTTCATACTGATGATGATTTAGAGTGAAAAAAGTACATTTGGAACTCTTAAAAGACTTTAGTTCAGACACATTCACAATTAGCACCTTTGCAAATCTTGAGGAAAGACAAATCAGTAAGCTGAGATATTTTGCATATTTTCATTCAATAATGACATATGGAATAATCTTATGGGGTAGCTCATAGTTAAGGAAGAAAAACTTCATTTCTCAAAAACGTTCTGTAAGAGTAATATATGGTGCTCACCCACAATCATCTTGTAGACATCTGTTTAAGGAGTTGGGCATTCTGACTCCCGTTTCAGTTATGTTTGCCGCTTCATGAAATTTGTTCGCGCGCGCGCACACACACACACACACACACACACACACACACACACTCCACTCGTGAATGGTTGTGTGTGTGCGTGTGTGTGTGTGTGTATGTGTATGTGTGTTCCACATCTCCTCCTAAATCAGTGGACCGGCTTCAACCAAAATTGGCACACATGTACCTTACGGTCAAGCAATAAAAGTCGCGGTCTTCAGAACAACCTGTCCATCAAGTAGGTGGGGTTGGCGGTGAAAAAGAAGCATAGCCTGCGACTTTATCCACCCAGTATCTCTGAATGAGAGCACTTAGCTACATGCAACCGACTTTACACAAGATTTTAAACCTGAACGAAATTTTTTCTCGCTGTCAACCGCTGAAAAATGATAACAGAAGAAATGCTTATGGCTTACTATTCTTCCGCTGTTCATGCAGTAACAGTACTGCATGACGCATGGCGTTATAATTTATTACATCTTTACTACTAATTTCATTCGCGACAGATTTTACAGACAGTATTCACGTTGTTGTTGTTGTTGTTGTTGTGGTCTTCAGTCCAGAGACTGGTTTGATGCAGCTCTCAATGCCATACAGTAAAGCTGCACACCCTCGGGAAAAATTACGGCTGTAGTTTACCCTTGCTTTCAGCCGTTCGCAGTACCAGCACAGCAAGGCCGTTTTGGTTAGTGTCACAAGGCCAGATCAGTCAATCATCCAGACTGTTGCCCCTGCAACTACTGAAAAGGCTGCTGCCCCTCTTCAGGAACCACACGTTTGTCTGGCCTCTCAACAGATACCCCTCCGTTGTGGTTGCACCTATGGTACGGCTGTCTGTATCGTCGAGGCATGCAAGCCTCCCCCCAACGGCAAGGTCCATGATTCATGGGGCGGGGGGAGTATTCACGTATGCCACTGAATCTAAGTGCAAAATTATATCATTGTACGACATATAGTTCAAGAGATGATGTGGCATAAACAATGAGATGAGTGACACACTGACGCTTCAACCATAATATTTAAATTTATTACTTCGTTGGTATTTGTTCTACTCGCAACACATTTTGCGGACATTATCCACAGATGCCACTGAATTTACGTATAAAATTATATCATTCTACGACAGATCAGGAGATACGACGTCATAAACATTAAGCGCAAGGCCAGACGTTGTGTGGTACGGGCGTGAACGCAAAGCTACAAGTAAGTACCTAGGTAGGGTCTGGTTTCTTCGCTAATGTATTTAAAACCTAGTTTACACGACGAGACTAGGCGGTGTGCAACTGCAGTACCGACCACTGCGCATGTGCGCTGAAACTGAAAATATTCATCTTGGTCCAGCTTTGGCGAACCTAGTAGTTACACTTGTTTTGAGGTTAGGTGTCATATCGGCACTGTGTAAAAAAAAAAAAAAAAAAAAAAAAAAAAAAAAAATGAAGTTGGGAACGGGGAAAATTGTTCGCATTTTGGATATCTATGATACATATAGGTGTTCGTGGGATGTTAACGATGTGGATTATAAAAAAAAAAAAAATAGTTGGAGCGTGGTGCTGCGCTTGAGGCTTCCCTGCGCACGAATAGGTTGACGATATCGTTCGCTTATGAGTTCGCTTATGAGTTCGTACACAAAAGAATTAAGAAAAATGCAGACAAGTCAAACACTGTTCATGGGACGAATATGAATTCCCACTTGCCAGGAAAGGCAGTGTGATTTGTGGTTCCAGTTCTGGCGACAATGCTTCACGCATTACGGTATCTTCCTTCCTTACTGCGATATTAAATCTGGTTAGAGGAAACGTAAACTGTTCTGATTATTCTAGCACTTCATCTGGAATATAAAAGTATTTTATGGTAAATTAATTAATAGTGATGGTTATTTTCAGGCGACTGAAATAACTTGACGGGTCTTCCATAACAGTTTATTTCAGCAAGGTTGCTGAGCGTCCGTGCTGACGTCTTTTCTTTACGCAGTCGTGAATCCAGACACGTGTCTTGTTTATTTTCTTAAGCAGTGATTTCATGCAGACAAGCATTAACTCCGCCGCGACTCGTGCGGCTGCCAAAACTTCCATTTCGGAGGCGACTCCGGCATTCACAAAACGACGAAACTGAAGTGTACACTTCTGTCTCTGTGTCTACAGTCGTACACGAAACCATTTGCTGGAAACCCATTTCACTAAACGAGTTGCGCAAACTAATGTGTCGTGTAAACTAGCCTTAAGTTTGCCCGCTATACAGTCGCTTGTGTGCTTCAGGAAACAGAACAGGTCCTGGTAATGCGGAACGTCCATGGTCAGGGGTTCTATACAAAGTTGTCAATGTTATTACACGGTCATTAACTGACTCTGTTGGTTGGTAACGCCTTGTTATGAGTTTCATGATTGAAATTATTTCGTACAGTCCTTGCAAAAATACAGGCTGATGTAAATTTGTATTTTGAATTTATAAAGCACTTGCATCTGGAATTAAGACTGTTTTGTGGTAAATTAATTAATAGTGATGGTTATGGTCTCCATTTCATTGTTCATTTCTGGGGTTTGAGCAAGAGAAATTACAGCCGCATTATTCTGTGCATTGTGTGGATTTACTTCTAAGTGTAATTTATACTCCCGTTTTTGTGCTACCGTTAATATTGGCTTTTCCCTCATAAGTTTTTGTTTTGTTCACTGTGGATTTATTAAGAAAATCTCAACTATTGGACAGGAATCACATATATTCATTGTCACTCAGACTATGCGTACTATTCAGTGTGTATTCATTAACAAATTTTAATTGTTGTTATTCACTGTGTATTTATTTGACAAGCTTTTATCTTTCTCTGAATCATAGTCGTAGTTTTCTCCCTCTAGAGGTTGTTCTACTCATCGTGAAATTATTTAACAGGTTGCCCGTAATGTTCTGTCATTACTCCGTATATTTTGACAGCTTTGCTTGTTTAGAATCATTTGCGGTATTTATGTTACCATAAATTGTGTATTATGACAAGAAAAGTGAATGCCTCCCCACCCTTCCAACCCACAGTCACTTCCGCTTCTCAGCCTAAGCTGCTGCTAAAACTGAAGTAACATTATGGGTATTCGACACTATTTACTTACGTTTAACATCAGCTGTAAGTCGGTGCAACAACCATTTCCTGAAAGTATTTTGGAGGAAGGAAGATTATAATTCAACGTACTGTCGACGCAATGTAATTGGAGATGGAATAGAGTATCGAACTAGTTGGATGCGGTAGGGAATAAGACTTGTCCTTGTTCAGAGCAAGCGTCCTACTTCCTAGCGTGTTCCATGACCGATTCTGAGAAACTACTGAAAACCGAAAACCAGGATGTTCAGACGGGCCAGCGCTAGAGCACCACAGAAATAGTTAATGACCTCCAGTGAGAGACGTAACGATAAAGGCGATGTGCACCACAGAAATTCTTGTTCTTCAAAAACCGAGTAAATTCGTCGATAGCCGAATCTGGTTATTTGAGCATCATCAAAGTCACCAAGATAAGTTGCCGGTTGTACAAAGAATTTACCGTTGTGCGCATGATTTGTAAGAAGCCCCAACTGCCCACAATTTGTGACGAATTTCTTAGCAGTGATAACATGTGATCTATTGTCGACTGTTCTGGTTATAATAGAACCCCACACACTACGTTTTATCATTAACAATATCTTAGCAGTGATAACATGCCGGCCGAAGTGGCCGTGCGGTTAAAGGCGCTGCAGTCTGGAACCGCGAGACCGCTACGGTCACAGGTTCGAATCCTGCCTCGGGCATGGATGTTTGTGATGTCATTAGGTTACTTAGGTTTAACTAGTTCTAAGTTCTAGGGGACTAATGACCTCAGCAGTTGAGTCCCATAGTGCTCAGAGCCATTTGAACCATTTTTGTGATAACATGTGATCTATTGTCGACTGTTCTGGTTATAATAGAATCCCACACAGTACGTTTTATTATTAACAATAGAGGGTGAATCATTTAAAACTTACACCGCAAGTATTGCGGAAATAGAAAAGTGCTGTTTATGTGCGGTTTTCACAGGATGGGTTGGTAGTCAGAGGCTCGTATTGTTAGCCAATACACATATTGTAATAATACTGAGTGTACTTCTTGTGAAAACATACACTTTTCTAAATGGAACAACGCCTATTAAAATTCGCAGACTGAAAGCGGGGTAAGTTAGAATGTCAGTGAAGTCTGTTGCAGGACTGTAGTGCGAGTCGTTTACGAGATATCGTATTTTGAAAAGTTTCCCCGCTGACACTTGTACTATAATAGCGGTAGTACACACAAAAGAACAACGAAAGTGCATACAATAGTTAGTGTGATTCTGACCAGTAACGAGACAACTGACCATCACTGGTTATGTTCGAAATGAACTCCCGCAGCGGCATTACACGCTTCCAGTGTGATATGGAACGACTGCTGCACATGTGCTACCGCTTCAGCGGAGATGGTTCAAATGGTTCAAATGGCTCTGAGCACTATGGGACTTAACATCGGAGGTCATCAGTCCCCTAGGACTTAGAACTACTTAAACCTAACTAACGTGAGGACATCACACACGTCCATGCCCGAGGCAGGATTCGAATCTGCGAGCACAGCGGTCGCGCGGTTCCAGCTTGAAGCGCCTAGAACCTTTCGACCACTCCGGCCGGCGTTCAGCGGAGATGTCCAAGCAGGCTATAATAATACGTCTTTGCATACCATCGGGCGTAGTTGGTATGTCCTTTTAGGCAGCGTCTTTCAACTTTCCGCTCAGAAAAAGTCTAAAGACGTCAAATCCGGGGAACGAGGCGGTCAAGGTACAGTTCCTCTGCATCCAATCCAACAATTTGGAAACAATTCATGAAGACATACTGTAGTACGTGCGATATGGGCTGGACAGCCACCATTTTGGTACCACAGGTTCCTTCTAGTCTGCAGAGGAACGTCTTCTACGATGGAAGATGGTTCTTAGGAGGCTGTGATACTGGTGCTCGTTCAGTGTTCCGTCTGTGAAACACAGGCCTAGGAGCTGATGGTTTACTGTCGCGCGCCACACCTATTGCTTGGACTTTCACCCATTAACTGACTATCAAGTCACAAAGCACTCAAAGAACATAAACACACGCTGTATGCAAATGTAATAACATCGTACCTACCAGCTACGCAGGTTGAATGGCACAAACGTGTCGGTGCGGAAACGTTTCAAAATACGCTATCTGGTAAGTGACTCGCATTATAGTCCTACAACAAACTCCAGTGACATTCTAATTTACCCAAATTTTAGTTTGCGTGATTCAATAAGCATTATTTCACTAAAAAGTGTATGTTTGCACAAAAAATGCTCTTTGCAAGCATTATTACCATCTGTTTATTCGCTAAAATACCAGTCCATTCCGTGAAAACTGCACACCAATAGCGCTTCCCATTTCCACAGTATCTGCGGTACGAGGTTTAGGTGATTCACTCTGTATAACATTTAAATATTTCAAGTATTTGCAGCAGACATTTTATAATATGTGGTTATGACGTGTGCGTCGAAACTACGTAAATAAATTGTTGTGTACATAATTTTTAAATGGAAGAGGAATATCAGATGGAGAGTAAACGACAGTGAGAATATCACGTGTTCTACCTGATAAATCGTTCGGCAGCTTGTTAAGAAAAAATATGAGCGTTGGTTGGAACATCTGCTATGGGATGTACTCCTCTGCGTCCAGAATGTTGGCGACACAGTGCGTTACCTGTGACTCCAAACTAAAGAGGGCACATCTGGTCGAAACGATACATTTGTTTGTCCTGTTTGGACGCACAGAATTACAAGTTACAGCAACAAAGCAGAATACTTGGAAATCTGTAAACATAGATGGAACAAACGTGGAGGTATCTAAAGTGGTAAGAGAAAGAATGTTTTCTGGTGATCACAGTACACCGAAATAGGAGGATGTCAAAATAATAATGTCATTATCAAAGGAGAGAATCCGATGAGAAAAAGTCTTAAAGGACAATATTGCAAGAGCAACTTAAAGAAACATAGATGTAGCAACTGCTTCCCACTTAGACACTATGATGTACCCTTTTAACAGTTAGGTTAACTGTAATAATATCGAACGAAGACGCTGCAAATGTGTCACAAAGTTTGTTCGGCATTAGCACGGACACTATGTTATCGTGTAAATCGAGAAACAGCCGGAGCTTTTGTTAATCTTTGGGGGCCTCTATTATTCCCTATAAAGAGGTAACCAGTGCCCCAGATGACCTGTATTTAAGTGCCCAAGATTAGTGCTAAGAGAGGTCGAACTGATTTGTCCCTTGATGAACAGCAGAAAGCATAATAGACATACATCCGAAGAACCCTACTTTCGGTATAAAAAAATGGTTCAAATGACTCTGAGCACTATGCGATTTAACTTCTCAGGTCGTCAGTCGCCTACAACTTAGAACTAATTAAACCTAACTAACCTAAGGACATCACACACATCCATTCCCGATGCAGGATTCGAACCTGCGACCGTAGCGGTCGCTCGGTTCCAGACTGTAGCGTCTAGAACCGCACGGCCACTCCGGCCGGCCCTTTCGGGATAGATCTTTGGTGTAAATACCTCTAAATCCTACCATTAAATACTGTGCACACAATTTTATTAGTGAGAGCATTGTTTCCATAACCCTATGATACGATGTCGGAGACAGCCTCGGCCTCTACAGTATAATGTGGCAAGAGAATAGTTTGAGTGTTACGTCAGAGAGAAACATGGCCGAAAATAACTGCAGCTTACAGATTCATTGAGAGATGTTATGGAGCATGCACATTCATAAACAAATTTTACGTAAACATGATGAAGAATATGTCACCAGGTTCTGAATATAATGAGCAAAAAACGCAAACGGGACACGCTAGGTTTCATCTGGTCTCATAGCAAATGTGTTACACGATGAAACGTTATTGGATCTGGAGAAGCTAATAAATCCCTGTTATGCGCTCGTACACTAGTACTAACCATAGTTGGACAAGCTGCAAGCATATTGGCGAATTTTTGTCCAGATTATCTGGTGCATACAAGCGCACTTCATCGCAATACCTCGTACTGATATTATGAATGTTACCCATACATCTTCAAACAATATACAAGCGCGCTGAATTTTGGTTATGAAAACAGGCCATGAAGAATAAAGGGAATAATACGGCAAAATCAAATTCCTAGGAAGTATTTGGGCGTGGGTAGAACCGAAATAGACATGTAGCAGTTATTACACATGTATAGACAATTAAAAGTGGGAGTGGTACATAATGTGGAACCACTCTTCCAAAACTAAAACGGGTAAATAAACAGAAGTTTAAAGTCAAGTAGTATGTGATAGGAGAAGGGGGAAACCTGTGTGGCTATGTTATCAACATGCTTGCTATTTTCGAAGCCGCCGCCTTGGATGCAGCTCGTGTTTTTCAAATTGGAAGGGGACATTCGACACTTCCAGACAGAGAATTACACGAGGAAATAAATGGTGTCTTTCATTTGAGCATAGCTTTATTCATTCTAGAGTTATGTCACGTTTTATACAGAACAAGTCAAATGCTCATGATGACATATACAGCCTATATGATACTGTCGACATGCTGTCCAGCACGTTGTAACATTGTTGCCATTCGCTTCATTCATTCCTCATGGTCCTTAACCAATGAGCCAGAATTCTCATTATTTGTGCACCACTAGCAACAGTTTCCTTCGAGGTACGGCGAAACCTGCGCCCTGTGCTCTTGCTGACCGATGCCAGAGCAGCGGTTAACGTTTATTCATCCATAGCCGTTTTCAGTCGTCTAACTTTCGGTTTGTCTGCGACAGAGCCAGTTTCACGGAATTTCGCGAGAGGTTTCACCACCGCACTGTGGGCAATGGGTGGTCTGTCCAGGAGCTGTTCGTTGAAATCTTCCGCGTAAGACGGGTGCTCCTCTCTCCTCATATCAGATCGACCTCAAAGCATTCAGTTTGTATTAACGCCATCAGCTTTCACATCACTTGTAAGTAATAAATACGCAATAACTGACAGAACCACTAAAAGCTGTGCTCACATGAGAGCCACCGTTGTTTCTCTCGTGTAATTATCAGTCTGTCCGAAAGGTCACACCACCCCTGTTTCCATTTGAAAATAAAGCCTTGCATCGAAGATGGAGACTTCCGAAATGGTCGACATATTGGTAACATAGTGTCAAAGATTTTCGCCCCTCTCCCGTCTGATATTACTCGACTTTGCTGCCGGCCGCTGTGGCCGAGCGGTTCTAGGTTTTTCAGTCCGGAATCGCCCTGCTGCTACGGTCGCAGGTTCGAATCCTGCTTCGGTCATGGATGTGTGTGATGTCCTTAGGGCAGTTAGGTTTAAGTAGTTCTACGTCTAGGGTGCTAATGACCTCAGAAGTTAAGTCCTGTAGTACGAGGTGCATTCAAGTTGTAAGGCCTCCGATTTTTTTTCTCCGGACTGGAAAGGGATAGAAACATGTGCATTGTTTTAAAATGAGGCCGCGTTCATTGTCAATACGTCCCAGAGATGGCAGCACCGTACGGCAGATGGAATTTTACCGCCAGCGGCGAGAATGAGAACTGTTTTAAATACTTAAAATGGCGACGTTTTCCTTACTTGAACAGCGTGCAATCATTCGTTTTCTGAATTTGCGTGCTGTGAAACCAATTGAAATTCATCGACAGTTGAAGGAGACATGTGGTGATGGAGTTATGGATGTGTCGAAAGTGCGTTCGTGGTGCGACAGTTTAATGAAGGCAGAACATCGTGTGACAAAAAACCGAAACAACCTCGGGCTCACACAAGCCGGTCTGACGACATGATCGAAAAAGTGGAGAGAATTTTTTTGGGGGGTCGCCGAATGACTGTTGAACAGATCGCCTCCAGAGTTGGCATTTCTGTGGGTTCTGTGCACACAATCCTGCATGACGACCTGAAAATGCGAAAAGTGTCATCCAGGTGGGTGCCACGAATGCTGACAGACGACCACATGGCTGCCCGTGTGGCATGTTGCCAAGCAATGTTGACGCGCAACGACAGCATGAATAAGACTTTCTTTTCGTCGGTTGTGTCAATGGATGAGACGTGGATGCCATTTTTCAATCCAGAAACAAAGCGCCAGTCAGCTCAATGGAAGCACACAGTTTCACCACCACAAAAAAAATTTCGGGTAATCGACAGTGCTGAAAAAATGATGGTGTCCATGTTCTGGGACAGCGAGGGCGTAATCCTTACCCATTGCGTTCCAAAGGGCACTACGGTAACAGGTGCATCCTACGAAAATGTTTTGAAGAACAAATTCCTTCCTGAACTGCAACAAAAACGTCCGGGAAGGGCTGCACGTGTGCTGTTTCACCAAGACAACGCACCCGCACATTGAGCTAACGTTACGCAACAGTTTCTTCGTGATAACAACTTTGAAGTGATTCCTCATGCTCCCTACTCACCTGACCTGGCTCTTAGTGACTTTTGGCTTTTTCCAACAATGAAAGACACTCTCTGTGGCCGCACATTCACCAGCCGTGCTGCTATTGCCTCAGCGATTTTCCAGTGGTCAAGACAAACTCCTAAAAAGCCTTCGCCGCTGCCATGGAATCATGGCGTCAGCGTTGTGAAAAATGTGTACGTCTTCAGGGTGATTACGTCGAGAAGTAACGCCAGTTTCATCGATTTCGGGTGAGTAGTTAATCAGAAAACAAATCGGAGGCCTTAGAACTTGAATGCACCTCGTACTCAGAGCCATTTGAACCATTTTTAAGTCTAGGGGACTGATGACCTCAGATGTTAAGTCCCATAGTGCTTAGAGCCATTTGAGCCATTTTTTGGGAAGCTGATAGGCAGTCCGGGTGCTACTGATGTGAACACCTATCGAAAGTTTTTGAAGATCGATGAAAACAATGAGTAGGCGACAAAGTGTAAGACGTTCGCACCTCATCACAGAATGTGGAGTTGGGAGTCTTGCCCGTTCTCTAAAGCTCAACAGGCGGCGATCTGTGTCAGATATGACAGCAGAGTACAAAGCTGTTGCAGGCAAAACTGTTTCAGAGCACCAAGCTCCGCGCACATTGATGAACGCCGAAGACGACCCTCACGCGTTCCCCTGTTGACGCAACGACATCGACAATTACGATCGCAGTGGGTACGGGATCGTAGAGACTGGAGCGTGGACCAATGGAAATGCGTCAGCTGGTTGAGTGAATCACGTCTGTGGTCCAGGTAGATGATGACCTATGGATTCGCCGTCGTCCAGCCGAACAACTGCTCGAAACCTGCACCGCGTCATAGACGCAGGGCAGTGGCAGTGGGGGCACTGTTATGCTGTGTGGGACGTTCGCCTCAGATTCCGTGGGACTTTTGGTGGCACTGAAGGCACAGTAACAGCTGTGGACAACATGACTGTATCTCGGACCACCTGCATCTCATCACGCTTACTGTCATCCTCGATATTGATGGCATCTTTCAGCAAGACAAATACACATACCACAAGACCAGAATCGTGCTATTGCGGTTTGAGGGACGCAACTCATGTAGATGTCTTGGTCATCAAATTCGTCTGACCTTAATCCGATGCAGCACGTCTGGGACGCTGTCGGATGCCAACTTCGCGTCCACAAACCACCAGCCCGAAATTTATGAGAATTGCATGACCTATGCCTAGACATCGACGGAAGACTACTATGGCAAGCAGAAAGGCGGTCAAAAGGTGGACCAACACGCCATTAAGCAGGTGGTCATGATGTTCTGGCTCATCAGTATATACACAGGTGAACTGAGGTGCAGTTGTTAGCTGTGGATACGGGGAACTTAGAACATCTGACCGCCGGCCGCTGGTGGCCGAGCGGTTCTGGCGCTACAGTCTGGAACCGCGCGACCGCTACGGTCGCGGGTTCGAATCCTGCCTAGGGCATGGATGTGTGTGTTGTCCTTAGGTTAGCTAGGTTTAAGTAGTTCTAGGGGACTTATGACCTCAGCAGTTGAGTCCCATAGTCCTCAGTGCCATTTGAACCATTTAGAACATCTGACCATACTGACTGTATCAGCCACACAAAGATGATAACGTGAAAGGCAGTCAGTGATGATTTAAAACAGCGTATGAGATTGTGGCAGCAATGACTGTGCAACACGTTAAATTATAGCTGAAAGAAGGCGCTCTTTAAGAATGTGAATTTATCTCTTACAACGGAACCTCCCGATCGCACCCCCCTCAGATTTAGTTATAAGTTGGCACAGTGGATAGGCCTTGAAAACCTGAACACAGATCAATCGAGAAAACAGGAAGAAGTTATGTGGAACTATGAAAAAAATAAGCAAAATACACAAACTGATTAGTCCATGCGCAAGATATGCAACATCAAGGAGAGTGTAAGCTCAGGAGCGCCGTGGTCCCGTGGTTAGCGTGAGCAGCTGCGAAACAAGAGGTCCTTAGTTCATGTCTTCCCTCGAGTGAAATGTTTAATTTTTTATTTTCAGACAATTATTATCTGTCCGTCCGATGCGAGGTAACTGCGCCGTAGTATGGGGACGCTACACCTAAACAAACATCGAAACACACGACGTCAGTCGACAACAGCGCACGGAAGAGAGAGTATTCCTGCTAACGAGGCTCCCTGGCTGGCAGTTGACTGTTCGCTACTTTGGACGAGAGTGCATTAAATACGTGAGATGTATTCCGTGGGCAACATGAATCCACCAAATATAGCTCGCGGTCGCAAAACGTAGACACTAAACTTATTACAGTGAACAGAGACGTCAATGAACGAACGGACAGATCATAACTTTGCGAAAATAAAGAATGTACACTTTTCACTCGAGGGAAGTCTTGAACAAAGGACCTCTTGTTCCGCAGTTCCTAACGCTAACCACGGGACCACGGCGCTCCTGAGCTGATATTATGCTTGATGTTGCCTATCTTGCACATGGACTACTCAGTTTGTATATTTTGCTTATTTTTTTCATAGTTCCACACAATTTCTTCCTGTTTTCTCGATTGATCTGTGTTCAGTTTTTCAAGGCCTATCCACTGAGCCAACTTATAAGTAAATCTGAGGGGGCTGCGATGAGGAGGTTCCCTTGTTAGTAAGATAAGGAAATGCGACTGAATCGTTGATAATAATATATAAATGATCTTACAGAGCGCGTTGGATGCTCTTGAAGACTGTTCGCAGATGGTGCGGTTATCTGTAAGAAAGTCGCAATGCCAGAAGACAGTACCGATTTGCAGAATGATCTGCAGAGGACTGATGAATGCTGCAGGCTCTGGCAGTTGGCCGTGAACCTAAATGAGTGTAACAAATTGCGCATACCTAAGAGTAGAAATCCACTACTGTACAACTACACTATTGGTGAGGAAACTGCTCGAAACAGAATCTAGGAGTAATTATCCAGAGCGCGCTTACGTGGAATGACCGCATAGCACAAATATTAGGAAAAGCAAATGCCAGACTGAGATTCATAGAAATAATCTTAACGAAATGTAACTCATCCACGAAGGATGCGGCTTATAAGGCGCTTGTTCGACTGACTGTTGAGTATTGTTCATCAATATGGGATCCTTACCAGTTAGGACTGATAGAAGAGAAAGAGAAGATACAACGAAGAGCGCCGTTTTCCTTCATGAAATCGTTTAGTTGGTGAGAGCGCGTTACCAAAATGCTCAACAAACTCCTTTGGCAATCGTTAGGAGAAAGGTGTTGTGCATTAGGGAGAGGTTTACCACTGAAATTTCAAGAGAGCACTTTGCACGAAGTGTCTGACAACATATTAATTCCTCCCACATAAATGTCGTGCAATGACCATGAAGAGTAAATTCGAGAAATCATTCTTCGCATTCGCCATTCACGAATTGAACAGGGTAGGGGGATAAGTTAGTGATACCACAAGTACCTTCCGCCACACGCCATGGCTTGAGGAATGTGATACAGATGTAGTGTAGACAACTCTTCATGCTAAAGAAACAAAAGACTGAAGAGTGACAGGTGTTTCAGCATGTGACTTCTGGTTGTCCGGAAGGACAGTGGCTTTCTCCAGGACGAAATAAGTCGATAAAGGAACTGTGAACTGTTTAAGGCACAGGCTGCTAGGTTTTTAAAAATATGTAAATTTCGTATGTTCCTTTAAACGCTCTGATTTTAGTCCTGAAGTTAATATCAATGCCAGAATAATGGTAGAGTGCGTGGCGCTTTCTAACAGATCCATAGGGGATTTGGTAAAACAAAATGGTTGCAAGTGACGGATAATGGTGAAGATGGGAATTTGGTCAGTTAAAAGACTGAAATTTGTTTGACAGATATGTGTGTCCCAAATTCCTCCAAAGTATCTGAGGGCTTCATTAGTCATACGTATTTATATATGACAGTTAGTGATGTACTCGTGACAGAATTGTTCACAAGTTCTACCTCCTCACATTAAGACAGCTCTTCCGTGATTTCCCAGCAAGCCCTGGTCCCGTTCCGCCCCCAGCGTTTCTCCAGTTCATTGGTTTCAATTTTACTGAGCTATATGACGTCAGAAAGTAAAATTCCAATCACGTCATGGGCACAACAGCAGTGCATTAATCAAGTGAAACTAACTTTTGAAATGAAAATAGTTCTTTTAGTATTTGTAACTTAGGAATCATTCAGAGTTACTAGCTTTATGGAAATGAGGACCACAAACGTAAGGAAAATAGATCGCGGCATTATTGTTTCCTCTGTGGTGTCAGTGATGTGCCCAAGCTCTCCGTCCTTAAAAAAATGGTTCAAATGGCTCTGAGCACTATGGGACTCAACTTCTGAGGTCATCAGTCCCCTAGAACTTAGAACTACTTAAACCTAACTAAACTGAGGACATCACACACATTCATGCCCGAGGGACGATTCGAACCTGCGACCATAGCGGTCGCGCGGTTCCAGACTGTACCGCGTAGAACCGCTCGGCCACTCCGGCCGGCTCTCCGTCCTTACTTAAGTGGTCTTCCTTAGCGCGATACAAGTAAAACTACCCACGTTAGACAAACAATCAGAAACTGTTTTATGTATAACTCTGACATTTCTTCCTTATGTTAGATAGAATAAATGTTCATCCTTTCTAATCCGTTATTAATTCTTTTCTCACATCCAATCGTGACCTGTGACCAACTTGCTGTGTACGGGCAGGAAGTTCCTAGTGGCAGTCATTACTATTCTCACAGTATATTTTTGCCTTTGGGTTCCCTATTCCTCAGTTGAAGGATGTCAAAATTTCAGCCTGTTAACGTAATTGTGTAAGCAGCTGCCAACATTAGCAGGAGAGAGCATTATCATGTAGAAGTGGCGTTATTTCCACTATCGAACTCCTTAACTACAAAAATACCGACTACCGATGGCACGAAAGTGTTGAAACATGTTTGGGTTTCAATAAAAACGGTTTCTTGTATAACGAGCTGATCTTATGTCCAGTAATTTCATCTCCAAACACGGCCACTGCAGGAGCAGCAAAACCAAATGAAGAATACCTTTCACTGTGTTACAGCCACTGTCGTTAGTGAGTGAATGTATTTTGCTTCGGTCGGTGTCTCAATGTTTTCTCCAGTGTGAGAAGGTAAAAAGACTCCACCGCAAGAACTCAGTGTTCCAGTTGAAATTAGAAGAACCAGTGAGCTGTGAAACTCCGATGAAGGAAGGTACATGTATCAGAAGGTAAAGAAAGCTAGAGAGAGCCTGAAATTTATCTTTCTATTTCTCGTAAATTCTATCGTACAATGTACGTACTGCTTTGCATTTCATAGCGGGGAACAACTTGGTGTAAGAATCTTGTAATTCCGATCCTTTCTACAATAGACGATGGCTCGTTATCTAGTGGAATCATTTCTTCTGTTAAATGATGTTCCTTGGCTTTCACGTCGTTTATATCCCTAAGCAATTTCCTTTAGAATGATTTTGACGTAGTCCAGTGCACTTCTGACAGTGCTGAAGACGATGTTGTAACCCGCCCAGATAGTTGTGCTTGTTAAGGCGCTCCTCCCGAGACTATGATGTGCGACTGCCCCAGATGTAATACGCCTGTCCGGTTAAACGACGAAGGTCGGTATGCCGGCCGCCTTGTACACCACTGGCCATTGAAATTGCTACACCACGAAGATGACGTGATACAGACGCGAAATTTAACCGACAGGAAGAAGTTGCTGTGATATGCAAATGATTAGATTTTCAGAGCATTCACACAAGGTTGGAGCCGGGGGCGACACCTACAACGTGCTGACATGAGGAAAGTTTCCAACCGATTTCTCATACTCAAACAGCAGTTGACCGGCGTTGCCTGGTGAAACGTTGTTGTGATGCCTCGTGTAAAGAGGAGAAATGCGTACCATCAATTTTCCGACTTTGATAAAGGTCGGATTGTAGCCTATCGCGATTGCGGTTTATCGTATCGCGACATTGCTGCTCGCGGTGGTCGAGCTCCAATGGCTGTTAGCCGAATATGGAATCGGTGGGTTCAGGAGGGTAATACGGAGCGCCGTGCTGGATCCCAACGGCGTCGTATCACTAGCAGTCGAGATGACAGGCATCTTATCCGCATGGCTGTAACGGATCGTGCAGCCACGTCTCGATCCCTGAGTCAACAGATGGGGACGTTTGCAAGACAACAACCGAATGCACGAACAGTTCGACGAAGTTTGCAGCAGCATGGACTATCAGCTCGGAGACCATGGCTGCGGTTACCCTTGATGCTGCATCACAGACAGGAGCGCCTGCGATGGTGTACTCGACGACGAACCTGGGTGCACGAACGGCAAAACGTCATTTTTTCGGATGAATCTAGGTACTGTTTACAGCATCATGATGGTCGCATCCGTGTTTGGCGACATCACGGTGAAAGCACATTGAAAGCGTGTATTCGTCATCGCCATAGTGGCGTATCACCCGGCGTGATGGTATGGGGTGCCATTGGTTACACGTCTCGGTCACCTCTTGTTCGCATTGACGGCACTTTGAACAGTGGACGTTACATTTCAGATGTGTTGCGACCCGTGGCTCTGCACTTCATTCGATCCCTGCGAAACCCTGCATTTCAGCAGGATAATGCACGACCGCATGTTGCAGGTCCTGTAAGGGCCTTCCTGGATACAAAAATGTTCGACTGCTGCCCTGGCCAGCATATTCTCCAGATCTCTTACCAATTGAAAACGTCTGGTCAATGGTGGCCGAGCAACTGGCTCGTCACAATACGCCAGTCGCTACTCTTGATGAACTGTGGTATGGTGTTGAAGCTACATGGGCAGCTGTACCTGTACACGCCATTCGAGCTCTGTTTGACTCAATGTCCAGGCGTATCAAGGCTCTTATTACGGCCATAGGTGGCTGTTCTGGGTACTGATTTCTCAGGATCTATGCACCCAAATTGCGTGAAAATGTAATCACGTGTCAGTTCTAGCATAATATATTTTTCCAATGAATACCAGTTTATCAGCTGCATTTCTTCTTGGTGTAGCAATTTTAATGGGCAGTAGTGTATATGGTTTTTAGGCGGTTTCCCATATCGCCCTACATGAATAATAGTTTGGTACGAAAGTCCGCCGGCCGATGTGGCCGTGCGGTTTCAGGCGCTTCAGTCTTGAACCGTGTGAACGCTACGGTCGCAGGTTCGAATCCTGCCTCGGGCATGGATGTGTGTGATGTCCTTAGGTTAGTTAGGTTTAAGTAGTTCTAAGTTCAAGGGGACTGATGACCACAGATGTCAAGTCCCAGAGCGCTCAGAGAAATTTTTTGAACGAAAGTCCGGCCTCAGTTACACGATTCTCAAAGACAGAAATTTCCCCTCACTTTGGCATGAACAACAACACTGCATGCAGACAGTTACGGTACATGTACATGTATTTCGTCCCAGGGACGGTGGGGCTGGGGGTGGTTGCGGGGGGGCAGGGTGGAGGGGAGGGGTGCAGTGGGGTGACGGCAGGAAGGGCATCCGGCCACACCTTCAATGATCGCGCGAAATCGCTTCATAACCATGCCGACCCTGCGCTGAAGCAGGACAAAGGCATGAGAGGAAGAAGCTGAAGACGAAGTCGCACTGGAGGCGGCTAAGGTAGGCGCAGCCAAGGCAGCAGCTGTACCTTTATTAACTGCTTAGAAGTCGATGTTTCGTTTCCAAGTGATTTTTCGTAGTTCACGTACCGATTAGATAAAAAAATTGTTTGGTTTAAGGTAGGCTAGGTATTTTCTAATTAACTTTATTATAATTATAATCTTGGATCACAATGTTTATTTGTAATCAGGTTAAAATTTTGATTGGTAATGACCACTTTGGACCTGAGTAAACAGTACTGCATTTACCTATTAGATAAATAACTACGTTTCACAAAACATACGCACATGCCATACAAGTTTAATTAACCAGAATATTCGATAAATGGATAATTTTTAACGATATTTATCATCGTAGTTATAGACGAACACTTTGGTTGTCAGTGTAATAAAAATATTCAGTACAGAAGACTTGACAGTCCAAGGCTTCAGTACATACTTGTTCTTTAGCCTTGTCCGCCACGAAAAAATTTGAAAAAAAAAATGGTTCAAATGGCTCTGAGCACTATGGGACTCAACTGCTGAGGTCATTAGTCCCCTAGAACTTAGAACTACTTAAACCTAACTAACTTAAGGACATCACAAACATCCATGCCCGAGGCAGGATTCGAACCTGCGACCGTAGCGGTCTTGCGGTTCCAGACTGCAGCGCCTGTAACCGCACGGCCACTTCGGCCGGCAGAAATTTGAACTCGGCTCTACAAACAAACTGTAAACCTGTTCCATTAACTTTCGGGTGTGCAGCCGCAAGAAATCTCCTTCTTCTAATATTTCGGCCGTATAACGTTCAGACATCTTCAGAGTGAGCCGCAAGACTGCCGCTCCAGTGCTCGCTTCGTCCCTTTATACTGTTGTACCGCGCGACTGCGCATGCGGCCACAGATGCAAATGCGCCAGAGACGTTGGTCAGTGGCAGAGACGTGCATAATGCGCGAGTTGTATCTATGACTCCGCAGTTGATCTTTGTTGGCATATCGATATATCATTGTGAGCTGCACTGTGACGACGTCTTTGTGAGTTTATTACAGCAAGTGTCGGATTCCAGGATTTATCAAGATTGAAACCATTGTCTCTATTAATTAAGTTCGTCGTCAAGCGAATTTCAATTGCCTCCTTTACTATCTAGTCCCAAAAGGACGACGTAGTTGCCAAAATTTCGACGTTGTCATACAACATACTGTGACCATTATCAATACAGTGCTCTGCCACTGCCGACTTGTTAGGTTGTAAAAGTCGTGTGTACCTCTGGTGTTCTGTACATCTTTCTTGGACAGTACGAGCTGTTTGTCCGATGTAAGAAAGGCCACATTCACATGGAATTTTGTAAACTCCAGATTTTCGGAGCAGCAAATCATCTTTGATGGAGCCCACGAGTGCAGCTGTCTTAAGTGGAGGACGAAAAATTACTTTTACTTTGTGTCTGCCGAGAATGCGTCCTATTTTTGATGAGAGGCTACCCACATATGGCAGGAAGGCCATCTTCACCTTCTTCTGCTTTCTTTGAGGCCTCTTTCGGTTTCATTCTCAGTGCCCTCTGTATTTGTTGTGGAGAGTACCCATTGTCTTCAAACACTCTTTGTAAGTGGGAAAGTTCATCTTGCAGACTGCAAGATGACTGTAAACCTATCATTGATTACAGCAAAATTATCCCAAATGACGTTTATCGTAATCTGTTTTGAAGTTAACAAATTATTTTCAGTAGTAACTTCAAATAACAACAGTAGAAAGTGATCGGAATTCGCAAAAAACTAAACAGTCAGATCAGTCAATAAATATGTTAGCTTTCAGGCAGATTAAAACTATATGCCGAACCGAGATTCGAACTCGGGACCTTTCTGTTTCGCAGGAAAGTGCTCCACCTACCTATATCAGATTTATTACATCAACTCATTTCACATATATGAAATTACATGGTTGCAGACATCTTCCAAGAATATGAGCGGAAAGGAAAATCGGGTGAAACAAGGCATCCTTCGCCTCCTTATGTAAGGAAACCGCCGCAAAACAGGGCCCTGCAACGAGCCAGTGAGCCGATCCAGATTATCATATCGATAAATAGTAACTTAGTCCCCCGAGTATCTCAGGCGTGAACGTAGCCTTCTAACTGAACGTTATCGTCATTCTTCTCGTCCCGCACCTGGTAACTTCAACATGCCGGAGAGGCTGCGCATAATACAAATAATTGGCGAAATTAGTACTACAGTGTTTGTGCCACTGTAGGATCGTATGTCCCTCTTCTAGAATACACCACAGTGTAAGACATTCTTATCACCTTTTCGATAAACATAATGTGTCGCCATCCCTTTTATCCAATTCACTAACAGATCGAATTACCAAAGCACGACTCACGAACAGTAATAAAAGCTTCACATCCGCCGATACCTCGTGTCCAACTTTATAAATCATAAGTAAAGCAGAGTACTAAGTGCGTACGTTGAACGCAGTAGGCATGCCATTATTGCACACTCTTTTTTGACGAATTAATTAAATTAATTTAATTTTAATACGAATTATTAATATTATTTCATTTTAATGAATTTTATTTCCTAGGATTTTCAGGTATAATAACTACAACAATACTGTGGGAAGAGACTGCTTAACATGGATAAATTCAAATTCTAGAGTAAAAATCTACGATATATTTACACGCCTGAAAATTTTCATGATTAATATTAATTAAAAATTAAAATAAAATTAATTTAATTAATTCGTATTAAAATAAAACTAATTTCGTTAAGTCGTCAAAAAAGGTTGTGTGATAAAAACATGCCGACTGAGCAACAACGTACCCAATTACTACTAAGCTGTGAGGAGGGATCATACCCGGCCGATGTGCCCGAGCGGCTGTAGGCGCTTCAGTCTGGAACCGCGCGACCGCTACGGTCGCAGGTTTGAATCCTGCCTCGTGCATGGATGTGTGTGATGTCCTTAGGTTACTTAGGTTTAAATAGTTCTAAGTTCTAGGGGACTTATGACCTCAGATGTTAAGTCCCATAGTGCTCAGAGCCATTTGAACGGATCGTCAGTCGTGCCTGGGCAGCTCAGTCGGTAGAGCACTTGCCCACGAAAGGCAAAGGTTCCTAGTTAGAGTCTCGGCTCGGCACATAGTTTTAATCTGCCAAGAAGTTTCACATCAATTCACACCCTGCTCCAGACTGAAAATTTTATTCTGGAACAAACATGTCATTCGCTCACTTCACTCACGAACGACGATTTGCCCGAATCCTGTCAGCGCCCGAGTTCCATTACTTTGCGCAGTTGGCGATGTTCCGCCCAATATCCAGCTGCAGGGTGTAAGACTATCGGTCATTAGAAATGGATACCTTCCTGTCTTGCTAGCAATACTTACGTGATCCAAATACTACGAAATACAGTACAGAAAAAGCAATACATGAAACCTCATTGGTAGTTTTGCTTTCGGAGAGGCAGAATGTATTACCTTTTAGAATTTCATAACATAATTAATTGAAGACGACATTGGTACCCATCACTGGAGTCTAGAAACCTTGGGAGCCTAAAAGTCAGACCAAAAAAGCATTCTAGCAGAGCTGGAGATGCCATAAAGCAGGCAAGCAGACAAGTCTATGGCAATGGTTACGAAACGCAGGAAATGTTCGAAGTACAAGGTCGACGATGAGCACCAGCTTCACTACTGGAACAATATCAAGGCCTACCCGTACGACGTAATCTAATTAGGTCTGCAAGACAGTTGTCTGCAGAGCTTGCGACTTCATCAAGAGTTGCGGTTTCCTGGCGAAATGTTTAGCGAAGGCTGAGAGCTGTATGTTACCTTATATGTCCCTCACATCAGTACGTAGCATCAACAGGTTAGTGTTCATCACGAACGTGGTTTTGCAGTCAGTGCAATGTTTACAAACGCGGAGTTGGCAGATGCCCATTTTATGTATGGATTAGCACGGGGCAATAGCCGTGGCGCGGTACGTTGTATCGAGACAGATTTCCAGAACGAAGGTGTCCCGACAGGAAGACGTTCGAAGCAATTGATCGGCGTCTTAGGGAGCACGGAACATTCCAGCCTATGACTCGCGACTGGGGAAGACCTAGAACGACGAGGACACCTGCAATGGACGAGGCAATTCTTCGCGCAGTTGACGATAACCCTAATGTCAGCGTCAGAGAAGTTGCTGCTGTACAAGGTAACGTTGACCGCGTCACTGTATGGAGAGTGCTACGGGAGAACCAGTTGTTTCCGTACCCTGTACAGCGTGTGCAGGCACTATCAGCAGCTGATTGGCCTCCACGGGTACACTTCTGCGAATGGTTCATCCAACAATATGTCAATCCTCATTTCAGTGCAAATGTTCTCTTTACGGATGAGGCATCATTCTAACGCAATTGTGCAATCACGTCATCAACACAGATTTTCTGTGAACGTTTGGGCAGACATTGTTGGTGATGTCTTGATTGGGCCCCATGTTCTTCCACCTACGCTCAATGGAGCACGTTATCATGAATTCATACGGGATACTCTACCTGTGCTGCTAGAACATCTGCCTTTACAAGTACGACACAACATGTGGTTCATGCACGATGGAGCTCCTGCACATTTCAGTTGAAGTGTTGGTACGCTTCTCAACAATAGATTCGGTGACCGATGGATTGGTAGAGGCGGACCAATTCCATGGCCTCCACGCTCTCCTGACCTCAACCCTCTTGACTTTCATTTATGGGGGCATTTGAAAGCTCTTGTCTACGCAACCCCGGTACAAAACGTAAAGACTCTTCGTGCTCGTATTGTGGACGGCTGTGATACAACACGCCATTCTCCAGGGCCGCATCAGCGCATCAGGGATTCCATGCGACGGAGGGTGGATGCATGTATCCTCGCTAACGGAGGACGTTTTGAACATTTCCTGTAACAAAGTGTTTGAAGTCACGCTGCTACGTTCTGTTGCTGTGTGTTTCCATTCCATGATTAATGTGATTTGAAGGGAAGTAATAAAATGTGCTCTAACATGGAAAGTAAGCGTTTCCGGACACATGTCCACACAACATATTTTCTTTCTTTGTGTGTGAGGAATGTTTCCTGAAAGTTTGGCCGTACCTTTTTGTAACACCCTGTATATTAAGAGGTCAAGTGAAGGTACCATTATTCTTTGTGAGGTACTGCAGTGTACGACATTTCACAGGCACTACTGCTGCAGAATTCCTCTTCACGGACTGTAATGCCAGCATGCATTGATCTGGTGGATTAATTTCTTGCACGTGAAGGCAACCGCTGTGTGGATGAGCCACTAAGTTAGCTGAACGCTGAAGAGGATCTGAGGCATTGGACTGGAAGATGTATTGCAGCCTTTCACTCGTCTCAAGACACTTTTAGAGATCGGCACAGTTCTTTTTTAGGACTTGGATCGATCACCAATGATCTTTCTAAAGCATCTCGGAGATTATACCATGGCTCTGTGTAGCACATGTGGAAACTGCGAAAACCACATAATTTATTAACTGTTCGCTCTTGCGGGTTCGATTTTCATGAACTTAAATTGCATTTCTCATCCCAGAATTTTTTAAGTATGTCTTGTGGACACTCTGGTATTTGAAAATGTCTTGTGGTTAAGCTTTACCTTGACATAAAAATTTTCCGGGTGTGGTAGCACGTCATATTGTGGAAAATAGTGAAACTGATGTTTCAGCGAAGGTTGCAGTAGCCTTCTGAATTAGTAATTGACCCAGAAGAAGGCTACTGTAATTGTCATGGAAACATTGGTTTCCCCAGTAATAGTTTTTTAAACCGAAGCGCCAAAGAAACTGGTACAGGCTTACATATTCAAATACAGAGATATGTAAACAAGCAGAATACAGCACTGCGGTCGCCAACTCCTGTATTAGACAAGTGTTTGGCGCAGTCGTTAAATTGGCTACCTACACTGGCAGGTTATCAAGATTTAAGTGAATTTGAACATGGTACTATAGTTGGCGCACGAGCGATGAGGCACAGCGTCTGCGATGTAGTGATAAAGTGGGGATTTTCCCGTACGACCACTTCACGAGTGTACCGAGAATATCAGGAATCCGGTAAAACATCAAATCTCCGATATCGCTGCGGCCGGGAAAAGATCCTGCAAGAACGGGAACAACGACGACTGAAGAGAATCGTTCAACGTGACAGAAGTGCAACCATTCTTCAAATTGCAGCAGATTTCAATGATGGGCCATCAATAAATATCAGCGTGAGAACCATTCAACGAAACGTGATCGATGTGGGCTTTTCAAACCGAAGGCCCACTCGTGTACCCTTGATGAATGTACGACACAAAGCTTTGCGCCTCGCCTCGACCCGTCAACACCGACATTGGCCTGTCTATGAGTGGAAACATGCTGCCTGGTTGGGCGAGTCTCGTTTGAAATTGTATGGAGCGAATGGACGTGTACGGTATGCAGACAGCCTCATGAATCCATGGACCTTACAAGTGAGCAGAGGACTGTTCAAGCCGGTGTTAGCTCTGTAATGGTGTGGGGCGCGAGCGGTTGGAGTGAAATGGGACCCCTGATACGTCTAGATACGACTCTGTCAGGTGACACGTATGCAAGCATCCTGTCCAATTACCTGCATCCATTCATGTCCATTGACGCTACATTCCGCGCCTGGTTGCTTACAGGTGGAAGAACTGGGGAGAGGTGCGACTGAACATCACCCACACCGCCGACAAGCTACAAAACAACATTTATTAAAACCTGTTGACATTCAATGAAACACATATCAAGGTGAATGAAGGTTAAGATTTTTATATTGAAAAGTGAAAGTAACTTAAATACACTATTTAAGCTAGTTCATTTTAAAAGGAAACGTTTGATTAACTTACTGAAACACGAGACTGGCTACACAAAATTTACATCATTTAATAGTTTCAGGAGCTGAGCGTCAGAAAGTTGACTAGGGAGTACAAAACGCTTACTAAGGCCTGAAAATGAATAGCATCTAGATAAATTTTACGAAGCGTGTTTCAAACACAATAAAAAATAATTGATCCAGAGTACCCGTCGCCGCTGGCCCTACTGAGGCTCAGAATTCTGGCTTTCGTCTTCTAGAACGCACGAAGTAAACACATGTGACTATGCAGGTACATAATATAATTGACAATCGTAAAACTTGAAATCAGGGGCGGCGGCACAGGAGGCTACGTCAGGCAGCACGAAAACGCCCAAGGCATGTATCCTGGGAGACTGACGCGATAATCACAAAATTTGCGCACCAATTACAAACCCGTGACAAGACACTACTCGTTGGCTGAACACCACCACTAATAACAATAATAATAATGATAATAGCAACAAGGCCTCGGGAGTAGACAACACTCCATTAGAAATACTGATAGCCTTGGGAGAGCCAGCCCTGACAAAACTCTACCATCTGGTGAGGAAGATGTATGAGACAGGCGAAGTACCCTCAGACTTCAAGAAGAATATAATAATTCCAATCCCAAAGAAAGCAGGTGTTGACAGATGTGAAAATTACCGAACTACCACTTTAATAAGCCACGGATGCAAAATACTAACGCGAATTCTTTACATACGAATGGAAAAACTGGTGGAAGCCGATCTCGGGGAAGATCAGTTTGGATTCCGTAGAAATGTTGGAACACGTGAGGCAATACTGACCTTACGACTTATCTTAGAAGAAAGATTAAGGAAAGGCAAACCTACGTTTCTAGCATTTGTAGACTTAGAGAAAGCTTTTGACAATGTTGACTGGAATACTCTCTTTCAATTTCTGAATGCGGCAGGGGTGAAATACAGGGAGCAAAAGCCTATTTACAATTTGTACAGAAACTAGATGGCAGTTGTAAGAGTTGAGGGGCATGAAAGGGAAGCAGTGGTTGGGAAGGGAGTGAGACAGGGTTGTAGCCTCTCCCCGATGTTGTTCAATCTGTATATTGAGCAAGCAGTAAAGGAAACAAAAGAAAAGTTCGGAGTAGGTATTAAAATCCATGGAGAAGAAATAAAAACTTTGAGGTTCGCCGATGACATTGTAATTCTGTCAGAGACAGCAAAGGACTTGGAAGAGCAGTTGAACGGAATGGACGGTGTCTTGAAAGGAGGATATAAGAAGAACATGAACAAAAGCAAAACGAGGATAGTGGGATGTAGTCGAATTAAGTCGGGTGATGCTGAGGGGATTAGATTAGGAAATGAGACACTTAAAGTAGTAAAGGAGTTTTGCTATTTGTGGAGCAAAATAACTGATGATGGTCGAAGTAGAGAGGATATAAAATGTAGACTGGCAATGGCAAGGAAAGCGTTTCTGAAGAAGAGAAATTTATTAACATCGAGTATAGATTTAAGTTTCAGAAAGTCGTTTCTGAAGGTATTTGTATGGAGTGTAGCCATGTATGGATGTGGAACATGGACGACAAATAGTTTAGACAAGAATAGAAACTTTCGAAATGTGGTACTACAGAAGAATTATGAAGATGGGTAGATCACATCACTAATGAGGAATAGAATTGGGGAGAAGAGAAATTTGTGGCAGAACTTGACTAGGAGGAGGGACCGCTTGGTAGGACATATTCTGAGGCATCAGGGGATCACCAATTTAGTATTGGAGGGCATCGTGGAGGGTAAAAATCGTAGAGGGAGACCAAGAGATGAATACACTAAGCAGATTCAGAAAGATGTAGGTTGCAGTAGGTACTGGGAGATGAAGAAGCTTGCACAGGATAGAGTAGTATGGAGAGCTGTACCAAACCAGGCTCTGGACTGAAGACCACAACAACAACAATAGTAACAATAATAATTAACGGCAATGCACGCACAGTAGTATCTAATAAAAAAAATGCTTCTCAAATCGATGTAACAAATTTTAGAAATTGGAAGGACCGCGATCTCTTGGTCCCTGTAGCCCGGAATAAGTTCAAACGTATATCATTAACCAAGTTAAAATACTACGTCCTTGGCGCGGAACTAGAAAAAGATAATATGGTGGCACATGTGACAGACAGAACCTCGCATTCTTAAATACTACCAAAAGGTTGGCTACAGAGATTCCTCCGTGATGTGCCAGAAAGCTTTCATTGCCGCGACGTAGTAATTAATGGCTCAGTAAATTTACTATAGAATGCCTCGAGAATTAAGTTTCAAGACATATTTAATACATAAAACATAAGTAAACAAGAAGGGAATGTCAAATTTAACGAACTACTACACAGTAATTTGCTATACTATAAGGCAAATGCGGCACTTGTGCGGCCCACCGGAAAGCGGTTAGATGCGGCACGTGCGGTAACGCAGGCCGTCATATTCAAATTTAGAGACAGTAAGTACGTGGTCGGCGACCACGAGATTCTGACCAAGAAGCTGAACTGAAACACGAACCAGGGGCAACGTACTTCGTTAAGTCACAAAGTGCTGACGTAAACGAAGGTTTCTACTGCAACAGGAGGAACACTAGGAACCCACTGAGACACAGTCACTGCCCAGAAATGACCCATGCTCAATTAATTTAGCACCGAGTGTTCCCAAACGTCTCACCAGGAAGATCTTGTGAGATCCCAGGTGAGACGGAATTGTCTGAAACTCGACGGTGTGGCAGATGGCTTTCTTCCGCGTGCTCTTCTCAGAGTGTGTCCACATCATTCCGCTGAGTTACCTTCGCCACGTCCTCCTCGGAAACACGCCCCATGTGTCCAGAAGAAAAGTCGCCAACGAACCGTAGGCTCCGCAAAAGACGGTTCTGTTGTGTCTAGACAAGACAGCCTAGACACAATGAGAGGAAGCCGAAAGGCACACGCTTAAACTCACGCAGGCTGGCGTGAGGTGTGAAACAGGATACGTAATGAATGCTATAAAGAAAAGTACGTAGCTTCTGGAATACTTAACTTTAATCCACATTTGTAGAACATCGCTCTTGATGATACATTAATAGAATCTCAATATCAATTGAATACGGCGCCTTGCTAGGTCGTAGCAAATGTAGCTGAAGGCTATGCTAACTATCGTCTCGGCAAATGAGAGCGTATTTGTCAGTGAACCGTTCCTTGCAAAGTCGGTTGTACAACTGGGGCGAGTGCCAGGAAGTCTCTCTAGACCTGCCGTGTGGCGGCGCTCGGTCTGCAATCACTGATAGTGGCGACACGCGGGTCCGACGTATACTAACGGACCGCGGCCGATTTAAAGGCTACCACCTAGCAAGTGTGGTGTCTGGCGGTGACACCACAGGTTCCACGTCGAACACGCTCACTGAACTCAAAATCGACGCCCACAGCTGGTTCACCGCCACCTCTTCTCACCACCGCTCACGTTGGTCGTCCAATATCATGTCCCTTCCTCACGTCTTTACAAGCAGCGCGGCCAGCGGTCTAGATATACGTCTGCAGGGCGCATGGTGCGACCTATCGATTCGCACAACGTCTCACGTTACCTTCACATTTTTTCTGGATACTTTCCTCACTGATTGCAGTTTATCAAAAACACCCGGCGCGTGATTTGTATATTAAAGGAGTAATTATTTTATTAGAAACATTTATTGAATTTGCGATCTTATTAACTTTATATAATTTCTTACAGCCATTTTTAAGTTCTTTTCAGGGATCTGAAGACCATTTTCATCAAATTTTTTGTCACTGCAGTGCAACTTTGGGCTTATTTATATAGGCGTGAATTGGCCATTATATGGAGACAGTGCGTCATAAAGTTTTATTGGCGAAAAAATGCTGACTAAAAACGTAGTTTGGTAGCCTCAGAACCCTTGCAATGACCCTAGAACTCTGGCCATACGTTCTCTATGGTAGTTAAAATTACATTTGTGCCTGAAACCAGATATTATGTGCATATTTCCGTGAATACGTATGTTAACTTTGAACGTTTGGATCGCGGTAAAAAATGAACGTATGGCATTATCGACAGGGAGACCCCATGCGGGGGAGTTCAGCCACCGCATTGCAAGCCGTTTTTAGCTGACGCCACTTCAGCGACTTGCGGGCCAATGATAACGAGAATGTGGATACAGAACACACAACACCCAGTCCTCTGCCGGGAATCGAACCCGGGCCCCCTGCGTGGTAGGCGGAAACGCTACCGCTGCGCTACGAAGGCGGACTGGATCGAGGTAATGGATAAAGATATGAGAAACACGTTCAAACCCCCCCAGGAACATCGTCCTAAGAACATATGGTAAAATTTTCGGTGATTCGCCATCGACAGAAGCATAGCAATGCTCATGCACACATTGGTACTTTTGGTACCCAAAAGTCATGGCTTTTCGTGTGTAACTTGATGAAGGGTACAGATTTTCGACAACGGGAAAATGGCCTTCCTAGAAGAATGTCCAAGGAATGTACAATTAAAATTTGAGCCATTTTGAATGTTTATTTAGATAATGGTGGCTGACGGGTAAAAACTGATTTTCGCGGATTTCTGCATATGTACGGTAACTTTGAACCTCTGGGTCTCGTTAATCGAAAATAATATCGAAAAAAGTTTCGAAGTTCCCGAAAACATCATGTGATATGGTAAAAATTTCGAGGATCTATCATGAATAAAAATTATAAAACAGGGTAAGATGAATTTAAAACACATTTATCAAGCGCATGTAGGAACTGATACTAAATTCAATGAATTTATATCAGTGCGCAGGGATAGCTAGTATCATACAATGTATGGGTATCTATTTATTAATAACCCAAGAAAACTGAATGACATACGTTAAACTTTAAGGAGTTTCTCTTTAGTAGATAGAGTAGCAATACGTGACTACATAAATATATAATACAGTTTGAGCAAATGTCATGCAGGATTCTGAGGGAATGATGCGCAGGCCAAACATCCACCTGCATCGTGATACAAAAATTGAAGCAGTAACAGTCTTGAAAAGTGTACTGTGGAAGTTAAAAATATCAATGGAAGTCTTAAACATCACACTGCGAAAACATGTATAACAATTAGCAGGGAGGCCTTCCATAAGCAGAGGAGGCATCTACGTGGGTGCATGGCCAGGGACCTGAGGAAGAGGTTTGACAAAGTCCTTCATATGGAGACTGACATGATATGGAGCTGAGATATGAACACTGAATAAAGAGGAAGAATGAAGAATAGAAACATTAGAGATATGATTTTGGAGGAGGATGGAAGGGATAAAATGGGTAGACAATGTGTGAAATGAGTAGGTGTTGAGAACAGTGGGAGAAGAGAGAGAAATTTTAAAGGTAGTGAGGAAGAGGAAACACAATTGGCTTTGACACTGGATGAGAAGAGATTGTTTACTGATGGATGCTATGAAAGGAACGGTGAATGGAAGAAGAAGAGGACGCAGAAAATACAAGAGGGTGGATGGTATAATGATAGGAAACAATTATAAAAAAACGAAGTGGGTAAAAAATTACAGGAGAGCTACATGCGAAGACATGCCCTAGGGCAAAAGATTGATGATGACGATGACTGAAGATATGGTTCTCCGAGTGCTGTTGTGTTTGCGAGGTATCCAACTCCAAATGTCTATTACATTGTTACACGGCTGTGAGTGGTACATCATTCCTTGCAGACACGCTGGACAGTCTGCGTTGATATGCCAACAAATCGGGAAAATTCATTCAGGCATCGGTTATGGGCATTTACAAACACTAATTCCTTTCCGCCATTTAGTTACATGTCCCCGTCGATCCATCTTACTGCCCTGGTTCCATACAACAGATTGACGCAAAAGCACACTCCTTCACTGCCATGACTTCTAACAGCGTTGAAAAGTCACATGACCACATGATACCATTTCTGCACTGTCTACACCAGGGGTCACCAAACTAAGACCCGTAGGCCAGATCCTTCTGGCGACGTCAGCTCATCCGTCCCATTAGGTTCATAAAACGTATGGAACACGAGACAGTGTGAAACAATTTCAATTTAATTTTTAGAATATTTGGAGATCTTCACTCGTGGCTGCTATGTGCATTCAATTTGCTGTAGTCAATGATCAGGAATCAGTTGGAAGATTTGCAAATTCCAGGTGCTCTGTTCATTCACTGCATCATTCATCAACAAGCACTCAGTGGGAAACACTTTGATATTTCTTGTGCACTGAAACCAGTTTGTTCTGCTGCTGTGAACTTCATTTGGGGGCATGCACTCTATCTCCGTCTGTTCCAGTCTTTTCTTGGAGAAATTGAATTCTGAGTTCTGTGACTTGCCTAATCATGCTCAGAGAGGAGGCTCAGCTGCAGTAAAGTTTTGCTTTGTTCTCAGGAGCTCCAAAACGAAATGGATATTTTTCTCACTGAAAAAGATAGAGTTGTCAGATCCAACCTGGCTATCGAAGTTGTCATTTGTGGTCGACGTCACAACCCCTATGAATGAACTGAACTTTAAAATTCAGCGCAGCGATAACCTCATCTGTAATTTCTGTAGAATCAACAAAGGATTTTGGAGAAAGCTGTTATTGTTTGTAACATAACTGGAAGGAGCAAGCTTTCCTCATTGTCACTACTGCAAAGAGTATTGTGCTACTGCCCTTGAAGATGCCAACCTGCATTTTCCGAACAAAAAAAAAAAATATTTGTGACTTGTAGAAATATTTTTGGAGCGATTTTCAGATCTTGACAATAATGAGTGTGACATTCTTCTGTTCCAAAATTCGTTCCTTTGTAGCCTTCATGTTGTGCCAGTTGAACTACGTTTGGTACTCACCGATTTGCTTACAAATGACTTGCACGTCTGAATAAATATGTTATCATTGTGGTCTAAAATAGTGCCTGACTCTGCCATTTTACGTGACAATATCCACAGAGAAGGGAAACCTGTTGAAGTTTACCGGTGCATACCTGATATCGAGATTCAGAAACTGAAGACATTTGCTGCTACTATGGAATCAGTGTATGGAACAAGCAATTCCCTTGATTGGATGCAGAAATACCAAACCAAACAATGATGATATCTTGACAGCCAAACGTCTGCTTCAAAAATCTCACTGATGTTTTCTGTGACTTATTTTTGTGTGATTCGTATCTGTGCACACTGGCTGTGACATAACTATCTTCTTGCTAACGTTGCCTTCTTCAATTACACTTTCAGTAAATAAATTTGTTGGTTGTCCTTTTCTTGTGCATTGAATGCCACTCACCCATGGTTAACACGGAATGCTGAGTTTAGGGAATTTGAAGCCATGAATAGTGTTAAATACATTGCACGAAATAATGGCTATCACGAACATGAAATAGACACTCTATCACAACGCACAACTAAAAATAAAACAAACAATCTAACACGTCTTACTCACACAACATCCAAAAATCCAAGTACATAACGTTACCATATCTAGGCGTCATATCAGACAAAATAGCCAAACTGTTCAAAAGAACAGACATCGGGATCACCTTTGCCACCAACAACAACTTAAAAAAGATACTGATACATGACATCTCACATCCCGCAGAGAAACTTAACAAAGCAGTAATTTATAAATTTAATTGCAGCCATTGCAACAAATATTACATTGGCCAAACACGAAGAAATTTTAAAACCCACTTTAAAGAAAACATTGACTGTTTCAGACTTGGCAAACCGAATAAATCAGCTATCTCGAAACATATAAATGAAACAGGACACAGTGTTACAATAGACAACGATCTCAAAGTACTAAATGATTTAGGAAAGAGCTGGAAAATGGACATCTTGAAAGAAATGGAAATATTCATCCATGGCCACATGGGGAATAACGAGATCCTGAATGAAATGACAGACTTCAAAAATTCATATTTCTTTTCCAATTTCACTACAGTACTCCTAGAATAAAAGATACTTAACATGACAGTCGTTTGACTCGAGCCCCAGCAATAGCTTATAAATATGTAAAATCAAAATTAAATAGTTTATATCATGATGTGTCCAATAATATTGTAACAGGTGCTCAACTTTTAATGTATTTCGTCAACCTACATCTGTAATACGATAACCAGACGGGCAGACGACATGTAAACATCTGACACCACATACTTACTTACTTACTAACTGGTCATACCGGACTCGAGAGTCCATTACCGCAGCAACGTATTTACGCCATCTGTCCTTGTCTTGGGCTATTTCCTTCCATTCACCTTCAATACCTAGGCTCCTCAAATCAGCCTTCACATTGTCCTCCCATCTACGCCTCGGTCACCCCACAGGACGTTTTCCCTCTAAGTACCCTACCAGTACTCTGCGCGCTGCCCTACCCTCATCCATTCGAGCTACGTGACCCGCCCATCGCAGCCTACGTGATTTAATAATACTTATTATGTCAGGGCTTGAATAGAGTTCGTGAACCTCTTCGTTATGCAGTTTTCGCCACTCTCCGCTTATGTCATCCCTTTTTGCTCCGAAAATTTTCCTCAAAATTTTGTTTTCAAATACTCGAAACGGTTTTTCATTTTGCACAGTGACAGACCAAGTCTCACACCCATACAGCATAACTGGTAGAATAATAGTTTTGTATATTCTAGTATTTAAATTGCTAGACAAGATCGGCAAATCGATAGTTAAATCGAAACAAGCTGTATTTCGAGCGCCATCCTGTCCACTGCACTGCAGAACTGTTTGTGATCGTGTTTCCGAGTTACTGCTGTGTTAGTGACAATTTGTGAACAGTGGCCAAGAGAGTCACGGAAATGGATGCACCGCAACACATCACAACGAGACTGGCACGCCAGAAGAACAGCCCGCATCTCGTGGTCGTGCGGTAGCGTTCTCGCTTCCCACGTCCGGGTTCCCGGGTTCGATTCCCGGCGGGGTCAGGGATTTTCTCTGCCTCGTGATGGCTGGGTGTTGTGTGGTGTCCTTAGGTTAGTTAGGTTTAAGTAGTTCTAAGTTCTAGGGGACTGATGACCTCAGATCTTAAGTCCCATAGTGCTCAGAGCCATTTGAACCAGCCAACCAGAAGGATAAAGTGAGTGACCGTAAGACAACATTATCGTGCAAACATCAGTCCAGCTTCCAAAGTGACATCGCCTTTTACTATGTTTCTCTTCTTCCACAGAATGACTACAATATTTATGAAAAGACTATTTATTATCAGCATGACCTTATTGTAAAGTTGTTTTTGTAAAGCCATTCAGTCTGAAGATGAGGTTTAACCCTCGAAACCTGTCGCTAAATAAATAAGTAATACAACAGTTGACAAAGTTTGTGACTGGTAGCGGTAATTTAAAAAACCTTTACGTAATGCTGAACTTAGTTTTTCATCTTTTTTCCCTGAGCTTTCGTTCTGGCTTGCAAGTATTGTACTGAATGATGATGCAGCCAGCGCTTGTCATTTTGTCAGTTATCCGGCCCGCTGTGAAAAATGTTTGGTGACCTCTCGCCTACAGCCATCCAAAGCGATCAGTGTGCTCTTTTTCACGAGCTGTCACACATTTTGCCTTGTGAGTTTACATACCCATAAAGACACAGAGCGAAGGGAGAGCGTAAGTTTGGTTTTGCTTACAGTGACGTGGTAGTTGTGTTAATTCCAAGGAGATAGCTTCTCATGTATCCCAATAGCCGCATCTGTGCAATTTGTCTCAGCACCAAAGCCATTAGAGAACGAGGAAGCTCTTGAAGCTCTGGGCAACAGCGCTTCGGGGCATCGGGGGGGGGGGGGGGGGGGGGGGCGGCAGGTGTGGCGCTCTTCCCCTTAACTCACGTGTTAAGGAGGACGCGTATTTCTAGACTGTCGCTCCCTTTGTTTTGCACGACAATAATACAGTAGGGCCTTGATTATCCTGCAGGTTCTGGGATGTGTGAATGCCGGATTATCAGATTTGCCGGATTATCAAGGTTATTTCTGAAAAACTGGCGAGGAAAAAAGGATATAAGTGAAACCTGTAGTTTAAGGTACACGAAAGTAACTGTTATTTATGAAACACAAAGTGGGAGACTAAAATATAAAAAAATTAAAAGTATGTATTACTTTTCCGTGAAAGCAAAATTGAATTAAAAGTCGAATACTAACCTGCTCCATTTAATCAGTTTAAGCCTGAAAATGTTAGGAAAGTTCGATACACACGAATATTTTTTGTTCCCCAATTATGAAATAACTGGTTTCAAAAGATGAACGTCAAGCTAATTAATGAAAGCTATGGCCAAGAATTTGATGTAGTTTAGTTGTAATCACTGTCTTTAGGATCATAAAAAAATGTCTGACGTTGTGAAGGATGTGGCTATATCTTAGTGGTATCTACCCCGATGTTTTACTGAAATTTTTTTCTGAATTCCCTGGAAAATTGCAGAAATGCTAACTTGTTTCTTGGGTTGAACTCCTTTATGACAAAAATTATTTTGTGCGATTTTCAGACTCGCAACTACAGAAGGATTGTATTAGTGGATACATTCAGCGAATTTAACAGAAGTGTTTAAGGCTTCTGAAGCTTCAGCCCATGAGACGTGATTTGTAGGCGTTTCTTATTCGTCACTCTGTCTGGTGCGTTCTGTGGGTTGAAAACTCTATGCAACATCAGATCGCCAGTAGCTCTTCTTCGATAGCTGAAAGTCTTCATCAACGTCTATTCATCAACGTCTCCTGCTGACAAAGCAGTTTAGTAGATGTAGAATTTAGCATTCGTACAATTTCGGAACGAACAATTATCGACTCGACATATACGTCGCCCATCTCAGCTTCGTCGATCAGTGATGTGATAGTTATCTCCTGGCCTAACAATGGAACTGGCTTATGTTGGCGAGAATATAATCGCTCAATCAGGCAGAAAATTGGACGGTTGCGATGTATCTCGAAGGCGTCTGACAATACTATCAAAGGCGACGACATAAAAATGCGGGAACATTTCTGATGCGTCCCGGACATTCGGGTCTGCAGAGTTATCGAGTGCCAAATCATCTCGGTCTTACTGTACATTGCTTCCAAGGTAAGTACGCCAAAAGCTGCGGAAAAGATAGGTTTTTCAAGTCATTCGTATGTGATCAGGCCCAGGCGATTACACGACGCCATCCGCTCCAAATGGTTAAAGAAACGTACACATAAAAGTTGAAAAGCAAGCGAAAGTCAGGCACCAACGGCTTTACTCTACAGAGAGGAACAGCTACACAAAAACCTGACTTCCCAATTCTCCTGTAGTATGCTAACGCCTCAAACAAAAAAGCAAAAATTTTTAAAAATATCAAGGTGAAAATCAGATTTCGTAAACAATAGAGGAAAATGTTGTACCTTGGAACACCTTTGAGACATTCACTTCTGTCCAGCCCTGCAGTAGAAGTGTAATATAAGGGTAAGTTAAAAAGGACTTTACAACTTTGGACGATATAGAAATTTATTGAGATAACTTACAGCATCGGTAGATTCATTTTGTAGCATACAACCTCAAGTTTCCCATAAAAGTGTCAAGTGTCATTTTGGTTCGGAGTGATTACCATTTGTGAGGCGGCAAACATCGCACCAGTAATTAATTTATTCCCACACTCGTTGCAGAAAATCAAGTGTAACTTGTCCAACAACAGCATAGATTCGATCTTTCAGGTCGACTAAATTGTTTCGTTGCGGAGGCACAAACACACGGTCTTTAATAAAACTCCAAAAAAAGAAATCCACAGGTGTCAAGTCTGGAGAGCGAGGTGGCCATACGATTGGCCTTTCACGGCAAATCCACCGACCTGGGAAGCGATTATCGAGAAAACCTCGAACTTGCGTGAGGTAATCAGGGGTCCACCGTCTTGCTGGTACTAAACAGTCCCATCTCGGTCATCTTCATCGATCCGTGGAATTAAAATGTTTTCAACCACATCCAGATACACAATACCAGGGACAGTTTTCTCCACGTAGGGCAAAGTGTCGTACACTTACAATTTACTAATAGCACAAAACAAATTAACTTTCGGGCTATCATGAACGTGTTACAGGATTGCAAGTGGATTTTCACGGTCCCGTATTCTGCATTTGTGGGTGTTCACCATGCCACTGATGTGAAATGTTGACTCATCGCTGAAGATTAGGGTGTTCAGGAATTTATCGTCTTCCTGTATCCGATGCAACATTTCCGCAAAGAATTCCCCACGAGAAACCTTACCCTGCGTTGCTAATGTGCTATGCAATTGTGAAACTGTACGGTTTCAAGTGTAAACGCCTAGGCAGTATTCACCAAACAGTCCTTTGTGGAATGCCAGTCCCGTGAGACGCACATAGCGTTGGTTTTTGTGGATTGCGGTCAAAGCTCTTCCTAATCTGTTCGACGTAATTATTAACACGCGGGCAACATGGTGATTTATCTTAATACAGTGAATAACCCATATCGACGAAATCCTCGTGCCAAAAGTAAATTTTAGTCCTGCTTAGAGATTCTTTAGTGTATTCGATGCTAAATTTACTCCGAACAGTTGTTGCAGAGTTCGTTTCATGAAACTAAACCACACAGCAATCACGATTCGCACCACTGAAAGCAACCATTTCAACTGTGCACTAAGCTGGCGCTCCTGGTGGCGGAATGGGGTACTGATGCACTACGTGAATAAAACTTTTGGTTGAAACTTCCTGGCAGACTAAAACTGTGTGCCCGACCGAGACTCAAACTCGGGGCCTTCGCATTTCGCGGGCAAGTGCTCTACCGACTGAGCTACCCAACCACGACTCACGCCCCCTCCTCACAGCCTTACATCTGCCAGTACCTCGTCTCCTACCTTCCAAACTTTACAGAAGCTCTCCTGCGAACCTTGCAGAGCATCCCCCAGGCTGTGGCTAAGCCATGTCTCCGCAATATCCTTTCTTTCAGGAGTGCTAGTTCTGCAAGGTTCGCAGGAGAGCTTCTGTGAAGTTTGGAAGGTAGGAGACGAGGTACTGGCAGAAGTAAAGCTGTGAGAAGGGGGCGTGAGTCGTGCTTGGGTAGCTCAGTTGGTAGAGCACTTGCCCGCGAAAGGCAAAAGTCCCGAGTTCGAGTCTCGGTCCGGCACACAGTTTTAATCTGCCAGGAAGTTTCATATCAGCGCACACTCCGCTGTAGAGTGAAAATTTCACTCTAGAAACTTTAGGTTGTTTGCTACAAAATCGCACCTCTACCGATTCTGTAAGTTATCTCAACAAATTTCAGTATCATTCCAAAGGTGTAAAATCCTTTTTGACTTACTCTGTGTTTTCTTAATCCATTTTCGAATGACAGAATCACTGCAGTGTTTTTCAGAAATTACAAAAATTTCTCCAAAAAAGTAAGGTTTTTCGAAATGTGAAAAACTGTTCCAAGATACATGGTTATGCGCCTGGGAACAAATGTTCTATTCAGATTTAAAAGTGTTGAAATCGAGAAATGTCTTGTCAGTACTGTATTACAACAGTCTATGTTTTACTTTATTACTTCTACTTGGAAATGGTCTAAGGTCAAAATTGTGAAATCTTACATAAAATACAGAGAGTGACAGCTGAAGGCATCATGAAATTTTTCAAAAAATTCATCGTAGCTACAGATCGTATCGCACTGAAAATTATCGCATTGAAAATTATTACTCTCTTACACACCAATAGTCAGTAAGTGTGATCAGAATAAAAAGTATTATCAGAAGTTACAAGTTAAAAATGTTTTGAAATAGAAGCTATTGGCATTAACACAAATTTCCATTTTAGATACACGCAAAATACAAGTCAATAAAGAAATTCAGTTTCATTTGCAAATATTATGTGCTCCATGGTAAAGAGACCGTCTGTTTCAAGGTGCAAGATGCTGCACGACTGACGAAATGTGACATGTTACGTAACTGGCCTTAAAAATATACAGCATTTCACTATCCATAAATATAACTGACCAATTAACAACATCCCCAAAATAACACTTACATACGTAAAAAAGATATTTACGAAGGATGCACCAAACACAACATGTCTCAAAACAATAAAGGCAACAGAAAATGCTGGAAACTGTTTAAAGCGGTCTATAGTGCGCGTTCCTTCATGTGATTCTACACTGAAGTGCCGAAGAAACTGTATAGGCATGTTTATTCAAATACAGAGATATGTAAACAGGCAGTATATGGCGCTGCGATCGGCAACGCCTATATAAAACAAGTGTCTGGCGCAGTTGTTAGATCGGTTACTGCTGCTACAATGGCAGGTTACCAAGATTTAAGTGAGTTTGAACGTGGTGTTACAGTCGGGGCACGATCGATTGGACACAGTATTTCCGAGTGGGTATCTTCCCGTACGACAATTTCACGAATGCGCCGTGAATATCATAAATCCGGTAAAACATCAAATCTCCGACATCGCTGGGGCCGGAAAAAGATCCTGCAAGAAAGGACCAATGACGACTGAAGAGCATCGTTCAACGTGACAGAAGTGCAACCATTCCGCAGATTGCTGCAGATTTCAGTGCTGGGCCGTCAACAAGTGTCAGCGTGCGAATCGTTCAACGAAACATCATCGATATGAGCTTTCGAAGCCGAGGACCCATTCGTGTGCCCTTGATGGCTGCACGACAGAAACCTTTACCCCTCACCTGGGCCCGTCAACACCGACATTGGACAGCTGATGACTGGAAACACGTTGCCTGGTCGGACATGTCTCGTTTCAAATAGTTTCGAGTGAATGGACGTGTTCGGGTATGGAGACAACCCCATTAATCCATGGACGTTGCATGTTACCAGGGAACTGTTCAGCCTGGTGGAAGCTCTGTAATGGTGTGGGGCGTGTGCAGTTGGTGTGATATGGGACCCCTGATACATCTAGATACGACTCTAGCAGGTGATACGTAAGTAAGCATCCTGTTTCATCACCTGCATCCATTCATGTCCATTGTGCATTCCGACGGACTTGGGCAATTCCAGCAGGACAATGCGACACCCAGCAGGTCCAGAATTGCTACAGAGTGTGTTATATCCTAGCCAGTAATGCCACCCGAGCCCGCTGCCAAAAAGGTTGGCAGCATCAAAGTCCGGACGCCGTCCGCATAAGCAGCGCCAGCGAGACAGGAAATCGCCGCAAGTCTGCGCGCGCCACCGCTGGCTTCTGGTTCTTAAGCGCTGGAATCGCGAGCGCTAGGACAGTTCTGGATTCGCCGCTCAGTTGTATACTCGCCACCGAATTGTGTACTTGCCAGTCAGTTGTGTGTTCATCGCAGCAGAGTTGTTGTTTGTCGTCAGCCGACGTTGACCTAGCCGCTCCGACTCGAACTAGACAGATTTCTGTAGACACGGAGTTCACTACTGTGTTTCTGTATCTTCGTTAATAAAGATAAGTACCGACTTTTATTTAATCAGAGTGTTTGGGTTTTCATCTTTCTGTTCACTGTTCCAGCGGACCGGTCGGCCCGCTATTAAAAGTGTGGCGGTGACTTCGTAAGCCGTTTCTACAGCGAATTGTTTGTCGCTACTAAAGCCGCCACAAAACTGGCGACGAGGGCTTCCGAACTCGTGTGCAGGGCTGGTTCAACTTGTTTCTGGTTATACTAATTATAGCGATAAAATTTGGGGGGCTGGTTTAATTTGTGTTCACTATGTCTGCCGAATTACAACAGTTGATCTTGTTACAGAGTCAGCAAATAAATACAAAGTCTGGTGGAACCAATCGCCAAACAAGCGGCTAATCCTCCAACACAAAAGGAACAAGCACAGGCAGCACCACCTTTCCGTGCTTTTGATGCATCAAGAAAAGAATGGCGAGAATATTTCGCGCAGTTGCAGGCGCACATGACAGTCTACAAAATCACGGGTACTGAGCGGCAGCTTTATTTAATTTCCACTGCAGGCGTGGAAGTCTATCGACTACTTTGTAAGTTGTTCCCGGAATCCAAGCCAGAAGCTTTAGACTATGACGTTGTTGTTAACAAGCTTGCTGAGTATTTCGAGTCGCGAGTTCATGTGGCAGCAGCCAGACTCAAGTTCTTCAGATTAAAGAAACTGCCACATCAATCTAATAAACAGTGGTTAACAGATTTACGGGGCCTCACCCGTCAGTGCCGATTTAATTGTGTGTGTGGAGCTTCCTACAGTGACGTCATGTTACGAGACGCTATTACTCAAAAAGATTCTCGTATTCGTGCTGCTATCTTAAAGTTGCCTGACCCGTCATTAGAGACTATGATGAACATCATTGAAGCCCAAGATACTTTTGACTATGCTGAGTGTGAGTTAGATCAGCCATGTATTTCTCAAATTGCCTGTGCTAACCCAGTTATGTCACGCCCGCGGCCCCACCAGCAGAGTCAGACTGTAAACACTAGCCGGCCGCGTCATGTTAAACACATTCGTCAGCCGCGTGTGCAAAATGATAGAGTTCAGTCTTGCCCTAAGTGTGTTCTTGCTCATCCTCGTGAACGTTGCCCGTTAAGAAACGCGGTTTGTCACTTTTGTCAAAGGAAAGGACACATCCAGACTGTTTGTTTGCGTAAACGCAAGAACAATTCTAGTGCTGCCCAGCCCATGGATATTCATGTTCTTCAAAGCCAGCCCGCCCAGAAGGTCGCGTTTAAAGACTCTTCCACGGTTTGTGTGGGTAATAAACTTGTTCGCAATAAGCCACCCACCCAGCCCTCTGCTATGCGACCCAAGCGTAATTCAAACGCTGTAAAACGTAATGTACAGACTGCAAGTGAAGCAGGAGTTGTTGTTCCACCCGCCCAACCCACGAGTTGTCGTAAGCAGCGAACACGCGCTAAACGCGCTGATTTTGTGTCTTCCGCCTCCACTGCACCGATCCAGAGACAGTGTAATAAACTATTTGTGAAGCTACGCATCCAGGATAAGACCTTCAATTTTCAATTAGACACTGGTGCGTCTGTGACTCTCATAAATAGTGCTACGTATGCGGCTATCGGCCGCCCTAAACTTTCAGCGGCAAAACATTCTTTGGCTACTTATAGTGGAGAACAAATTCCTGTGTTAGGTGTATGTTGCGTGCCAGCCACATTCCGTGGCAATACAAAAACAGTTTCATTCACAGTGCTCCGCGCTACAGACAGTGTAAACATTTTCGGATTAGACTGTTTTGACTTGTTTGGCCTGTCTATCCAAGACAATGTGTTGCAAATTAATTCTGTTGTTGTTCCTCAAGACAGCATAACCGATTTGTGTAAACAATACAGTGACATATTTAAAGACGAACTAGGTTGTGCTGCGAACTTTGCCGCTCATATTACGTTAAAAGATAATGCTCAGCCTCGATTTTTTCGTGCTCGTCCAGTGCCTCACGCCCTCCGGGCACCTGTAGCAGATGAACTTCGTCGTTGGCAAAACAACGGTGTTATTCAACCCGTTTCAGCGAGCCAGTGGGCTTCTCCCTTAGTTATTATAAAGAAACCGTCTGGCAAGTTACGTTTGTGTGCTGATTTTAAGTCGACAGTTAATCCTCAGACTGTCATTGATTCTTTTCCTTTGCCTAGACCGGACGAGCTGATGGATAAGTTAAGGGAAGCTCGTTTCTTTTCCAAAATTGGTCTCCGTGAAGCATATTTGCAATTGCCCCTCGACGAGCAATCACAACAGTATTTTGTCATAAACACGTCGTTGGGGTTGTTCCGTTTTCTGCGTTTGCCTTTTGGTTGTGCGTCAGCTCCAGCTGTTTTTCAGCGTTTTTTGTCACAACTTCTGGCTAATGTGCCATCGTGTTGCAACTATTTAGACGATATTGTTGTGTCCGGTCGGACGCCTGCTGAACATTTCCGTAATTTGGAGTGTTTGTTTACAGAGTTGTCTCAGGCAGGCCTACGTTGCAACATCGATAAATGTTAATTTTTCCTTACGGAGATTGAGTATCTGGGACATGTTATTAATGCTCAAGGCATTCATCCCTCCCAATCACATTTAGCAGCTATTCGTGATTTGCCCGCCCCTCGCAATCTGCAGGAATTGCAAGCAGTTCTTGGCAAATTGACATATTATATTAGGTTTATACCTAATGCATCACAGAGTGCTGCACCGTTGCATCGTCTCCGCCGTAAGAATGTTCCGTTTGTGTGGTCAGCTGATTGCCAATCAGCCTTTCAGCAGCTTAAAGAGGCTTTATTGAATGATCGTTGTCTGGTCCATTACGACCCTAACAAGCCTCTGGTGTTAGCTTGTGATGCCTCTTCTTTCGGCCTCGGTGCTGTGTTGTCTCACCGAGTCGGTAACACCGAACGTCCTATTGCGTTCGCATCTAAATTGCTAAACAAAGCTCAGTGTAATTATAGCCAATTGGACAAGGAAGCGTTGGCTATTGTGTTCGGTGTCACAAAATTCCATCACTACCTCTATGGTAGACCATTCTATTTAGTAACAGATCACAAGCCCCTGACGTCACTGTTTCATCCGTCTAAACCAGTTCCTCAGCGAACAGCTCAGAGACTACAACGTTGGGCTCTTTTGTTATCACAATACCAGTATGAGATACTGTATCGCCCTACAGCTCAGCATGCAAACGCTGACGCGCTTTCTAGATTGCCGATTGCTGCGGATGATGTCTTCGATTCCTCTGACGACTCTTGCCATCAGATTGACGCCGATGAGCATCAGTCCCTCCGGGATTTTCCGATTGATTATCGTCAGGTGGCACGTGAGACAGCTACGGATCCTCATCTGAGTTTACTATTACGTTTTGTTCAACGTGGTTGGCCGTCCAAGGCAAAGGACATATCGGATCCTGTGGTTCGTCGCTATTATCCGCAACGTCATCTGTTGTCTGTTTCGCACGGAGTTTTGCTGTTACGCACCGAGAATGACCAGCTTCGTGTAGTGGTTCCCCAAGTGCTCCAATCCAAGGTCCTCGACTTGTTGCATCAAGGTCATTGGGGAGTGGTCCGCACCAAGCAGCTTACCCGCCGTCATTGTACATGGATCGGCATTGATAAGCAGATTACGCAGATGTCTACCGATTGTTCGACGTGTGCCGAACACCAAGCTGCTCCGCCTCAACGCTATTTTGAGTGGGCACGCCCTGCCGGTCCCTGGCAGCGGGTACATATTGATTTCGCTGGTCCGTATTGGAATTCTCGTTGGCTCATCGTGATAGATGCATTTAGTAATTTTCCGTTTGTTGTGCCCATGCAGTCTACAACGTCTGCACAAACTATACAGGCGTTGAATTCAATTTTTTGTATTGAGGGTCTTCCAGAAGTTTTAGTGTCTGACAATGGTCCACAATTTACCTCTGCTGAATTTGAAAGTTTTTGTTCTGCCAATGGCATTCGCCATGTTCTTACTCCGCCGTTCCACCCTCAATCGAATGGTGCAGCGGAACGTTTTGTACGCACATTCAAGGATCATATGGACCGCCTTCGTGCTACGCACTCTCGTCAGCAGGCCCCCATCACGTTCCTGTCGTCGTACCGGACCAAGCCACGCGACGGCCCTTCGCCTGCGGAGCTTCTCCACGGCCGTCGTCATCGCACCCTACTACGGTTGTTGCACCCCCCGGATCGACCCGCCGCTTCTGAGCATCGCACGCGTTTTCAGCGCAACGGCGCCGTTTTTTTCAGAGTTTATCACGGTCGACGTCGTTGGGAACGTGGTAGCGTGATAAGTGTCCAGGGTCGCGGTTTTTATACTGTTCAAGGTGCTACTGGGGTGCACAGGAGGCATCAGAACCAGTTGCGCCGCGCTGGCCGCCCGGATTCTGCCGCTCGTTCTTTGTCCACAGATTTGGTCCGCGGCGGATTCCAGCCGCGCCTTCCGACTTCGCTGCCGCCCCCGGGGCAGCAGCAGCAGCCGTCGCCACTACCACGCCGACAGCCCGTCCCGTTGATGCCTCCCGCGCAGCTTCATCCGGGAGCGCCCCAGGTGGTCGCTCCGGCGCCTGCGGTCCCTCTTCAGTCGCCACCGCCTTCGGAGCTGATGGACGTCGACCCCTCAGCCGGACCGCCTTCCCAAGGGGTGGCTGTGCAGCCTGTCCTGCAGCCGCTTTCCTTGGGCACCCCCAAGGAGTCTGACACCGCAGCGCCTTGTCCGGCGCCCACTCAGCAGCCGTCGACGCAGCGTCAGGAGACGCTGCCTCTCTTCGTGGGTCCCGACGCCCCGTCGCGTCCTGTACCAGAAGCTGCGCCCGTGGTCACAGGCGTGCACCCTGACCTCGGTTTTCAGTCGGTGTTTCCCGAGGCCCCGCGCAGCCAATGCTGGGGTGCGGACCGGGGACTGCCACCGACAACAGTCTTCGCCCCGGTCTCGTCCGCTACGCCTGCGGCCAGATCCCTTCCCCGCCGTCGACGCTCGCCACGTCATTATTCAACGACGGTGCGGCGATTTGGGGGGGAGGAGTGTTATATCCTAGCCAATAATGCCACCCGAGCCCGCTGCCAAAAGGGTTGGCAGCATCAAAGTCCGGACGCCGTCCGCATAAGCAGCGCCAGCGAGACAGGAAATCGCCGCAAGTCTGCGCGCGCCACCGCTGGCTTTTGGTTTCTTAAGCGCTGGAGTCGCGAGCGCTAGGTCAGTTCTGGATTCGCCGCTCAGTTGTATACTCGCCACCGAATTGTGTACTTGCTAGTCAGTTGTGTGTTCATCGCAGCAGAGTTGTTGTTTGCCGTCAGCCGACGTTGACCTAGCCGCTCCGACTCGAACTAGACAGATTTCTGTAGACACGGAGTTCACTACTGTGTTTCTGTATCTTCGTTAATAAAGATAAGTACCGACTTTTATTTAATCAGAGTGTTTGGGTTTTCATCTTTCTGTTCACTGTTCCAGCGGACCGGTCGGCCCGCTATTAAAAGTGTGGCGGTGACTTCGTAAGCCGTTTCTACAGCGAATTGTTTGTCGCTACGAACGCCGCCACAAAAGAGTGTCTCCAGGAACACTCTTTTTAGATTAAACATTTCTGCTGGCCACCAAACTCCCCAGACATGAACATTATATGAGATGCCTTGCGACGTGTTGTTCAGAAGGGTTCTCCACGCCCTTTTACTCTTACGGATATATGGACTGCCCTTCAGGATTCATGGTGTCAGTTCCCTCCAGCACTACTTCAGACATTAGTTGAGTCCATGCCACATCGTGTTGCGTCAGTTCTGCGTGCTCGGGGGGCTTTACACGATATTAAGCAGGTGTACCAGTTTCTTATTCTCTTCAGTGTAAGATCAGTTCAAAAATGGCTCTGAGCACTATGGGACTCAACATCTTAGGTCATAAGTCCCCTAGAACTTAGAACTACTTAAACCTAACTAACCTAAGGACATCACACACACCCATGCCCGAGGCAGGATTCGAACCTGCGACCGTAGCAGTCCCGCGGTTCCGGACTGCAGCGCCAGAACCGCTAGACCACCGCGGCCGGCGTAAGATCAGTCATTAGATTTAATTACCGACTAGATAATATCATGAATTCCCATATACACCATCATTCAGGTGCAACAGTCTCCTCCACTGAAAATGACGGATCACCCAAGGAATGTAACCATTAAATAAATCAGGAATATATAGAATTGGATATGACGATTGTGAGTTAATATACATCGGACAAACCGGAAGGATACGACTGAAAAGAAAATCCAACTAAAATAACCAGAGTACGTGTCAGAAGCGACCTAGGGATCTGGGGCCAAGGAAAGCTAGCTGCCAGACATAGTGGGAGACATAGAAATTCACTGAACGACGTTGCGTGACGTCACCGAGTAATGTAGCAATCCTGAAAGCGTCTCGTATGTGCACATTAAAGTACTTGCAGCCGCTGTAACGTAAAAGTTATGGATCACGAATGCAACAGGGAGATGTAGGGGAGACATTATAATACTACTCGAATTATCCTCCGCCAATCACAATAAGGTGGTATGTGTAGTACAGATATAAATGTAGGAACAGTTGTATGAAGATGTATATCGAACCTTTATCTGGCGAACAGCTTCTAGCAGACCAAGAACGAGATAAACTCACATCAGGAAATAAAATGATATAAAGCAATTCACAGTCGTGTTGTTTCTTTCAGCCAGTATGCAGTAAATCCGTCGTAGCTACTGAAGCTAGTTGCAGCACTGAGGCAGCTGATGACTTTCTATGCGGCCAGACTCCTTTCCAAGAACAGCAAGGACACTGTGAGTTATTTGTCATCCGCTTACGTCATGCACGTTCTTTCAGCCATTCCTCGACCTGTTGGGCTATTGTTACTGGTGTTCTATCTGGACTCAACATCCTGTTTACTAGCACAACAAACAATATTTGCATCACAAGCACATTACAACAAAACGAGCTTATTGCTCATTTTAAACCTCATGAACGCTAGTAAACTAGCCTATTGTGAAGTATAGCGAGAGCCCTCTTTCTATTAGATAAAAAAACCCTAGACGTTCTTCGTGCCTTCTGCGTGAAAGGGAGCTATATAGTCGCCTCGTGTGACATAGATTTCACGGTGCACGTAATGGGAACTGTTTTCCAAAAACACTATTTTCAACATTTTACTCGTGAACTGGCAGGCAATCAGAGGTGGCTGAAGAGAAGAAGTAGGAAGAGAAGTAGTTTGGGTTTCGGAGGAGGTGGGGGGGGGGGGGGGGGAGGGAGAGGAAATTTCTAGTTCCAGCGTTTACCTCATATGATTTAGGGAAACCACGAAAAACATAATTCTGGATTGCTGGAAATAGACCTGAATCCAGCTTCTCTGTAATGCAACACAGGAGGTGGCTTACAAAACACTCGTTCGACCTATACTTGAGTATTGCTCATCATTGTGGGATCAGTACCAGGTCGGGTTGACAGAGGAGATAGAGAAGATCCAAAGAAGAGCGGCACGTTTCGTCACAGGGTTATTTGGTAAGCGTGATAGCGTTACGGAGATGTTTAGCAAACTCAAGTGGCAGACTCTGCAAGAGAGGTGCTCTGCATCGCGGTGTAGCCTGCTGTCCAGGTTTCGAGTGGGTGCGTTTCTGGATGAGGTATCGAATATATTGCTTCCCCCTACTTATACCTCCCGAGGAGATCACAAATGTAAAATTAGAGAGATTCGAGCGCGCACGGAGGTTTTCCGGCAGTCGTTCTTCCCGCGAACCATACGCGACTGGAACAGGAAACGGAGGTAACGACAGTGGCACGTAAAGTGCCCTCCGCCACACACCGTTGGGTGGCTTGCGGACTATAAATGTAGATGTAGATGTAGAATAGTTACAAAACACTGTTACATTTCACTGACCGAGAGAGACAGAATGTTGTACTGTCCAAACGCTTACGTATTCTGAATATTTCTTTACTTCTTTATTACGATTCTGAAGACTCCTATGTTATCTCAATTTTATGATTTCTGTGTCAGGTATATGACGGAGGCAGCGCAATCTTCACGCACAGACTCTCTCCCCCGTTGGTGTCACTGAGGCGCAGATTATCTGCTCGGGCACGAAATTTCCTAGGGTGCCTTCACTTGGAGCGACTACAATACGCCCTTCTACTGATACAACACAATCACAGAGCAAAGTGGTGCCTTGGTGGAATACTGGATTCTTATTTGAGAGGAAGAATGTTCAAATGCATTGCTTTCAGCTGCAGTGTAACGAACTTTTTTTGTATGAGCAATGGGAAGCGTCGAGAAAGCCGTATGTAGGTGTGCAGTAATGAACAAATCTCCTAGGGTGAATACAGGTGTAGTTCTTTTTAATGAGCACGGCCGAACCATCCTCCCCCAGTACGACACTGCGTTCCGTTTCTAGTGACTACCTGTCGACGTTACTTTAAGTCCCATTATTCGTACTGTTCCTACTGAACGCGCTCAAGTGGCGTTCCACATCCGACGTTACACATGCAGGTTTCGACTAGATCAAACAGAAAGATCTCAGAGATGCGTCTCATAGGTCTGAGTCATATTTCGATAGTTACTCTACTCCACCAAAAACAGTGTCCTCTAGAACTGCTCGGCAGAAAATTAAGGTTTTTGGCAAGACGAGACCGCTCTGGTACCTTGTAAGAAAGCCTTTTCATCATCTACATGACACATGAAACGTGGATCGTTGATTAGGCAGAGAAGAATAAATTGGACACATCTGAAATATTCCCGTTATTTAGTTACCCTATCCTTGCACGCTGCGTATTCGCTCGTCTCTTCTCAGAATAACACGTTAGGAACAATAGAAGAGCAGTCCACTCGAAGTGTAAGTGGTTGTGAAAACACACTTGCTTGACCTCTTAGCAGCAAATAATCATTAGTAAATAGGGAACATCATGACGAATACAGCAATTAGTTACCACAACATAGTTGTAGCAAGACTGAATACCGTCACATACAAATCCACCAAAAACAGAAGCAAATTACAGTATATTTATTTTAAAAAACCGATAAAATCTCTCTTGAACCCTTCCTAATACACAGTCTCGACTCCTTCCATAATATGTAAACGTAGACCGTATAAGTTTTGGTGGCAGTTGAGAGACGCATACCAAACAAATTAATAAGAGATGGAACCGAGACGGCACGGTACACAAAACAGAGCAGAACACTATAGCACAAGCAACGAAAAAGCATGCCAAGTTTAAAAGAACCCAAAGTCTCCAATGTTAGTGATGTTTTACTTAACTCTTAACTTAGTTGTGACTCAATCAGAGTTTCCACAACGAAACTCTGTCTCGAAACCAAGCAGAAAATCCAAAGAGTTTCTGGTCGTATGTAAAGTAAACAGGTGACAAGACACAATCAATACCTTCACCTTGCGGCAGTAATGGTAATGTTACGGCTAAAAGTGTCACTAACTCGAAGTTACTGAATACGGTTTTCCAAAATTCATTCCTTCATCAGAGAGGACAAACTAAATATTCCAGAATTCGAATCAAGAAAAGCTGCCAAGATGCCAACTTTACTAACTTCGAAGTAGGTACCTTAGGTGTAGCGAAGCAGCTTAAATCACTTAACAAAGTCAAGTCTTCCGCTCCTGACTGTATACCGATTAAATTCCATTCAGCGTATGCTGATATATAGCCTCATGCTTACCAACCATATACAACCACTCGCTTGACGAAAGACTCGTATCAAAAGACTGCAAAATTGCACAGGTCACACCAATTTTTAAGAAAGGATCTAGGAATAACTCTTTGAATTGCAGACGCATATCACTGACATCGATTTGAGGTTGAATTTTGGAACATATACTGCGCTCGTACGTTATGAATTACCTCGTGAAAACCATTTAATGACATATAGTCAGCGTGGATTCAGAAAATACAGCTTGCTCTTTATTCACATGAAGTATTAAATGCTGTTGACAGGGGATTTCAAATTGATTTAACGTCTCTAGAGTTCCAGAAGGCTTATGAAACCATTCCTCACAAACTACTTCTAATCAAATTGCCTCTCTGTGGAGTATCAGTTGTGCTACTGGATTCGTAATATCCTGTCAGAAATATCATAATTGATAGTAATCGACGGGAAGTCATGGAGTAAAACAGAAGTGATGTGTGGTGTTCCGCATGGAAGTGTTGTAGTACCTCTGCTGTTGCGAAAGTGTAGATTGTTTGCAGATGATGCTTCTTTCTTTGTTAAATCATTGCTCTTCTAACCGGTTTGATGCTGTCCACGATGAATGCCTCTCCTGTACCAACCTTTTAATCCCACTGTAGCACTTAAAACGTGCGTCCTCAGTTATTTTCTGGATGTACTCCAATCTCTGTCTTCCGCTATAGTTTTTATCTTCTACAGCTCTCTTTATAGCCATGGATGTTACTCCATGATGCTTTAACACATGTTCTATCGTACTGAACCTTCTTGTCAGTGTTTTCCATATATTCCTTTCCTCTCCGATTCTTTCCTCATTCTTTACCTTGTTGTTGTTGTTGTGGCCTTCAGTCCTGAGACTGGTTTGATGCAGCTCTCCATGCTACTCTATCCTGTGCAAGCTTTTTCATCTCCCAGTACCTACTGCAACCTACATCCTTCTGAATCTGCTTAGTGTATTCATCTCTTGGTCTCCCTCTACGATTTTTACCCTCCACGCTGCCCTCCAATACTAAATCGGTGATCCCTTGATGCCTCAGAACATGTCCTACCAACCGATCCCTTCTTCTGGTCAAGTTGTGCCACAAACTTCTCTTCTCCCCAATCCTATTCAATACTTCCTCATTAGTTATGTGATCTACCCATCTAATCTTCAGCATTCTTCTATAGCACCACATTTCGAAAGCTTCTATTCTCTTCTTGTCCAAACTATTTATCGTCCATGTTTCACTTCCATACATGGCTACACTCCATACGAATACTTTCAGAAACGACTTCCTGACACTTAAATCAATACTGGATGTTAACAAATTTCTCTTCTTCAGAAACGCTTTCCTTGCCATTGCCAGCCTACATTTTATATCCTCTCTACTTCGACCATCATCAGTTATTTTGCTCCCCAAATAGCAAAACTCCTTTACTACTTTAAGTGCCTCATTTCCTAATCTAATTCCCTCAGCATCACCCGACTTAATTAGACTACATTCCATTATCCTTGTTTTGCTTTTGTTGATGTTCATCTTATATCCTCCTTTCAAGACACTGTCCATTCCATTCAACTGCTCTTCCAAGTCCTTTGCTGTCTCTGACAGAATTACAATGTCATCGGCGAACCTCAAAGTTTTTATTTCTTCTCCATGAATTTTAATACCTACTCCTAATTTTTCTTTTGTTTCCTTTACTGCTTGCTCAATATACAGATTGAACAACATCGGGGAGAGGCTACAACCTTGTCTTACTCCCTTCCCGACCACTGCTTCCCTTTCATGTCCCTCGACTCTTATAACTGCCATCTGGTTTCTGTACAAATTGTAAATAGCCTTTCGCTCCCTGTATTTTACCCCTGCCACCTTTAGAATTTGAAAGAGAGAATTCCAGTCAACATTGTCAAAAGCTTTCTCTAAGTCTACAAATGCTAGAAACGTAGGTTTGCCTTTCCTTAATCTTTCTTCTAAGATAAGTCGTAAGGTCAGTATTGCCTCACGTGTTCCAGTGTTTCTACGGAATCCAAACTGATCTTCCCCGAGGTTGGCTTCTACTACTTTTTCCATTCGTCTGTACAGAATTCGTGTTAGTATTTTGCAGCTGTGACTTATTAAGCTGATAGTTCGATAATTTTCACATCTGTCAACACCTGCTTTCTTTGGGATTGGAATTATTATATTCTTCTTAAAATCTGAGGGTATTTCGCCTGTTTCATACATCTTGCTCACCAGATGGTGGAGTTTTGTCAGGACTGGCTCTCCCACGGCCGTCAGTAGTTCCAATGGAATGTTGTCTACTCCGGGGGCCTTGTTTCGACTCAGGTCTTTCAGTGCTCTGTCAAACTCTTCACGCAGTATCATATCTCCCATTTCATCTTCATCTACATCCTCTTCCATTTCCATAATATTGTCCTCAAGTACATCGCCCTTGTATAGACCCTCTATATACTCCTTCCACCTTTCTGCTTTCCCTTCTTTGCTTAGAACTGGGTTTCCATCTGAGCTCTTGATATTCATACAAGTCGTTCTCTTATCTCCAAAGGTCTCTTTAATTTTCCTGTAGGCGGTATCTATCTTACCCCTAGTGAGATATGCCTCTACATCCTTACATTTGTCCTCTAGCCATCTCTGCTTAGCCATTTTGCACTTCCTGTCGATTTCATTTTTGAGACGTTTGTATTCCTTTTTGCCTGTTTGAGTTACTGCATTTTTATATTTTCTCCTTTCATCAATTAAATTCAATATTTCTTCTGTTACCCAAGGATTTCTACTAGCCCTCGTCTTTTTACCTACTTGATCCTCTGCTGCCTTCACTACTTCATCCCTCAAAGCTACCCATTCTTCTTCTACTGTATTTATTTCCCCCATTCCTGTCAATTGCTCCCTTATGCTCTCCCTGAATCTCTGTACAACCTCTGGTTCTTTTAGTTTATCCAGGTCCCATCTCCTTAAATTCCCACCTTTTTGCAGTTTCTTCAGTTTTAATCTACAGGTCATAACCAATAGATTGTGGTCAGAGTCCACATCTGCCCCTGGAAATGTCTTACAATTTAAAACCTGGTTCCTAAATCTCTGTCTTACCATTATATAATCTATCTGATACCTTTTAGTATCTCCAGGGTTCTTCCATGTATACAACCTTCTTTCATGATTCTTAAACCAAGTGTTAGTTATGATTATGTTGTGCTCTGTGCAAAATTCTACAAGGCGGCTTCCTCTTTCATTTCTGTCCCCCAGTCCATATTCACCTACTATGTTTCCTTCTCTCCCTTTTCCTACACTCGAATTCCAGTCACCCATGACTATTAAATTTTCGTCTCCCTTCACAATCTGAATAATTTCTTTTATTTCATCATACATTTCTTCAATTTCTTCGTCATCTGCAGAGCTAGTTGGCATATAAACTTGTACTACTGTAGTAGGTGTGGGCTTCGTATCTATCTTGGCCACAATAATGCGTTCACTATGCTGTTTGTAGTAGCTTACCCGCATTCCTATTTTCCTATTCATTATTAAACCTACTCCTGCATTACCCCTATTTGATTTTGTGTTTATAACCCTGTAGTCACCTGACCAGAAGTCTTGTTCCTCCTGCCACCGAACTTCACTAATTCCCACTATATCCAACTTTAACCTATCCATTTCCCTTTTTAAATTTTCTAACCTACCTGCCCGATTAAGGGATCTGACATTCCACGCTCCGATCCGTAGAACGCCAGTTTTCTTTCTCCTGATAACGACATCCTCTTGAGTAGTCCCCTCCCGGAGATCCGAATGGGGGACTATTTTACCTCCGGAATATTTTACCCAAGAGGACGCCATCATCATGTAATCATACAGTAAAGCTGCATGCCCTCGGGAAAAATTACGGCTGTAGTTTCCCCTTGCTTTCAACCGTTCGCAGTACCAGCACAGCAAGGCCGTTTTGGTTATTGTTACAAGGCCAGATCAGTCAATCATCCAGACTGTTGCCCTTGCAACTACTGAAAAGGCTGCTGCCCCTCTTCAGGAACCACACGTCTGTCTGGCCTCTCAACAGATACCCCTCCGTTGTGGTTGCACCTACGGTACGGCTATCTGTATCGCTGAGGCACGCAAGCCTCCCCACCAACGGCAAGGTCCGTGGTTCATGGGGGGGGGGGGGGGGATTCTTTACCTTATCAGTCCATTTGTCCTCTAGTTAAGCCATCAGAAAATCGAAACCAGTTGAAAAACGACTTATACACGATATCTATATGGTGCGAAAAGTGTCAGCTGACTCTAAATAATGGAAAGTGTGAAGTCATCAACTTGAGTACCAAAAGGTATCCGTTAAATGTCTGTTCCACGATAAATCACACAAGTCTAAGGACTGTCAAGTCAAGTAAATAACCACGTGTTACAACTACGAGCAATTTAAGTTTGGTCGATCACATAGAAAATGTTTTGGGAAAGGCGAACCAAAAATGCGCTTTATTGGCAGCACACTTAGATGTAACAGGCATACCAAAGAGGCTACTTACACTACACTTCTTCGCCCTCTTCTGGAATAGTGCGGTGTGGGATCCGTACCAGATAGGATTGACGGAGGACATCGAAAAAGTTCAAAGAAGGGCAGCTTGTTTTGTATTATCACTAAATAGGGGAGAGTGTCACTGACATCGTAAGCAATTTGGGGTGACAATCATTAAAACGAAGGTGCTTTTTGTTGTGGCGAGATATTTTGACGTAATTTCAATCACCAGTTTCTTCCTCTGATTGCAAAAATATTCTGTTGGTGCCCGTTTTCGCAGTGAGAAAATAAAATAAAAGAATAAAGACTTCCGACGGAAAGATTTCAATGTTCGTTTTTCCCGCGCGCTATTCGAGAACGGAATGGCAGATTAATAGTCTGAAAGTGGTTCGATGAATTCTCTGCCAGACACGTGTGGATTGCAGGGTAGACATGTAGATGTACATGAGATGTGCAAGAAATCTGTTGACGCCTCAGACAACGAGGAGGCAGACGTTACTGGTTCATTCGCTAAGGTATCCATTCAGCTACAAGAAGCAGCGTGAAATAAAAGAGAAAACAAATAACTGACATATTCCAACATTAAAAGTCTTTACGTTAAGCTTTGGTGAATCAACACCGATAAATTTCAAGTGACGGAAAGCAACTGTCTAGTACAAGAGCTGTCGTAACGTTTGAAAACACGCAAAAGCTGATGTGTTTGGAACCATCGCCATAAGACAGAGTTACGTGATCTGTCCTGTACATCACGGTTATGACAGCTGATGTGTTTTGCAGCTTCTTGGAATTGTCTGAAAACGGCCAGTTACAACGTTCGAGTACATTTAAATTTTTGACAAAAAAGCTTGCACCAAAAGCGTAATGAAGCTTTTAGACATTATCAAATGGCAAATTCCGAGGAAGTTGTACAAAAGCGAAACACTGAAAAAAAAGTGGCACAAGATTTTGTCGTAGAGAGCATGTTATGGAACCAGTAGAAAAAATAGTAACTATTTAAAAAGTACCCAAATCGTAAAGATGAATCTGACGTTATGTAGACGGTAAATTGAATGCTTACGGGCGCGTTTTATCCACTTTCTGTGACGTGCCATCATTCAGGAAAAACCCAGAAGCTACAGTACATCTTTCTAGCTTTGTACCTGCGAATTACAGACGACGTCAGATACTTTTTTCGACCGACACAGCTACTTCGGAAGCTGACAAGTCATGGTGCATCTGCTGGAAAGCCGGCATCTCCAGGGCACAATGAACTTTTGGTGCGACCCTTTGGGGAAACGGGGGAAGTCCGCCGATGGAAAAGAAAACCTCGTGGAGCAGCTCCTGCGGTTTGATTAATGTTTTTACGGTTTTTTGGGGGTTTTACATAAGAGCGACAGCTGGCTTTATCGTGCATATTGCCACGAGAGACTACGCAGTTTAGTCATCTTTTTTTCACTACTCACAGTGGCTGCCATTTGCAGCTAGACAAGATAGAACTAATTCATGTTCTGGTAGGTGTGACCTAGTCCCCAGGGCTTCCCATAGCAAATCATAGATGTTAGGTTCAATACGAACGTAGTGGACGCAAGGATCGAGGACGTCTCTTTCCTTTACGAGGGGTACTTCTAAATTTTTAATTATCATCTCAGGAAAGAATGTAATTAATTTTTTGTTTATTTTCAGTTAAATGCCTGCATTACTGGTACATACTGAAATCCAGGCGTCACAGAATCGTAGCATGCCATAAGCGAACCAAAAAAATGGTGCACCACATCAGTAAAGTGGAATATCGTGAACTAATTCATTTTTGCAAGTATCCACGCTGTTGCAGTGCACGGTAACAATGCACCATCATATAAGGCAGTGGTTAAGCGGCGCAAACCCTTCCAGTGTGGTCAGATAATTTTGCATGACGAGAAACGATGTGTTGCACCATTTCCCTGCAAAAAACCGGGACCCTCCAAAGAAGTGGAGGCTCTGGCAGTCGAAGACCGGTGTGTCACAGTAGAGGCGATAGCGGAAATAAGAGAAAAATCAGTTATGGATCAGTTCTCAACATCTTGCACGGCATTTTGAAAATGACAAACAAATGTCACCTCCCGCTGCGAACCTCGACTGCTCACTACCATTAAAAAAGTCCTCCGGACTGAGGCAGCAGCAAATATGTGGTCGCTGTCTGAGGCCAATCTAGAGGACTTTTTTAGCCGACTGACCGCCATGCCTGAGTGCTGGACGTATCATTAAGACGACGAGAGAATGAAATAAGGCAACCAGTCAAAACGTATGGGTTCACCATCGCCGAAAAAGGCGAAAACTCAGCCATCATCGACAAGCTGGTAGTGAGTGGTTTTTAGGACTCCCGTGGTGTGGTGCCAACAGATTATGAGTACTCCTCGTAAGAGGCAAACCGTCGCAGACGCGTACTTCAGAAATCTCCTGACGAGCTAACAGCAAGATAACAAGATGAAGCATAGCGAGAAGACCTCCAAGAGTTTTTCTTCTTCTCTGGGCTATGAAACTTTGCCACAATACCCATATCCTGAGATGACACCCAGTGATTTCTTTCTCTTTCATTGCATGAAAAAATCATTGCGTAGCAGGCATTTCCAGCATGACGGTGAGGCCACTTTTGGAAGTGGTTTTCTCAATAGTCAAAATGGAGACTTATAAATCTAAGATCTCCTCAGAGACATTCCTCGCTGGGAAAAATGTGCCGTATTGCAGCGCGTGTGAGACGAGGGAGTGACAGCAGCTTCAAGTTTCTACATTCTCATCTGCACAGACGCTCCGCAAGCCACCGCACGGTGCGTGGCGGAGAGCACATTGTACCACTACTCTTCATTTACTTTCCTATTCCAATCGCAAATACACACCTCAAATAAAGTTTTGCATCACCTCAGTTCCGAGAGTTCCGGAACCTGTACAGAAAATTGAAATAGAGGTAAGCATAAACATTATTTTCACTCTGTTTATTCCTCATGAAAACCACACATTGCATGTTGTACCAACCATACAGCGAGACCTTCAGAGGTGGTGGTCCAGATAGCTGTAAACACCGGTACCTCTAATACCCAGTAGCACGTCCTCTTGCAGTGTTGCATGCCTGTATTCGTCGTGACATACTATCCACAAGTTCATAAAGGCAATGCTGGTCTAGATTGTCCCACTCCTCAACGGCGATTCGGCATAGATTCCTCAGAGTGGTTGGTGGGTCACGTCGTCCATAAACAGCCCTTTTCAATCTATGTCAGGCATGTTATATAGGGTTCTTGTCTGGAGAACATGCTGGCCTCTTTAGTCGATGTCGTTATCCTGAAGGAAGTCATTCATAAGATGTGCACAACGGGGGCGTGAATTGTCATCCATGAAGATGAATGCCTCGCCAATAAGCTGCCGATATCGTTGCATTGTCGGTTGGAGGATGGCATTCACGTATTGTACAGCCATTACGGCGCCTTCCGTGACCACCAGCGGCGTACGTCGGCCCCACATAATACCACCCCAACGCAGCAGGGAACATCCACCTTGCTGCAGTCGACAGTGTGTCTAAGGCGTTCAGCCTGACCGGGTTGACCCCAAACACGCCTCCGACGATTGTCTGGTTGAAGGCATATGGGACACTCATCGGTGAGGAGAACGTGATATCAATCCTGAGTGGTCCATTCAACATGTTGTTGGGCCCATCTGTACCGCGCTGGATGGTGTCGTAGTTGCAAAGGTGGACCTCGTCATGGAAGTCGGGAGTGAAGTTGCCCATCATGCAGCCTATTGCGCACAGTTTGAGTCGTAACACGACGTCCTGTGGCTGCACGAAAAGCATTATTCGACTTGGTGGTGTTGCTGTCAGGGTTCCTCCGAGACCTAATCCGTAGGTAGCGGTCATTCACTGCAGTAGTAGCCCTTGGGCGGCCTGAGCGAGGCCCGTCATCGACAGTTCCTGTCTATCTGTATCTCCTCCCTGTCCGAACAACATCGCTTTGGTTCACTACGAGAAACCTGGACACTTCCCCTGCTGAGAGCCCATCCTGGCACAAAGTAAGAATGCGGACGCGATCGAACCGCGGTATTGACCATCTAGGCATGGTTGAACTACAGACAACACTAGCCGTGTACCTCCTTCCTGGTGGAGTGACTGGAGCTCTTCGGCAGTCGGACCCCCTCCGTCTGCTCTTGCCCGAGTGTTTAGATCTTTCGACAGCTTTACTGACATCTGTGAACAGTCAAAGGGACTGTGTCTGTGATCCAATATCTACAGTCAAAGTCGATCTTCAGGAGTTCTGACAACCGGGGTGATGCAAACCTTTTTTTCGATGTGCGTAGAACGAGGGAAAAGCGACTGTCGATATGCCTCCGCAAGAGCCCTAATTTCTCATATCTTCGTGGTCCTCACGTAAACAGTACAAACGTTCTGGAGCCAGCTTCAAATGCCGGCTCTGAGTTTTCTCAGCAGTATTCCTCGAAAAGAATGTCGCTTTCCCTCCAGGGATTCCCATTTGAGTTCCTAAAGTACCTTCGCAATACCTGCGTGTTGTTCGAGCCTACCAGTAACAAATCTAGCAACCCGTACATAAATTGGTCCAATATTCTCCTTCAGTCCGACCTGCTGAGGATCCCAAACACTCGAGTAGTAACGAAGAAAAGGTCACGCTAACGTCCTATATTGGATCTACTTTACAGGTAAAACACACTTTCCCAAAATTCCCCCAATACACAGAAGTCGGCCATTTGCCTTCTCTACTACAATCTTCATATGATCGTTCCATTACATAAGAATCAAAGATCAAAAATCTGAAATACGTCGAGCATCTATACGACTACTGAACATACCTATCTAACGTCCTGTACGACTTTTAAAACACAACACGTGTCACGCTGGATAAGTCAACCATGTTATGGTTCTATATAGAAAAAAAAATATTCAACCGTCAAAATTGTAATTTGTGCACTGTATAACCGATTTCGGAAGTCACGGCAAACACTTAAATATGAAATAACTATCATGCAAAGAATATTATCAGATTATTGAATATTCAATTGCATCAGACGCCAAAACTGAACCTTAACATAATGATCGTGATCAGCAAAGACGCATCGATTCAGTTCCAAAAATGTTTCTTGATGTGAATATCTTGACATATGACACAACAGTTGGCAGCTGAGGTACAATGTCCCATGGATGTGACAGGAAAGACCATTCGAACCAAAAAATTCTAGTAAACATGGGCTGCAAAATCCATACCTAAAGAACTGCGAGTACTTCTTCACCTTCGATACTGTGAAAGAAGTCTCTGCTACCGCAAGCGCATTGCTTTCCATACTTTTGGAGAAGGCAGTATTCGCAAAAAAAAAAAAAAAAAAAAAAAAAAAAAAAAAAAAAAAAAAAAAAAAAAAAAAGAGAGAGAGAGAGAGAGAGAGAGAGAGAGAGGGAGAAAATAGCCTAGTGGACATGGGCTCTGAAATGTATACTGTGTTGTTATCTCGGTAATTCGTAGACTACGAAGGAGGAGAAAGTCCTGGGCAGGTGGGCACACTGCAGAATAACAATAACAGGCCGGCCTTATGGCCGAGCGGTTCTAGGCGCTTCAGTCTGGAACCGCGCGACTACTACGGCCGCAGGTTTGAATCCCGCCTCGGGCATTGATGTGTGTGATGTCCTTAGATTAGTTTGGTTTAAGTAGTTCTAAGTTCTAGGGCACTGATGACCTCAGATGTTAAGTCCTATAGTGCTTAGAGTCATTTGAACTAAAAGTTCTTGCTTCGAATGATCGTTCCTGTCATATCCCTGAGTATTGACCGTTCCCCTGGTGGGTCCTGTACACGAGGAAAATGCTATGGAAACTGTGCGAAACATACGAGAAATATTTCTATTCCCTCTTGCAGCACTGTGATTTTCGTGTTCTGTTAGTGGCAAAGAGTCGCTACAGTGCAACGTATACGACACTGTTCTGCGACTTCAGTATACGCTATACAGTCACTATGGACAGTACCCTTTCCAATAGGCAACCGGACAGACGGCTATAAGATTGCTGGGCCGAAAACTGCGGCGAGCTTATGGGGATGCCTATAGGTTTGTTCAAGTTGTTGTAGCTACACAAAAGCACGTCTGTCGTGCTTAAACGAGTGGGCAGCTTGCTCGTCATTACAGGACCGGAGGTGCCGACTGCAGTTACTTGCCAACATCTGCAATGGTAAAACGTCGGCATTGTCTTCAGGTGCGCAGTGCCAAAGCCTTACCTGCAGTACTACCTGAAAGCCATTGTCACCTATAACTGCAGAAATACTGTGCGTTACCACCAAAACACGAGCAAAACCATATTACCTGATTGGCCGAGGTAAACGAGAGAAACAGTCGCAGAAAAACGATTTAGTGATCGATTCTCCCTTGTCTTACAGACTACAGCATGTTTGGAGTAATTTAGGAGAGAAAATACACTCCTGGAAATGGAAAAAAGAACACATTGACACCGGTGTGTCAGACCCACCATACTTGCTCCGGACACTGCGAGAGGGCTGTACAAGCAATGATCACACGCACGGCACAGCGGACACACCAGGAACCGCGGTGTTGGCCGTCGAATGGCGCTAGCTGCGCAGCATTTGTGCACCACCGCCGTCAGTGTCAGCCAGTTTGCCGTGGCATATGGAGCTCCATCGCAGTCTTTAACACTGGTAGCATGCCGCGACAGCGTGGACGTGAACCGTATGTGCAGTTGACGGACTTTGAGCGAGGGCGTATAGTGGGCATGCGGGAGGCCGGGTGGACGTACCGCCGAATTGCTCAACACGTGGGGCGTGAGGTCTCCACAGTACACCGATGTTGTCGCCAGTGGTCGGCGGAAGGTGCACGTGCCCGTCGACCTGGGACCGGACCGCAGCGACGCACGGATGCACGCCAAGACCGTAGGATCCTACGCAGTGCCGTAGGGGACCGCACCGCCACTTCCCAGCAAATTAGGGACACTGTTGCTCCTGGGGTATCGGCGAGGACCATTGGAAACCGTCTCCATGAAGCTGGGCTACGGTCCCGCACACCGTTAGGCCGTCTTCCGCTCACGCCCCAACATCGTGCAGCCCGCCTCCAGTGGTGTCGCGACAGGCGTGAATGGAGGGACGAATGGAGACGTGTCGTCTTCAGCGATGAGAGTCGCCTCTGCCTTGGTGCCAATGATGGTCGTATGCGTGTTTGGCGCCGTGCAGGTGAGCGCCACAATCAGGACTGCATACGACCGAGGCACACAGGGCCAACACCCGGCATCATGGTGTGGGGAGCGATCTCCTACACTGGCCGTACACCACTGGTGATCGTCGAGGGGACACTGAATAGTGCACGGTACATCCAAACCGTCATCGAACCCATCGTTCTACCATTCCTAGACCTGCAAGGGAACTTGCTGTTCCAACAGGACAATGCACGTCCGCATGTATCCCGTGCCACCCAACGTGCTCTAGAAGGTGTAAGTCAATTACCCTGGCCAGCAAGATCTCCGGATCTGTCCCCCATTCAGCATGTTTGGGACTGGATGAAGCGTCGTCTCACGCGGTCTGCACGTCCAGCACGAACGCTGGTCCAACTGAGGCGTCAGGTGGAAATGGCATGGCAAGCCGTTCTACAGGACTACATCCAGCATCTCTACGATCGTCTCCATGGGAGAATAGCAGCCTGCATTGCTGCGAAAGGTGGATATACACTGTACTAGTGCCGACATTGTGCATGCTCTGTTGCCTGTGTCTATGTGCCTGTGGTTCTGTCAGTGTGATCATGTGATGTATCTGACCCCAGGAATGTGTCAATAAAGTTTCCCCTTCCTGGGACAATGAATTCACGGTGTTCTTATTTCAATTTCCAGGAGTGTAGATGACATCGAATTAAAACCATGTATTAGATCTTGTTTCTTTGACACTATTATGATCAGTTCTTCCGTAATGGTAATTAATCATTCACTAATGAAGTTAAAAACTCATGGAACTAACATTTGAAACTTTTCAGACACTTATTAGGAGCGTCCTTAAATTTAAAAAAATATAACTAATTTTTCCTGCTGCATTGTACTGAGCAAATTGTTTACATTATTTGGCATCATGTGTACATTTCTGGATACGGTGTGGTGTGTGGATAGTTTTCTGTGGGTGAATTTCCTCTATTTATATTCGCTGCTTAAGACGTAATTCAGCTGCGTTATGTCAGTTCACTGCGTTGCTATCCCGGGTAGTTTCACATCGTTCAGCGTTTTATTATTCGAGCCTATTGTGTTTCATTTTGTGCCAAAGTTTTTCTAGTGTTGTCAAATTAATTTTTACGTAATTTGGATTTTTTATCGAGTTAAGTTGTTGTTGTTGTGGTCTTCAGTCCTGAGACTGGTTTGATGCAGATCTCCATGCTACTCTATCCTGTGCAAGCTTCTTCATCTCCCAGTACGTACTGCAGCCTACATCCTTCTGAATCTGCTTAGTGTATTCATCTCTTGGTCTCCCTCTACGATTTTTACCCTCCACGCTGCCCTCCAATACTAAACTGGTGATCCCTTGATGCCTCAGAACATGTCCTACCAACCGATCCCTTCTTCTAGTCAAGTTGTCCCACAAGCTCCTCTTCAGTTAAGTATGGTCCTCCATAACTATTCTTCAGCTGATTTCGGTCGTAATCAGTTCGAGTGCACTTCTTAGTGATACGAACTGCAGAATTTGTTTTCTAGGTACGCTAGTGACTTTGACGGTTCACTATTGACTGAATTCTTTGCCTTGTGTGTGCTGGTTAAATAAAAGAGGTCTTCTGCTACAGAAAAAGTATGATACGAGAACAGATAAACCCGTTTCACTTGTTTTGGCTTCAGGGACTTTACTTCTATATGCAGTAACGCTACTGTAACGAGTGCAGCTTAGACTTTAGAGTAGATCTGTTCTGCAACAAATGAAGACAATAATTTCATAATGTGAATTGCTCTTAGAGTCCTCTATAGCCTATGATCTAGCCATTAGTTCCCACCCAAGCATTGTGATCGGTTTCCGTATGATGTACAGAAGTAGTGAAGCACGCTCCCTTCTTTTTCACAGGCTGTCGACCGTGGAGCTGTATATTGTGAACGACTGAGGAATACTAGTGTTTTGTTTGCGTGATTATGAATGAAAACAGAAATTAAAGGAATGGAAAAGGAGAAGCCTTGTTCCTGCACACAGCAAGTTGCTCTCGAACAACTACAAGGGAACCTCCTGGCTTAACGTCGAAGCACCATAAACATTGTCACGTCCACTCCCTCTATATAAGACTGCGGAATTGTTTTGCGAATCAGTTCATGCCAGTTGTGCACAGCATGAGTTTTATGAAATGTGGCAGGATACCTTTTCTTCTCTTGTCTTCTCACTGGCCTGATGTAACACCCCACGAATTCCTCTCCTGTTCCAACCTTTTCATCTCAGAGTACTACTACAACGTAATTACTAGTCTTTCCCTACAGTTTTTACCCTCTACAGCTCCACCTAGTACCCCGGAAATGTCTTAAAAGATATCATTTTTCACCTTATAGTCCATCTCATTTTCAATGTTATTCCGTAGCGCAACATCTCAAATGCTTCGGTTCTCTCTTGTTCCAGTTTTCCCGCAGTTCATGTTTCACAGTCATGAAATGCTGTGCTCCAGAAATACACTCTCAGAAATTTCATCCACAAATTAAGACGTATTTTTGATATTAGTAGACTTCTCTTGGTGAGGAATGCACTTTTTGCCAGTGCAGTCTGCTTTTTTTGTCCTCCTTGCTCTACCCATCATGTGATATTTTGCTGCCTATTTCGTGGTCCTCAATTCCGTTGTTAAGGCTTTCGCTGTTCTCATTTCTGATAGTTCTCATTACTTCCGTCTTTCTTCGATTTACTCTCCATCCATGTTCTGCACTCATTAGACTGTTTATTCCAGTCAGCAGCACCTGTAATTCTTCTTCACTTTCACTGAGAATAGCAAAGTCATCATCGAATATTATTATCGATATCTTTTCATCTTGGGGTTGAAGCTCTTTTGTCCGTGTTTGCTGTAACAATAGATATGCTTTTGGATGAGGTCCGCCTGTAGCAAAACACAATTTTGTTTTTTATCCCAAACATGTTTCACTACAGTTGCAGCATCATCAGTGGGGTTTTGTTTTATGGCTGTTAAACATAAATAATGTTCTTTGCTGTTTGTATGCATGTAAATATTAGTTTTTAAAATCGTAATTACAGATTGTCCTCTCTTGGCTGTGAACCGTTTGCAGTATCTCACTCTCTGCCTCACCACCCTGTTCATAACCAATCCTACTCCCTTTATAAGATGCCTGTCATCTCGACTGCTAGTGATACGAGGCCGTTGGGATCCAGTGCGGCGTTCCGTATTAACCTCCTGAACCCGCCGATTCCATATTCTGCTAAAAGTCATTGGATCTCGACCAACGCGAGCAGCAATGTCACGATACGATAAACCGCAATCGCGATAGGCTACAATCCGACCTTTATCAAAGCCGGAAACGTGATGGTACGCATTTCTCCTCCTTACACGAGGCATCACTACAACGTTTCACCAGGCAACGCCGGTCGACTGCTGTTTGTGTATGAGAAATCGGTTCGAAACTTTCCTCATGTCAGCACGTTGTAGGTGTCGCCACCGGCGCCAGCCTTGTGTGAATGCTCTGAAAAGCCAATCATTTGCATATCACACCATCTTGTTCCCGTTAAATTTCGCGTCTGTAGCACGTCATCTTCGTGGTGTCGCAATTTTAATGGCCGGTAGTGTAACACATGGTGTCAGTTACGAAACTTGACCAGTGGGAAATCTGTCGTACAGACATGAACAATCAGGACTGCATACGACCGAGGCACACAGGGCCAACACCCGGCATCATGGTGTGGGGAGCGATCTCCTACACTGGCCGTACACCACTGGTGATCGTCGAGGGGACACTGAATAGTGCACGGTACATCCAATCCGTCATCGAACCCATCGTTCTACCATTCCTAGACCGGCAAGGGAACTTGCTGTTCCAACAGGACAATGCACGTCCGCATGTATCCCGTGCCACCCAACGTGCTCTAGAAGGTGTAAGTCAACTACCCTGGCCAGCAAGATCTCCGGATCTGTCCCCCATTGAGCATGTTTGTGACTGGATGAAGCGTCGTCTCACGCGGTCTACACGTCCAGCACGAACGCTGGTCCAACTGAGGCGCCAGGTGGAAATGGCATGGCAAGCCGTTCCACAGGACTACATCCAGCATCTCTACGATCGTCTCCATGGGAGAATAGCAGCCTGCATTGCTGCGAAAGGTGGATATACACTGTACTAGTGCCGACATTGTGCATGCTCTGTTGCCTGTGTCTATGTGCCTGTGGTTCTGTCAGTGTGATCATGTGATGTATCTGACCCCAGGAATGTGTCAATAAAGTTTCCCCTTCCTGGGACAATGAATTCACGGTGTTCTTATTTCAATTTCCATGAGTGTATATTTGGCCCATCCATTTGTACTAATAATCAATTAGGAGAGTATATATTAAAGTTTTGTTTAAGTCTTTGCAGGTTTCACTCTGATTCACATGTAAACTTTTTCCAGGAAGCAATGGAAGATGACGAATTTACATCCCTACTCGTGTTCAGTGATGAGGCGACGGTCGGCATAAACGGTAAAGTGAATGATCACAACGTTCGCATATGGGGCACTGCCACTCCCAACGTTACGGTGGATATTCAAAGAGTAGTTACTGAAAAGTCGATTGTCCTCACTGCTGTTTCACCAGAAAGATGTAAGGGCACTATTTTATTTTTTTATTTTATTTATTTATTATTTTATTTATTTATTTATTTTTTTTTTTTTTTTTTTTGCTGGGAAAAATGGAACGTTGCAGGTCTGGTTGTTTCCTAAACTGATAGCACATATCCCAGACTTCATATTTCAACAAGACGAAACTCCGCCTCATTGGCTTAGAGTAGAGCGTCGCCATCTGACCGAGGAACTTCACTTTCCAACAGTCGGCAGGACTCAACAGGACCAGCCATACCTCTCAGGATGTCCAACGTAGTATTGGACGAAACGTTAGGAGTAGAAGTATTCCATGGACCACGGCCATATAACCCGCAAGAATTATCAACAACAGTCCGCTCTATTTGCTACAGTTATCCGCCAGCTGGTAAACGTGGCGCAGAGGTACACGGAGTGCTCCTTGACTTCCGGGACACATTCTGTTGTGTTGTCCTGTCACCTATTGAACAGTACGAGCTTACAGAACCATTTTTGTGACTACATTGAAGACAGTCCAACAAGTGAAGTTCTGTATGTCTCTCTTCATAAACGTGAAAGTAGCGTGGGGTAGTTCGCGAGGGAGTGCTCCTGGACGGTAATTGAGTTTTACACGGACTCTGACATTGAAGACAGTCCAATAAGTGAAGTTCTGTATGTCCCTCTTCATAAACGTGAAAGTAGCATGGGGTAGTTCGCGAGGGAGTGCTCCTGGACGGTAATCGAGTTTTACACGGACTCTGAACCACGGTGCAACTTCGTATTTTTCACATTTGCAGAGACGAAATTAGAGATAAGTCGTAATAAAAATTCCAGTACCGACTGAGAAATTGGCTCCGGATCATTGGTCTTTAATCTTATACACCAGCCTGCCACCAATCCGTAGATAAAACGGGAAAACAGGAACAGACTTCTCCAGAAAAGAAGTTTCTCTAAGGTGCATAATGACTCTTCTTTTTCCCATCCATTTTTTGTGAGCTGGACTGCACTTTCTGTTCCTTTTTAGCTCTTCTTACATTCTCACTCTTTCTTACTGGATGCATTTTCTACCGGTAATGAACACCACTGCTTTTAGAAAGTGCATAGAATTTTTTTGTGGCTCCCTCTCGGCAACGGTACGCTCTATCACGCAGTCACTGGGAACAGATCAGTTGACTCGCAAATGATTCATGCATTGCTTTTTCCCCATTAATTAACAACAGAAGGCACTGATGACGCTTTTTAAATGAAAAGCGGTACCCTTGTTCCATGAATGCAGATCACAGCTTTCAGATGCGTAAGTGACGATATTAATAGCTATTAAATTAGTAGTTTGCAGCTGACGATCCAACAGATTAAAAATACACACGAAAAAGGTAACAACAGAGATTAGTAAACCTATTTTCTCACAGTTTGTATGGCTAACATCTGGAGTTTCACAGAACGAGAGAGTATTGTATGTTACTGATTCAGTGCTTGAACGAAAGAAAATTATATTGTTGGCACCATACGGTGTTGCGCTATAATGTGATGTATTAGGGCTGAGATACGTTGAAAATTTGTTTGTGCTGCATCAGTCTGATATGGTTTACTACTGTTGCGGTATTGTGAGATTTCTGGATATTTATTTGTGTCGTGAGTGAGGAGGAAAGAACTCCTGATGTGTCACTTTCTCTACATCATCAAATCAGAAATACAGATTATAACACTTTCTAAGTTTCTCTTTTCTTTATTTGTATCCTTCCTACACATTCCTACTACAAAAATCGTTCAGATGGCTCTGAGCACTATGGGACTTAACTACTGAGGTCATCAGTCCCCTAGAACTTAGAACTACTTAAACCTAACTAACCTAAGGACATCACACACATCCATGCCCGAGGCAGGATTCGAACCTGCGACCGTAGGGGTCGCGCGGTTCCAGACTGTAGCGCCTAGAACCGCTCGGCCACTCCGGCCGGCGCCCATTTCCATTGTAGAACTCCAGGACGAAATGATTATGGCAAAGAATACGAGTTAGGAATGAGTCGAGGCTGAAGCCGTATTTTTTAGATGATACCAAAGTGGCAAGGTACTACACAGGGACCGTAAATAGAAATCGGAGTAAGAACGACGTTGGTTTTGCATAATGCTGCCGAGTGAGCTTACAAAAACAAATAGATTGCAAGAATGTTTTACAGTTTCCGTTTTGTAGTTATTTTATGAAGTGTACGATAGTGGGGACTACATACAAAAAACATGCAGATCGGTATTCCACTCACAGATGGAAGAAGAAAGTTCTTGGTTAATGATGGTACCTATGCCTTCCAGTGGTACTCAGTGGGCTTTTTTGAAGGATTAAGTAGGTGTTCTGGCGACATTTTCATTGTAGATAATCAGCAACATTAGTCTAAAGACGAACCGTATGTGCAATTACGAGGGGCGTTCAGTAAGCTAACGCAACATTTTTTTTTTAAAGCAGGTTGGTTTTATTCAGGATTCCAGTATACCCTATTCTTATAGCTACAACACCCTAATTTTCAATATAATCCCCATTCAATACGACTGACTTACGCCATCCTATTGGGAGGGCGTCTGCGTCGGCATCGCTCCACTCTACTGGTGGACGTCAGAGCCAACGTCTTGCTGCGTCAGTAGTGTCCTCGTCATGTACCTACTGCTTCCGCGGGGTGCAACCTTCATTGAGTCAAACAGATGGAAGTCGGAAGGTGCGACATCCAGGCTGTACTGTGGTTGAGGAAGAACAGTCCAATGAAGTTCTGTGAGCTCCTCTCGGGAGTGCAGAATTGAGTAAAACCTTGCGTAGTCTTGGAGAAGGAGAAATTCGTTTGCATTTTTGTGGAAACGAACACGCTAAAGTCGTGTCTTCAGTTTCAAAAAAAAAAATGTTCAAATGTGTGTGAAATCTTATGGGACTTAACTGCTAAGGTCATCAGTCCCTAAGCTTACACACTACTTAACCTAAATCATCCTAAGGACAAACACAAACACCCATGCCCGAGGGAGGATTCGAACCTCCGCCGGAACCAGCTGCACAGTCCATGACTGCAGCGCCTTAGAAGCACACATCTCAAATGCTTCATTCCCTTTTTTTCCGGTTTTCGCACAGACAGTGTTCCACTACCATAAAATGCTGTGCTTCAAACGTACATCTTCAGAAATTTCTTCCTCAAATATTTGGTACAAGTAGATTTCCCTTAGCCAGGAATGCCCTGTTTGCCACTACTAGTCTGCTTTCGATATCACAGTAACACACACTCTGCCCTATTTTCCCCTTAACAACGAATCCTACTCCCGTTATACCATTTTCTGCTGCTGTTGATATTACCCTATACTCATCTAACCAGATATCCGTGTCTTCCTTACATTGCACTTTACTGACCCCTTTGCGTTTCTCTTTTTAGATTTTCTAGCGTACCTACTACGTTCAAGCTTCTGACAGTCCACGTCCCAACTCGTAGAACGTTATCGTTTCGTTGGTTATTCGCTCTTTTTGTCATGGTCACCTACCCTTTGGCAGTCCGGTCCCAGAGATCCGAATGGGGAACTATTCCGGAATCTTTTTCAATTACAGGCCACATGTCTTTTGGTTACACGTTATGTGTCTTTAGTGCATTGGTTTCCATTGCCTTCTGCATCCTCACGCCGTTGATCGTTGCTGATTCTTCCACCTTTAGGGGCAGTTTCCCACCCCAAGGACAAAAGAGTGGCAGAACCTCTGTCCGCTCTTCCTCCTTTTTTTAATCAGCACTTAATCAGTGGATGGTTTCGAACGCGGGGCGTGGACGTTTTGATTAGCAGTCAAAGATGCTACCCATAGACCACGGGTGCTTTTCATAGCACGACGGTTTTTGTTGACATTTGTGGCACCCTTACAGCACAGCTGTACGTCGGCGACATTCTACGCCCCATTTTGTTGCCTTTCATGACAAACCGCCCTGGGGTTACATTTTAGCAACACAATGCCACTCCGCGTACTGCAACAATTCATACTGCTTTCTTCGTGCTTGCCAAACGCTTCCTTGTCCAGCAAGGTCGTCGGATCTATCTGAATTGAGAACGTTTGGAGCATTATCGGCAGCGCCCTCTAACCAGCTCGGGATTTTGACTATCTACTGCGCCAATCTGACAAACTTTGACACATATCCCCCAGGAGGATATTCAACAACTCTACCAATCAGTGCCAAGCCGTGTAACAGCTTGCATCAGGGCTGGAGGTGGACCAACGCGTTATTGCGTTGCTGAATGTTTGAAGCTCTTTCTCTTGAATACATCATTCAAATTTTCTGAAATTGTTGTCAATTGTTTGTCTGTACATGTACATGACATGTAGCGATTTCCGTCCCATGCGGATAATTCCTTCGTGGTGCGTCGCGTTTTACTTATTTATTTATTTTGTCTTAGAGTGTATTCTGATTGATGAAGTAAAATAACTTGACCAAAATAAAAACGTGGATAGCTCGTATATAGCACAGCGCCTCATCCGTAAGATTCTGCATGTCAGCGACTATTGTCTAGGAAGTTATGATCTTGTAGCATTAACTAGGTCAATTCACTTTCGTCCTATAACTACAGCACTTGAAGTTGTCTCTTACTTAACTCTTTAACTTGAAGCTAAACAGGACACTTGTAACACAGTTTATACTCATGTCACCTTCGTCATGATTGTACCGGACGTGAGTCGTGCTTCGGTAGCTCAGATGGTAGGGCACTTGCCCACGAAAGGCAAAGGTCCCGAGTTCGAGTCCCGGTCGGGCACACAGTTTTAAACTGCCAGGAAGTTTCATATCAGCGCACACTCCGCTGCAGAGTGAAAATATCATTCTGGAAAGATCCCCCAGGCTGTGGCTAAGCCATGTCTCCGCTGTATCCTTTCTTTCAGGGGTGCTAGTTCTGCAAGGTTCGCAGGAGAGCTTCTGTAAAGTTTGGAAGGTAGGAGACGAGATACTGGCAGAAGTAAAGCTGTGAGTAGCGGGTGTGAGTCGTGCTTCGGTAGCTCAGTTGGTAGAGCACTTGCCCGCGAAAGGCAAAGGTCCCGAGTTCGAGTCTCGGTCTGGCACACAGTTTTAATCTGCCAGAAAGTTTCATATCAGCACACACTCCGCTGCAGAGTGAAAATCTCATTCCAGGTGAATAAATTGTTTGATATTTCTCTCTCTCTCTCTCTCTTGTAGTTCTCTTCTTCACCTTTTTTCTGTAGATTAAGGTACGGAGAGGACAGGTCTGAAGCCATGTTCAGTCTTCAGCTTTCATCGGACTTTTGGAATGCCATTCCATTTAGCTAGAAAATTGGGGCTCTTCAGGTGACTTTTTTTCTGTTACTGTGTACTTGCTAGGGGAAACTTCATAATCAGCTTTACACGCGAGAGAAACCACACCAAAATTTTACTCGGTATTGGTTCACATTCAAGCGAGTGACTCCAGCCCTATATAACGCCACCACGTCTACATAAATGGTTCACAAGTTACTGTGCTGTGCATGTCAGAGGATATATCGGACCAACATTATAAATTTTAAATGATAATTAATTGAAACCCTCAGCTGCAGACAGGTGTTGTTGATATACCTCGATGGGGGGACCTGTCGGCAGCTGAGCGTTTCAGTTAATTATCATTTATTCTATAGAAGCTGCACGGTTATCAGTGGTATCTGTTCTTTCGAGAACAGTTACTATCTTCATATTTAGTTAAAGGCTACCCCGCCATTGACCTTCGTCTGTGCGAATGTGCACAGGTTGGCGGAACTCTTACGGGAATCGTCACTTTAGTTGGCGCGAGTAATGAGTGGATGGACAGATGTCTATTAGGTACATTACGTACGTAGATTGTGGACAGTTGGGAATGTGGGTCTCACGGGAAGCGTGCAAGGGATAAGTCCCTGCAGTCGCGCTATTCATCTGTGTCCTCGGTGGCTCCGATGGATACAGCGTCTGCCATGTAAGCAGGAGATCCCGGGTTTGAGTCCCGGTCGGTGCACACCTTCTCAGCTGTCCCCATCGAGGTATATCAACAATGCCTGTCGGCAGCTGAGGGTTTCAATTAATTATCATTTATTCTAGAGAAGCTGCACGGTCATCAGTATATCTGTTCTTACGAGAATAGTTACTATGTTCATATATTATAAATTTTTTTCCTGTTCCATTCGAGTATTGAGCAAAGAAAGAGATGACTGTCTAGGTGCCTCCTTACGCGTCTTTCTGTCCTTTTCTCTTGATCCCCTCGCGATATATACGTTGGCGGCGGCGTAATATTGCACAGTCATCTTCGAATACAGGTTCTCCGAATTTACTGAACACTGTTTTGTAAGTCCGAATCTTTGGATCCGCCTGCTCTCTTTCACTGATCCTTTGTATATTTTGTTTTTTATGTCCTTAGTTTCAAACAATAACATTCAGATTTCTATTACGGTGGTAAATCGGATAAATAATTCTTCCGACAGCGAGTAAAAGATCTTGTGGAGTAGTGTGAACGAGTCGGTGTTGGGGTAGGCTCAGACTTGTTTTTGGCCTCTGCCCGCATTCCGTCACGCAGCCATCAGCGGCCAGGAAGCGGCTTTCCACGACCGGCTGCCTCCACCACAACTCTTTTGCCGACAGTGGTCGCAGTCAATGCCGAAGCAAGCCACCTGGTTTACCAAAGGAGAAAGCAGCATTATCATCAGCATGCACAACGTACGGTTCCCATAACTTGCTTCCTCGAATCATTTATTTCGATTCGGTAGTCCAATGTCATAAGTCAGGAATTATTGTTTTTAAAAAATCGTTGCGCATTTGTCGGTTCACTAGGCTTCACCGCGCCGAACTGAGAGAACTAACATGAGAAAATCGTAACATCTGACCTAAATTTACTTATCTCAGACGAAAATTGAGTCTTCTGTTAGCTGCAGAGGATTGGAACGCATGTCGTCGGATAGTTGTACGGCGTCTGTTAATAGTCTAGCGTACTTTATTCGTCATAACGACGTGCATATATACCTATATACAACTTGCAACGGTACAGTCTGTCATACTTTGAAGATATTCTGGTATGGCTCAGTCAATAAACAACCTGTGTACGTCACTGAAGGCCAGTTCCTATCCTTAAGCCGTCGGCACAAGGACCGTGCATCCGAACGTTGAGCGTTGAGCGTGCCGAGTTTCTGACGTCATAGCGTGGAATATCACGTTCGGGAGTCTTTCCGAACGTGCAGAGCAATATCTGGCATGTCAGATATTCTGAGCATGCGTCTGAGCGTTGACCAATGAGAGGGCACAACGCCACCTACGTCACACGCACGCCGTTTCCCTTCAGTACAGACTTGTGAGGCGCCATGTTGGCATTCATTTCAAGCCAATATGTATATATGCCGTTTCGGAGCACCAGTAAACTGAGAATCACTGGATAAACCGTTGTTAACTGTGTGATTCGTTCCAATAAAATAATGAGAAACATCATATTCGCGGCAAAAGAATTACTGTAACTTGCGTATTATGAGAGTAGGCTATTTGAAGGCAGCGACACACTGAAGATCCACCCAAAAAGCATTGTTCTTGGTACAATTTGTTATCATTAAATTTCAATTAGTAGCATATTTTCGATTAAGGTTTTTTGCAAGACCGAATATACTATGAGTAGATACTCGGGGTCTGTTATTGGTGTAGCGTAATGAGTACCGTGACTGCCCCCTCTATAGTTGTTATGTTGGGGTGGTGGTTCGCGTCTTGCCACCTCCATAATTCTTTTCCTAACATTCGCCTTTTTATTGGGTTCTGATACTTTAGTATTCGTTTAATATAAGTATATACTATAATATTTGATGCTATGTAAATATAAGTTCACCTTTTTTTGAGTGGTGACTTTGTTCGACTGGCTTAATCTACAGGACAGCTTGCGCTACTCGTATAAAGATATTTTGCTCCTTTTTCTTTTACGCTTCGTAATTCACATGTTGCAAAGATTCTGCTACTGGGTAGGAATACTGATCAAGTAAGAATAACCTTGGGGTTTTACTAAAATGTGGGAATGATGAAATAATGTTTATCTTATGCGGGGAAGTATTCCAAAATTTTTACCGCACTGTTTGTAATGGAACTTTTATAAGCCTGTGTCATTATTGATTGGACGATGGAGGAAATGTGCGTTTTGATAGGGCTAACGTTGGGGACCACGTGCCGTATGCACAAGTCGCATCGTTCCTGAGCGTTCAGCAGCACGTTGAACTTGTTGGCAAGATCAACGTTAACGTTCGACAGCACGGTCCGTGTGCCGACGGCTTTAAAGAGAGGATAAAGAAACTAAATCGCAAACGCGTTTACTCAAACACGGATTGACAATGTCACACCACCTGACAAGAATAATATTAGAGCTCGCCAGGCGCAGTTTTGTTGTTCTGCATGATGATTTACGATACATTTACAATATTGACCCAAAAAAGCAGCTGCCACTCTTCAAAGACGTCTTACCTAAGTAGAAATAAGTTAATAATCCGGACTAGCATTAATCAAAAAATGTTTGTTTGTTATGACTTCAGAAAAGCATGAAATGGGAACACTTGTATGGCAGGCTAACGAAAATGGAAATTTCAAATAAACTTCTGATTTATTGAAATAATTATCATTACGAACCCTCAAACAGATTAACACGACTCTAACCTTCTGCTACACTTAATACAGTCACATTCTGCTCGACTGCTGATTCGGACATAAGGAAATATTACCAGTCTGTTTGAGCTAGCTGACTGAAACGACGACTTACTAACTCACGGTCGCAGGTTAAACGTCGGACACGAACGTAATCATAATGCTGTATGTTGATCACAGTCTGGTCATTAAACTGATACACGGTTTGCAGGAAAATCCCGTCAGTCTCACTACACAGCTACATCACACCAAACCGGGAGGAAAATAATGACACCTTACCTCCTGTTACTGAGCAGAATAAAAAGACAGGAGAGATATGTACTTGTTGTAATCATTTCAAGCCGGCCGGAGTGGCGGTGGTTCGAATCCTGCCTCGGACAGCCGGCCGCGGTGGCCGTGCGGTTCTGGCGCTGCAGTCCGCAACCGCGGGACTGCTACGGTCGCAGGTTCGAATCCTGCCTCGGGCATGGGTGTGTGTGATGCCCTTAGGTTTGTTAGGTTTAAGTAGTTCTAAGTTCTAGGGGACTTATGACCTCAGAAGTTAAGTCCCATAGTGCTCAGAGCCATTTGAATCATTTGAACCTGCCTCGGACATGGATGTGTGTGCTGTCCTTAGGTTAGTTAGTTTTAAGTAGTTGTAAGTTCTAGGGGACTGATGACCTCAGAAGTTAAGTCCCATAGTGCTCAGAGCCATTTAATCATTTCAAAAATATAGCTCGCTCTCTCATAATATAATAGAGTAGCCACTCTCAGTACGGTGCCAATGCCAGTTTTAAGTAGTGCTTCTCTTCAACCGACTGGTTGCAGAACTGTAACACCCCAGCTTGTGTAATACAAACAACTTTCAAACGGCCTCTTCCGCTCAGCGCTGCTTGCCCGCTCAAACTCACAATAACAGGCACTTCATACGTAAAACTGTTCAGCGCCGACTAACTCACAATAACATGCACGGCATTAAATGGCGAGACGACTCAAGACTGCCCACGTCTGACCAAGTCTTCCTTTCATACTCTAACTGCTCACGTGGCGGGATGAAGCCCCACCCGTAAATTAGCTGAGCTACAGATTCCAAAGACCACAAGTAAAACTTAAGTCCTTCCCGTGTAGCAGAGATAAATATTGAAATCGATCAACGGGCAATCAAAATATAAAGGCAAAGAACTCACCAATAATCGATGCGAAAAATAAGTGATTCAAGTGAAGGGTGACTGAATCAAACAACACCTTTCACCGTATTGTCTACAAATCTTTGCAACTTCATATTACGAAACATCAGAAGTTGATTTTTGTTTCGATACTCATTACAGCAAAGGCCGTCGGTGTTCCAGATTTGTCCTTATGAAATAAAATTCAACTTTTCCGAATTTACTATAACGCATATATTCTCTGCCATTATGCAATGTAATGCGTGTTCAATGTTTGACTTCATCTGTAGTGAAGAGTATAGTTATTGATATATCCTTAATCTCTTTCCTTTATTTTGTATTCAAACGTTAGTGAAACTTAATATTTTCTTTCAGTATGTTGCAACGTTTCTTGTAACCTCAATTGCATACCATTTATATGTAAAGAGTCGCTTTGGTCAAGTAGGAAACGTTGTATCTGTTAAAAAAAAATTTAACAGAGAAATGACAAGTGTAAGGAGACCTTCCAAGAAGCACGAAGACGGCAGGAGGTCAAGCTACGAATACCTGGCGAAGAAGACTACAAGCAGTTTCTTCACGAAAACATGAGTATGTTGTGGACAAACTGAGGCATTCTTTATTCTAAGAAGTTGTCATCTTTATTTTCATTGAGGAGAGACCGTGAATTACGTAAGTGCTACAGATCTTTTTATGAAAAGTGGTTGTTATCGATTATTTAGTGTACGAAGAGTCAGAACATTAAACATATTTGCTATAGTTAACTTATTTGCTGCGATGAGCAAAACGTACATGAATTTTTGAAAGTTGAAATAGTTAAGTGACATCTCGCCAACTAAATACATCGTTTAGCGGTCGTCCATAGGTCTTGTAACACCAATAATAGATAGAATTAATCGACAGAATTAGTTACATTCTGTATAAGTTCTCTGCTGACATTGTACACTAGTATATCTGCACAGTCAAGATCTTTGGTAGATTGATATACAATAATTATGTTAATTATTATTAAGTCGTTTCTGAAAGTATTTGTATGGAGTGTAACCATGTATGGAAGTGAAACATGGACGATAAATAGTTTGGACAAGAAGAAAATAGAAGCTTTCAAAATGTGGTGCTACAGAAGAATGCTGAAGATTAGATGGGTAGATCACATAAATAATGAGGAGGTATTGAATAGAATTGGGGAGGAGTTTGTGGCACAACGTGACTAGAAGAAGGGATCGGTTGGTAGGACATGTTCTGAGGCATCAAGGGATCACCAATTTAGTATTGGAGTGCAGCGTGGAGGGTAAAAACCGTAGAGGGAGACCAAGAGATGAATACACTAAACAGATTCAGAAGGATGTAGGTTGTAGTAGGTGCTGGGAGATAAAGAAGCTTGCACAGGATAGAGTAGCACGGAGAGCTGCATCAAACCAGTCTCAGGACTGAAGACCACAACAACAACAACATGTTAATTATTTTGGCGCTTTAAGGGATTAAATTGTAACTGTACCTCTGGTTTTATTTGTAATATTCTGTGACTGTAACAATTTGTAAAAGCGCTGTATATTTTACTGGTCTATAAGTAGGGAAGCTAAATGTAAAACCTGCAGTAAAGCCTCGCCGCTGCAGAAATCGTTTGGGAAGACTGGAGAAGGTGGACTTGGCGCGTATAGGCGCTTGTGTCTTTTGTGGCGAGTGGCAGTCCGAGTTCTGGCTGTAAGACCGAGTGGTCAGCGCCAGCCTTTGGTCCGCTATGGCGATTAGTTTGAATGTATAAATTGAGGCAAGAAGAGCTTGCGAGTATGAGAATCAGCTTCGGATGGAATATAAAGTGGCCTATCGACAATGGTATAATTATTGGCCCTGTTCGTTAATTTCCCGACGCCAAGAAGAGATATCAGGGCGTGACTAACATCAAGAACCATGGTTACTTTACCACCAGCTTTGTAACCACTGTGATTTGTCACAATCGCCACCACCTTCAGCAGAACCGTTATCTAAATATGTAAATCCAGTGGACTAGGTATTATGACTGAATAATAAGTTTTTGGGGAACTTCTAACTTGCTTGCGCACTCCCGTGATTGTCCACAGTCACATTCTTAGACAGGGTCCTTTCCAAGTGAATTAATCTCGTTTTTATTAAACTGATAATTTTGGCAGTAAAACATTTTGCAGTTTTATTAACTTTGTGGAGTACGAAGTTTGGTTAGTATTCTGTACAGTAACAAATGATTTACTCCACACAAGTTTTCATCTTAAATTTCCTAAAGTGTGTTCATTCAGAAACCGTTTCATTAAATGAAAAGCTAACATTAAAAAAATCAACGATAAAAACATAAAGTACTTGCTGCTGGCTGTAAGAAAAATTTATAAAAACACAGCAGTATTATATCGCTTTTAACAGGTGTTTGTATCTTTGTATAGGGTGTTTTAAAGTAATTTTTGAAGTTGTGTAGTCATTTACTAATCCAGGTTGACTTTGAGTCCAATAGGAGACTAGCTGCTAGGTCCCATTGTTAGCTGTTTAACTAATTTTGCATTTTTCATTATACTTAAAGCTGTGACTAAAGATATTTGCCATTTTCTTAATTTTGTGCGTTACTATTTACAATTGATTGCGGTTCTTCAAACCATCCCAGTTTAAGGGACCACATAAGCCATTTAACTTGTATGATAAATGAAAGTAAAGGTTCCTTCTGAGCAGGTGTAGCAATCAGTATAATTATTTATTCTGCACCAAAAGTTTTCTTATAAATAATAATTCTACTGCCCATTTGTAGACAGTAACTTCATGTGCCAACTTCTGAAGTCAAAAGTAATCAGTATTGTTTCAAATCATGATCTTTTTTGTGGTAGTTAATTAAAATAATAATAGTTCATGGTATTGCCAGTCTGATTTTGTTAGGTTCATGTGCCCTTCTGCAGTTGTTCATCATACTACACAGCAGTTTGTGCCAACAGAAAGTGTTATTGTGAGACAGCGTGTACCGCTGCATTTGTTGACCATTCAGTGTTCGGTATAAAGGTTAGTTGTTGTGCTATTTGCTAGGATGAGTTGCTGTATAATATTGAGAGTAACTGTGTTAGAAGAGATTAGTTAGTGTATCAAGTGAGGTTAGTTTCATTAGATGAAGTTTATTTCCGCTTTGTCATAAAACTTGATACCGCATTGCTTAATTAGATTGGCGACCGCATGTATATATAATTATAGTTTACTTTCGTATTAGTAGAACGTCAGTTCAAAACCCGTTTGCTTTGCATCTGCTACTGTTTCACCTCTTTCGCGATTACGAAATTACAGTCCGATTCTTAGTCGTTAGGTACCGTCAAGGTCAGGCTGAACCCTACAGAGAAGGTTGACGTTATCGGCGATTGCCAATTTGGTAAGGCCCAGTAGTGTTGCAGTGTATGGCTAAGAGAGTGTCCACACTTCAATCCCTGCACATCCCAGTCCTGTCCGCTTTACAATAGAATTTAAAGAGCTTTGGACAGTGAGACTTCTGCGACAGGACGGGAAACCAAGAGCGGAGTTGGGAATTTATTTGGTATCTTCTAAATTCGTTTTTTCATTGACAAGATAGCGTCGATATATCGTGAATCGCCGAAAATCTGCCTCACGACACCAGCTATTATCAGTCACAGCCAAAGAGGTATATACTGCTGTATAGGTATATAATCCAACTCGGAATTTCTTCGAACGATCTAGTGTTTTTCGCATATCGTGTATCCAAGAGATCTTCCGCTGACAGACACGCAATGCGTTTTGCCGTGCAAAGGGTCCGCTTTCTCTTCCGAACGTTATTTCATTGTGACAGTATTACGAAAAGAATACATACATACCACACACTCTTGTAAACGCTACTCACACACACATGACTGTAGTCTCTGGCTGCTGAGGCCACAACAGTGGGGTGTTAAAAGTCCCTAACCTCAGACCTTGTAAGACCTCTCCTTGTAAGATAAAAGTTTGGTGGGACTAATGTGTGAACGTTCCGTGACAATATCAGGTCATTGCTCTACTATGTTCGTGGTCATCCAGTTTTCACAAATCACTGTTCGTAGACGAAGATGTGACAGAGCTTGAAGAACGCGAGAGACTGCGCCTCCTCAAGCTGTGAGTTGGGTGGAAACGTGCGTCATCCTCTAAGTTCCTCTATAACAACGTGTTTGTCGTCATCTGTTTCTCTGGTCGGAGGCCGAGTAAATTTACTCAGCACTGTTTACAGTGCCATTGCCCCTCCGAGAACATCGTGCTTTGCTTTCTTTGCAACAGCGTTACAGAGAAGAATAAACAATAATCTTGAGAGAACGGCACAAACGTACTTCGTGCCGTCTTGTGTGATATAGGAAATGAACTACGTAAGACACGAATTAGCATTTTTTTTTGCTTGATTTTCATATTCGGAAGTCCTTTTCACAGTAGCCGCAGTGAAGGAATCACCGTGTTTAGACAGTTTGTGTATTGTGTGTTACGAGGCGAAGGTTGACAACCAATCCGTCATTTACACAAAAAAATAAGCGTAGAATACCACCTAGAAACGACACTCGGACAGATGCATCTAGTTTTCCTGATAAAAAAAAAATGTTTCAGACAGCAACAGCTGCAACGCTTGCCACACATGCGTAGGTTTAACAGCCTGTACCAAGGTGTACAGTGCGGAAGGTACATACGGTTGCCACTTTCGTTCAAATATTAGGGTACAATTTCAAATTTCTCAAGTCAGATGACATAGAGCAAAAATTGGCCAGATTCAGATACTTATGTGGAACCGTACAACGTACATTAAAACATAACGTACGGAAAGAAACATTAATTAATCATTACAGAGTAACAGAGTTGTCGTTGCTTCAGTATGGAAGCGAATGTTGCACACTAAAATTGAGTGAAACAACTAGTTCACTGCCACCAGTCACTGTTTATTTATCTCTACGACGCATTTCAAAGCTTTAAACCTCCATCATCAGATGAATTAACATGTGTTAGTATGAAATTCGTCTGTGTGTTGTGTTACGTTCTTGGCGGAAATTGTGGTACTGTCTAGTGGGAAAAACAAAACACTATTTCAGGACATGGTTTTTGGTTTCTTTTTACTAACATCTAAACGTGTATCTAACGATAAAAATAAAACAAGTAAAATGGAGTACCTCCAGTGGTCACGGGTTCCTTTCACTGTGGCACCCATCACACGTATACTGTCATTTCTTGTAAACAAATATGGCGTCGGGAAACTATAAGTGCAAGGATCATACAGCAGAAGAGAAACATCACAAAGTACAAAGAATATTCATCGTAAAAACATTATTACAGAATAAATTTTAAAGTATTTTACAGCAAAATTTTTTGAGAATTTTGGAGATCTTTGTTTTGAGGTGTTCAATACATGCGTTGTAATAAATATTTCAGTTGGTATATAAATCAGATCTCGTCGAGTTAATATAGCTTAAAATTTATACTAAATATAATAAAGTGACATATTGTAACCTTTACGCACAGAAATTATATTGGTTACAGAGGGAAAATTATACTTATGACGAATTGAATCATTAGAAATGAAGTTCCTCCAGTTTGTAACGGGATATTAATTACTGGACCATAAAAGAAACACCGATATTAGAAAAGAACTAAATGTTGAAGCCATTACAAATATAATTAAAAATACCGATTGAACTGGTTAGACCATGACCAACGTATGTCTGATTACAGCGTAACTGAAGCTGCAATGCAATATAACCTAACAAGAAAGATAAACAATGGATGTCCCTTAAAGAGATGACGTGAACACTTCTGAGGCGGAATAGGCCAAAGCGCCTAATACTTGAAGACGATGATGAAGTTTTATTTTCATAGGTAAACGTAAGAAACGTTCCACTTAATGCTGCATTATGAAAACAGTTAACATAAATTACGTTAGTCTCTCAGAGGAAACTGAAAAATACTGTAGGCAATAATCGAAACACTATTTATTATTCCGACGTTTACAGAGTTACGAGAAGTAAATGTGATTATCAGTATAGGACAGACAGGCCATAATTTCAATATTCGCTATAAGGAGCGTATTACTGGAGTTTCATGCAGTAAATACCTATTTGGACAGCGTCTACAACAACGTGAACACTCACTGGCGACAATTAATGACAACGTAAAAATTCCACATAACACTCCTAAAGGTCTTTTATTAGACACTCTGAGAGAAATAGAGATTTAAATTCGGCACAAAAATCGGCACCAGTGTCTTATTTATTTATTTAGCGTATGATACATAACAATTACAATTACACATAAAATACAATACCACAGACACATTAAAATACAGTTTAGATCTTTATATCTAAGCCATTGATCCAATCCACCATTTCGGAAGTAGCCAGGTTCGAATCGACTAGCTTTCCAGGGAAGGCACGGAGGGGGCAGTCCACTGCTATATGCTTCATTGTTTGTGGGACGTCATCACAGTCACAGTATGGGGTGTCCACCCAACCCCATTTATGAAGAATCGAAGCACTTCTTCCCAAACCACATCTGAAACGGTTAAACGTGCTCCAAGTGTATCTTGGCAAGCTGAAACCATTGAGCCTTACCGTTGGATCTTCAACTTTCAAGGTGCCCTGTGAGAGAAGATGTCCACTCTTTCCGCCAGCTGCATTTGGGTCGAAATGGTTGCTTTACAATTCCATGGCCGTTTTACATGCCGGTTTACGGGACTTCAACCTGGATGATTCTGGCTGTATCACATTTTCGTGCCTTATCAACGAACAAGTCGATTAAAGAGAAACTTTTTACGACTTATTTGATGATTTATTATAATGTGCTTACTACTCTTCTGTTTTCAATTTCTTATTGATCCAACCTTATTTTTTTTACAGCTTTTAGCAAGATAGTTTTATTTTTGAGTGTTCGTTTAGCATGTATTTTATGCTGTACTTCATTTTATGTTTACAAATAGGAAGCTCCCGTATAGCCTAAAACATATAGGAATGCTGCACTCCCTCATGTGTTAACTCCAAATTCTGATCTATTTTTGAGAACTACTAATACATTTAAACTATTACCTATTACGTCCAGGAACTTTTTGATTGCCGGAGGTTCTGTTCTTTTTTCAGTTAATTTTAAAATATTCTCATTATTTTTTTAAAATTCTTAAATATGAATCATTATTTGTAAATATTACAGAGCCCTTATGCCCATTTAAGTGTTTTGAAACAAAACGATGGGCAAGTAGCGGTACAGTATTCGTTACTGGCGGCCAGCGGGCACATGTTTCTATTATCCCTGGAGCAGCGGCCCCAGCGAACGTCCATTCCCTTGCTAATCGGCGGCGTCCTGTTCTACACATCTTTGCGCCGATGTATGAATTGCCGATGCGATAGTCTTTAGCAAGATATCCACGATTCAATATTTTCGTCTGTTGCACACAGAGGGCAGCTATTCACGTCTTCTCAAATATTTAATTTCTTTCTAAATTAATTTAAAGGTATTTTAAATGTTTCTTATTGTAATTAACGTTGGAATCTGACATGCACTAGATGAAGCTTTTTATAATTATACACAAGCAATTTTGTGTGTACTAAATTTTGTGTCCCGCCTGGATGGGCGGTGCGTGGATCTGCTCCTGTGAACTGCTTCTGTAATGTAGACCGAGAGTGAAGGTTGAAATGGCTCAAAGCACTATGGGACTTAACATCTGAGGTCATCTGTCCCGCAGACTTAGAACTACTTAAACCTAACTAACCTAAGGACATCACACATATCCATGCCCGAGGCAGGATTCGAACCTGCTACCGTAGCAGCAGCGAGGTTCCGGACTGTAGCGCCTAGAACAGCTTGGCCACTGGCCGGCCGAGAGTGAAAGAAGCGAGTAGGAGCAGGGGAGCTAAAGCACTTCGGTACTGCATGAAACTTTAACACTTTTAATAGAGTCAAAAACACAAGTAAATATCAAATGCATACCTAACTTGGATCTTGAACAGACGAATGGAAAAACTGGTATAAGCCGACCTCAGCGAAGATCAGTTTGGATTCCGCAGAAATGGCGGAGCACGTGAGGCAATACTGACCCTACGACTTATCTTAGAAAATAGATTAAGGAAAGGCAAACCTATATTTCTAGCATTTGTAGACTTAGAGAAAGCTTTTCACAATGTTGACTGGAATAGTCTCTTTCAAATTCTAAAGGTGGCAGGGGTAAAATACAGGGAGGGAAAGGCTATTTTCAATTTGTACGGAAACCAGATGGACGTTATAAGAGTCGAGGGGCATGAAAGGGAAGCAGCGGTTGGGGAGGGAGTGAGACAGGGTTGTAGCCTCTCCCCGATGTTATTCAATCTGTATATTGAGCAAGCAGTAAAGGAAACAAAAGAAAAATTCGGAGTAGATATTAAAATCCATGGAGAAGAAATAAAAACTTTGAGGTTCGCCGATGACATTGTAATTCTATCAGAAACAGTAAAGGACTTGGAAGAGCAGTTGAACGGAATGGACAGTGTCTTGAAAGGAGGATATAAGATGAACATCAACAAAAGCAAAACGAGGATGATGGAATGTAGTCGAATTAAGTCGGGTGATGCTGACGGAATTAGATTAGGAAATGAGACACTTAAAGTAGTAAAAGAGTTTTGCTATTTGGGGAGCAAAATAACTGATGATGGCCGAAGTAGAGAGGATGTAAAATGTAGACTGGCAATGGCAAGGAAAGCGTTTCTCAAGAAGAGAAATTTGTTAACATCGAGTATAGATTTAAGTGTCAGGAAGTCGTTTCTGAAAGTGTTTGTATGGAGTGTAGCCATGTATGGAAGTGAAACATGCACGATGAATAATTTGGACAAGAAGAGAATAGAAGCTTTCGAAATGTGGTGCTACAGAAGAATGCTGAAGATTAGATGGATAGATCACATAACTAATGAGGAGGTATTGAATAGAATTGGGGAGAAGAGGAGTTTGTGGCACAACTTGAGTAGAAGAAGGGATCGGTTGGTAGGACATGATCTGAGGCATCAAGGCAGCGTGGAGGGTAAAAATCGTAGAGGGAGACCAGGGGATGAATACACTAAGCAGATTCAGAAGGATATAGGTTGCAGTAAGTACTGGGAAATGAAGAAGCTTGCATAGGATAGAGTAGCATGGAGAGCTGCATCAAACCAGTCTCAGGACTGAAGACAACAACAACATAACTTGGCTAGGATGAGCACGTAGGTGTGAAGCCGTCGTCAATGTCTAATCCTGTGAAGTTAGGATGACTGCTCTGTGTAATCACAAAACTAACAAATACTCGTTGCTGTACAAACTTTAACTGCACTTAACTAATACAAATTCTCAACAGCAAGTTAGCCCACTCGTTAGTAGAAGCGGTATTTCCAGGCCGTCTGCTCTTGATGAAATGGGGCGAATTCAAGACGGCACTCGCTGAGCTCCACAGCGTCGGCCAGAGGGCGCTGTGGTCTGCGTAGTTAGTCTTCTCTTGTAGCGCCAACTTACCAGAGCGTCCACCTACGTTGTGGCATCGTAACTATCGACGCCACATTAAAGATGTTGGTTGTTCAACTTATGATGCACAAACTGATAGGCGAAGCTCTCTCTTTATAACTAGTAGCATCTCTATGCTAGACAGCAGTTGAAGATAGTTCCTCTTAGCGCATACTAAATTTTGCGCATACACTCCACGTATCACCAATGAATATGTACACGACGTATTTTTTTTTCACAACTATGTTGCTTATTTAATGTTCTATTAGGTGAATAGTTGTGCTATTCCTGATGTTCCTTTTTAGTTTCGAAGATACATACTGGTCTAAAGATGGTCTATCTGTGACTGAACCAGTTGCCAGAAAAAAACCACCATAATTGCGATCTCGACTGATCGTTTTTTGGTTAAATTACATACAACACTGCTGTTATTCCAGTTGCGACTTCAAAAATTTTGTGCTAAAAATTGTAAACAGCTAGTCGCTGAGTGTTGTTAGCAACGAACACTTCGCGAATGGTTACGAAATAGGGCAGACGCATGTCGCCTGTATCGCGTATTTTGTTGGCAGAAAATTTTTACATTTAACTCATTTACGTTATACCGGTTTAATATCAGCTATCATGGTTATCTGGTGCACAAGGTATACAGTAATCAGGTACATTCCAACGTATGCCTATCTTAAACAACAAGGGAGGGAAATTACGTGAAACTGCACAATATAATATGCTACTTAACTGCGCGCCCTCTACAGTATCATAAGGTAATGCTAGCAGTTAGTGTTTTGTATCATAAGTTTTAGCAGTAGAAGTCACTGCAGAAAAATCGAGGTTGCAGTACTGGTAATAGGGCCATTTTATATTTATAGCAGTTGTGTTGTTATTGTAGTAGCAGTAGTAGTAGTATACGCAGTTGTAAAAGTATTGATAGCAGCATGGGTTAGAGATATCCTTAAAGTTTAATACAACAGATTGAAAAAACGAAAACCTATGACACTTTCTCCGTCAAAGTAAGAAACACACGACTAAGAATGGAAAAAGGTGCCATGGGATAACCATATGTAGAATAATGGATATGAAACTATCTAAATAGTTGAGCGACAGTAACAGAAAGAAACAGAAATACGGAAAAATAGTGTTCTAGACACAGCAAACTCAGTTCACTATGGAAATGACGTCCCTGCTTCTTGACAGGGCGTAGGGGAACGATGCGGGAGACCCGCACCGCCATACTAGGCAAAGTCTTAATGGAGGTGGTCTGCCGTTGTCTTCCTGCGACCGTAATTGGGATGAATGATGATGAAGACGACACAACACTACCCAGTCATCTTGGGGCAGGTGAAAATCACTGACCCCTCCGGGAATCGAACCCGGGACCCTGCGCTTGGGAAGCGAGAAAGCAACCGCGAGACGACGAGCGGCGGACTCAGCTCACTATACAGAATAAGAAAATAAGTGGCATAATAAGTAACATGAATCTCATTTAATATGTGACGATCCATTGTTGTATCAAAGAAGTGTACTATTATGAGTAAATAGATAAATGTGTAAACAAATAAATAAATTATCAGTTTAGCAACAGTTCAATAGTAGATGAGGCACATTATTCGAGAAATATTAATGTTTACGGTAGTGTGAAGAAACAATTAGTACCAAGTAAAAATTACGCCTAGTAATTCTGTTGTCTGGTGATTTCGAATGTTAAAAATACGACCTCATTCCACATCCTCTCCTTGAGTTTCGTTGCTCTGGAGAGCTCACAGTTGTGTCCAACAGTATATATATATATAAGGTGCGATCAAAACGTTTCCGCTCGAAGGCCGTACAGTCCAGAATCTGGAAGCCAATCAGGCAAAATAGCAGTGAGCATTGAGGTAATAATCCTACAGGTACACCAGGTTGAAGATAGCCGTTTAATAGAACACCGTACGCTGATGTGTGACAAAGTCCCTGCTCCCTATCATCGTCCGATATGAATCGTCGACCCTTCAATGTTTTTTTTTAAGGAACGAAGGTACGATGTCTGCAAGGGCTTTTGTCGAATTGCAACCAGCATGGAACTTGATGCACCATCACAAGGGTGGTTTTTGACAGACATGTTGTCCCATACATGTTGTTCATGTTTACAAGTGTTTGTCCTTCGGCAGTCAAGGAAAGGAGGCTGGTCTTGTTCGGACTCATTTGGTAATAATGTCGCCGCAGTTCACGTTTCCGCATTTACCGAAAGCACGTCGGAAAGACACGAATGCGACACTAATCCCTTGCCTACGTATCGGTGCTTATGTATCCGCATCGTAGTCGCGCTACGACGCATATACACTATACAGCAATGCCCTGAAATGAACATTTTTCATTGTCCCTTATAAACAATAAGAAGATGCTACTCGCATCTGTTTGTGTGGACTAAATAATTTAATCCCATTTAAATAATTTGTCTGAATTGTTTTAGCGTAGATGTAAGTGCTACTCTAAATTGATTAGACTACCACAAGAGATGAAATCGTGGCGAACTGCATCAAACAAATCTACGTGTATATGTGTACTTCGGAAGCCACGTTATGTGTGTAGCGGAGGGTACTTCAGGTACATCTGATACCCCCTTCCCTGTTTTATTTCCTAATGGTACGTAGTAAGAATGGTTGTCGATAAACCTCCACATTAGCTCAAATTTGTTGCATTTTCTCGTCGTGGTCATTCCGCGAGACGTATGTGGGAGGAAACTATATCTTACCCAACTCTTATCGGAAAGTACTCTCTTTGTATTTAAATAGTATATTTCTCCGTGATGCATGACGCTTCTCTTGTAGCACCTGCCACTGGAGGTTTTTGAGCATCTCCGTAACGCTCTCGTGCCGAGTAAGCGATCCCGTGACGAAATGCGCCGCTGTTCTTTGTATTTAGTCATATACACTCCTGGAAATGGAAAAAGGAACACATTGACACCGGTGTGTCAGACCCACCATACTTGCTCCGGACACTGCGAGAGGGCTGTACAAGCAATGATCACACGCACGGCACAGCGGACACACCAGGAACCGCGGTGTTGGCCGTCGAATGGCGCTAGCTGCGCAGCATTTGTGCACCGCCGCCGTCAGTGTCAGCCAGTTTGCGTGGCATACGGAGCTCCATCGCAGTCTTTAACACTGGTAGCATGCCGCGACAGCGTGGACGTGAACCGTATGTGCAGTTGACGGACTTTGAGCGAGGGCGTATAGTGGGCATGCGGGAGGCCGGGTGGACGTACCGCCGAATTGCTCAACACGTCGGGCGTGAGGTCTCCACAGTACATCGATGTTGTCGCCAGTGGTCGGCGGAAGGTGCACGTGCCCGTCGACCTGGGACCGGACCGCAGCGACGCACGGATGCACGCCAAGACCGTAGGATCCTACGCAGTGCCGTAGGGGACCGCACCGCCACTTCCCAGCAAATTAGGGACACTGTTGCTCCTGGGGTATCGGCGAGGACCATTCGCAACCGTCTCCATGAAGCTGGGCTACGGTCCCGCACACCGTTAGGCCGTCTTCCGCTCACGCCCCAACATCGTGCAGAACGCCTCCAGTGGTGTCGCGACAGGCGTGAATGGAGGGACGAATGGAGACGTGTCGTCTTCAGCGATGAGAGTCGCTTCTGCCTTGGTGCCAATGATGGTCGTATGCGTGTTTGGCGCCGTGCAGGTGAGCGCCACAATCAGGACTGCATACGACCGAGGCACACAGGGCCAACACCCGGCATCATGGTGTGGGGAGCGATCTCCTACACTGGCCGTACACCACTGGTGATCGTCGAGGGGACACTGAATAGTGCACGGTACATCCAAACCGTCATCGAACCCATCGTTCTACCATTCCTAGACCGGCAAGGGAACTTGCTGTTCCAACAGGACAATGCACGTCCGCATGTATCCCGTGCCACCCAACGTGCTCTAGAAGGTGTAAGTCAACTACCCTGGCCAGCAAGATCTCCGGATCTGTCCCCCATTGAGCATGTTTGGGACTGGATGAAGCGTCGTCTCACGCGGTCTGCACGTCCAGCACGAACGCTGGTCCAGCTGAGGCGCCAGGTGGAAATGGCATGGCAAGCCGTTCCACAGGACTACATCCAGCATCTCTACGATCGTCTCCATGGGAGAATAGCAGTCTGCATTGCTGCGAAAGGTGGATATACACTGTACTAGTGCCGACATTGTGCATGCTCTGTTGCCTGTGTCTATGTGCCTGTGGTTCTGTCAGTGTGATCATGTGATGTATCTGACCCCAGGAATGTGTCAATAAAGTTTCCCCTTCCTGGGACAATGAATTCACGGTGTTCTTATTTCAATTTCCAGGAGTGTATTAATCCAATCTGGTAACGTTCCCATACTGACGACAAAGACTCACGAATCGGTCGAATTAGTGTTTTTTAAGCCATCTCTGTCGTGGCTGAATTACGTTTCCCTAAGATTCTTCCTATGAATCTCAGTTTGGCATCTGCTTTCCCTACTACTTGTTGTATATGGTCAGACCACTCTAGGTCGCTCCACGTCGTTACTGTTAGGTATTTCACGGTAGTTAGTGTTTCCAGCGATTTGCCACCGATAGTGTCACTGTACGCCTATTGATGCTCAATATGCCACATTTATTTACTTTCAAGGTCGACTGCCAGCCCGTGCATCATTCATCAAACCTCTGCAGTCCTGCTGGCGTTGCTAACTTCTCGTAGACAACCGCGTCATCTGCAACAGCCTTATGGAACTTCTGACGTCATCCACTAACTAATTTATGAATATTTTTCACAGAAACGGCCGTACCTCTTTTCTTTGGTACTCCAGAAATTACCTTAACATATATAGATTTTGTTCCATCAAGAGCGACATGTTGACGTCTATGTGCATATGCTGGATCCTGTCACAAATCTGGTCTGATGGCCCACTCGGTAACCTTGTATTTTTTTCACTAAACGGCAGTGCGGGATGTGTCAAAAGCCATCCTAAAGTCAAGGGACATCGGGGCAACCGGAGCGCCGATGTCTACAGCGCTATGGATCTCATGGACCAATAAAGGGAGCAGAGTTTCACAAACTCTCTGTTCGTGGAATACATATTGGTTTTTATAGAGCAGATTCTTGTTCTCCAAAAATGACATAATACGTGAGCCATAAAACATGTCCCATAATTCTACATAAAATTGGCGTCAGCGATGTAGTCCCATAATCATGTACACTACTGGCCATTAAAATTTCTACACCACGAAGATCACGTGCTACAGACGCGAAATTTATCCGACAGGAAGAAGATGCCGTGATATGCAAATGATTACTTTTCACAGCATTCACACTAGGTTGGCGCCGGTGGCGACACCTACAATGTGCTGACATGAGGAAAGTTTCCAACCGATTTCTCATTCACAAACAGCAGTTGACAGGCGTTGCCTGATGAAACGTTTTGTGATAGCTCGTGTAAGGAGCAGAAATGCGTACCATTACGTTTACGACTTTGATAAAGGTCGGATTGTAGCCTATCACGATTGCGGTTTAACGTATCTACATCTAATCTACATCTACATGACTACTCTGCAATTCACATTGAAGTGCTCGGCAGAGGGTTCATCGAACCACAATCATACTATCTCTCTACCATTCCACTCCCGAACAGCGCGGGGGAAAAACGAACTCCTAAACCTTTCTGTTCGAGCTCTGATTTCTCTTATTTTATTTTGATCATTCCTACCTATGTAGGTTGGGCTCAACAAAATACGAGGGCAGTTCAATACGTAATGCAACACGTTTTTTTTCTCGGCCAATTTTGGTTGAAAAAACCGGAAATTTCTTGTGGAATATTTTCAAACATTCTCGCTTCGTCTCGTATAGTTTCATTGACTTCCGACAGGTGGCAGCGCTGTACGGAGCTGTTAAAATGGCGTCTGTAACGGATGTGCGTTGCAAACAACGGGCAGTGATCGAGTTTCTTTTGCCAGAAAACCAGGGCATCTCAAATATTCATAGGCGCTTGCAGAATGTCTACGGTGATCTGGCAGTGGACAAAAGCACGGTGAGTCGTTGGGCAAAGCGTGTGTCATCATCGCCGCAAGGTCAAGCAAGACTGTCTGATCTCCCGCGTGCAGGCCGGCCGTGCACAGCTGTGACTCCTGCAATGGCGGAGCGTGCGAACACACTCGTTCGAGATGATCGACGGATCACCATCAAACAACTCAGTGCTCAACTTGACATCTCTGTTGGTAGTGCTGTCACAATTGCTCACCAGTTGGGATATTCAAAGGTTTGTTCCCGCTGGGTCCCTCGTTGTCTAACCGAACACCATAAAGAGCAAAGGAGAACCATCTGTGCGGAATTGCTTGCTCGTCATGTGGCTGAGGATGACAATTTCTTGTCAAAGATTGTTACAGGCGATGAAACATGGGTTCATCACTTCGAAGCTGAAACAAAATGGCAATCAATGGAGTGGCGCCACACCCACTCCCCTACCAAGAAAAAGTTTAAAGCCATACCCTCAGCCGGTAAAGTCATGGTTGCAGTCTTCTGGGACGCTGAAGGGGTTATTCTGTTCGATGTCCTTCCCCATGGTCAAACGATCAACTCTGAAGTGTATTGTGCTACTCTTCAGAAATTGAAGAAACGATTTCAGCGTGTTCGTAGGCACAAAAATCAGAACGAACTTCTCCTTCTTCATGACAACGCAAGACCTCACACAAGTCTTCGCACCCGAGAGGAGCTCACAAAACTTCAGTGGACTGTTCTTCCTCATGCACCCTACAGCCCCGATCTCGCACCGTCGGATTTCCATATGTTTGGCCCAATGAAGGACGCAATCCGTGGGACGCACTACGCGGATGATGAAGAAGTTATTGATGCAGTACGACGTTGGCTCCGACATCGACCAGTGGAATGGTACCGTGCAGGCATACATGCCCTCATTTCAAGGTGGCGTAAGGCCGTCGCATTGAATGGAGATTACGTTTAAAAATAGTGTTGTGTAGCTAAAAGATTGGGGAATAACCTGGTGTATTTCAATGCTGAATAAAACAACCCATGTTTCAGAAAAAAATGTGTTGCATTACTTATTGAACTGCCCTCATATTTTCGCATTCGGAAGAGAAAGTTGGTGACTGAAATTTCATAAATAGATCTCGCCGCGACGAAAAACGTCTTTGCTTTAATGACGTCCATCCCAATTCGCGTATCATATCTGCCACACACTCTGCCCTATTACGTGATAATACAAAACGAGCTGACCTTTTTTGCACCCTTTCGATGTCCTCCGTCAATCCCACTTGGTAAGGTTCCCACACCGTGCAGCAATATTCTAACAGAGGACGAACGAGTGTAGTGTAAGCTGTCTCTTTGGTGGACTTGTTGCATCTTCTAAGTGTCCTGCCAATGAAACGCAAACTTTGGCTCGCCTTCCCCACAATATTATCTATGTGGTCCTTCCAACTGAAGTTGTTCGTAATTTTAACACCCAGGTTCTTGGTTGAATTGACAGCCTTGAGAATTGTACTATTTATCGAGTAATCGAATTCCAACGTATTTCTTTTGGAACTCATGTGGATCACCTCACACTTTTCGTGATTTAGCGTCAACTGCCACCTGACACACCATACAGCAATCTTTTCTAAATCGCTTTGCAACTGATACTGGTTTTCGGATGACCTTACTAGACGGAAAATTACAGCATCATCTGCGAACAACCTAAGAGAACTGCTCAGATTGTCACCCAGGTCATTTATATAGATCAGGAACAGCAGAGGTCCCAGGACGCTTCCCTGGGGAATACCTGATACCACTTCAGTTTTACTCGATGATTTGCCGTCTATTACTACGAACTGCGACCTTCCTGACAGGAAAACACGAATCCAGTCGCACAACTGAGACGATACCCCATAGGCCCGCAGCTTGATTAGAAGTCGCTTGTGAGGAACGGTGTCAAAAGCTTTCATGAAATCTAGAAATACGGAATCAACTTGACATCCCCTGTCGATAGCGGCCATTGCTGCTCGCGTTGGTCGAGATCCAATGACTGTTAGCAGAACATGGAATCGGTAGGTTCAGGAGGGTAATACGGAACGCCGTGCTGGATCCCAACGGCCTAGTATCACTAGCAGTCGAGATGACAGGCGTCTTATCCGCATGGCTGTAACGGATCGTGCAGCCACGTCTCGATCCCTGACTCAACATATGTGGACATTTGCAAGACAACAACCACATGCGCGAACAGTTCGACGACGTTTGCAGCTGCATGGACTATCAGCTCGGAGACCATGGCTGCGGTTACCCTTGACGCTGCATCACAGACAGGAGCGCCTGCGATGGTGTACTCAACGACGAACCTGGGTGCACGAATGGCAAAACGTCGTTTTTTCGGATGAATCCAGGTTCTGTTTACAGCATCATGATGGTCGCATCCGTGTTTGGCGACATCGCGATGAATGCACATTGGAAGCGTGTATTCGTCATCGTCGTACTGACGTATCACCCGGCGTGATGGTATGGGGTGCCATTGGTTAAACGTCTGGGTCACCTCTTGTACGCATTGACGGCACTTTGGACAGTGGACGTTACATTTCAAATGAGTTACGGCCCGTGGCTCTACCCTTCAAATGGTTCAAATGGCTCTAAGCACTATGGGTCTCAACTGCTGAGGTCATTAGTCCCCTAGAACGTAGAACTAGTTAAACCTAACTAACCTAAGGACATCACAAACATCCATGCCCGAGGCAGGATTCGAACCTGCGACCGTAGCGGTCTTGCGGTTCCAGACTGCAGCGCCTTTAACCGCACGGCCACTTCGGCCGGCTTCACTATTTGTTTGTCATTCCGGAATTCGTGAAGGGACCGTATTATGACGATGGGAAGGAGAGGCCGTATCTTCCGCGGGAAACAGTTTCGGAAGTCTGAATTCATTATTTCGGCCTTCCCTGTGTCATCTTTCGGCTAGGAGCCACCCAGTATTGTCACTGAGCGATTTAATAGATTATTTATACCCGTTTACTGATTTTACGTAAAGCCAAAACGTCTGAGGGTTTCTAGTCAGATTGGTTGGGAAAATATTACTTTAAATTTCATTAAACTCTTCTCTCATTGCTCTACTTACACTCATTTTCGCTTCGTTTGAGTTTTGTTTGTCAGTTATGATTTAACTTCGCTTACATCTGTGATGAAACAATCTTCGCTTTTGTAGAAACTATATAAAATGGCTTGCTGGGAACATACTTGTCTAACGGCTGTTGAAAGATGCGTCTGAACGTTATCCACGTGTCCATAAATTCGCCCTTAGAAGTGCATATTTGATGTTGAGTATCAGATTCTCTGCAGTTGTATCCTGTCGCTTGTGCTAAGCAAAAATATTCTCCTGTCTTTTTTAACATTCCTAATAACACCCTTAGGCACTGAAACTATTACAGCCTTAGGATCACTGACGCCATCGTCTACTTTAAATAATTCGAAAATAACAGTTCTGCTATTTACTAGGAGGTGTAAGACGTTACCCTCAGAAGTCGATTCTCTATCTGGCCGACGTAATCCTCGAACATGACATTCAGAATGATGTCATACGAATGTCTAACACCAATTGAAGCCTGGAAAACAACTACGAGTATACTGGAGTAAAGTCGATTTAGTACACTTTTTACTTCTAGATACGGTAGGTTGGGCTAAATTTTAATGCCCGGAAGGTCAGGCATAAATCACTTTAAAAATAAATGACGAAAATGAAAGAACCGATTTAGAAGGGAAAAGTAAACATTGTAAAAGGAGTCGATATACGTTTTGGGATGTCTTGGGCAAAGATGGCATAGAACCAAATAGAGATGTTATTGTCGAGTGTGAGAAAAACTATCACCAAAAATCGAATGTGTGGGCAAGGCTGGTCATTACAAACCAAAAGTTTTCGGAATGCAGGTTTTCGTTGTTTTCTCCATGCTGTACAGTGTCGTCGATTCACCAGTAAAGTAAGCCTTTGTACCTCAGTAATGTTTTAGCAGGTCTAATTTTTTCTAATTTATATTATCCAGATTACCATTTCTTGTTGGTACATGGCGTTAAGAGAATATGTTAAATTTTTGGTAATACCAAACTAGACAAGACCTCACAGTGGCTTTTGAGATTGCTAGTGCGCACTGTGATTTTACTTAGTACTTGAAAAAAATCATCATTCTAAAAATTTGTAAGACGAAGCGTGTATTTTTAAAGAAATATAACCACGATTCTATGTAACAAACACAATATAATCATTGAAAATGTCAGACAAGCATTACTTGAAAAGAAAAATTGAATCCTTACGAACTTTCTTGTTACCTTTCCGAGGTGGCCTCTTCTCTTGTTCTGAAAAATGTGTGAGAGGCACAAACGTCTTGATTTGTATAAGAAGATAAGACAGTATTTTATGTAACCTACATGCAAAGTGTAAAATATACAAGTGTTTGTGAATGAATCCATCATAAAATACTGCAACCAGAATCAGTTCTGCACCAAGAAGACTTAACAACATTAATGTGCGATTCGTCTCCATTACGGCTCACACAAGACTAACTATTGAAAGAAGTGGTGACCTAATAGACCTTACAAGGTCACAAGGAACCAAAAAGTAAAAAGTCGGACTTTCTAATATTTGCGAATAATTTACTGCGTGTGTGCGTCAAGGACGTGATATATTGAGGTTCTCAGAAAAGACGACTCGGCATAGCCTCATGATATTAAGTAAAAATAACATTCTAAGTAATGGTGTTTGGTTTCCTTTTATATATAAATTTTCCTTGTAATGTCGTTCGCAAACCTTTTTTGGTGTTTTATTGATTTATTACGAAACTTACCAAAAAGTACGCCCTTTGTGTTATAATATGTTGGCATGGAAATACATTACCTTTAAAGCGATAGAAATTCACCTTCTTATTAACTAATATCCGAACTTCCTCAGTGAGTAACGCACCTTCGCAACCCTTGTTTCATAATTCTGCTGTTCGCTCGTACGAAAATCGTCTTCTTCACAGAAAAAAACACAGATTCTACACTATTCTTGGATTCTTCAGTGGATTTTATACTCTGTAACAACTTAAAGTCTCCAGAATCAAATACATCAGTGATGTTCTAGAGTGCAAGCGTATAAAGGCATAACTTTGCATTCTCTGCACACGAACTGATGGTGGATGCTCCAACATTCAGTTTGGAGCAAACTCGGCTCAATCTGCCAACGACAGGCGACAGATAGTGATGGAAGCAAATGCCAAAGAACTGAAGCAACAGCTTGCGTAATCTTTTACTTACCCACTTATATCGCACTGGCTTCGGCTTCGTTCAGGGAAAATCTGTGAAAACAGCACCTGCAAAACAAGAAATCGATTTTACAGGTATTGCTTTATTAAGGAACATCTGCAGCGAGGCTACAGAACTAACTGTATTTCATAAAGTAGAGGAAAATTTATGATTAACGGAGGAGTTAAGCATGACTTCTATTGCACGGTACTACTTTATACAGTTACGGAAGAAGCTTAAATGTGGGTCAGGTGGGATGAAGAAGAAATATGCTTCAGTGAATTTTATTTGAACCCATTTGGTGGAAGAAGCTTAAAAGTGAGTCAAGTGGGATGAAGAAGAAATATTCTTTAGTGAAATTTATTTGAACCCATTTGGGAGGACGTCAATTTCATATCGTCAGCCGCAGAGGGGAGCGAGAGAGAGAGAGAGAGAGAGAGAGAGAGAGAGAGAGAGAGAGAGAGAGAGAGAGATAGAGAGAGAGAGAGGGGGGGGGGGAGGGAGAGAGAGAGTTGCTTTATTGGCTGTTACGAATAAAATCCAGCTTAATAAATGTACTTAAACGATTACAGAACTTACAGGGAAAGAAACAAATAACAGAATAGAAAAAGACTTTGTCTACGAAGTAAGGAAGGTAAGAGAATTAATATCTATATCAGATTGGGTCAGCAACGCTCATAGACTGCTCTTTGACTTTGCTGTCGTCGAAAGGAAACGCGGAACAACTAGAACACTATTCCCACTATGAGTAATGAATGGCAGTTCTTTTTAAATGTTGTTAATGCAAGATAATGCCTATAACCCAGAGAAAGAACCCGATACCATGGAATTACCAAAGCATCGGCAAGCTTTCGGAGATTTTCAGTACCTCGGGGTAATAACGTAGACATGAGGAACATATAGATCAGCAGTACGGCTGACGAATGGAAGACTTAGATTTATTGGATGGATTCTGGCGAACTGCAATAGATCTGTAAGGTTCAAATGGCTCTGAGCACTATGGGACTCAACTGCTGAGGTCATTAGTCCCCTAGAACTTAGAACTAGTTAAACCTAACTAACCTAAGGACATCACAAACATCCATGCCCGAGGCAGGATTCGAACCTGCGACCGTAGCGGTCTTGCGGTTCCAGACTGCAGCGCCTTTAACCGCACGGCCACTTCGGCCGGCTAGATCTGTAAGGCAAACCGTGTACAAAATGTTAGTGTGACCATTCTAGAACGCTATTCGATCGTTTATAATAGGTCAGTGGAGCTCATATTAAAGTCTAACGTAAATTCTCAGGACACTGAAAAGGAATCTTTGGAAAAAGATCACAACGTTCTCGTGAAACCCTGCTGGATAAATTCGATGAACTCGTATTAGGCTATGCAACAGTTCTGTTGCCTCCATCGTTGATGAGAATGTTTGGATTCTGGGGCGCTCAACTGGGCGATTCATCAGCGCCTGGACAAACTCCCAGTGTCTACACAGTCCAATCTTGCCACTGTCACGAATGATGATGAAACGATGAGGACAGCACAAACACTCGGTCCACGAGCAGAGAAAATCCCCAACGCGGCGAGAAATCGAACCCGGGACCCCGTGATGCAGAGGCAGCAACGATAGCCACTAGACCACCAGCTGCGAACTGCCTCCATCGTGTAGTACAAGTAGGAATAATTATATTATGAAAAGAAAGATTAGGGGGGCAGCCAGAGATACATTCATATTTTCCCTCATTACAGACAAGAACGGAAAAGGACAGGTTGTATTCTCTTCCATGAGGTATACGGTGGTTCACGGAATTTATATATAGTTGTAATGGGGAGGGAAACCGGTCGTGCCTGAGTTGAAAGATGCGTTTCGACATTCGCTTGGAGTGATTTTCGGAAGCGACGACAAACGCATATCGGGAAGGACAGACGAACTGTTAACTATTTTCGAATACCAGTCTAGTGAATTAACAATCACTATGCCACTGCGCTCAGTACGAATAATGGGAAATACTGTGTTGGTATTGGAAAGAAGGGACAAAAATACAACGAAATGAACATGAGCGAATATACCTGATGACTTTATCAAACACGCTTAAGTGTAAAATTTTCTAGACTACTCATTATAACCAACTATAGAGATGAATTTAAACAAGGTTGATCGACTACATGAAGATCACCAGCCCTGAAGTTTAGAAGCTCAAAGGACTATGAAACTTGGGTAGGCGACTAGGCCGAATGATCTGCCTGTACAACAGTAGATGTCAACGCACTGGGAGACTGCTGACTCGCTGGCTGGGTTTCTCAGTAAAAGCGTCGAAGAGGAAAAGATGCCAACCGAGCGGACATTGAACACTACAGTTCCAATTCGGATTGCTATAGGTACACTTTTCTTCATAAGTAAGAGAGACTGTTCGATGAATTTTGCGCAGCATACAAGACCATACTTACAGGTGTCTCAGAATCTAGAATCTATTTAATTTATGAAAAATGAATGAGCTGTTACGTTTTAAACTTTATGTTTAGAAAAAAATCAAATTTTGTAGTTAATTATCTCAATTTTTACCACAGTTTTTAACAGTTTTGGAAAATTCTAGAGTTTCATACACCTGTAAGTATGGTTTGTATGCTGTGCAAAATTCATCAAAGAATTTCTCTTACTTGTGAAAAAAATGTACCTATAGCAACAAATGCAGCCTACAGTAAGTGAAAAAATGATGAAACTTCATATCTATAAAAAAAAGCATTTTGTTATGTTTTTGCACTTCCACTGTTATGAGTGTGAATCCTGAATCCTTCCTGGTCATGCTGACAAAGTTTTATGAATTTATTTGTAAAAGTATATACGATAGAAAATAAAATGTCCTGTGGTGCCTCTCCTGCTCCAAGTCGGCCCGTTTGATGTCCTACCCCCCTTAACCTAAATTATTCTAAGGACAAACACACACACCAATGCCCGAGGGAGGACTCGAACCTCCGTCGGGACCAGCCGCACAGTTCATGACGCCTTAGACCGCTCGGATAATCCCGCGCTGCCTGAACAACTGAAAGCCGGGATGAACCAAGAGGTCACTGTGGTGTCACCGCCAGACACCACACTTGCTAGGTGGCAGCCTTAAATCGGCCGCGGTCCGGTAGTATACGTCGGACCCGCGTGTCGCCACTGTCAGTAATTGCAGACCGAGCGCCACCACACGGCAGGTCTAGAGAGACGTCCTGGCACTCGCCCCAGTTGTACAGCCGACTTTCCTAGCGATGCTACACTGACGAAGACTCTCTCATTTGCCGAGAAGATAGTTAGCATAGCCTTCAGCTAGGTCAATTGCTACGACCTAGCAAGGCGCCGTATTCAATTGATATTTATTATATGAAGCATGTATCATCAAGAGCGATGTTATACAATTATGGATTAAAGTTAAGTATTCCAGAAGCTACGTACTTTTCTTTATAGCATTCATTACGTATCCTGTTTCAGACCTCACGCCAGCCTGCGTGAATATAAGCGCGTGCCTTTCGGCTTCCTCTCATTGTGTCTAGGCTGTCTTGTCTAGACACAACATTTTTGGCGACGAGTAAAAACAGGGTCTTGTTCTTTATACTTGCTTAGATTACTTGTGTCATGGCTTCGCCACAATCTCCAGATGTACTGTCCGAATTTTATCGCTTGCAGAATCAGTAGACGCAGGCCTTATTGGATGCCCTTGGACAGCTCGTCCAGGGTCAACGTGCAATGAAAAACGATGCGGCAGCCGCCGCTCCACCGCTACCGCAGCCACAACACGCAGTTGCACCACCTTTTCGTCATTTCGATGCGGCACTGGAAAGCTGGACGGAGTGGTCACGTCAATTTGGATTCCATCTCGCCGCCTACAGAATTCAAGGTAACGAGCGGCAGCCTCACTTATTATCATGTGTCAGTGTCCAGACGTACCGTGTGAGAAATTGTTTCCCCGACGCGACGTAACAACTCTGCCCTACGACGAAATTTTGTCTGCATTAGATGCATATTTCAAGGAATCAGTCAATGTAGTTGCAAAACGGTATACGTTTTTTCGTACAAAACGTACGGCCGGTCAAACTAATCGGGAGTGGGTTGCAACTTTGCAAGGCCTTACTAGGGATTGTGCTTTTGGGTGTGAATGTGGACTCCCTTATTCAGATACTATGGTGCGTGATGCAATTGCACAGAACGTTTCTGATGTTCGTATACGGGAGCAAATTTTGAAACTAGTCAATCCCTCCCTTCAACAAGTGATGGACATACTGGATAGGCAAGACACACTTGACCTTCCTCAGGAATCATTTGAAACTTCGCCAGCTGTGTGTCACATTAACCGGCCCGCCGGGCGAGCTGCACGGAACGGTAAACAGCCCTCGCGCACGTCTGCGCAGCCACGTGTGCGACAGCAAGCAAATGCAGTGCTAAAACCATGCCCGCGGTGTGCAACCAGACATTCGCGTGAGAATTGCCCATCACGCCAAGCTATTTGCTTTTTCTGTAATAAAAAAGGACATGTTCAAAGTGTTTGCCAGAAAAAGCTTGGATCGGACACTACCAAACATTCCAGGCCCTTTGCTTGCGCCGGAATCGAATCAAGAATACTCGGGCTCGTGAACTTTCGCCCATGGACATTCATGTAGTTAATTCCACTCCACCCAGTGCCACTCTCTCTAACAGTGACTGTGTTCGTCCCACAAATAGTGTGTGTCGACGTCGACGGAAATCACGTCAAGTCGCAAGTGATTCTGTACCAGTGTCTGTTCACGTTGCACAAAACAGTCGCTCTTGTCGTCAGCAGGACAATAAACTTTTTGTAGACTTGGACATTAATGGCAACGTGATCCCATTCCAGCTCGATACCGGAGCTGCTGTTTCATTGATCAATAAAGACACGTACAAACAACTGGGCACACCTCCGTTGCATGCCGCACATGTTAAGTTAAATAGTTATTCAGGTCAGAATATCCCTGTCTTAGGACAGTGCAGCCTTCTTGCAACATACAAGGGACAAACAAAACTTGTGTCATTTTACGTTCTTCGTTCTTCTTCTGCAGTGAACTCGTTTGGTTTAGATTTATTTCAGTTGTTTAACTTGTCTATAGTCAATCAGGTCCTATCAGTGAACCAGACTGTGCCTTCAGCCAGTGTTTCTCGTCTATGTGAAGAATTTGCAGACATTTTTGCACCGGGCCTTCGTTGCGCTAAGAACTATAAAGCACATTTGGAACTGAAAGTAAGCGCGCAACCGAAATTTTTCAGAGCGCGCAATGTTCCCCACGCGTTGCGTGATGAGGTCGCAAGAACATTACACGAATTGGAATCACAAGATGTAATTGAACGTGTGCAGGCTTCTCTCTGGGCCTAACCCTTAGTAATTTTGTCGAAACCTTCCGAAAAATTGAGACTTTGTGTGGACGTCAAGGCAACAGTGAATCCACAACTAGTGATTGCGACTTTCCTTTACCCCGCCCGGAAGATCTTTTTGACACACTGTGCCCGGGTAAATATTTTTCGAAGTTGGACCTAGCAGATGCGTACTTGCAAATACCGGTGGACGAAGAATCCCAGCGCGTCTTGGTGGTTAACACGCATCTTGGTTTGTACCGTTTCAAACGACTGCCAGTCAGGTGTGCATCCGCCCCTGCATTGTTTCAGCAATATCTGCAAACCGTTGTGCCTCGGTTCCTACTGCAGCAAACTATCTGGACGATATTGTGATCTCCGGAAAGACGGAAGAAGAACATTTAGCCAATCTCAGAACATTATTTCAGGTCTTGCGACAAAATGGTCTTCGCTTGCGGAAGGACAAATGTGTGTTTTTTGCTCGTGACCTACCATATTTGGGACATGTAATCAATGCACAAGGCATACATCCGAGTCCAGAGCACCTCCCTGCCATACAGGACTTACCTTCGCCGCAGAATTTGAAGCAGCTCCAGAGTGTGTTGGGAAAAATAAATTACTATAAACAAAATGTGCGCAATGCCTCTTCCATTTCAGCTCCGCTTCATCGCTTACGCGGTAAAGGTGTTCCGTTCGTCTGGACGACGGACTGCGAACGCGTCTTTCGCCAGTTGAAATCGGCGTTTCTTTCTAATACTTGCCTTACGCCATTCGATCCCCAGAAACCCCTTTTGTTGATGGTAGATGCATCGGATTTCGGGATCGGTGCTGTGCTTGCGCACAAAGATGGATCGCATGATCGCCCTATTGCCTTTGCGTCCAAATTGCTCTCGTCTGCGCAAAGAAATTATTCACAGATCGAGAAAGAAGCCTTGGCTCTCGTATTTGGTGTTACTAAGTTTCACGATTTCTTGTATGGTCGTCACTTTACCATCATCACAGACCACAAACCTTTGACATCGCTTTTTCATCCGAACAAGCCTGTACCTCCACGTACAGCGCAGAAATTCATTCGATGGTCTATTTTCCTCTCGCAGTACCGCTACGATATCTTGTATCGGTCCACTGCTAAGCACGGAAACGCCGATGCGTTGTCCCGTTTGCCTGTTGCTGAGGATAGAGCATTCGATTCTTCCGAACTTGCTTGCATGTTCATTGATTTGGAAACCGATGACGTGGTCGAATCGTTTCCGATTGATTTTCGTCGTGTAGCTACAGCCACAGCTGCTGACCCTGTCCTTGTTACCGTTTTGCGTTTTGTTGCTGCTCAATGGCCCTTGTCAAAGTCACGGATCGAGAATCCGTTGGTTCGCCGATTTTTTGCTCACAAGGAGAGACTTTTTGTACGACGTGGTGTTTTGCTGTTGCGTTCTGATAATGATCAGTCCAGGGTTGTATGCCCACGTTCGTTACAGTCCTCTGTCTTACGGCTTCTCCACCAAGGACATTGGGGTATAGTGCGAACTAAACAACTTGCTCGTCAGCACTGTACTTGGTTCGGAATCGATGCTGCGATTACGAATATGTGCTCTTCTTGCATGGCGTGTGGCGAACAACAATCCGCACCACCGCGGAAATTCTTTTCATGGCCGAAAGCCACTTCCCCTTGGCAACGCTTACACATCGATATTGCTGGTCCATTCTGGAATGCTCGATGGTTGGTTGTGGTAGATTCATTCAGTAATTTCCCTTTTGTTGTCCGGATGTCTTCCACGACGTCTTCTGCCACCATCCAAGCGTTATCGGCTATCTTTTGCATTGAAGGTCTTCCACAGACTATTGTTTCGGACAATGGCCCACAATTCATGTCCGCAGAATTTCAGTCATTCTTCAAGGCCAGTGGTATTCAACATCTGACATCCGCGCCGTTTTCGCCTCAGTCAAACGGTCCCGCTGAACGATTGATCCGGACTTTCAAGTCACAGATGTTGAAGTTGAAAGAGTCGCATTCTCGGGAGGACGCGTTGTTGCTCTTTTTGTCTTCGTATCGCTCTCAGCTCCGAGATGGTCGCTCGCCGGCTGAGTTGCTCCACGGTCGTCCTCATCGAACCTTGATATCTTTGCTGCATCCGCCGCATCAGGTTCCTGTGCAGCGGCAGACACCTGCTTTAGCTCCAGGCGACGTTGTCTATTATCGCAACTATCGCGGCTCACAGCGTTGGCTCGCAGGGCGCATTCTTCGCTGCCTCGGCCGCGCTATGTGTTTGGTTTTGGGGGCCGCTGGTGAGGTGCGTCGGCATCTCAATCCGCTGCGCCTATGTCGTCGCACGGGTTCTGCCGCTCCCCGTCTGCTTTCAGGGACGGTGCCGTCCGGTCAGCGCCCTGAGGACCCATCTACTGGCTCGCCTCAGCCCCAGGTGTTACCGACGATGCCTTCCATTTTGCCCCATGGCGACGCGCCGCCGCCGCCGCTGCCTGTTCTCCCGCCGGCGCCGCCCGCAGTGGACGCTTCGCTGCAGCCGCCCAGCGCCTCTGGCCCGCATCTCGTGGTCGTGCGGTAGCGTTCTCGCTTCCCACGCCCGGGTTCCCGGGTTCGATTCCCGGCGGGGTCAGGGATTTTCTCTGCCTCGTGATGGCTGGGTGTTGTGTGCTGTCCTTAGGTTAGTTAGGTTTAAGTAGTTCTAAGTTCTAGGGGACTTATGACCACAGAAGTTGAGTCCCATAGTGCTCAGAGCCCAGCGCCTCCCTGGGTCACGCGCCGCCGATCGCTTCCCGTGACCAGCTGTCCTCCGACATGGAACTCTTGCCCGCTCCGGAACAGCTGTCGTCTTCGCCCGTCGGGTGCCCCGACGCGATGGAGGTCGAATCTTCGGCCCCTCCTGTCTCTTTAAGGGCGCATACACCGCATGTAGGCGTGCACCCTGGACTAGGTTTTCGGGCGTTTCCTAGCTCCCCTCGGACCGAATGGCCGGGTGCGGGTGGCACAGCCTCGCCTATTGTTAGGCTCCCCACCTCGTCGCATACGTGAACATGGGGTCCTCCCCACGGCGGGCGAAAGCCTTATAACACAACCGTTCGCCGATTTGCGGGAGAGGAATGTGGTGTCACCGCCAGACACCACACTTGCTAGGTGGTAGCCTTAAATCGGCCGCGGTCCGGTAGTATACGTCAGACCCGCGTGTCGCCACTGTCAGTAATTGCAGACCGAGCGCCACCACACGGCAGGTCTAGAGAGACGTCCTGGCTCTCGCCCCAGTCGTACAGCCGACTTTCCTAGCGATGCTACACTGACGAAGACTCTCTCATTGGCCGAGAAGATAGTTAGCATAGCCTTCAGCTAAGTCAATTGCTACGACCTAGCAAGGCGCCGTATTCAATTGATATTTATTATATGAAGCATGTATCATCAAGAGCGATGTTATACAATTATGGATTAAAGTTAAGTATTCCAGAAGCTACGTACTTTTCATTATAGCATTCATTACGTATCCTGTTTCAGACCTCACGCCAGCCTGCGTGAGTTTAAGCGCGTGCCTTTCGGCTTCCTCTCATTGTGTCTAGGCTGTCTTGTCTAGACACAACAGTCACTAACAGTCTCTCCTGAACGACTGTTCAGAGAACGTTGCTGCGTGACGCCTTTGCAGCAGGTGCCTGGTTCATGCACCCCGCTGATTGCAGTTCATCGGCGACGAAGGCTGGAATTTCCACGCAAGTACCCAACTGGTCGTCTACTGACTGGCGATGGGTGGCCTTTTCAGATGTATCACACTTTATTCCATCGGATAACCGGTGCGTTATGGTCTGGGTTATGGTACCGTGGTTTTCTCTGGGTCGTCTCGTCATTCCGGAAGGCCAAGGATCAACACAGGTATGCATCTATTCCTGGGGACATTGACCACCCTTACACGCAGTTCGTCTCTCCTGAGTACGATTGCATCTACCAACAGGACAATGGATCGTGTCACACAGCTAGCAGTGTACGTGCCTGGTTCCAAGGGCACTGGGATGAGTTTACCGTACTCCTCTGGCCACCAACATCCCAGGATTTAAATCCAATCAAGAACCTGTGGGACCACCTCGATCAGGCTGTTGGCGCCATGGATCCTCAACCGGGAAACCTGGCGCAGCCGAGCACGTCACTGGAGTCGACATGGCTCCACATCCGAGTCAGCACCTTCCAGAACGTCACTGACTGTCTTCCTGCATGTCTCGCAGCAGTCCGCGCTGCAAAAGGTGGTTATTTACGCGTTTCACAGGTGGTCACATTAATGTGGGTGGACAGTGTAGAAAGACGCTGAAAATTAGGTGAACTGATATTCAATAAGTAAGCTCTCAGCGGAAAATGCTCGAAACGAAAATTGTGAGAAATATGGAAAGAAGAAGGGGCAAGATGGTAGGATATGCGTTCAAACATCAAGAAATAACTTCCATATTACTAGAGGACGTCTGTAGGAAGCAAGAACTCTAAGGCAACATGTTGTTGTTGTTGTGGTCTTCAGTCCAGAGACTGGTTTGATGCAGCTCTCCATGATACTCTATCCTATTCAAGCTTCTTCATCTCCCAGTACCTACTGCAGCCTACATCCTTCTGAATCTGCTTAGTGTATTCATCTCTTGGTCTCCCTCTACAATTTTACACTCCACGCTGCCTTCCAGTACTAAATTGGTGATCCCTTGATGCCTCAGAACATGTCCTACCAACCGATCCCTTCTTCTAGTCAGGTTGTGCCACAAACTCCTCTTCTCCCTAATTCTATTCAATACCTCATCATTAGTTATGTGATCTACCCATCTAATCTTCAGCATTCTTCTGTAGCACCACATTTCGAAAGCTTCTATTCTCTTCTTGTCCAAACTATTTATCGTACACGTTTCACTTCCATACATGGCTACACTCGATACAAATACTTTCAGAAACGACTTCCTGGCACTTAAATCAATACTCGATGTTATCAAATTTCTCTTCATCAGAAACGCTTTCCTTGCCACTGCCAGTCTACATTTTATATCCTCTCTACATCGACCATCATCAGTTATTTTTCTCCCCAAATAGCAATACTCCTTTACTACTTTAAGTTTCTCATTTCCTAATCTAATTCCCTCAGAATCACCTGACTACATTCCACTATCCTCGTTTTGCTTTTGTTGATGTTCATCTTATATTCTCCTTTTAACACACTGTCCATTCCGTTCAGCTGCTCTTGCAGGTCATTTGCTGTCTCTGACAGAATTACAATGTCTTCGGCGAACCTCAAAGTCTTTATTTCTTCTCCATGGATTTTAATACCTACTCCGAATTTTTCTTTTGTTTCCTTTACTGCTTGCTCCATATACAGATTGAATAACATCGCAGATAGGCTACAAGCCTATCTCACTCCCTTCCCAACCACTGCTTCCCTTTCATGCCCCTCAACTCTTATAATTGCCATCTGGTTTCTGTACAAATTGTAAATAGCCTTTCGCTCCCTGTATTTTACCCCTGCCACCCTCAGAATTTGAAAGAGAGTATTCCAGTCAACAGTGTCAAAAGCTTTCTCTAAGTCTACAAAAGCTAGAAACGCATGTTTGCCTTTCCTTAATCTTTCTCCTAAGATAAGTCGTAGGGTCAGTATTACCTCACGTATTCCAATATTTCTACGGAATCCAAACTTATCTTCCCCGAGGTCGGCTTCTACCAGTTTTTCCATTCGTCTGTAAAGAATTCGCGTTATTATTTTGCAGCTGTGACTTATTAAACTGATTGTTCGGTAATTTTCACATCTGTCAACACCTGCTTTCTTTGGGATTTGAATTATTATATTCTTCTTGCAGTCTGAGGGTATTTCGCCTGTCTCATACATCTTGCTCACCAGATGGTAGAGTTTTGTCAGGACTGGCTCTCCCAAGGCCGTCAGTAGTTCCAATGGAATGTTGTCTACTCCGGGGGCCTTGTTTCGACTCAGGTCTTTCAGTGCTCTGTCAAACTCTTCACGCAGTATCATATCTCCCATTTCATCTTCATCTACATCCTCATCCATTTCCATAATATTGTCCTCTAGAACATCACCCTTGTACAGACCCTCTGTATACTCCTTCCACCTTTCTGCTTTCCCTTCTTTGCTTAGAACTGGGTTTCCATTTGAGCTCTTGATAATCACACAAGTGGTTCTCTTTTCTCCAAAAGTCTCTCTAGTTTTCCTGTAGGCAGTATCTATCTTACCCAAAGTGAGGTAAGCCTCTACATCCTTACATTTGTCGTCTAGCCATCCCTGCTTAGCCATTTTGCACTTCCTGTCGATCTCATTTTTGAGACGCTTGTGTTCCTCTTTGCCTACTTCATTTACTGCCTTTTTATATTTTTTCTCCCTGAAGATTGAAATATATCGAAAAAAAATAATTGAGTTGTTTGTGCGTAAATGTTACTCTGCGATGAAGAGGTTGGTATAGCAAAGGCAGCAGTGGCGGGCTGCATGTAAACAATCAGAGGGCTGGTAAATGGAAATGCCGTGTGACTAGGGCGTCCCGTCAGGTAGACCGTTCGCCTGATGCAAGTCTTCCGAGCTGACGCCACTTCGGCGACTTGTGTGTCGATGGGGATGAAATGATGATGATAAGAACAACACAACACCCAGCCGGTAATCGAACCCGGGCCATTAGGTACGACATTCCGTCGCGCTGACGACTCAGCTACCAGGGGTCGACAGAGAACTGGTGGCTTGTCCACTCCCACCCCCTCCCACGCATCCACTTATCCCCACCGCCGCACCCCACTCACACACACACACACACACACACACACACACACACACACACACCCCAAACAGTAAACAGAAGCTACGTGAACAGGAAGCTGCAGTTCGACGTCAGCCAATTTACAGAGGAGAGAGAGTGTGGGTGTAGGCCGGAAGGGTGCGGCCTCGCTGGTGACGCGGCGTGCTGACCGCAACAGCCATGCCGCGGAAGCGCGGCTTCTGCCGCTGCTGTTGTGGCGATTGATCCGTGCCGCTGCGGCCAATGACTGTGTGGGACCAGCAAATCCTGCCACTACTTCTGCAACCTGCTGTCCGGATGTAGCACTCCGGTGAGCTCAACTACGCTCTCCATGTGTTTCTGCAGTTACAAGGAACACAGAGAGTCTGTGAAACTTCGTCACACTCTCCAATAACAATACCAGTGTCAGTGAAGCAGAAATCCCGAAGATTGGCTAAAATTTACAGACGCGCGAAATTTGGCACGGTCTTCGATGCGAGATGCCTTAATAGGTTCCACAGCGAAACATTGTCTCGAAATTTGGTAGAAAATCCGAAGAAATTCTGGTCGTATGCGGCAAGACGCAGTCTATACCATCGCTGCGCAGTGCCGATGGTACTGTTACCGACAACTGTACCGCTAAAGCGGAGTTATTGACGCAGTTTGCCGAAATTCCTTCACCAGGGAAGACGAATGGAATATTCCAGAATTTGAAACACGAACAGCTGCTAGTATGAGTGTCTTAGAAGTAGGTACCTTAGGGGTTGCGAAGCAACTCAAATCGCTTGATACGGGCAAGTCTTCAGGTCCACATTGTATACCGATTAGGTTCCTTTCAGATTACGCTGACACAATAGCTCCCTACTTAGCAAACATATACAACCGCTCGCTCACCGATAGATCTGTACCTACAGATTGGAAAATTGCGCAGGTGGCACCAGTGTTTAAGAAGGGTAGTAGGAGTAGTCCATCGAACTACAGACCTATATCATTGACGTCGGTTTGCAGTAGGGTTTTGGAGCATATGCTGTATTCAAACATTATGAATCACCTCGAAGGGAACGATCTATTGATACGTAATCAGCATGGTTTGAGAAAACATCGTTCTTGTGCAACGCAGCTAGCTCTTTATTCGCACGAAGTAAAGGCCGCTATCGACAGGGGATCTCAAGTTGATTCCGTATTTCTAGATTTCCGGAAAGCTTTTGACACCGTTCCTCACAAGCGACTTCTAATCAAGCTGCGGGCCTATGGGGTATCGTCTCAGTTGTGCGACTGGATTCGTGATTTCCTGTCAGGAAGGTCGCAGTTCGTAGTAATAGACGGCAAATCATCGAGTAAAACTGAAGTGATATCAGGTATTCCCCAGGGAAGCGTCCTGGGACCTCTGCTGTTCCTGATCTATATAAATGACCTGGGTGACAATCTGAGCAGTTCTCTTAGGTTGTTCGCAGATGATGCTGTAATTTTCCGTCTAGTAAGGTCATCCGAAAACCAGTATCAGTTGCATAGCGATTTAGAAAAGATTGCTGTATGGTGTGGCAGGTGGCAGTTGACACTAAATAACGAAAACTGTGATGTGATCCACATGAGTTCCAAAAGAAATCCGATGGAATTCGATTACTCGATAAATAGAACAATTCTCAAGGCTGTACCTGGGTGTTAAAATTACGAACAACTTCAGTTGGAAAGACCACATAGATAATATTGTGGGGAAAGCGAGCCAATGGTTGCGTTTCATTGGCAGGACACTTAGAAGATGCAACGAGCCCACTAAGGAGACAGCTTACACTACACTCGTTCGTCCTCTGTTAGGATATTGCTGCGCGGTGTGGGATCCTTACCTGGTGGGATTGACGGAGGACATCGAAAGCGTGCAAAAGAGGGCAGCTCGTTTTGTATTATCACGTAATAGGGGAGAGAGTGTGGCAGATATGACACTCGAGTTGGGATGGAAGTCATTAAAGCAAAGACTTTCTTCGTCGCGGCGAGATCTATTTACGAAATTTCAGTCACCAACTTTCTCTTCCGAATGCGAAAATATTTTGTTGAGCCCAGCCTACGTAGGTAGGTATGATCATCAAAATAAAATAAGAGAAATCAGAGCTCGAACAGAAAGGTTTAGGTGTTCGTTTTTCCCGCGCGCTGTTCGGGAGTGGAATGTTAGAGAGATAGTATGATTGTGGTTCGATGAACCCTCTGCCAAGCATTTAAATGTGAATTGCAGAGTAATCATGTAGAAGTAGATGTAGATGTAAACTGCATATTTTCGCAATATTTAAATAACCTAAGTTGTGTAACAGGGTAATTAAACTTCAGTGTTTCCAGAATGAGATTTTCACTCTGCAGCGGAGTGTGCGCTGATATGAAACTTCCTGGCAGATTAAAACTGTGTGCCCGACCGAGACTCGAACTCGGGACCTTTGCCTTCTCGGGCAAGTGCACTTGCCCGCGAAAGGCAAAGGTCCCGAGTTCGAGTCTCGGTCGGGCACACAGCTTTAATCTGCCAGGAAGTTTCAAACTTCAGTGTGTTTATTTTTGTGCCAACGCCCTTGCCGCAGTGGTAACACCGGTTCCCGTCAGATCTCCGACGTTAAGCGCTGTCGGGCTGGGCTAGCACTTGGATGGGTGGCCATCCAGTTTGCCGAGTGCTCTTGGCAAGCGGGGTGCACTCAGCCCTTCTGAGGCAAACTGAGGAGCTACTCGACTGATAAGTAGCGGCGCCGGTCTCGGAAACTGACATACGGCCGGGAGAGCGGTGTGCTGACCACATGCCCTTCCATATCCGCATCCAGTGACGCCTATGAGCTGAGGATGAAACGGCGGCCGGTCAGTACCGTTGGGCCTTCATGGGCTGTTCGGGAGCGGTTTAGTTTGTTTTAGTATTTATTTTTGTACACAGCAGGCAATGGTAATGATACAAGTAGTAGGCATAACGTGTTTGATGGTTGATTTTTTTACTGTTTGCTAGCATATATCTTCAGATAAGTGCGACTACCACCTCACAATCATCTTAACGGCTTATGCATCCAGCTGCTAACAACAGTAACCTACAGAAGAATGGGACTGAGGATCTCTCAGATGACGATCAGTTTGGCTTTAGGAAAGGTGAAGTTAGTTCTGATTTTGCGCTTGGTAATCGAAACAAGACTGAAGAAAAATCAGGGCACGCCATAGGATTGTTGACCTCGAAAACCCATTCGACAATGTAAAATGGTGCAAGATATTCGAAACTCTGACAAAAGTAGGAGTAAGCTATACGGAGAGACGGATAACATACACTGATCAACAAGAACAATACGACCACCGAGTTACTATCGACATAAAGAAGTCCAGGCGACAGTAGAATCACTTTCCGAGGAATGACTGCTAGTCAGACACACGAACTGTGCACATTTTGTCAGTTGGGTGCTGTCTCTGCGTAGAATGGGGAAGGCGCGCGATCTGTCTCGTTTTGAACGAGGGGCAGATTTTGATGGTGCAGAGCCTCGGCACGAGCATTTCGGAAACAGCACGACCTGTCGGGAGTTTGAAGAGTGCTGTGGTGAGTGTCTTCAACAGGTGGCAAAACCAAGGTGAAGACACGTCCAGACGTCATAGGATTGGGCGGGCACACTCATTACAGGTGTCGGACGTCGTAGGCTGGGCAGATTGGCAAAACAGGATAGACGGCGAACTGTGACGGAACTAACATCAGACTTCAATGCTGGGCAGAGTACAATTGTGTATGAACGCACAGTGCACCGAACAGTCGTAACGCTGGACCGCCGCAGCCGATGACCCATGCGTGTGACAATGTTAATACCAAGGTATCGGTAACTACGACTGAAATGGGCGTGTGACCATCAGGACTTTTCACTTTTTTTTTCACTAGCTGCTTATATTTTTTATGGTAGGTCGTATGTTGCCACTTAACCACTGTGACTGGGTCCGGGGTCCGGAGTGACTGAAAGTAACACCACACCGGCTGCCGTCTCCACTCACACCGTTGCCCGTGTCCCGTCACGTGGGGGCGGGCTCTATTTGTTTACATCCATTTGATATTTTTTTGTGCAGCATTAGAAAAACTTAAAACTAATACAAAACCAGGTGAGATATTGATAAACAAAACGAAATTAAATATTTAGAAAGAAGGTAGGAAGAGAACTGAATAGAGATGGGATAGGTATAATATTGCCCGTCAGCTGGTTGTGGGCGGCGGCCCGGGTCTTGGAATGACCCTCAAGACGCTGGCCGTCGCTCACCATGCCTTTAACATCTACCATCCTAAAAACTAACTTAACTAGAAGAGATCAGGGTACGTCAAAGCTAGAAACTAAGACTAAGACCTCCATGTCCAGCCTGCTAAACTATTTACGATGTACGATAGAGAGGTAACTGATTTTGTGTTTGGTTCAAATGGCTCTGAGCACTATGGGACTTAACATCTGTGGTCATCAGTCCCCTACAACTTGGAACTACTTCAACCTAACTAACCTAAGGACATCACACAACACCCAGTCATCACGAGGCAGAGAAAATCCCTGACCCCGCCGGGAATCGAACCCGTGAACCCGGGCGTGGGAAGCGAGAACGCTACCACACAATTTTGTGCTTGGCTCAAAGTTGCTAATGAAAGGGTACTTGTGGTAAAAGTAATAAGGTAAAGACGCTAACGGTTTGTGTCGAGCCTACAAGGCTCCTAGTAGGGTACATCAGGTGCAAGCACCTCCCGGCCCCGCCGACAACACGACCTGAACGGTGGTTTTCCCCAATCTACCATAGGTATCCGTCGGGTTGGGCTCAAAAGAGAGGAACCACAATTAAGGTCCTTCCATCCAGGCCGTGCGCCGCCTCTTACCAGGGGGCGTAGGTCCATTGAAGAGGTGCCTAACTTTAAGCTTCAGATCAGAAGTTATTAGTGTAGTGGGGGTTGAGGTATAGGCTGTGTAGGTTGGTTGTACAAACAATTCACCATGGGGACTGGACATTGGCTTAGTGTCACAGCGTTGTATGGTCTGATGAATCCCGATACCCTCTTTGTCATGCTGGTGGGAGGGCGCGAATCCGCCGACTTCCAGAGGAACAGCTCCTTGACACCTGTAATGTGGGTCGGAGACAAGATGGTGGCGGCTCCAATATGCTCTGTGAAAATTCCATGTGGGCATCCATGAGTCCAGCGGAGTTCATGCAAGGCACCATGACGCCCAGGAGTATAGTAGACTGGTTGCAGAACACATACATTCCTTCATGATCATGTTTATCGAAGGCACTGGTATTTTTCAACCATACAATGTGTCATGTCACAAGGTCAGGAGTCTGATGGAGTGGTTCGAGGAACACAGAGCGTTAGAGCTCATCTGTCCCCTCCCAGGAATGTAGGGGAAGTAGGTGACCTGTGTGTGAAAACCGCCTCCAACAACCTACCTAGGCCGCATTGCTTGCATGCCAAGACGTGTCGCCGCTGTTATCCGTGCCAAAGGTGGGCATACCAGCTATTAGGTAGGCGGTCATAATGGTCATAATGCTCTGGCTGATCAGTGTCCAGTGGGTACAGGAAACAAGAGAGAACAATCAGATTGGAAGACCAGGCACAAAGCTCTCAGACCGGAAATAGTGTAATACAGGGTCGTAGCTGAGCCGTGGCGGCTTTAATTTTTGGCGGGAATTGCACTCCGCCGGCGCCACTAACTACTTGGGGTGTCGATATCAATCCTGATCATATGTCGAAAGCTAGGGTTTTTCGTCGAGACAAATGTGTTGGTTTTTGGCAGGCTCTGATACTGAAAGTTCGCTGGAGGGCAGGTAGCTGGCAAGTTGCTGGCTTTGGGGGACTCATGCTGTCTTGTTAGAGCCTCGAGAAGCCGCGAGTGGTTACATCGTTCGGAGGCAAGCCTTGCTGGTTCCATTGGTAGTGGCGAGTTGCGGGAAGAGGAGCGGACGCCGCGTCAACCTCGTCAGCAAGTTCCAACTCTGCAAGCTTAAATTTTACAGCACCTCGAAGACCTCCTGTACGGAGTGGGGGCAACAACACCCCTGCTTGGAATCCTGTCGACCACGGCTCCTTCACACCTGAGTGGAGTTAAGTGTTTTTTTTTTTTTCTATCGTAAAGCCACGTCTGTGAAAATGTGGAATTGTACCTGTCATATTAACGCACCTCCGAGTGATTGGGTGCCTGTTCAATGGTCAGAGTAACTGATGATAATTTGTCGTTCCAGGCCATATTCCGTGTGCAAGTGGACGAGCATTGTCTGTTGCAATTGAGTTGTTCAGATTGAAATTGTAAAATAGTCTGTGTCGAAGGTAAGGCATGCTTAGGCCCTGGTAATTGGATCTGCAGGCGCTGATATTTCACCTTGTTAATTTTCAAGTAATTTTAAGGATTTTTAAGTTCGTAACTTGTATGTATAGTCGCTTCCGGAATAAGCTAATATTGCCTACATCGCAGACATTCTCGTGTGTAGCCTTATTTGGTCAGATTTCTGTTCCCTTGTGATGTGTGTTGGCAGCGTAGTTTTGGCAGCGAACGACGCGTTCCTGTTTCCTGGGCCCGGAACGCAGACGAGTTCTCTTTCTGCTGCAGCAACAGTTCCATCGTCGCACGAGTCTAGGTTGGCCCGCGTTCTCTACCAGCCGCCTCGTGTTGGCTCAAGTTGAGTAAATTTGATAGGAGGAGTGTAGCCAATTAACTCCTGAACTCTTGACGTATTGCCGCGCGGGCTTAGCCGAGCGATCTAGGGCGCTGCAGTCATAGACTGTGCGGCTGGTCCCGGCGGAGGTTCGAGTCCTCCCTCGGGCATGGGTGTTTGTGTTTGTCCTTAGGATAATTTAGGTTAAGTAGTGTGCAAGCTTAGGGAATGATGACCTTAGAAGTTAAGTCCCATAAGATTTCACACACATTTGAACATTTGAACTCTTGACGTATTCAGTACTGTGAATTCAGCAAGCACATGAGTTTTAAAGCGTGTTCTGTAAGTTCCAAATTTTTTGTCAATATACTTGGTCTTTAACCACTTGTTTAAACTTTGCAACTTTCTTGCTACCTCTGACACGTGTTAAGTTTTAAGGCTTTTTACTGACGAGTATCAACTGTCGAGTTTTTCCCTTTTTACCCACGGTCACTAGGTAACTCTATTCATTGTAAAACTTGCTTGCTTGTTGCCCGTTGGCTGTGATAGCCGTCTGCTGTAACCTACGGCGTTTACTTGCATTAAGGTGGAATCAATATTTATTTAAGTGTCATTATCAATGTTTCTGTTGTTGTTGACCAGATGGTAGTCATATTCAAACAGTATGCTTTCCCAGCTTTTCTCTTATTGCGCGGGATTATGTATTTTATTGCTTAACGGGTTTATAGATTGTGAAGGGCTTTCCAACAGCCACAATTAGTGACGTGACTATTATCCTTTCTTTATTTGTGTGGGCATTGTCTATTTGTAAGGTGTAATACATGCTTGGGAATTGTGAGTACTTTTAGTGGCGCCGGCCGCGTTGGCCGAGCGGTTCTAGGCGCTACAGTCTGGAACCTGGCGACCGCTACGGTCGCAGGTTCGAATCCTGCCTCGGGTATGGATGTGTGTGACGTCCTTAGGTTAGTTAGGTTTAAGTAGTTCTAAGTTATAGGGGACTGATGACCTCAGATGTTAAGTCCCATAGTGCTCAGAGCCATTCGAACCATTTGAACTTTTAGTGGCAGTCATTTGTAATTCATTTTACTCGTAAAACTCAGTTTGTTGTACCAGCTTACAGTCACATCGAGTTGGAGTGATTTCCTACTTGTCTTTGGGGCTTACGTATAATCCTGGATTTAAGCCACGTTCTTAATGGTATAAATTGTTAAAGTTCTTATTAATGAATTGATCCTGTTCAACTTCTTTAAATTATAGTGAGTGTTGCTTTTTATTTGTAATAGTAATAATTGTTGTTCAGCAAAAAAGTATGTTTCATGAAACAACATATGACGAAGTATGTGGGACCACCTTCCATGTGTTTTTTCTTAAAATTATTCCACCCTTTGTTGTGAGATATCAGTAGTCTTTCGCCCCTACCGTTCAGTACATCGGAAAAGAAATGACCTAAATAAAGGGAAGGTTGAAGAGAGAGTTTCAAATTCAGGGTGAAACGATATCAGTGGTAAGATTCACTGATTACGTTGCTATCCTCAGTGGAAATGAAGAAGAATTGTAGGATCTGTTGTCAGGAATGAACAGCCTGTGTACAGAATACGAGTATAGGTCGACAGTAAATCGGAAAAAAGACAGAAGTTATGATAAGTAGTAAAAATTAAAGGACCCAGAAATTTAACATTAAAACTGGTGGTCACGAAGAAGACGAAGGATTTCTGCTACCCTGGAACCAAGATAAAGAAAAGCGGGCCAACACAGACGAAGAGTGCATTCCTGGGCGTCTCTTGGCATCGAACGTAGGTCTTAATTTGAGGGAGACGTTGCTAAGAATGAACGTTTGGAGCACATCATTGTGCGCTAATGAGTCACGCACAGTGTGGAAAGCGGAAGAGAATCGAAACGATTGTGGCGTGCTGCTAGAGAAGAATGTTGAAAATTAGGTGGATTCTCAGCAGAATCGGCGACGAAAGAAACACGGGAAACACTGACAAGAAGAAGGGACAAGATGACAGGACATGTATTAAGACATCAGGGAATAACCTCCATGGTACCACAGGGAGCTGAGGAGGATAAAAAGTGTAGGGGAAGACAAAGTTTGGAATACATCCAGGAAATAACTGAGAATGTAGGGTGTAAGAGCTACTCTGAGATAAAGAGCTTCGCGTAGGAGAGAAATTTGTGGTGGATTGCATCAGACCAGCCAGAAGACTGATGAATCAAACAATGATGATCTGCAGTACCGGAGCCAAAACATTGTGCCGCAGGCCACTGATAAAGTGAAGCGTCGTTCGGCACTTCATTTCATGTATTTGAAGGGAATAACATTACAACTCCATGCTGAGTCGTTGGAAGTCTATGGCAACAATGCACCATCTATGACACAGTGGTTGTGGTCAAACAGGTAGTTATGTCGAAGAACGAAGTGGTAGACGATCCCTCTGTGAAGAGCCAGGAGTTACATGAGGAGTGGATGTCCTTGTGCTCGAAGACAGGAGTGCCACAATCGAAGCTGTAGTGGAAAGAGTGAAACTTTGTCACGGATAAGTTTTCACGATTTTTATGACATTCGGAACATCATAAATGTCGCCGCCAGCGAGATTCCATCACAGATTACACGTATTCAAAAGTCTCTCCGAACGAAGGCAGCGGCGGAAATATTGTTGCTGTGTCATGCCAATCTAAATGGCTTCTTTAGCCGCTTAATCATCAAGAAAGGGTGCTGGAAGTAACACTATGATCCCGAGACGAAAGGAGCAAAGCAAGGCGTGGAAACAAGAGCGTTCACCACCGCCGGAAAATGCAACACCCAATCGTCATCGAGCAAGCTGACGCTGAGAGCTTTTGGTACTGCTATAGTGTGCTGCTAACGTATTATGCAGGGGAAAACCGTCACAGAAGGGTACTGTGAAATCCTCTAACGAGTTAAGGGAAGTGTTTCAACACGCAGCACCTCGAGTAGCTGAGCGATGGGGTGCTTTTTCTCCACGACACGACCCAGCTCATGCTAAGTATGACACAGCCAGACGAGCTGCATCAAATTCAGCGTGTCCCACAAAAAGGTTTATTGAATCTCAATAACTGAGGAGGTACGAGTACTAATGATAACCTTGCCAAACTGTGACTATATGGTACTCCACGACTTGTGTCTGTAGTCATTCATTTGTTTTAATTTTGTTTATTTTCAGTTGCCAATATCCGTACTTAAAAAAACAAGATGGCAGGAGACTTGTCCCTGGAGGAAGGAAAGTGGATTTTAAAGTCCACTCCTGGAAATTGAAATAAGAACACCGTGAATTCATTGTCCCAGGAAGGGGAAACTTTATTGACACATTCCTGGGGTCAGATACATCACATGATCACACTGACAGAACCACAGGCACATAGACACAGGCAACAGAGCATGCACAATGTCGGCACTAGTACAGTGTATATCCACCTTTCGCAGCAATGCAGGCTGCTATTCTCCCATGGAGACGATCGTAGAGATGCTGGATGTAGTCCTGTGGAACGGCTTGCCATGCCATTTCCACCTGGCGCCTCAGTTGGACCAGCGTTCGTGCTGGACGTGCAGACCGCGTGAGACGACGCTTCATCCAGTCCCAAACATGCTCAATGGGGGACAGATCCGGAGATCTTGCTGGCCAGGGTAGTTGACTTACACCTTCTAGAGCATGTTGGGTGGCACGGGATACATGCGGACGTGCATTGTCCTGTTGGAACAGCAAGTTCCCTTGCCGGTCTAGGAATGGTAGAACGATGGGTTCGATGACGGTTTGGATGTACCGTGCACTATTCAGTGTCCCCTCGACGATCACCAGTGGTGTACGGCCAGTGTAGGAGATCGCTCCCCACACCATGATGCCAGGTGTTGGCCCTGTGTGCCTCGGTCGTATGCAGTCCTGATTGTGGCGCTCACCTGCACGGCGCCAAACACGCATACGACCATCATTGGCACCAAGACAGAAGCGACTCTCATCGCTGAAGACGACACGTCTCCATTCGTCCCACCATTCACGCCTGTCGCGACACCACTGGAGGCGGGCTGCACGATGTTGGGGCGTGAGCGGAAGACGGCCTAACGGTGTGCGGGACCGTAGCCCAGCTCCATGGAGACGGTTGCGAATGGTCCTCGCCGATACCCCAGGAGCAACAGTGTCCCTAATTTGCTGGGAAGTGGCGGTGCGGTCCCCTACGGCACTGCGTAGGATCCTACGTTCTTGGCGTGCATCCGTGCGTCGCTGCGGTCCGGTCCCAGGTCGACGGTCACGTGCACCTTCCGCCGACCACTGGCGACAACATCGATGTACTGTGGAGACCTCACGCCCCACGTGTTGAGCAATTCGGCGGTACGTCCACCCGGCCTCCCGCATGCCCACTATACGCCCTCGCTCAAAGTCCGTCAACTGCACATACGGTTCACGTCCACGCTGTCGCGGCATGCTACCAGTGTTAAAGACTGCGATGGAGCTCCGTATGCCACGGCAAACTGGCTGACACTGACGGCGGCGGTGCACAAATGCTGCGCAGCTAGCGCCATTCGACGGCCAACACCGCGGTTCCTGGTGTGTCCGCTGTGCCGTGCGTGTGATCATTGCTTGTACAGCCCTCTCGCAGTGTCCGGAGCAAGTATGGTGGGTCTGACACACCGGTGTCAATGTGTTCTTTTTTCCATTTCCAGGAGTGTATTATTGGAAATGAGGAAACCTGACAGAAGTGCAGAGACGATGACGCGCAGAGTAACAATTACGAAGTTTCGCGACAAATTTGAGAGGGAAGGAAGTATGTATGATATGAAGAAGCGGCGGTGTGGTAGGAGAAATCAGCAGCAGACGAAAGAGGGATGGGTACAATGGTACAAGTATTCACAAGATCCCTAAAAAAATCCACACGGTAAGCTGAGCGTGAATCAGGTCTCAGCAAATCAAGTGTTCACCGCGTTTTAAAGCAAGGAAAGTGGAAACTGTACGTTCTTCGGCTGCTTCATGGAATGAAGGCGATCCAGATAGGCGCCTCGCATTTTGTTAATGGATGTGGGATAATGAACAATTGATTGATGTCGTTATTTGGACTGATGAGGCGATGTTTAAGCTGAATGGAACAATGAATCGCCTAACTGTGTGTACTGAGGAAGAGATAAAACACACGTTACGGAAGAATCTGTTGGTCTTTCTGGGTTATCGGCGTAGTGTATTATTCCTTTTTTTTCTTCAACAAGATGGTGCACCGTCACATTACCATTGTGAAGTGTGGCAGTTCGTGGATGAAACACGTCTCGAGAGGTGGATAGGTCGAAGAGGAATTGTTGAGTTTCCACTCATGTCTCCCGATCTAACGCCGTTAGTCGTCTTTCTGTGAGGAACTGTGAACGACACCATCTACGCCAGAAAGCCACATACGCTGATGGGAGAGGCGATTGTGGCTGCCTGTGAATCCATTTCAGTGGCAACCATGACATACGTGACGATGTGTTGCAGACGCCGTGCTGCTGCCGATGGAGGACATTTTAAACTTCAACAATAAAACATCCTCAGTAATATTGTGACCATCTACGTGTAGTTTTTGTCATTTGTGTTCCAGTTATTAAACCCCTCTGTAGGACAAACTATATTCCCTCTACTCTCGCAGTCTCCTGATGTGGCACACAGTGACTTCTTCTTATTTCCCCGGATGAAGAAACCAATTCGTGATAGATGTTTCCACGATGACGGCGAGATGATTTTCGAGCTGGAAATTTTGCTGAAGAGCCAAAAACGAAGACCTACAACTTACTTCGCAGTGAAGTCATCCGTCAGTGGAGAAGATTTTTCGTACTGAAGGGCAAAAGTGTGTAGATTAACTAACAACATCACGAGGTTTCATGTCGCAGCTTGATTTATTCGAAGTGATAGTTAAAACCTTGTCCCTTGATTGCTCGTCAAAAGTAGATATATATTCTTCGTTTCATTTGTAGTTATAAAACTAAATCATCAAAGTAATGAAAATGCATAATGATTGTACCTTGCACAGCGGTCAGTAATACTTTATGCTTGACGTACAGGCTGTACAGTTTCTGTAGACTACGAGGAGTTGTAACCACTGTGAGCTGCCTATCCGAACTGTGCCAGATTGGGGAACGTCTGTTGATGAATAGACGTGGTCAGGTCCTACGTCTCAGCAACGAGGCTTTGTTCCTTGCCTTCCCACTTAGTTGGCAACAGCTCTATTTTTTGAAATTAGAATTAATTTAACACCTTCAGCTGCTGACGGGCGTTGATATATATCGACGGGGAGAGGCGAAAATGTGTGCCCCGACCGGGAATCGAACCCGAGATCTTCTGCTTACATGCCATACGCTCTATCCATCTGAGCCACCGAGGGCACGAATGATAGCGCGACCGCAGGGACTATCTCGCACACGCCTCCCATGAGACCCACGTTCTCATCTTATATGTCCACACGCTACATTCGTAGTGTTGCACCCCAACACACTCATTACTCGTGGAAGATATTCTTACCAAGTCCCGTAAGAGTTCAGGGAATATTTGTGCATCCGCACTGAGGAAGAAGGTCATGGCTGGTATTGCCAGAACTATATACATATATGTATATCTATTTTTTGAAGTCGGAATCGTGCTGGTGTGTGGCATTAACCTAGAAATGAAGGATCTGCTGACGCCAGACCCTTTCAGTTTCAGCTTCCTGTCGGACCAGCACCTGCAGCTTGATCATCGTCGTGGACGCGACTTGCCACAGGCAATAGGAAACAACAGTGTGACGCGTACCTTCGACAGTTCGTTCACTCGGCGAGCCAGCCATCTGACACTACGACGGCAAACCAAAGGCGTCATCGTGTGCTAAGATTAATCGGAATCTCCCCCTTTGTCATCTTAATCTGGCTGTTGGTTCAGTGCTCCTTCTCCGGCTTGATCGTAATTCTGTGTACCGGTACCTAGGTACGGTTTCAGTACAGGACGTCCCAGGAGGAATGGTCAATATTCAGGCATGTGACAGAAACACTCAACTGTAGTAAAAACATTTTGTGGACATACGCCCTATTCTGAATGGTTCTTAACATCGAACACATTTTATGTACATTTGTTTTTGAGCTATTAGCATACACATATTTTGATGACTGGGTGTTGTGTGATGTCCTTAGGTTAGTTAGGTATAAGCAGTTCTACGTTCTAGGGGACTGATGACCATAGATGTTAAGTCCCATAGTGCTCAGAGCCATTTGAGCCACACACATATTTATCTTACCCATCCGATCTCTTTGACGTTTTATTCTAACCCATCCTACCTCGTTGCTTTCAACCTCTTTGCTCGGGATTTCTCTCTGTCACTAAAGTGGACCGGAGAAAGCGTTGTTGTCCATGGTGTGTTGTGAGAGAAGTAGTACTAGCGATTGAGGATATAGGAGAGAGAAGCATCGGTTAACTGTTTGTACCCGCGCTAGCATAAAGGTCACACTGCACGGTAGCCCAGCTCGTTCAGCTAGAGGGTTACCTGCTCTCTGAAAATAAAAAAAAGATAGAAGAAGAAGTGGAGTATACAACTATGAACTTTAAGGGGTGTCATGTGACGTCCACCTAGACTAAATGACGATAACAATAACAAAGAAAAAGGGATACTAACTTCTGCCGTGGGGCTCGGTCCGGGGTAAGACGGTTCGCACCGGGGTGGTGGAAAAAATTTTCACTGCCAGGGAAAGGGAAAGAGAGGTGATAGCGTAAAGATACTGATCACCAGATTTCGTGTCAATGTCCTGGTCTAAACGTCAGATTTATCCGCAGTGTCTCGTGAAGTGAGGGCATGTGACACTGTTGACGGTGAGCCGTCCGTCGGATGGCGACGTTAAGCTCCGATGTTGGCGGCACCTTCACGCTATTCACGAGTCGCAGGCAATGTTCCGGCACCGGATCTCACCCTCTCCCGTCTCTCATCATGATACAACAGAAACATTAAACCGCATTCCATACACACACACACACACACACACACACACACACACACAACGCAATTCATTCATGTAGTATTAAAAAAATGCTGTAATGGAGCAGCTTATAAATAAATAAACAAAAAAAGAATGTGCTGCTATGGTTTACGAGGTGCGGCTAGAAAAAAACCGGACTGATGCTGGAAAAAACATTTATTTACAATTATTTACAATTTCATGTTATCTCCTTCAATGTACTCTCCTCCTCGGTCTCTACACCGCTCCATACGAATTTTCCACTGTTCATAGCAATGCTGCATATCATTTTCGGTAAGTCCATACATTACTTCCGTCGCTTTTTCTTTTACTGCTTCAACAGTCTCAAATCTAGTTCCTTTCAAAGCTGACTTGACTTTAGGGAAAAGAAAAAAGTCACAGGGGGCCAAATCAGGTGAGTAGGGTGGATGATCTAAGATTGGAATGTTGTGTTTTGCCAAAAACGTCTTCACTGAGAACGCACTGTGAGCTGGGGCATTGTCTTGGTGAAGGATCTATGACTTTTTTCTCCACAAATTGTTCCGTTTTCTCCGTACTCGCTCACGTAGAGTAGCCAGGACGCTAATGTAGTAATGCTGATTCACTGTTTGTCCCTCTGGTACCCAATCAATGTGCACAATCCCTTTGATGTCAAAAAAAACAATCATCATTGCCTTGAATTTCGATTTTGACATTCGTGCTTTTTTTTTGTCGTGGAGAACCAGGAGTTTTCCAATGCATCGATTGGCGTTTAGTTTCGGGATCGCAAGTAAAAAACCACGATTCATCGCAAGTAATAACATTTTGTAAGAAGGTGGGATCACTTTCAATGTTTTCCAGGATGTCAGAACAAATCATTCTTCGGCGTTCCTTCTGTTCAATTGTGAGACACTTTGGAACCATTTTTGAACACACTTTGTTCATGTTGAAACTTTCATGAAGAATCTGCCTAACACTTTCCTTGTCAACTCCTGTTAACTCAGACACTGCTCTGATTGTTAAACGGCGATCTTGTCGAACAAGTTTACCGATTTTTTCAATGTTTGCCTCAGTTTTTGCTGACAATGGTCTGCCAGTGCGAGTGTCATCACTGGTGTCTTCGCGGCCATCTTTAAATCGTTTAAACCACTCAAACACTTGTGTTCGCGATAAACAATCATCGCCGTACACTTGTTGTAACATAACAAACGTTCCACTTGCAGATTTTCCTAGTTTGAAACAAAATTTGATGTTAACACGCTGTTCTTTCTGTACACTCAACATTTTCCGACGCACAGACAAAACGTCAACTACTTAAAACAGACGCCACGGGCAGACTGAGTGGAGGAGGCAGATGAAACTCGAGCAGTAGGCGGAGCGAGAGTCACGTGACAGGCCACGCGACTTTCAGCCTTATTGCATTCGTTTTATTGTTTCACCAGTACTAGTCCGGTTTTTTTCTAGCCACACCTCGTATGTTTACGGCTCCTGCGACAATAGTGCTGCTGCTGGTGACGAAGAATATAGACGAGCCTTCTGATACATCAAAGTCCTGATCGTAGAGTGAGAATCAGAGTGTTCAGGACACTGCGTGAAGTAGGTTACTCCGAGTTCCCATTTTCTTCTGGCTGTGTAGTTCAACAATGTGAAGGAACAGAAGAACATAAATGCATTAACGGCACACGACGACGTTGTGCATGTATCAGTGTCGCACGAACATCTGTGTGACGAACACTACATGTCGAAAACTTGTACCCATTTCACATAATGTGTATGGATAATCATCAAATTGGCGACAACGGCACACGACTTTAATTTTTTCAATGGTTAAATGACAATCGTCATTTGCTTCGGTTACTACTGTTCTTTGATGAAGCAAAGTTTCCACGGAATGGGATCAACAACACTCATAATAATCATCTATGGCCGCAGGAAAATCCACACGCTACAGTGGAAACCAATTTCCAAATTTTTTTTGCGATCAGTCTTTGGTGCGACATGGTCTGTAACTTGTTGATAAGTCCAGTCACTTTAGAAGAGCGAAAAGCGTGACAGAATTACTTGCATTCTTTTGATAATGTTTTTGTTGAACACCTTGAGGACATTCCTTTGGCCACGCGAACTGCAGAGTAGCTCCAGCATCGTGGAGACACTCCACACTTTCCAGACGTGTGAGGAAACATCTCAACAGCATTTATCCTAATCGTGGGATTGGTCGTGCTAGTACAATTAAATGCCACCAAGGTTGCCAGACCCAATGTCATTCCATGTTTGTTGATGGAACTGGATAAAGCCTGATGTCTACAAACGGAAGGTGAGTACGCGAGATGAACTGCGTGGTCGCATAATGGACGCTGCTGCCCTCATTAGCGAACGAGGAGAAGCACTTAGACAAACACAACATTCTCTTCCAAGAGTGCCCAAACGCATTGAAATTGACGGTGGGACATTCTAACACTTATTGTGAACTGTACAACAGTTGTATTGTGACGCGTACTATAATGCCTAGAGCTGAATGTGTTAAAAATACCTATTTTTCAACTGATCCTTTGTAAAACGCCTGTTGCAATGTTTATTAGTTGTTGTACATGTGTGCGTATATAAACATGAGAATGTATATAATAATACAGAAAATATATTAAAAATAACACGTTTCTAGTAGTGGCCATTTCCGCAGCAGCTGTATATAAATTGCAGTTGCTTCATTGTTACAGTGATGTGTAACGTAAACAGTGAACTGAAAGTGAACTGTCAGATGTCCTTCTGGTTGCCAGATGAGAAAAAGCAGTTTGCTTAGATGCAGTGAATTAGAAGTTACCTGACACCCAATGAAGATGCCTTGTAAAAAAGGCGAAACGCATCTGGGTGCCTAAATAAAAATAAAAATTTCGATGTGCAGCATGCAAAAAAGGCATTTTCTTTGAAACAGCTCCAACTTATATATTAAAAATTTACATTAAATGTGTTCTGTCTCGGAAACCATTCGGAAAAGGGCATAAGTCAATATGAAGCTTTGTCTCAAATGATCGCTCGTGTCATATCCGTGAATATTGACCATTCCTCCTCGGACACTCTATATAAGTCCTTAGTGTCTTTTACCATTGCACAACTTTAATTAAGGCTCCCATGGGCTAAATTTGTGTTTTGCTTGATTCTAAATTTAGTATTGTTGCTACTCCATATATCTTTCTTATGAGAGTCGAGATATCATACCATCTTTCCCAGTTACTAACGAATGCAGAACCCTTGTGGGGTCGAATACTGCACGGAAAATAAATTTAAAATCCCGACGGCCTGTTGATATTTACCGCGCCCATGATCTGGGCCAAGCTCCTTCCATTTTCACCGCCTGGGATTGCAAGAGCTACGGGATGAGGAAGCCGCAAGGAGATGTAGATGCTTTTACAAACAGATTTAGGATACCTGCAACAACGAACAAAAGACCACGGTTACACGCAGAACCGACGAAGAGTGAAAGTGACGAAAAACAGCTGACCGTCGTGTTGTGAAAACTGTGTTTCCGGCTACGACGGGGCGCCTCACGCGAGACGGCGAATCCTGATTTCGTGGAGAGCCAGGTGACAGGTGTCAGGACAGACGCAGTGCCGCCTGGGGCGCACAGCCAGTGAGTGCGGCGCTCGCCGACAGACAGTGTTTTCACGCTCGGCGCGCCAGCCCTGCTGAGTCAGGCTGCCTGCCACTGACCACGGCTGGAGGTCGCCCTTGAGCAGAACACCGCTGCGCCTTCAACTTCACCTCGGTGCCACTGCACCGGCGGCATCCTACGGTACAAGCACTTACTCAAGGTCCGTCACTCCAGTCGAGGCACGTAATGACAGGAACAAGTGCTGTCGCTCAGTCCCTTCGTCAGATTTGCTCGTAGAAACACTTGTTTTAGCGGCTTGTTTCATTGTACATGCAGCTTATGCCAAAGGCATTCGAATGAAAGTGGCTCTATTCCCAAATGTGGTACAGAAAATGCAGTACCTCAAAAGCAATCAACAAAAGTCATTTATCCTTATTGGAGCATATAAAAAAATGGCTCTGAGCACTATGGGACTTAACATCGATGGTCATCAGTCCCCTAGAACTTAGAACTACTTAAACCTAACTAACCTAAGGACATCACACACATCCATGCCCGAAGCAGGATTCGAACCTGCGACCGTAGCAGTCGCGCGGCTCCGGACTGAGCGCCTAGAACCGCTAGACCACCGCGGCCGGCCATTGGAGCATATAGCTTAACAGTATTTTCGCAGAGGTTAATCCTGGACGGAAACATAACCATACCCAGCTGCACATGTACTTGTACACTGTAAAACAAACATTACGTTGCCGTTATTAAGAAAGCCAGACGACAGCAAATCTGGACTGTAATGTGGGCGTCGAAATTTGCACTGTTTTGACACAGAACATTCTAAATACCTTTACCAAATCTTTCTTTGTAGTTAAGCCTTCATACTCAGCACCTTCCTCTCACTGCCACTGACTGCATATGTCTCTCTTCCACTGTCTCCTTTTTCTTCCATTAATTTAGAGTATAACCCATTGCCACTGTCTCTTCTCTTGCTTACACTGTCTCTTTTTGACTTTCTTTCCACCATACCTCGGCAGCTAAAAACTCTGGGGTCCAACCTCTGTTTTCCCCATACCCAAGTATTTAAAATGTCCGTCCAAAATACGCCCTCCCATATACCTACGTGTTAATGTTGGCTGCTCTGCGAGGGTCCAGTCTCCACTCATTTGTATTTATCATTTCCACTGACTCCTCTCCCTTTTGCTACCACTGCCTCTGTCTCCATCCATCTCTCTTTATGTTGTACTGCCACTTACGCCCACTGACCATCTCTGTCTTTGCTTCCACTGCTATTACCTTTAACCACCTCTCTTTCTGTTGCAGTGCCACTTTTGCTCTCTCACCGTTACATTCTCATCTCTCTTTCTCTCCCACTAACACTGTCTTCTCTCAGTTCTACCGTCACTCGCTCTCTAATAATCTCTTCCAGCACAAAAATGCGCGAATATGTTCGAATGCCAAAATTTTTGGTGAGTAAAACAGAATGAGTATTGAGACAGCTGGTTCCCCACTTTTCTGATAATATTTTTTTTTAAAGAGGAACATATTCGCCTTTTTTGTGCTCCAACGGGACAACCTTTCCGCTGGTTCCCTTCCTTTCCAGAGTGTGCTGCTTAAATAAAAGGAATTCTGCTGGTTATTAAAGTTTTGACAATGCGTGTATTTACTTAGACTCATTTATATACTTTAACACATGTAAACAACAAATAAGTTCACGAATTATAAGGTTAACACAAAATCGTTTGTTTTACATTCTTTTCGGCATACTTTGCCTATAGATCGCAATTCATCGGAAACTTGCGGCTCATGATTTCTACTGAAAACAGTAAAAATGTTATTACAAATATTATAATGAATCTGCAGTGTTTTCAGGTTTACATAATTTTTGGCACTCATTGTAATTTCTTTTCAGGCATTTTAAGATCCTTTGTAGCCCATTTCTTGACGCTGCATATTTGTAACGGTGTGAAGTGCCCATTATAAAGAGACAACACGTCAAAAAATTTTATCGGCGAAAAAACGCTGACTAAAATCACAGGTTCGTGACCGATAAGCATAGAACCTTTGCCATGTGTTCACTACCTCAGTTGAAACTACGTTTACGCCTGTGACCGGCTATTATTTGCATATTTTACGCGCATAAATACGGTAACTTTGAAGCTATGGAAATCGGTAACGGATAATGGCACCCAAAAAAGTTCTCCGAAAATATCATCTATGGCAAAAATTTCGGCGATCTGCCATGAATATAAATTATGGAAGTGACCATCCCCAATTATTGGTACTTTTCGTACCCAAAAATCATGGTTTTTCTGAGTTTCCTAAGGAAATGTCCATCAACAAATGGTGATTTTATAACCCGCCTAAGGTCCACACTAGACCACAATCAACGCAAAAGAACTGATTTGCTCAGCTTGCTTGGTCTGGAGGAAGCGTGTAATTTTGATCCTGTATTGTACGACAGCTATAGCATGCCCGTTGTTCCCATGGATATGCAAATGCTCGCTATGCTAATGGCTATCCAAGATAATTGTCTCCTTATCTTTGTGATGAACAAAAGCCGAGGTGTGACCCTCTGAAAAATCGCATTTTCGTGCTCGGCTGTTTGGACTATATTGATCCCGTCCATTGTTGTGGACGGACCGTTTACTGTTGCAGAAACTGCTGAGATCTGTGAAACTTAGGCCGACGTTGTTTCCTCGTATAAACGACAAGAGTATTTTTGGAAACAAATGACGTGCGTAAAGAAAATGCAAATATAGTATCTGCAAATCGAAAGATGCTTTCGTTACATAAATACCCATGACGTATATGCGGGTTTGCTGAAATAGACTGAATTGGCCAGAGAAGAAATGTCACTGAATGGACAAACGATACTTTAGCCACAGGGCGCATTCATAACGGTAGGTAGCCTTGTTTTCTTATTCACCTTTTTTAAGTTAGAGATTATACGCAAGCGATAGCAGGAATAGTTCGGTAATTAAAGTAACAGATAAACTCACTTCTTTCAGTGTAGACTCAAAGGAGGTAATGGCTGGGTACGTTGATTCGATCGTAATAATGTAAAATGATCTATATAGCTAGAGGACAAAAAAATGAAGACACAAGGCGCCATCCACGGCCAGACTATGCCCATTAGGGGCAATCGCGCACTTTCACATTTTTTCATCGCACGATTTCAGCGTCTGAGGTGTGGGAGTTTAGTTGCGGTTTAACGTCCCTTCGACGAAGAGATAATTACAGGTTAGTTTAGTTGGAGTGAGCATGATGAATATAGTGGCACGACCGTGTTGTTTCTGTAGCGACCAGTGGAGCGCACCGATTGTGAATGACGGAGAGGCCTCCTTGCTTCCTTCGTGGCGGGCTGTACTCTTGTGAAACGCGATGGAAGCCCACTCTTCCTTCGCTGTGTCCCCTTTTCGGCGCAGAGTTAATTTCTCTAACGGTTGGAGGGCCGTATCGGAATTGCACTGCGGCCTGGCTGAAGTCAGTTAGCTTATGAGGCGGCGACACCGGTGTCGCGGCGAAACAGCCCTCCCCCCCCCTTCCCCCTTCCAATCCAGCGTGCCCCGCGGTCTCCAGATTTTAATACAACCAGTCCGAAGCACGGCGCCTGGGTCACAACCTACTAGCCGGTATAGCACTTCCCTGTCTGCAAGAGAGATTTTAGTATACAATATTTTGCACGGATGCCTCCAGTGAATTACCGACATTTTACTAGTAACCGATGAGTGGTACACATCTCCCGTAGATGGGAGAAACTGATTATTCTCTATATAAAACACCACCGGCGCAGAATCGAGATATCCGCTCTTGTAAATTATAAGCTGCAGCAGCAAATCGTATTCTAATGTGCCCCGAGTATATAAAAACTTTTCCAATAGGAAATAGTGCCTCCAAAGTTTAAGTCCGTATTTTTAGAAATAAATCTGAATGAGCAAATGAAAGGTTAAGCTACATCTTCATGTTAATACTGACGGCGAAGCATTGGGCCTGAAAATCCACTTCCACTGCGGGAAAGATGTGTGATGGACAATCTATATTAAAAAAAAGAAAAAAAAACCGCGTAGGAGTAACACTTATATGTGTACGTTATTATTATTAGTATTACTTGAAGTACTTAGAGATGCGAATTTGCCTTATTTTGTGCTCCCATTTCTTTCATTCTCTTCCTATGGGCTTTCTTTCTCTCTCCAGACCACGTTGTCCTTGTCTTCATCTTTGAATTTTCCATTTGATCAACTTACCATTCGTGGATTATAGACTTTGTTCTCTATACTAATAGCGTATGACTGCTCTTTTGTGCACTTGTTTACGTTTCTATGATGAGTCACATACATCATGTAGCCACAATTTTTGAAGCAGAAAGTTCTTTTTACCTCAAATAATGTGAATTTATGATGTATTAACTCGTCATCTGAGGGTAAACAAGTGCAAAAAGTGCCTATTGCGCAATTCAACGTCTAACAACCATAAGTGTAATGTTATGTACGTGGATTTCCGTAGTTGTAGAAGGTGCTTTTTAACTATAATGTCTGTATTTGTGACAAACCTGTTTTCATTTTTAACGATGCAGTGTACTACATGCTATTCACTATAATGTCAACATGTCATGTGTAATACAGTCATAGTGGAACATGACCCATACCAACAAGTTTTTTGAAGATCAGAGGATGACAGTCTTAACTGTTGAAACTGGTCATCAGGAATAAATAGTACTGAATGCGATCTTGGCTATTAAAATTTCTTCACATTATAGAAATGAGTATGGCTTTTTTGACCGCAAAATCAACTAATAAACTGGTGTGTTTTTTAGTATAGATTTGACTGTTTTACTTTTCAAAAGTTGTAGCTTCCAAAATCCATTGCATGTTCTTCAGTCTTATTTCATGGAGAACCAGCATTTTTTTTTTTTTTTTTTTTTTTTTTTTTTTTTTTGCGCCCTAGTTTATACAAATTCCTTTATCGTAAGTGAGTAGTTATATTTTGTATTCCGAAAAGGGTTTTAGTGTTGAATGAAACTGGCCTCAGGTCTCATACTCCCTCTGTTTGTGTGTCAGTCCAGACACACTATAATGCGATAGTCTGGTTGTACTGTTCTTGATAGCAGTGGATTGGTTACCACCTGGGGTAAATGTTCTTTGCCACGACTCACGAAATCTGATTGTCATAAGTTTGGGACCGAAGTCAGGTTTTTTAGGACTTGAGTGTTGCTCCAGAGCAAGAATTCCAGCGCACCTCTGGTGATGAGATGCTGATCACTTTGCCGATTCCTGCAAATGAGAAACGAAGGGTTTGTGTCGATTCTTCACTCCTCTCTGACACTGGGACATGTCCTCTTCTGTGATGGACCCGTTGCTCATTTTCTCTTTCACTCAGTTGACCTGTGGGTGCTTATTTAGCTGTGACTGAAGATGTGTATATACACACTGAATTGTATTTAGTAAGAGATACTAGATTGGATAACACGAACTTATAGATGGAACCATACCACCTTTCGCCTAATACGTTAAGATAGGTCTAAATCAGGATCTGAAGACGGTATCATAAACGACAATTCTGCCAGAAACAAGTTATCTCCTTGTGTCTGTTGTTCCGACAGTACGGGAGGCTGCTAATATCTGAAATATTTTCCTCAACTACTGTGTTCATTTTCCCATACTCCCAGTTTGATGCCGCTAGTCCAAAACTCCCCCGAACCTCAAGGGAATTTCAGTTCCTCAACAACAGTCTGAGATAAATATATTTCATTAGACATCCACAAAGTCTACTACGAACACTATCCACTGCAACCTAAAATGGAGACCAACTGCTATGAATGACCCTCGACACTGGTTTAATCTAGGAGAGTTACGTCGAGGGGCAACTGAAAAAAGCTGCAGAGATGACAGTTCATAACGACAGTTCATAACGACATGAGCCAAGTATCTGCCACGACGAGAGTCTAGGTTCATGGCAGACTAATACGTTCAGTCTTATATTGTATTTGTGTCTCTTGTGGGCAGATGCAGCCAAGACAACATTAAAAGCCTAGCGCACGTAGAAAATAGCAGCTAAATGTCATCGCCTTTTCCGACAGCATGTCTATCTGTTTCCACCGATAGAGGACCTTACAGTTTGAACTGAATTTCTGAAACCTGAAGCTGTAGGAAGAAAGCAGTCTCAGAAAGGTGTACCAAACGTGTAGTTATGCAGAATAGTTCACACAGAATAAGGCGAACTACCCATCATTGGTCCACCAGGAGCAGCCAACGATGAAACGTTGATTCTGAAACAGAATCAACAGTACGACGCAGCAGTAGTTGAAGATAAACCAAACTAGGCTCCATCTGAAGAGGTCTCGGAAGGCCCGATGGTAGCGCCGACCGCCATGTCATCCTCAGCCGACAGGCGTCGTTGGATGCGGATATGGAGGGCCATGTGATCACCACACCACTCTAGCGGACGTTGTCAGACTTCGTGACCGCAACAACTACTTTTCAGTCATGTAGCTCCTCAAATGGGCTGACAAGGTCTGAGTGCAGCCCAGTTTCCAACGGCGCCCCGCAGGCCCGGGCGGTCATTCATCCAAATGCTAGCCAAGAGCGACAGTGAGTAACTTCGGTGGTCTGACGGGAACTGGTGTTCCAACCAGGAACGGAAGCCTCTGTCCCTCACCTTTCTATCCCAAAACCAAGCATAGCTACCAGTCTTTGGGCAACCAAAGTCCTCAAACTTCAGTCACGGCGAGGAAAGGCTGTTGTCAGGGAAACGTCCCAAAAATGTCGTAATCGTGGGGTACCATTAATTAAAGCATTAAATCTATTACTTGCGGTCTTTAGTCCGAAGACTGTTTTATTGCAGCTCTATGTGCTACTCTATCTTGTGCAAGCCTATCTCCGAATAACTACTGCAGTTTACATCTTGTTGAATATGCTTACTATACTAATCTCTTGGTCTCTCTCTACGACTTTTTATCCCTCCCCCAGCCCCCCCCCCCTCCACACACACACACAACTTCCCTCCAATATTAAATTTGTGATCTTTCGATGCCTCAGAATGTCAACCAATCACTTCTTTTAGTCAAGTTGCTCAACAAATTTCTTTTCTCCCCAATTCTATTCAGCACCTCCTCATTAGTTATGTGATCTACACATCCAATCTTCAGCATTCTTCTGTAGTGCCATATTTCAAAAGCTTCTGTTGTCTTCTTGTTTAAGCTGTTCATCGCTGATGTTTTGCTTCCATACATGGTACTCACCATACAAATACCTCCAGAAAAGACTTCTTAACACCTACAAATATATTCGACGTTAACAAATGTCCCTTCTTCAGAAACTCATTCCTTGCCATTGCCAGTCTACATTATATATTCTCTCTACTTCAGCCATCATCAGTTATTTTGCTGTCCAAACACTACTTCTAGCGTCTTGTTTTCTAATGTAATTCCCTCAGCATCAGATGATATGATTCGACTACATTCCAATTTCCTTGTTTCTCTTTCGTCGATGTTTAGCCTTATATCGTCTTTTCAAGATACTGTCCATTACGTTACACTGTTGATTCTTACAGATTAACAAAGTCGTAGGGAAATCTCGAAGTTTTTATTTCTTCTCTCTGAGTTTTTGTTACTATTCCTAATTTTTCTTTGATTTCCTTCACTGCTTTCTCAGTGTACATTTGGAATAACACTGATGATAGGCTACAACCCTGTCTCACTCTGTGTTTAACCACTGCTTCCCCTTTATCCCCCTCCATTCGTGTAACTGACGTCTCATTTCTGTACAAGTTTTAACTAGCCTTGCACTCCCTGGATTTTATTACTTCTACTTTCAGAATTTGGAAGAGAGTATTCCAATCAACATTGTTCAAAGCTTTCTCTGTGTGTACAAATGCTATTAACCTATCGTCTAAGCTAAATTGTAGCGTCAGTATGGGCTCACGTTGTGACACGGCTGACTGTATCTATGAGTGGAAGAGCGGGTGTGGTAGAGGCTGGCCACGGCACCAGCAGCGCTAGTCTGTGTAGTCGGCTGCAGCACCGGAACCCTGGAATTCAACCGTGTACTAACTTGTGTCAACCCCATTTTCGCACTCACTGACCACTATGCAGTGGCTGCTCCATGCGTATCTGTCAAAGTGCAAATAATACAGACGTAATGTCAGCTCAGCCGTTGAACGCAGAATGGCAGCTAACTATTGTTCGTGTTTGCGCTCATGCAAAGCAACGGATTAATCCTAAAACGAACGACGAAACGTCATATGTTTATTTAGAAGATTTAAAAACTGAGGGTGGAATAGATGTACTATGCCTCTCTGAAATTCATATAGTCACAGATATGTAAAAGGTAAATGTAGCTGGATATGAGCTTTCAACTCAGTTAAGTAGAGACATTATGGACTGAGGAAGAGCTGCTACAAATGTTAAAATTTATCACAGTGTGAAAAATCTAGAAACTAAAAAATTTGTGTAAACAACATACAGAAGCTTAAACTAAATAATGGCACCTCTATCATTTTAGCTGTGTTTAGGTCCCCATAGGGATGTTTCAGCTATTTCTGGCAAACTTAGATTCTTTGTTGTGCTGTCTGTCAGACAGATGGAAGCAAATTATTATTTGTGAGGATTTCAAAATAAGTTTTCTGGAAGAGTCTGATAGAAGGAGTGACCTTGAAATATTATTTGATTCTTTCAGTTTGCCATCAGGTATTAATTTTCCCACTTGGGTACTACAGGAAAGCAGCACATTGATAGATAATGTTTTTGTAGACCAAGATAAATTTAATGAAATAAAAACTTTTCGTGTTAAGAACGTCTTTCTGATCATGATGAATGGCTGTTTACAATATATGACTTACTTCGATACTGTAATGCAAAAAGTCCTCCAAAATAGTCCAGTCAGTTAACGATTTAACAATTGCAAATTTTAGGGAAAGCTTGCAACAGTTAGACTGGGATGAGGTGTGCAGGGAACCTGATGCTAATTTAAAATTTAATTTATTTGATAACCTTTGTAAGTATATTTGAAAATGGTTTCCCTAAGAAAACAGTGAAACATAATTGTAAGAAACTATTTAAAAATCCATGGCTTAATAAAGGGATAAAAATACCATCTAAACAGAACAGGGAAATTTATGTTATAGCTAGAAGGAGTAATGACCCAGACAGTCAAACATTATAAAAACTACTACACTGTACTAAGAAAAGTTATTAAAAGTCTAGAAGTGTGTGCACTATGTCTGAGAGTAGACCCTCTGCAGAGCAACTAAAAGCACAGGAAGACTGTATTTCTATCAAACTCAACGAAAAGTTTGTTGACAAAAAGTCATAAGTAGAAAATATTTAAAAAAATCATGTTTTAAAGTTTTGTAGGAAAACTAGGATCCAGCTGTTCATTAGAAAATACAAGTCTATGTAGTATATGGAAGAGGCAGTACTTAAGCAATCTGATAAAAATGAAATTCAACCCTTCTTTCCTAGGAAATTAGGAAAACAATGAATTAACTAAAAAGCTAAAGGTCACATGGAATTGCTGGCATTGAGTACTAAAAGCTTGTTCCCATCAGATAAGTAGGATTCTCAGTGACATATATAGTAGATCACTGAATCAGGGCACATTCTGGAGAGACTGAAATATGATATTGTTAAACCAGTGCATAATGAGGGGGATAGGTCTAATGCTAATTATATTCCAATATAATTTCTGACAGCTTTATCAAAAATTCTTGAAAAGTAATTCATTCAAGGATAGCTTTGTATATTTGTAAAAATGAAGTAGCAGCAAAATATAAATTTGGTTCTCAGAAAGGTCTTTCAACAGAAAATGCAATATATGCTTTCATTGATCAAATATTGAATACGCTGAATAACTGAACATCACCCATTGCGATTTTGAACATCACCCATTGCGATTTTGGACATCACCCATTGGGATTTTTTGTGATCTCTCATTGGCTTTTGACTGTGTGAACCATGAGATTCTTCTAGATAAGCTTAAGTATTGTGGTATGAGTGGGAGAGTGCACAAATGGTTTGATTCATACTTAATTGGAAGAATGCAGTTGGTTGAAATGAGCAGTACATATGGTGTGCAAAAATCAGCAGAGTCCTCTAACTGGGGAGGTATAAAGAACAGTGTCCCACAGGGTTAAAGTCTTGGGTCCCTTGTTGTTCTTAATATCTATTAATGACTGGTCACTTATATTCATGAAGATGCAAAGCTAGTTCTTTTTGCTGATGATGCAAGTGTAGTAATCACACGAAAAAACAAGAATTAGTGGAGGAAATTGTAAATATTATCTCTCATAAAATTGTTAAGTGGTTGTTTGCTAACAGACTCTCACTAAATTTTGAGAAAACACAGTATACACAGTTATGTACAGTAAATGGCATAACATAATTGATAAATCTAGACTTTGAACAGAAGATTGTTGATAAGGTAGAATATTCGAAATTTCTAGATGTTTGCATTGATGAGAAATTGAACTGAAGGAAACATTAATGATCTGCTAAAATGTTTTAGTTCAACAACTTACAGTGTTAGGGTTTTTGCAAATTTTGGTGACAAGCCTATCAGTAAATTAGCCTACTATGCCTAATTTAATTAGTGAATCATGTTTTGGGATAATTAACCATAAAGGACATTGCACGAAAGGTACTCATTAGACAAAAGCATGTAATCAGAATAATAGCTGTAGCCCAACAAAGTCCACCTTGCAGACATTTAGTTAAGGAACAATACATATATTCACTTATGAAATTTGTTATTAATAAACTGTCCCAGTTTAAAATTATCAGTAAAGTGCATAGCTACAGCACTACATGAAAGGATGATCTTCACTACACGTGATTAAATCTGACATTGGCACAGAAAAGGACAAATTATGCTGCCACAAAAGTTTTTCATCATTTACCAAATAGCATTAAAACTCTGACACAGAGACAGCCAGCTTTTAAGAAGAAATTTAAAAAATTCTGAATGAAAACTTCTACTATGCAGTGGATGAATTTTTAGATATGAAATAGTAATTGCAAAGAAAATAAATTAATTATATCATGTAAAGAGACTTATGTTAAACTATCACATTGCACACCATTATGAAATGTTGTTTTCATAAACTATGTAACAAATATTAATGCAATGTAATGTAATAAGAAGGAGGGGAGCACCAAGATTCTGCCAGTGTGCCAATATTATTTGTAATTATTGTGTATAAAAAGATACAGCATTGAGGAGGTTTTCTGCAACCGCTTGTCAGCAAAAGTGTAATAGTTTCTTTACTAATTATTGTACAACGAACATCAGGCAGCTTATTTGTAGATCTCGACGAGATGCTTCGACTGGTACATTCACGCAATTTATGATGTAATTACTTCAGCAATGAGATACATTGTAACTGGACTTCAATTCAATATTGATATAAAATCTATTGCAAAACAAGTGTACTTAGAGCAAGGCAATATACATTGGCAGCGATCTTAAAACACAATTACAATCATTAGTTCTCAAGATTTACATTTATTATCATATGTTTAATTGGTTGTTTATGATTTTGCATATTTTCGTCTAATGAACTATTAAAGATATGTAAACTGTACAGCAAAAGGAGAAATAAAAATTTGTTAAGTAAGTGATGATAAATTAATAGGTGTAATAATCTTTAGTGGCACAAACTGAAAGAACCCTTTTTGAACACTGTGACGAAGTTTGCTGCTTTTCAACCTTAATTATTGGGTGAACTATTGTACATACAACTTAATGTAATGTATCATTTTAGATTAGAATTCTAGCAGGCAGCTAATGGCGCAATCAAAACATTCGTAAGTACTCTGTATAAAAAGATGTGAAGCCAGTAACCACACCTTTGAGGAAGATAGCCTTCTAGCCAGTCCCAAGCCTAAATAAAGTGGGAGGATTAATCGCTGGACTAACCATTCAACATTGTAAAAAACTGAAGGGTTCCTATACATTCACACTCAGCCTCGGATTGGAATAGATGTTACAGAAAACAATCCAAGCTTATGGCTAAAGGACTAAGAATGGGAACTCAGTATGTAAGAACACTTTATGCTACAGTACAGAAAAAGCTACTCGATGAAGAACTAACAGTAAAAGATGGGTGTTACAGCCCTGCAGAAGATAAGATGGCCTGGGCAAGACATGCACAAAGAGAAAAAGTGTAGAAACATTGTTGTTGTTGTGGTCTTCAGTCCTGAGACTGGTTTGATGCAGCTCACCATGCTACTCTATCCTGTGCAAGCTTCTTCATCTCCCAGTACCTACTGCAACCTACATCCTTCTCTGTCTGCTTAGTGTATTCATCTCTTGGTCTCCCTCTACGATTTTTACCCTCCACGCTGCCCTCCAATGCTAAATTTGTGATCCCTTGATGCTTCAAAACATGTCCTACCAACCGATTCCTTCTTCTTGTCAAGTTGTGCCACAAACTTCTCTTCTCGCCAATCCTATTCAATACCTCCTCATTAGTTACGTGATCTACCCACCTTATCTTCAGCATTCTTCTGTAGCACCACATTTCGAAAGCTTCTATTGTCTTCTTGTCCAAACTGGTCATCGTCCATGTTTCACTTCCATACATGGCTACACTCCATACAAATACTTTCAGAAATGACTACCTGACACTTAAATTTATACTCGATGTTAACAAATTTCTCTTCTTCAGAAACGATTTCCTTGCCGTTGCCAGTCTACATTTTATATCCTCTCTACTTCGACCATCATCAGTTATTTTACTCCCTAAATAGCAAAACTCCTTTACTACTTTAAGTGTCTCATTTCCTAATCTAATCCCCTCAGCATCACCCAATTTAATTTGACTACATTCCATTATCCTCGTTTTGCTTTTGTTGATGCTCATCTTATATCCTCCTTTCAAGACACTGTCCATTCCGTTCAACTGCTCTTCAAAGTCCTTTGCTGTCCCTGACAGAATTACATTGTCATCGGCGAACCTCAAAGTTTATATTTCTTCTCCATGGATTTTAATTCCTGCTCCAAATTTTTGTTTTGTTTCCTTTACTGCTTGTTCAATATACAGATTGAATAACATCGGGGAGAGGCTACAACCCTGTCTCACTCCTTTCCCAACCACTGCTTCCCTTTCATGCCCCTCGACTCTTATAACTGCCATCTGGTTTCTGTACAAATTATAAATAGCCTTTCGCTCCCTGTATTTTACCCCTGCCACCTTCAGAATTTGAAAGAGAGTATTCCAGTTAACGTTGTCAAAAGCTTTCTGTAAGTCTACAAATGCTAGAAACGTAGGTTTGCCTTTTCTTAATCTTTCTTCTAAGACTAGTCGTAAGGTTAGTATTGCCTCACGTGTTCCAACATTTCTACGGAATCCAAACTGATCTTCCCCGAGGTCTGCTTCTACCAGTTTTTCCATTCGTCTGTAAAGAATTCGCGTTAGTATTTTGCAGCTGTGACTTATTAAACTGATAGTTCGGTAATTTTCACATCTGTCAACACCTGCTTTCTTTGGGATTGGAATTATTATATTCTTCTTGAAGTCTGTGGGTATTTCGGCTGTCTCATACATCTTGCTCACCAGATGGTAGAGTTTTGTCAGGACTGGCTCTCCCAAGGCCATCAGTAGTTCTAATGGAATGTTGTCTACTCCCGGGGCCTTGTTTCGACTCAGGTATTTCAGTGCTCTGTCAAACTCTTCACGCAGTATCTTATCTCCCATTTCATCTTCATCTACATCCTCTTCCATTTCCATAATATTGTCCTCAAGTACATCGCCCTTGTATAAACCCTCTATATACTCCTTCCACCTTTCTGCCTTCCCTTCTTTGCTTAGAATTGGGTTGCCATCTGAGCTCTTGATATTCATACAAGTGGTTCTCTTCTCTCCAAAGGTCTCTTTAATTTTCCTGTAGGCAGTATCTATCTTACCCCTAGTGAGACAAGCCTCTACATCCTTACATTTGTCCTCTAGCCATCCCTGCTTAGCCACTTTGCACTTCCTGTCGATCTCATTTTTGAGATGTTTGTATTCCTTTTTGCCTGCTTCATTTACTGTATTTTTATATTTTCTCCTTTCATCAATTAAATTCAATATTTCTTCTGTTACCCAAGGATTTCTATTAGCCCTCGTCTTTTTACCTACTTGATCCTCTGCTGCCTTCAGTACTTCATCCCTCAGAGCTACCCATTCTTCTTCTACTGTATTTCTTTCCCCCATTCCTGTCAATTGTTCCCTTATGCTCTCCCTGAAACTCTGTACCACCTCTTGTTCTTTCAGTTTATCCAGGTCCCATCTCCTTAAATTCCCGCCTTTTTGCAGTTTCTTCAGTTTCAATCTGCAGTTCATAACCATTAGATTGTGGTCAGAATCCACATCTGCCCCTGGAAATGTCTTACAATTTAAAACCTGGTTCCTAAATCTCTGTCTTACCATTATGTAATCTATCTGGTACCTTTTAGTATCTCCAGGATTCTTCCAGGTATACAACCTTCTTTCATGATTCTTGAACCAAGTGTTAGCTGTGATTAAGTTATGCTCTGTGCAAAATTCTACAAGGCGGCTTCCTCTTTCTTATCTTCCCCCCAATCCTTATTCACTTACTACGTTTCCTTCTCTCCCTTTTCCTACTGACGAATTCCAGTCACCCATGACTATTAAATTTTCGTCTCCCTTCACTACCTGAATAATTTCTTTTATCTCGTCATACATTTCATCAATTTCTTCATCATCTGCAGAGCTAGTTGGCATATAAACTTGTACTACTGTAGTAGGCATGGGCTTTGTGTCTATCTTGGCCACAATAATGCGTTCACTATGCTGTTTGTAGTAGCTAACCCGCACTCCTATTTTTTTTATTCATTATTAAACCTACTCCTGCATTACCCCTATTTGATTTTGTATTTATAACCCTGTAATCACCTGACCAAAAGTCTTGCTCCTCCTGCCACCGAACTTCACTAATTCCCACTATATCTAACTTTAACCTATCCATTTCACTTTTTAAATTTTCTAACCTACCTGCCCGATTAAGGGATCTGACATTCCACGTTCCGATCCGTAGAATGCCAGTTTTCTTTCTCCTGATAACGACGTCCTCATACACAGTGGAAACAAATATGGTCACCATATATTTCGGGCGGGATTTGAGGTACATGATAAAATAATGGTCAATGTGATGACAGTAGAACATGTTAATTAAAGGATCTGCTACATCAGAATCAAAGGTAAAAACAGAAACATCTCATTAGTAAGTGTCCATGCCCCAACTGAGGACAACGAGGAAGACCTAAATGGCGAATTCTATGACATGTTAGACGAGATGTGCCTCAGGTTATCACTGTATGACACCAGAATTGTGCTGGTAGACTTAAATGCCAAAACAGGACAAGAAAACCAACGGTAACGCTGTACAAGCATTTTCAGTTTGCACACTGAATAAAATTAAATGGTATAATACTCATCAACTTCGCCACAGCTAGAAACATGAAAATAGTCAGTACATCATTTCCACATAGAGACTTACATAAAGCAGCACAGACCTTACAGGATGGGCTAACTAGGAACCAAACAGACCATGTGTTGATAGAGAAGAAACATAAATAGGCAGTGACAGACATTAGGACAATGAGAGGGGTGAGATAGGATCAGACTACTCTCTTGTGCTAATAAAGATGATACAATCATTACCAAAACAACCAAATAATGCCAAGAGTGGAAAAGAACCCAAAGAGTAGATGTGAGTAGGCTAAAAGAACAGGTGAATAAACAGTTTAAGATTAAGCTTGGAAATAGATTCGCAGAATTAGAGAACGAAAGCAACAGGAGAGAAAATGAAGATATCAATCCCAAATGGAACAAGATAGCAACAGTTATAAAGGAGACAAGGGGATAACAATAATAGCAACATCAAGCGCAAACTATAGTTCAATGAACTATGCAGAAAAGTAGATCAGGTCAGGAGAACAATCAGACAGACAATGATGACCAATAACAAACATGAAAACCAAATAAAATACAGGATAGCTACGAGAGAAATGAAGAGAACAATCAGGCGAGAGAAAAGATCATTCATAACTAAACTGATAGAGAAGGCAGAGGAGGACTATAACCAGAAGAATAGCAAACAGTTTCACAGGACAATGAGAATCTATAGAAAGGAGCACCATCTGTGATAATGAAGGATAAGAATGGAAAAACAAACGAAGGGAATCTAGATAATTGGAGGAGATACTTCAAAGAACTGCTTAACAACCCAGTAGACACCTACAACTACGAAAACAGGGCAGAAAACAATGAGAACGTATTACCATTAGTCGAAGAACCAGTTCTGATGGAGGTGAAAGAGGCTATAAGAAGACTGAAAAATAAGAAGGCCCTAGGCATAGACATGATATCAGCAGAGCTCATCAAAGAAGGGGAAGAGAAGACATATGAACGGTTAGCTGAATTGATAAAAGAGGTGTGGAGGAAAGAAGTAATGCCGGAGGAATGGAAAATTGCTTCTGTATGTGCCTTATGCAAAAATGGAGACAAAATGTTGACACAGAACTGTAGAGGGATATCTTACTATACACGTGCTATAAAATAACACCAACGTATACACTGAAGAAATATTATCCAAAGCATGGCGAGGTTTAGAAAGGTAGGTCAAGAACTGACCAAATATTCACACTAAGACAAATACTAGATAAGAACTGGGAGAACAATCGGGATATGCTCTGGATGTCTATAGACTTCAACAACTCATGTGGCAGCATAGTGAGAGAGGCGATGTGGAGGACAATGGCAGTGTAGGATACCAGACCAGCTGATAAAACTAACTAAAATGTGTGTGATGGAATCAAAGTTTAAAGTAAATCATAAGATCTAAGTTATTATCCAGGGCAGAAATAATAATAAAATGTCAGATCACCATGAAAACAATGGTGTGCCACGCAAGCAATACATGGACCCACAAAAAAACTTATAACTTTTGAAAATAAAGTACTGAGAAAAATACATGGGCCAATGAAAGAAAATTAAAATGGAGAATAAGGAGAATAGAGGACTCAGACAGTTTTACTCACTAACTAAAATCGTAGCGTGTGTGAAAACTAGAAGACTCAGGTGGTAGGGACATGAGAGAAGGAGAGTTGGGAAATGGTAATGAAGGCACTGATGCCTCGAGAAGCTGAGGGAACGAGACCACTACGACGGCCGATAACGAGATGGAAGGATAATACTTTGCGTATACTGGGACTGGAAGGTGAAGATGCAGCTGACGGAAAGTTGTGGAAGGCAGGAATGAGTGAGGTCAAGGACCGGCTGCGGTTTGTGTGGTTAGTATAAGTAAGTGAGACTGGTGAAACTGTGAACCTCGTTAAGTGACGTATACGGGAATTTCCCGGAGGGCGTAGACCGAGAACATAAAAGATGAATCACCTAAAACTTGCACCGCAGTTGCCAGAGGCTCGTATTGTTAGAAAATAAACAGATCATGATAATACTCAGAAAGTGAATTTTTTGTGCAAATATACACTTTTTTAAGTGGTACAATGCCTATTGAATTAACAAACTAAAAGCAGGGTAAATCAGAGTATCATGTTCGTTGCAGACTTCTAGTGTGAGTCGTTTATGAGATATCGTATTTTGAAGAGTTTCCACAATTACACTTGTTTATGCCATCCTGCCTGCGCAGATGCTAGGTGCGACGTTGCTATGTTTGCTTGCTGTGTGCTTGTGTGTTCCCTGAGTGCACTGCAACTTGCTAGTCAGTTATTTACCAAACAATATTTGTCAATTAACGGTAAGTTTTCATTTTATTTAGATTGGCAGCTTCAGCGACTCATTAATGCCATATTCAGGTCCCTGCATGTTACAAACGAGTATGCATATAGTGTATATCAACGTGTATCACAATTGACGTTACAGAAAATAAGGTAAAACTTAGGAAGTGCAATTTGCAGCGTTAAGATCTGTGCAAATGCAACACAACAAAGCAGAATATTTCAACGTACTGGTTAGCATCGAAACTATTTTGAGATCACAGAGTTGTAGCAGAACATACCAAACATTACAAAAAAAAAAAAAAGAAAAAGCAAAAACAGACACTATGCAAAGTCATAAGCACAAACGAATGAAGCTTGTCTAGCTTTTTTTTTACTTTTCGTGTGCTTTTTTATTATTGTTATATACGTATTTATTTATTTTTTGTGTATTTTTTCTGTAAACGTATGGCTATTTGACGATCAGTTTTTGGAAAATATTTGACCGGCTGCAGTCCCGAACCCACGATGCACCAACAGAAATTGCTAGTCAAACAGTGTGTGACAGTAGGTTATGACTAGACGTTCGGATTTACCAATGCAGAAAAAGCCGACGTGCTCATGATGTATGGAGAGTGTAGGAAGAATGCAGTTTGTTCTTGTACGGTGTACGCAGCAAGATATCCCTTTAGAGGTGAAGCCTTTTCGGCAATTATTTATCAACCTCTTCAACTAGTTACGTGAATGTGGCAGCTTAACGGCTAGACAATATAACTAAAAGAGACAAGTGACGACAGAAGATAGGGAAGCTGTACTTGATGCTGTTGCAGTTGATACGCACATTACCTCCCACGCAATCGCATGAGGAAGTAGCATGAGTCATGAAAGTGTCCTATGAATTCTCGATCGACATAGGTTTCAACCCTATCTTATCTCTCTCCATCAAGAGCTGCATGGAAACAGCTTTTAGAATCGTGTTGACCTCTGTACATGGGCATTAAGACATGATACTCCGCCCGCATCTCGTTGTCGTGCGGTAGCGTTCTCGCTTCCCACGCCCGGGTTCCCGGGTTCGATTCCCGGCGGGGTCAGGGATTTTCTCTGCCTCGTGATGGCTGGGCGTTGTGTGCTGTCCTTAGGTTAGTTAGGTTTAAGTAGTTCTAAGTTCTAGGGGACTGATGACCATCGATGTTAAGTCCCACAGTGCTCAGAGCCATTTGAACCATTTGAACAGGATACTCCAGATGTGTCGTGTATCTTGTTTAGTGATGAAGTCACATTTACCAATCATGACCAGGTAAACCACCGAAACATGCACTATTGGTCGATTGACAATGCCCTTTGGCTTCTTCAGGTGGAACGTCGGCGTCCTTGGAGTGTGTACATGTGGTGTGGGACAGTGGAGCATCAGCTCATAGACTCGTTTCTCGTTAACGGAACACCGAACGTGCACGAGGATCGAAGCCTCCTAACAGACTATCTTCCACGGATGCTAGAAGACGTGGAACTTGTGGTACCAACATGGGGTGGCTGTGCAGCCCATAATGAACGAGGTACTATACCAAGTCCTTAAGAATTGTTTCCAAATCGTTTGATTGGACGCAGCGGACCTGTTCCTTGGCTGGATAGTTCCCCGAATTTGGAGCATGTACACTTTATTTTGTGGGAAACCTTAAAGACGCTGTCGACAAGGACATACCAACTAAACCCGATGGTATGCAACGACATTTTACTGCAGCCAGCTCTGGCATCTCCGCTGAAATGCTAGCACACGTGCAGCAGTCGTTCAATATGATACTAGAAACGTGAATTGCCGCTGCCGGTGGTCATTTTGAACACAGTCAGTGGAGGTCAATTGGCTCGCTACTGGTCAAAATCCATATAACTAGTGTATGCACCAGTATCATTCTTTAGTGTGTCCTGCCACAGGTATTGCATAAATTCCAGTGTCGGAACTTTTCAAAACACGATATCCCGTAAATGAATCGCACTAGAATCCTGAAAAAAATACCAATGACATTCTCATTTACCCTACTTTTAATTTGTTAAGGTCAATAGGCAATGTGGCATTAAAAGCAGTGTGTATGTGCACAAAATTACACTTTCTAATCATTATTACAGTCTGTTTATTTGCTAATAATACGAGCCCCTGACTACCAATCAATTTTGTGAAAACCCCACATCAGTAGCACTTTCAATTTCCGTAATATCTGCGGTTCAAGTTTCAGGTGATTCACTCTGTACAACGGCGACGGCCACCATGATGTGGGGAGAGTTCGCTACGACATGGGTGGGGCTGGACCTATGCTGATCTGGGGAGCGTTCCGTGCCAACTCGATGAAGCAACGCTTTGGTTATGCTGTGCGTTAATTCCAGCCACGCATGCCTGAGGAAGAGAAAAGTTTTACGGTTAGTCCAATAGCTGCACTTTTAAAACTCACGGCCTAGTCAGGTATCTGATTATTTTCTCACAGGTGACCGTCTGGCCTTGTGATTCTCATGTGAAGTGGGTTTCTGACTCTGAACACTAAAATTGGACTTCGTTTCAGTTTTACCTCTGGCGAACTCCGATGATTTTTGACACAAATCGGCACTTAGAGTTTACCGTCGTGTGTTGGTTGGAGTCTAATTAGATGCGAGTTAGTCTGCAGTTCATTCTCCTTTAATGATTAGGAGTGACCGTAGTTAATGTTTCGCAGCAGTTCTTTATGTGATCAAATTTTATATAGTGAGCTAACCTGAAGGTATATTGGGGGCTCGAGTCGCTTTTGAGAACTTATTGAAATAATTGGTTTTACTAATCTTTTAGTTTGTGTAAACATTTGAGAGACAATAACCTTTTATTAGTGCAAATGGAAACATTATACCTGCGGGTCATTATTTTACGCATTTTGCACCTGGATAACCCTAGCGATTAATTGTCTTACTGGTTAATAGCATCAGATGCAATTTTATTTCATCATTTTAATTACTAATGCACACGGGAAAAGGGAGCTGAAATTATATTAAAAAAAAGGTTCAAATGGCTCTGAGCACTATGGGACTTAACATCTGAGATCATCAGTCCCCTAGCCTTAGAACTGCTTAAATCTAACTATCCTAAGGACATCACAAACATCCATGCCCGAGGCAGGATTCGAACCTGCGACCGTAGCAGCAGTGCGGTTTCGGACTGAAACGCGCAGAACCGCTCGGTCACAGCGGCCAGCTGCTGAATTTATCGTCCGCATTGATGACAACGAAGACTACGGACTGTAATTTACAGCGCAGCATCAACACTTTAATCCCCATACAGTCGTAGCGTGGTTCTTCATTTCTGCGGAATCCAAACTGATCCTCCCCGGTGTCGGCTTGTACTAGTTCGTCCATTCTTCAGTATTAAATTAGTGTTAGTATTTTGCAACCATGAGTTGTTAAACTAATAGTTCTGTAATATTGACACGTGCCAGACCTATTTTTTTTTTTTGGAGTTGGAGATATTACATTCTTCTTGAAATGTGAGGGTGTTACACCTGTTTCATACATCTACTTCGACCATTCCAGGAAGTTGTGTTTTGGTTGTATACTGTAACCAAAAGTTCATCCGGTGTAATGTTCGGCATTTATTATTCCGTGAAATAGAACGTCTCTAGTGTAAATTAATTTTCTCTTTTATTAATTTATTTTTACCTACAAACAGAATGACGCCCTCGGGTCGCAGAATACACACGTAGAATACCCTGAGGCGACAGAGTCAAGGCATAGCGAACCATACATATACAGATGGCGGCAGTATCACGTACACAAGGTATAAAACGGAAATTCGTTGGTGGAGCTGTCAGCTGTACTCAGGTGGGTCACGTGAAAACTTTTCTGAGTGATTGTGGCTGCACGACGGGAACTAACAGCCTTGAATAAAGAATGGTAATTGGAACTAGATTTCAGAATTCGTAAGGGAATTCGATATTCCGAGATCCGTAGTGTCAAAAGTGAGCCGAAAGTACTAAATTTCAGGCTTTACCTCTCACCAGAGATAACACAGTCATCAACGGCGTTCACTTAACGACCGAAAGCAGCAGCGTTTGTGTGGAGTTATCAGTGCTAACAGACAAGCAACACTGCTTGAAATAACCGCAGAAATCACTGTGGAACGTGTGTCGAACGTATGCATTAGGACACTGCGGCGGAATCTGGCGTTAATGGGCTATGTCAGCAGGCGTCTGAGGCGAGTATCTTTGCTAACATCACGACATCGCCTGCAGCGCCTCTTCTGCACTCGTTACCATGTCGATTGGACCCTATACGACTGGAAAGCGAGGGCCTGGTCAGATAAGTACCGATTCCAGTTGGTAAGAGTTTATGGTATGGTTCATGTGTGGCGCAGACCCCACGAAGCCGTCGACCCAACTTGTCAAGAAGGCACTGGTAAAGCTGGTGGAGGCTCCGTGATGGTGTGCGCTTTGTTTACGTGGAATGGACTGGGTCCTTTGGTCCAACAGAAGCAATGAGACCGTTTGCAGCCATTCACTGACTTCACGTTCCCATTTGTTTGGATGACAATGCGCCATGTCACTGAGCCACAACTGTTCACGATTAGTTTCAAGAACATTCTGGACAGTTACAGCGAATCACTCAGATCGTCCATGAGCCCCATCGAACATTTATTGGACATAATCGAGAGATCAGCTAGCGTACAAAACCCTGCACTGGCAACACTTTCGCAATAATGGACGACTACAGTGGCAGAACGGCCCACTATTTCTGCAGAGGACTTCCGACGACATTTTGAGTTCATGCCACGTCGAGTTACTGCGCTTCTTCGGGCAGAAGGAGGTCCAAGAAGATATTAGGATTTATCCCAAGACTTTTGTAGCCTCATTGTATTAACTCTGGGATAGGTCAAAAATAATTCAACATACGCTAGAAGTTTCAGAATACTACTGTTCCAATCTTTTTAAAACCCGAACAAAATGTCTTCACCCACACTTTTAATCTCACTTGCACGTCAGAATATTGTGACCACTACCCACGGAAAGACTGAAGCTGCCTGCTGGCTTTGCAGGCGTTGATGCTCTGCTGTATTGCTGAGGCGAGCGTAACATCATTCTAGCGACGATACTAGCCGCAAATGGAAAATTCGACTACACCTGAGAAAGAGCTGAAGCTGTTTGGCCGTTTGCTTGCTACTGCAATGAGCATCTACAGAGTATGGTTGAAAGACAGTGAAGCCACAAGTAGGCGAGAAGGTGATGGGCGTCGGCACCTCAGTGACGGACGTGGAGATCGAAGGTTTTACCTCTCAGCGAAGCAGTGTAGACGCTGATCTGTAGTAGACCAGACGAGGGAGTACAGTGGTACATACACAGGATTTTCGCAGCGCATCGATCAGCGCACATTGTTGAAATGAGGCCCAGAGGAACAGACGATGCCTACATGTTTCCATGTTGACGGAATGCATCACAAGTTACGATTGGAAAAGATTGACATGATTGAAACTGAACCGGGGATCAGTCAAAATGTATCGGCTCGTCGGGTACATCACGTTTTTGTAACACCAAGCCGATGTTCGAATATGTTGTCACTCAGGCGAATGGCTACTCGAAACATGTGCCGCGCCACAGACGTAAATTGCAGGGAACATTTATCTGAACTTCCAGCGGACCTGTGATGGTAATCTAAAGTACTAAGACAGCTGTCGACTATCTTAACACTACTGCGATCCACCAGCATCTCATCATACTTGATGACATCTTATAAAATTAAACTAAACTCCGCAGAGGCCATTAAGGCGTAACGGTATTGACCGGCCGCCGTGTCATTCTCAGACCACGGGTGGCACTGCACGCGCATATGGAGGGGTTCGTGGTCAGGACACCGCTCTTCGAGCTTTATGTCTTTTTTCGAGACCGCCCTACTTCTCAAGGAAGTAGCTCCTGAGTGTGGCCCAGAAGGGTTGAGTGCGCCCCGCTTGCCAACAGCGCTCGGCAGACTGGATGCCCGACAGCGCTTAACGTCGCTGATCTGACGACAACCGGTGCTGCCACTGCAGCAAGGCCTCTGGCTGATGACATCTTTCAGTGAATTTAATTCATTTCATTAATATACTATTTGATCAAAAGTAGCCGGACATGTTTATGAAATGTGGAATTGGCCACTAGATGTCACGAACGGCGGAATCGGCAGTACAAAAGGAGGTGAAGAGTACTGTGTTGTCAGTAGAGGAACAATAACAACAGAGTAGAGCGATCAGGGGTGCTCAGTGACATCTGTTGTGGACCAGTCATTGGATCTTACCTGAGTAACAAATCCATCAGGGACACTGCAGCCCTTCTTAAGCTACCCAGATGGACTGTTGGTGATGTGACTGTGAAGCGGAAGTCAGGACCAGAATGAAGTAATACCAGGCAGAAAAGGACCGTCGAGCACTGGAGAGGGTGATCGAAAAAATCGCTGGGAATCAGCAGAAGGAATCACTGGTGAGTTACAAAGTGCTACCAGCGGTCTAGCTAGGACAATGACAGTGCGTGGGAGTTAAAAAAAACTGAAGTACAAAGATCGAGCAGCTCCTCATACGCCACACATTTCTGCAGTCAGTGTTACGCGGCACTTACGCTGTAAAGAGTGACGCCACTAGGCAGTGATTTGAAGTGATGAAACACACTATACGCTGTAGCAATCCGATGGGAGGCTTTGGGTTTGACGAAAGTCTGCAGTTCCTTACCTGCCATATTGTGTAGTGCCAACAGAGTACAGAAGAGCAGATGTTACGGTATGGAGGTGTGTTTCGTGTTTAGGTTGTGGTCCGCTTACTGCGCTTAAGAAAACGTCAGGTGTGGAAGGTTATGAAGACGTTTTGAAGCATTGTGTACTGCGTGCAGTAGAGAAACACTTCGGAGAGGACGACTATATCAGAATGACAATGCACCTTCTCATAAACCAGCATGTGTGACGCACAGGTTTGTGAACCTTCCTAAAATGGACTGTCTTGTACGGAGTCGCGACCTGAACCCAGTGGGATGAGTTATAAAGTCGACTTCTCTCGAGATCCCAGCGTCCAAGGTCACTCACTACCTATTCTGATTTCAGCTCTTGGAGAATAATGGGCTGTCGTTTCTCCACGGGTGTACAGATACTTCATTGAAAGTGTTCCCAAACGAGTTCAAGAAGTCATAAGAGCGAATGTAGCACACAATCCATGTTAATATCTACTGATCGGTCTGCAAATATTATTCACCAGACAGTTTGTGACTGTAACGTAAACGGAATGGAAATATAGGGGATCTATTGCGTTTCTGAAAGCTGAAAAAAAAGACCGAGACGACGACGTAATGGAAGGGGAGTACCTGACAGTAGAAATTACGAGCCAGTTACATGATTGTAATCGCTGAAGGCCGAACTTCATGAAAAAGTCTAGAGAAAGTCTTTATTCAACAAGAGTGACGTCAAATGTATGATGAAGACGTAGAAGAACAAAAATTGCCAATCTATGTTTTGTTGAATGTCAGTCAGTATCGGAAACGGTGATGCCCGGAAAACGGACAAAATCTAAGGGAAGAAGAAAAGCAATTCGATTAGTTGTATATTCTACGTTTTGAGTACTGTACAAAAGACAACAAATACGCTGAAATACTGTAGAATTATTTGCATTATTATAGTCTTCTACCATTTTTATCCTTTGGAACGTTAGGTAATTGGGAATACATAGTCAATCAACATAGGATATTCCATATCTTTACGTCGAAGAGTTTCATACAATAATTACAACTACTTTGTGGAAATGGCAAATGTCTCGATGATATGTTTGATTTTCTGAGTGGCATATGTTGCAGGTTCTGACCACAGAAGAAATGCTTTAGAAATTTGTTTGAAGGATGATATCAATGAGAATGATAGCTTAAAAATGTCCAACACATAATCGCACAGGCATAAACTATTCCGAAACTTCAGAATAAAACGTACCGCCGTATTACACTTATCTAGACATGCCTAACAATTACTAAGCTAAAGTGTTAACATCAAGGAACACCTGACGATGCCGCACAAGAAACGGCTATAGCAGAGAGTCAGCAAACCAGCACACATCTACAAACTACGCTGAAGAAAATACATATGTCTATTTCTGCAATTTGCGGAAAAGCTAAAATTACCAAACATTTCTACACGGAAAAGAAGAATTCAGAATTAATAAAGTAATAAAAAATGAGTATGAGCGTCAGGTAACGCGTCTACGCAGCAAATTCTCCATCTCTGGCCGTCACTTCTGCATCGAAAAGGAAACACAGCAGAAATTAAACGAGCATGTACTGTCAACACACCAAGCCTCTTTGGTCGGTAAGCAGCCAAGGATGAACTGTCCTATCTTGCAAATGTTGTAGTAACGACGAACCACGGTCAAGGTACGGTGACGTGAACAATTATCTCAGTCCGACATTACCGAAAAAACGAAAAAAGAACTAACCAAGAACAGAGACTTATCAATAGGAAGCAATAATAGCCATAACGGAATCAGATTCTCAGTTGAGAGAGCATGTGAAACGTAGCAGAAAATTCTTGCTCTTGTTTTTTCGCCACTGCGGACGTGAAATAATACATCAGCTGTCTGTTGCAAAAACTTCTTCTTCTTATTGATACTGATGTGAACCAAACTTATTTCGTATTTGCAGTTACACTGAAGAGCCAAAGAAACTGCTACATCTGTATAATGTCGTGTAGGATCCCTGCAAGTACGCAGAAGTGCCGCAACACGATGAGGCATGGACTCGACTAATGTCTGAAGTACTGCTGGGGGTGGGGAATTGACACCATGAATCCCGCAGAGCTGTCCATAAATCCGTAAGAGTACTAGGGGGTGGAGATCTCTTCTGAATAGCACGTTGCAAGGCATCCTAGATTGGTGGCCAACGGAATTCTTCAAACTCAGGAGAGTGTTCCTGCAGCCACTCTGTAGCAATTCTGGACGTGTCCTGTTGGAATTGCCCAAGTCCGTCGGAATGCACACTGGCATGAATGGATTCAGGTGATCAGACAGAATGCTTACGTACGTGCCACCTCCCAGAGTCGTATCTAGACGTATCAGAGGTCATACACCACTCTAACTGCACATGCCCGCACCAACGCAGAGTTTCCATCAGTTTGAACAGTGCCCTGCTGTCATGCAGGGTCCATGGATTCACGAGGTCTCCATACCCGTACACGTCCATCCGCTCGATACAATTTGAAAGCAAATCCGTCCGACTAGGCGACATGTTTCCAGTCATCAACAGTGTAATGTCGGTGTTGATGGCCTCAGGCGAGGCTTAAAGCTTTGTGTCGTGCAGTCATCAAAGGTACAGGAGTGGGCCTTCGGCTCCGAAAGCCCATATCGGCGATGTTTCGTTGAAACAGTTCGCACGCTGGCAGTTGTTAATGGCCCAGCATTGAAATCTGCAGCAACGTGCGGAGGGACTGCACTTCAGTCAAGCTGAACGATTCTCTTCAGTTGTCGTTGGTCCCGTTCTCGCAGGATCTTTTTTTCCGGCCGCAGCAATGTCTGAGATTTGATGTTTTACCGGATTCCTCATATTCACGGCACAGTCGTGAAATGATCGTAAAAATCCCCATGTCATCGCTACCTCGGAGATGCCGTGTCGTATCGCTAGTGCGCCGGCTATAACACCATGTTCAAACTCACTTAAATTTTGATAACCTGCCGTTGTAGCAGCAGTAACCGATCTAACAACTGTGGCAGACACTTGTTGTCTTCTATAGGCGTTCCCGACCGCGGCACCGTATTCTGCCTGTTTACATATCTCTGTATTTGAATACGCACGCCTGTACCAGTTTCTTTGGCGCTTCAGTGTATGTAACACACTGACTGCCGCACGCAGTGGTGAATGTTTCAACACTATGCCAGGCCAGGCGAGGCCAGTTAACGTTAACAAAAAATTTGGAAATCTCGTAAAATAAAGTTTTTTTTACTCTATATTTAATATATATCTCTTACAGGAAATTATTTGGAAGTGGGATGGCGTCAGAGTAACATGTGTAACATGTCTCAGTGTAACATGTGAACTTGGCGCTCCTGACTGCAGCAGGTTAGTTATCGCACAACGAGGATTAGAAACAAAAACTAGTTGTAAACAATATGTAAACTGTAAACTAAAAGACAAGAAAACTGTCACGAATAAATTATACAATTTAGGCTAACAGTATTAAGAGGCAGGTGATTAGTAGTCAGTGGGTGTTCGAATAACGAGGTGAGTAGAGCGAGTTGCTGCAGGTGCCACAGAATGAGACCACCTTTTTCACTAATTTAAAAACTTCAGACCTTCCAAGAGTTTGAGGAAACTTCACGTAACACTCTCGGTACCTCTTTAGCACTTTTCTGTTTCTGTTAGCTTTACTCGCGTAAGTCTCAGGCAGTGACCCTTCGTATTGCTTCATACTGGATCATGAGATTGTGGTAATCTTTGTTGCCCCCTAAGGACCTGCAACAGTTTTTGGTCGGTTGACATGCCAAATAAATGTTGCATAGTTTCCATCCTGGAGTTCTCTGTTTCCATGGTATTTTCAGTTAGTTTCGTATACAATAATGATGCACCTACTTGAGGTATTACACAGCACTTCAAAGACGAGTTTGTGGCACCAGCGAATGGTTCTTCGTAAGGATCAGAAGTAACTACGCATTTGATCTCAATCATCCACTCTTTGCTTTCCTCAGTTCTTTCAACAACGACTGCTGGTCTTATGTTTTCATTTACAGAGCGAGCTATGCCTGACGAAAGTATATCCACGACGTGTTCCGTTGAAAGAGAAAGCGCTTCCCTTCTTTCCTTCGATTTTCCAAGCACAACGCCATTAAATGATTCTTTACCGAACGCTTCACTCTTTTTTATGTTATTGTTCATAAATGGTGGAAGTTACCTTCTGATTATTCACATTGTCCTCCCCTGATTTGTCTTCTTTTCAAGCGCTTGTTTTGAGAGAGGAACAAATATCAAACACATATCTGAATATTTATACTTTCTCTTTTCTTCGAATAAAATCAGTATCTCCTGTGTTATCCGTGGATTTCTCGTGGCCCTTTCTTTTTACACATATGGTCCTCCGCTGCCTTCGTTATTTCATATGTCAAAGCTACCCTTCGTCTTCAATGTGTTTTCTTCCCGTGTTTCAGTCAAATGTTGCCTAATGCACAATCTGAGACATTCAATAACCTCTGTTTCTTTTAATTTAATCACGTCCCATCTCCTTAACTTCGTACCATTATATAATTATCCTGAAATCTTCGAGTGCCTCCATGTCTCTTCCACGTATACAGCCTTCTTACACAATACGTAACTCAACTGTCAGGAATTTTTACATTAAACTCTGCGCAAAATTCTACCAGGCAGGTTCCCCTTTCCATCACTTCTGCGCGTCCATATTCTCCTACTATTTTTCCTTCCTTTCCTTTTTTTGTGTCTACTTCCAGTCACCCACCACAATTACATTTTCATCTGACATATCTATCTGAATTAATTGTCGTATCTCACCATAGATTCTTTCAATCCCTTTCCCATCTGCGAAGCTAGTTGGCGTATAAATTTCTACTGCTGTAGTGGATTCTGACTTCGTTTTTATCTCGGCTACTACAGTTCGTTTATTATGCTATTCATAGTAGCTTGCCCCCATTTCTATTTTCTTATTCATTATTAAACCTATTCCTGCTTTCCTGCATTTTATTAAGTATTTGTAGCCCCGTACTGACCTGACCATACGTCTTCCCTGCCACGACACCTCACTGATTTCCACTGTATTTAACTTTAACCTATCTATTTCCTTTCTTAACTGCTCTAACCTTCCTATTCAATTTAGAGATCTTATATTTCAGGCTCGATCTGTAGAATGCCAGTTTTGTTTTTGCTGATGACGATATCCTTCTGAGCAGTTCTCGCCCGGAGACACGAATGTGCGACTACTTCACCTATTAGCATGCAGTTCATCGTTGAACAATGCAGAAGAGGTGTGCGTCCAAGTGAAGAGTAACGGCTATAGTTTGCCCTTGTTTTCAGCAGTTCGCAGTACCAACACAACAAGGCCATCTTGGATAACATTACAAGGCCAGACTGTCACCCCTGCTATTGAGAAGGCTGCTGCCCCTCTTGAGGAACAACATGTTTGCCTGGCCGCTCCACACATACCCCTACACTGTGGATGCACCTACGGTACGGCTGTCTGTATCGCCGAGGCGCTCAAGGCACTCCACCGCGGCAAGATCGGTAGTTCGTGCAAGGAGTCTTTATGCAGGTGGTGGACAAAAATATGGAAACACCAAAAACACAACATATTACCATGAATACGGCATAGGAAACACGTTGGCGTTTAAAACAGTTTCCAGGGTATAACGGATCTTTTACTTTGGGATAAATTTATTTTATTTTTTGTTAGATGTTTTCGTTAAGTAGCTGAATAAATTGTAATTAGGAATAATTTAATTAAGCAGAGTAGAGAAGATAAAGTCAAAGAGACGTTCATTGGGCGGACATTGTTGTAATGTAAGTCATTGCGTTGTTCGGTTGTTAAAACAAGTCGTTTGGGTTCCGTTCTGCTGTTCGGTCGTGCGCGTATCTGAAAGGAATTAATTCGGGGACTAGAATGAACTTTCACATAATAGTTACGATTCGATGTTCCGACAAAAGGGTTAACGTCAGTGTTAATTTGAATTGTGTGCGACAGGATTAGTTTTGACAGATACGTGAAAACGGACGTAACGAAAGTTGTTCGCATATCATCGTTGAACGTGACTTTTTATTTAATTAATGATTGCGGCCTCATTAAAAGCTATTATCTCATGATTAGGATCAGTCCCTCTTTCCTTCTAGATAGTGATCATTCATTAACATTTACGTCATAAGGAAAAGAATTATTAATAAAAGTGATGTTAAATGACAATTACGTTTTATTCCATTAGTGTGGAACCGACGTAATATCTCTTAAATGACATTTGATATACAATTTGTGTTAAATACTGAACTGAGATAGGAAGTAAACTGAAATTAGTGAACATTTGATACTGAGACCATAGAAGCAGAAGCGCTTAAGGTTTCTCTTCTCTCAAATGGCAAAATAGGCACGGACTTTAACTCAATAGTCGACATTATGTAATGCAAAGACATTAGCATTTCATACTTATTTTGACGACGCGCTGTTAAACAAAGGAACGTTGAGTCTCTGTACGAGTAATAAAATTAAATCTAAAAACATAATTAATAACGGCGAACTCCTCTTTAACAAACTGTATTGCGTGTCGTCATCAGGCAATAACTGCTCAACCCTGGAGACTTGGGTGGTGAAATTAGAAGTCGGGCATATAAAACAAACTTAGAAATCCATTCAAGCTACAGTGGAGTCGGCACAACACGAAATGGGTGCTTATAAGGAGTATCGTAAACGACAAATATAGGTACACCACGGTTTTCAAGGGAATCTTATATCATTCTTCCTGCAAAACAGTGACAAATTCAAGTAACGATGACGGAGTTGGTTAGCGTTCACGCACCCTTCTCTCCAAAGTAAACCACGAAGGCTCAATAACATTGACATGTGGTGTGGGCAGGGAAGATACGACAGTTCAACCTCATGCTCACAGTACCAGTCTTGGCTGATGCAAGCTATGTGAGCAGGCGCCCTATCATCCCGGAGCACAGCATTACTATTGGGAAGGAGCATTTTACCACGCGATGGACCTCATCAGCCACAATGGTCACACAGTTCTTGGCAGTAATGCTACCTTCCAGAGTAACCATGGTTGGTTGGTTGGTTGGTTTGTTGGGGGAAGGAGACCAGACAGCGAGGTCATCGGTCTCATCAGATTAGGGAAGGATGGGGAAGGAAGTCGGCCGTGCCCTTTGGAAGGAACCATCCCGGCATTTGCCTGGAGCGAGTTAGGGAAATCACGGAAAACCTAAATCAGGATGGCCGGACGCGGGATTGAACCGTCGTCCTCCCGAATGCGAGTCCAGTGTCTAACCACTGCGCCACCTCGCTCGGTAGAGTAACCATGGGGTCCGTGCAATTACACTATATGTCTGCCTAAATTATTACCGAACCCCGTCCATGTTTTACTCTTGGGAAGTAAACTCGGCCAGGAGTTGGAAAAAGTGTGAAACAAGACTCACCTGACCAATTGACGTTCTTTCACTGCTCGGTAGTCCAGTTTTTATGGAATCTGCACCACGTTTTCCTGTTACGTGCACTTGGCTCACTGATGTATGGTTTTGGAATTCCAGCTCGCCATGAAATTCTCTTCTTATGGATCCCTCCCCTCGTATTGTTTTGGTGCTGACAGGGTTCACGACTGAGTCATTTAGTTCTGCAGTGAATTTTGAAGCTGTTGTACTCTTATTTATCATCTCAATTCTCTTCAGCGACCGTCCGTCAAAATCACTCAACACATAGTTTCGTCTACGTAGTTATTCAGCGGGCGATATTTTTCCGCTTTCCCTGCACGCATTATAAACCTTCGATACGATGTCTGTTGATGTGGTGTCACCGCCAGACACCACACTTGCTAGGTGGTAGCCTTTAAATCGGCCGCGGTCCGTTAGTATATGTCGGACCCGCGTGTCGCCACTATCAGTGATTGCAGACCGAGCGCCGCCATACGGCAGGTCTAGTCTAGAGAGACTCCCTAGCACTCGCCCCAGCTGTACAGCCGACTTTGCTAGCGATGGTTCACTGTCTACATACGCTCTCATTTGCAGAGACGACAGTTTAGCATAGCCTTCAGCTACGTCATTTGCTACGACCTAGCAAGGCGCCATATTCAGTTACTATGTATCCTGAACAGATAAAATTGTGACTCATGTACCGTCAAGAGCGACGTTCATCATTAATGGATTAAAGTTAAGTATGAAACTAATTACGTCCGCTTTCTGAATTCTCATTCCTTGTCATGTTCCAGACCTCACGTCAGTAAGCTAAAACGCGTGCATTTCGGCCTCCTCTAGTAATACGGTGTTGGCTCTCTTGCCAACCCAACAGTTGAAACTCCAATCACTTCGGCTCCCTAGATTACGGAAGCAACCGTTATACGAGCACCAACAATTTGTCCACGCTCAACGTCAATTTCCTCCGACTTCAGCTACTCACAACACTATCCTAACCGCGATCGAGCATTGCAATAATTTAGGACAGTGCAGGTGGTCAAATGCAACAGCGCAACCTGCAGGCTTGGGTAGCATTATGTCCAAGCGTGCATTTCCCGCAGTGTTTCCATATAATTGTCCAGCCCCTGTACGTAATGCTTGAAAAAAATCTGTTATGAGGATCTGTATCATAATTCACTGGAGTTTAATTTGTGTCATTATTACTCTGAATTAATCACAATCCTCAATTTGAAATACAACCTTCATAGCTGGTTGTAGACGTTTTAGTCACTCCTATTGCCTCCTACATTTTACATACATGCAACAGACAGTTCAACATTTACCATTGCTGAGAGCAAGCAGTGGAGAAAAGTTGACAAATGTTATACAATGTCAGAAAAGATGAGAAGTTGACCACTTTTATTACAAACATGTCAGGGATGTATTCTTCATTCCTTGCCACAACGTGCCCCACTGAATATCTCTCGTCACTATGTTGTCATCCCTTCTCCCTCTCTTGAAAGGTCGACATACTCCCCATCGGCAGTGAGCTGGTGTCAGCTAAAATGCTCGTAAAACAACAACAAGAAGGTCATCAAACAGAACAGCTCATGGCCTCAAACAGGCAGACCCTAGAATAGCATATGAAAAGAGCTGCTGCTGCCAATTCCAGCATCTGATCTTGCACCACATACAGTGGCACCTCCTGGCCCAGTAAACTTTGCAGCAGAGACAATTTTCTTCGTTACTGCTGTGGTCCTCATGTCCCACGCTGCTGGAAGCAGGCTAATTGATGGCGACGCCGGTGCATTCTGCAATAACTTTGTTTATGTTAACAGCTATACCGCTGATGGTTCGGACCTATGACCGCGCTCCGCCCACAAGAGCAGTCTTGGCAGCAGAAGCGACCAGTTGTGAGCAGACGAGCATTTTTGACACTGGTGGTGTTGAGTTAAACCTACTGCAAACGACTAATTTCTGCTCTTTTCCTCCCTGAATTACTATCGACTGAGATATTCAGGCAGCAGCCTTGATGCTTTAATTCTGCCAGCGCCTGTCGCCAGTCTACTTCACATACTCCGCAGCTCTCATGCACGCCTTAGTAGAATATCACTTCTGAAAGTAAGGATACTGCGGAGAGAGCTACCTACAGAAGTAACGTTGTGAGGCTGGGTCGTGAGTCGTGCCTGAATAGCTCATTCGTTAAGAGCACTGCCTGCAAAAGGCAAAGAGCACGTTTTGGTTCCGGGTCTGCTACACAGCTGTAATATTCCTGGAAGTTAAACACGGGAAAATAGCTGTTAATTAAGGATGATTTCCCTACTACTTGTAACGGTGATAAACCTTCGCGTCAATCATCTAGTAATACAATTTCGATCATAGGTTCGCAGAACTTCCTGCAGTTCGTAGTAAAAGATAACCAACCACTGCAAGCTTTATGAGTCATTTCCAGTCTCGGTTTAGAAAACATAAAGTACGATAAGTATTAACGAATCGTGGCTTACTGGGTAAGTATCTGACTATGAATCCACTTGTTATATTTCAACTTCGATAGGTCTTTATTTCTGCGGTGGAAAATCTTTATACAAACGTATAATTTTAAGTAGCGGCATGGTTCCGTTTCATCGTTAAACCATAAATTTCTCTATAAACTGCTGTATATTTCTGCACAGAGGGAGAGGAATCCAAGGGTATATGACTTCCAGTAGCCGGCCGAAGTGGCCGTGCGGTTAAAGGCGCTGCAGTCTGGAACCGCAAGACCGCTACGGTCGCAGGTTCGAATCCTGCCTCGGGCATGGATGTTTGTGATGTCCTTAGGTTAGTTAGGTTTAACTAGTTCTAAGTTCTAGGGGACTAATAACCTCAGCAGTTGAGTCCCATAGTGCTCAGAGCCATTTGAACCATTTTTTGACTTCCAGTAGGATTGTCTTTAGTAGAGCTCTGTGCTGCTCAAATCAACCCTCCGGTTATGGTCAGTTTTAACTTTTGTAAGTGTAAATACAGTGCTTCGAAACCACCTCCAAAAGCAAATAAATCGGATACTTTCTCATTTACTCCTTCATTCAACCATGTGAAGTTCGTGTCCAAATGGTTCAAATGGCTCTGAGGACTATGGGACTTAACTTCTGAGGTCATCGGTCCCCTAGAACTTAGAACTACTTAAACCTAACTAACCTAAGGACGACACATACATCCATGCCCGAGGCAGGGTTCGAACCTGCGACCGTAGCGGTCGCGCGGTTCTAGACTGTAGGTCGTGTACGCAGATGACATATGTAACACACATGTAACTCTTCTTTGGTGCCAATAAAGGCGTCCACTCGTCGTAGCATCGAACGTCAAAGGCACAGATGTCGGTACGTAAGATTATCCAAGACTATTCAATAACCAAACTCAGGTTGATTTATCTGAGGACGATCCCTCAGAACAGCATCCAAAAAGTGATCAATAAGGCGGCCAGGTGAATAACCTCTTTTAGTATGGTTCACATCAAATCATCATCATCCAATCAAAAGCCAATGGAGGTGCGGATTCTCTTACTGAGCGAATAGGTCACCATCTGCTACACCAGGTAAAGAAGCAGGAGCACATGATTTAACTCCAGATTTCTGTGTTCATCGTCTGACAAAAAGGAGAGAATATGGTCATAGTGCATCTAACGCAGGCATTCCCTGTACATGAATACCGCCCCTGGCTAAACCTGTAGCAGTCTTAAAAACAGGGAGCCGTTGTTTGAGGTGCTTTTATCTTGACACGAACCGCGCTATTTCTGTTTGCTACTCGTGCTCAAATGCTGTTAAGCAGAGCTCGACAGACGTATGTCAACAGCAGTGTTCATCTACTGTTATGTTCAAAAATCGCCTACTCTAAATCTTTTCATCTACGCGTTGTTGACAACGGCAGTTAACCAGGCAGCCAAGCTTCATACGAATAGGGATTTCATCGTAGATGAAATATCTTATTATGGTTCATGGTGTGGGTTCCTGTAGTCATGTCGTAGTTCATGAACCACGGGCAACGTATGAGTGGCCAAGTAAGTGGTCCCGACAGTCGGGATACCAGTTACTGTGGAATAAGGCTGGGCATCTCGGACATATTCTGAGTCGTGGTCACCTTTGTGCTCATACGGCAAAGACTACTAAATCTACCGGTTAGTCCCTCAGCCGTTAGGGGTAAAATCCAATGGGACTAGCGGCAAGTAAGGCTAGCAACCTGCTTCCCTGGTACTTTAAATATGATGCTGGCAACAATCAGAGCAAAATGCCTCGGACCTTTGGAGGTGACGGAGTCCCACCTCTAACTGACAAACCAGGGACTCCTAAGATACGACTTGGCAAACAAATGGTAATGAGATGGGGAGCTATTAATATCAATGGGGGCTACCCTTGGAAGAAGGTAGAGCTGGCAGAGGCTGCAAGTAAGATGGGGCTGGACGTTTTAGCTGTTAGTGACATTCGGGTAAGGGGTGAGAATGAAGAGGAAGTGGGAGAATACAAGGTCTACCTGTCAGGAGTCAAAGCAGGAATAGCACAATGGGGTGTAGGGCTTTATATCAGGAAAGAAATGGAACCCAGTGTAGTTGCAATAAGGTATGTAAACGAACGACTGATGTGGATAGATTTGGCAATGTCTAGCAAGAAAATCAGGATTGTGTCAGTATATTCGCATTGTGAAGGGACAGACCAAGATAAGATGGATAGTTTTTATGAGGCACTCAGTGATGTAGTTGTTAGAGTAAAGGACAAGGACAGTGTTCTGCTCATGGGTGATTTTAACGCCAGGATTGGAAGTCGAACAGAAGGGTATGAAAAGGTTATGGGTAAATTTGGAGAGGATATGGAGGCCAACAGGAACGGGAAACAACTCTTGGATTTCTGTGCCAGTATGGGCTTAGTAATCACAAACTCCTTTTTTAAACATAAGAACATTCACCGGTATACTTGGGAAGGCAGGGGAACCAGATCTGTCATTGACTATATAATAACAGATCAGGAATTCAGGAAGGCTGTGAGGGACACACGTGTATTCAGGGGATTCTTTGATGACACTGATCATTATTTAATCTGCAGTGAAATTGGGATTGTGAGGCCGAAAGTGCAGGAGGTCAGGTCCATTTGTAGGAGGATAAGAGTGGAGAAACTTCAGGATAAGGAAATCAGGCACAAGTACATAACAGCGATCTCAGAAAGGTACCAGTTAGTTGAATGTAGTCAATTACAGTCATTGGAAAAGGAATGGACAAGGTACAGGGACACAGTACTAGAAGTGGCTAAAGAATGTCTTGGAACAGTAGTGTGTAAAAGTAGGATGAAGTAAACACCTTGGTGGAATGATATAGTCAAGGCAGCCTGTAAAAGGAAAAAGAAGGCATATCAAAAATGGTTACAAACCAGAACACAGGTAGACAGAGAAAGTTATGTTGAAGAAAGAAACAAAGCCAAACAGATAATTGCAGCATCCAAGAAGAAATCTTGGGAAGACTTTGGAAACGGGTTGGAGACTATGGGTCAAGCTGCTGGAAAACCATTCTGGAGTGTAATTAGCAGTCTTCGAAAGGGAGGTAAGAATGAAATGACAAGTATTTTGGACAGGTCAGGAAAACTGCTGGTGAAACCTGTGGATGCCTTGGGCAGATGGAGGGATTATTTTGAAGAGTTGCTCAATGTAGGTGAAAATACGATCAGTAATGTTTCAGATTTCGAGGTAGAATGGGCTAGGAATGATGATGGAAATAGGATCACATTTGAGGAAGTGGAGAAAATGGTCAATAGATTGCAGTGCAATAAAGCATCTGGGGTGGATGAAATTAAGTCGGAACTCATCAAATACAGTGGAATGTCAGGTCTTAAATGGCTACACAAGATAATTGAATTGGCCTGGGAGTCGGGACAGGTTCCATCAGACTGGACAAAAGCAATAATCACACCAATCTTTAAACATGGAAACGGAAAAGATTGTAACAACTACAGAGGTATCTCTTTAATCAGCGTTGTGGGTAAAATCTTCTCAGGTATTGTTGAAAGGAAAGTGCGAGTATTAGTTGAGGACCAATTGGATGAAAATCAGTGTGGGTTTAGGCCTCTTAGAGGTTGTCAGGACCAGATCTTTAGCTTACGGCAAATAATGGAGAAGTGTTATGAGTGGAACAGGGAATTGTATCTGTGGTGTCACCGCCAGACACCACACTTGCTAGGTGGTAGCTTTTAAATCGGCCGCGGTCCGGTAGTATACGTCGGACCCGCTTGCAGCCACTGTCAGTGATCGCAGACCGAGCGCCACCACACGGCAGGTCTAGAGAGACGTACTAGCACTCGCCCCAGTTGTACAGCCGACTTTGCTAGCGACGCCACACTGACAAATACGCTCTCATTTGCCGAGACGATAGTTAGCATAGCCTTCAGCTAAGTCAATTGCTACGACCTACCAAGGCGCCATCACCAAGTTATATTGAGATGATAATACTGTATCAACAACACCAATGTTCAACAATTGTGGATTAAAGTTAAGTATTCCAGCAGCTACGAACTTTTCTTTATAGCATTCATTACGTATCCTGTTTCAGACCTCACGCCAGCCTGCGTGAGTTTAAGCGCGTGCCTTTCGGCTTCCTCTCATTGTGTCTAGGCTGTCTTGCCTAGACACAACAGTATCTATGCTTTATAGATCTAGAAAGGGCATATGACCGGGTTCCTAGGAGGAAGTTATTGTCTGCTCTACGAGATTATGGAATAGGAGGCAAACTTTTGCAAGCAATTAAAGGTTTTTGCATGGATAGTCATGCAGCAGTTAGAGTTGACGGTAAATTGAGTTCATGGTTCAGAGTAGTTTCAGGGGTAAGACAAGGCTGCAACCTGTCTCTACTGTTGTTCATATTATTTATGGATCATATGTTGAAAACAATAGCCTGGCTGGGTGAGATTAAGATATGTGAAAACAAAATAAGCAGTCTTGCATATGCGGATGACTTAGTGGTGACGGCAGATTCGATTGGAAGTTTGCAAAGTAATATTTCAGAGCTAGATCAGAAATGTAAGGACTATGGTATGAAGATTAGCATCTCCAAAACGAAAGTAATGTCAGTGGGAAAGAAATATAAACGGATTGAGTGCCAAATAGGAGGATCAATGTTAGAACAGGTGGACGGTTTCAAGTACTTAGGATGCATATTCTCACAGGATGGCAACATACTGAAAGAACTGGAAGCGAGGTGTAGCAAAGCTAATGCAGTGAGCGCTCAGCTACGATCTACTCTCTTCTGCAAGAAGGAAGTCAGTACTAAGACTAAGTTATCTGTGCACCGTTCAAACTTTCGGCCAACTTTGTTGTATGGGAGCGAAAGCTGGGTGGATTCAGGTTACCTTATCAACAAGGTTGAGGTTACGGATATGAAAGTAGCTAGGATGATTGCAGGTACTAGTAGATGGGAACAATGGCAGGAGGGTGTCCACAATGAGGAAATCAAAGAAAAACTGGGAAAGAACTATGTAGACGTAGCAGTCAGGGCGAACAGGCTTAGATGGTGGGGTCATGTTACACGCATGGGAGAAGCAAGGTTACCCAAGAGACTCATGGGTTCAGCAGTAGAGGGTAGGAGGAGCCGGGGCAGACCAAGAAGAAGGTACCTGGATTCGGTTAAGAATGATTTTGAAGTAATAGGTTTAACATCAGAAGAGGCACCAATGTTAGCACTGAATAGGGGATCATGGAGGAATTTTATAAGGGGGGCTATGCTCCAGACTGAACGCTGAAAGGCATAATCAGTCTTAAATGATGATGATGATGATGATGATGAAATATCTTTAGGAAAATCTGCTGACAAATGACCTGAGGGGTGAGGTTCGCCACATCTCGTATGACTTGATTAGTACTCTCGGGTGTGACTGTGATTCGCACGGGCAGTACAAACTAATGCAACGCCAAGTTCATGTGCTATGTTGAACTGTTGCCACTGGCAAACACCTATGAGAGCGTCTTTCCTATACGACTGTTATTTCTGATTCGGAAAATCTCCTACGTGTAGACCTTTCTTCACAGAACATGAAATCAACGCAAACCCGCAGAAAAGGATATGCTCCTATGACTTACTAGATTCACCATTGCAATACTTAATAAAGAAAAACAAAGACACCGTAATGCAGATAGCCACGAACAATGGGTTACTCAGTCAACAATAAAATTAAGATGCCAATAATTATACTAAAAGACAGTCACAAACAACACCACAACGTGACTCAACGCAAATAAAGGCACTCAATATTAAAACAATAACAGAAAATAAACAGTACAACAGAAAAGAAGGCACTGAATAATATTAACATAAAGCTATAAATATTTCAAAAGGCATGAGACAACATTGCATAGAAAACTTACGTTCAATACAATAAAACAACCAAAACCAGAAAAACAGCAAACCAATATAAAAAAGTATAAATATACGAACTGCAGTGCAACACGCGTGGTGTAAGATATGCAAGACAAATAGGTAGAACATTCGACGGCAGCTACAATAAATTTTGAGAGCCTGGAAATGTGGAATAAATCTCTTAAAACGTACAGAACACCTAGGATAAAATAACCACAAACCAATCGCAAGAGAAGAAGGCATCAAAATAAACAGAATTAGCAGGCAAAACATCCTCTGTCTTCACAACAGACTTATTATAAAAAGAATACTGTAAGTAGTACAACAAAAAAGAAAATCGTTTCCAAGGACTGTCTGAACAAGAGAAAACACTCTACAGTCCTTTTGTTAATTAGTTGCTAAATGGTATTTAAATCATACAGCGCACTGAAAACCAGGTAATGGAGAGAAAATAAGAAAGCAAAAAATTTTGACTTGAATAAGCAGAAACGTTTTGTAGGTATAATGCAATTGAGGTTTTCGACAAATAAACAAACTGAGAGGGAACAGAGAAAGCGTCAGGACATATAAAAGTAATCGTTATACGTTTGGACAGAGCTCAGAAGTATTTGCGAAAAAACAAACACTGTACTTAAGAACGGCCACTGAATGTAGCTTTAAAATAAAATGTGAAACTAGCTTTGGATAATAAATTACATCACTGCAGCACGGAGAAGTGATTTAGTTTATAAACAAATGTTAAAATAACGTAAAACGCGTAAGGGAAAATTGAGAAAAAAATGAAATTTCGGCCATATGAGATGAAACCCATCCTGAGACAACAAGGTGGGGTCCATTCTCCATATCACTACAGCAGCGGGAAATCAAGCACACGTATAGTACAACATTAACACATAAGTGTCCGCCCCAGTAGCTGAGTGGTCAGCGTGACGGATTGCCGTCCTCTGGGCCCGGGTTCGATTCCCGGCTGGGTCGGAGATTTTCTCCGCTCAGGGACTGGGTGTTGTGTTGTGTTCATCATCATTTCATCCCCATCCGGCGTGCAGGTCGCCCAATGTGGCGCCGACTGTAATAAGACCTGCGATATGGCGGCCGGACCTGCCCCGCGGGGGGCCTCCCGGCCAATGACGGCAAACGCTCATTTCCATTTCCAACACATAAGTAATAAAATGTATCTTAAGCCAAAAAGAGCCAGGACTAGATCTTTTTAGTCTACAAGCATATTACTCAAAAATGTATTTGAAAATGTATACATACATCGATGAACCAAAACATTCCGGTCATCGGCATAATAACGTGTTGGTCCACCTTTGGAACGCACTACAGCAACGGCTCTGCGAGTCATGTATTCTACAAGTACTTTGTAGGTTTCCGATGGTATGTGGCGCCAGACGACATCTGTTTACTCTCGAGGTCGGAAGAGGACTTGGAGCAAATGACCAAAGCACTAAAGGAGGCTGCCAGCAAATTTGGGGTAAACATAAATGAAGCCAAGACAGAGTACCTCGTTATGACGCGTGGTCACTCTCAGACTGCTGATCATCTACAATCACTGCAGGTTGGGGACCATTCCTACAAGAGAGTGCAAGAATTGAAATACCTAGGGGCACTTTTCACTGAGAACTCGTCGTGCGAAGCAGAGATCAATGCCATAATACAAGCAGGAAACCGATCTTACCACAGCCTAGCACAACTGCTTCGGTCCAAATATCTCTCCAAACAGTTCAAGATTCGATTGTACAGAACCCTTGTCCAGCCTGTTGTTCTATATGGCTGTGAGACATGGAGTATCCGGAAGTAGGACTTCCATAAGCTCCTTGTTTTTGAGAGGAAAGTGCTTCGGAAGATCTTCGGTCCGGTTCAGGATGCAGATACAGGGGAATGGAGGATCACATACAACCAAGAGCTTGAGGAACTATACCAGCAGCCCAACAAAGCAGGAACTGTCAAAGCCAAACTAATGCAGTGGGCCGGCCATGTGACCCGGATGGAGGATCACAGATGGCCTCGGAAGCTCCTGGATTTCACACCTACAGAAGATAGACCGCCAGGGAGACCCAAGAAGCGTTGGAGGGATGGACTCCATGAAGATTTAAACCAATAGATGTGAATGGATGGCGAATAGCAGCAATGGACCGAGTACAGTGGAGGAGTAAACTTGTAGATGCGTGCGGTCCACTGGGCCTGATCACGTAGTAGTTGTAGTAGTATGAGGCTCCAGAGGTCTGTACGCAGATCACACAACTTTGGCAAATTACGGGTAGGTGGTTTGTGGGCGCGGCACAATTGCCCGACAGCGTCCCAGGGTGTTCCATCTGGTTTATATCAGGCAAATTTTGTGGCCGAGATATCAACGTGAGATTACTACCGCGTTCCTCAACATTGTAGCGCGATTCTGGCCTTGTGAAGTAAACTTTTATCTTGCGGGAAGATGCCATTGCCGTCAGGTAAGACACTAAGCGTGAAAGGATGCAAGCGGTTCGAAATATTGTTCACGAAGTCCATGGCTGTTATTGCGCCCTTACTTAATACCACAGGTCCCATGGAAGCCCAGGTGAATACCCCCCATGGCATAACACTCCGTCCATCAGACTGCTTCAGTGGCCGGTGCATATTTCGAGCAGCCATGGTCCTGGATGACAGTCTATCCAGACACGACGACAAGAAACGTGATTCATCGGAACAACCGAGACATTTCCATTGCTCTACTGTCCAATCTCGTTCCCACTGCAAACGTAATTCACGATGTCGTGAACACGTTCGGGTCGTCAGCGGCGGACTGCCATTTTCAGCAACGTGCGTTCAGAAACACTTGTGTCTGTACCAGCATTGTACTCTGTCATCAGATCTGCCTGTCCTACTTCAAAGAGCGGGCAAGTCTCCGACCTCCACGTAGGATGATGGAGCGAGGTCGCTCAGTCCGTGTTACCTGCTCGTGGTTTCACTTTCATCCACTTTCCGTAGATGCTCACGACGATGGCACGCGACAGCCAACCAACTTCATCGTTCCGAGATCCTCATTCCCAGGCACCGGGCACGACAATCTACCTGTTATCAAAATCGCCTTTCCCAGTGTTCCCCATTTAGGTCGCGTATCGTCGCTAGAATGATTCCCTGTTCGTCTATGGTCTGTTCATTTGGTTCCCTTAACGCGTCACGTGCCCGCACTCGGTCTCGCAGAGAACAGTGAGCATAATGTTTTGGTTAGTCTGTGTATTTTGGGCATCAGAAGTGCCTCAAATTAATTGGGGTGAAACGGGCCTGACAAATTTCATTTATTCATTTTACGTAAATTGAAGGTGGAGGAAGGAGAAAGGAAAGGGAAGGAAGTCTTAACGTCAGATAATATGAATTCCAGTTGCGATTTCCATGTCCGAAAGAACGGACACCTTGCTTTCATAGCACTCAGATTTATTTATCCATTTCTACCCATAGATAAAATCGCCACCATTATAATTTTACTAGGAACATAGAAGTTAATATTAGAGAAAGAAAGTCTGTAGGAATATTGATTAAATGAATATTTAAAACTGCTGTTCATTAAAAATTAATAATCACTATGAATTAACTTTTTGGTGGTACTGTATAAGTTGTAAGTTGTACGGCACGTATCAGTGATTCAAGAGTATCATGCACGTTAGTAAGGGAATGCGGAAAGGGATCGGCTGAGAGTCACGTTCACCTGTCTCCTTGATAACTTTATCGCGCTACAAATTTCCCTCCAGTAGGAGCATCTGTTGTTTCATGAATCAGCAACAGCTCTTCTTCCTCATTCATCATCTCCTCTATTCTTGTGGGCACTGTCGCACCCACACTGCACCCTTGACCTATGTGGAGAAATAAGTGGATGTTATATGGACTTTTGCTTTCTTTTGCTCCGCATGAAATGTCACAGTGGTGAATTACTAATGTCTCCTTCAACTGCAAACTGCATGATTTACAGTCGAGGACGTACCCAACGAGTCCTGGTACCCAAGGACGGACAACTGCCGATGCTCCCCCCCCCTCCCCCCCCTCCCTCCACAACTCGAGAAAAGTTTGTGTTCTTCGCAAGCGGAGTGCGCGTATTGCTCCACCCCAAAGACAGACGCATTAGTGAATCCATGTAGCGGTTATTGACTAGTGGCGAGTGTACCCGCGAAATCTCAAAAGTATTTCGCAGTTCGCCACCCTACTTGTAACAGAAGATACCACATGACTTCGAATAACAGTGTACTTTCAGTTCACGATGATTTCCTTCGTGTTACTACTCAGTGCCAATATTCAACTAAAAGTTTAATATAGAAACTATTAGCATGTATGTGAAAGTTAATGTTCTATGATTAACAACAAAATAACCTGTACAAATCTCGTACAAGTGTCCTCTCTCAGTTCACTGCCTTACGTAGTAGGAACCCGATATAAAGTGGTAATATTAGTATGTTTGATGATTTGACAGTTTTCAATAGTTCGGAGCCCTATTTTGCAGGAAATTTTGCTTCATTCCCTCTTAGCCTCCCATTTCAAAAAAACTAATATCAGTTGCTCCCCCTCTTTCTCCATTTCAGATGCTGGATACATTGTTGTCTAAGTTTCATCAACTACTGATTTTGTACAGTAGCAATGTCAATTGTTGGACGTTTGAAAAATGAAAGAAAAGACCTGCTAGGCTCATTATTTTCACTCAGATCTATGTACGAGCGAATACGTATTCGATGCCAAATGAATAACGTCATGGATCAGTAGTGCATTAAGACCGCAGCGGAGACTTTTAGCGGCGGCTGTACTGTCCTTATGTCTTCCTTGGAAATAAAGACTTCGGTACCTGCCTTTCATTCAGAAAAGAACAGCTGGCTTCGGTAGCTGATTGCGTGTGTCTCACAATGTTCCATGTCTGACAAGTAGAAATGAGGATATCTCTTATGTCAGGAAGGAAGAATGTGGGGAAATATGACATGATTACATAACTATGCCTCTGAAGTCTACGTTAAAGAAATATGGGACTTTTGCCTTGTGTTCGGATGTCATGCCAATGGAAACAGAACCACTAGTTTACAAAAATCAACCTGGATGCCCCAAGCACAGATAGATATGAAACCTAGATAGCTCTCGATTGTTCCAAGCGCCACAGTGATATAAAAGAGAAAAGCAGTGTGGCTCTCCGATGCTGAATAATCGTCGTTTCAGACCTGTTCACCAGGAAAGGAACCAAGCTGATCACCGGGAATCGAACGCCAGACCTCCTTGCCAGTTGCCAGCAACGCTAACTTCCTGGCCACGGATTCACAGATTAACGTACATGATTCGCATTTAGAAACAGCGGTATTCATAAAGCTGTTCAGTTATCCGAACTGAATTTTTCCCTCGTTCCACTTCAGATTTACGAAGACTGTGTGAAGGCTCAGTATAAAGATCACGGCGGATCACCTACCCTCTGCCTGTGCGAACCTTGCTTGCGATCGTCGCTGATTTCCTCTTTCTAGGTAGAATTTTAAACACTTCCTCACAGTTGGATCTCTTCGTTCACGAGAAGACACAGAAGGCTACAGATAACGGAGCCCAAATTCAAACTACACTCCTGGAAATTGAAATAAGAACACCGTGAATTCATTGTCCCAGGAAGGGGAAACTTTATTGACACATTCCTGGGGTCAGATACATCACATGATCACACTGACAGAACCACAGGCACATAGACACAGGCAACAGAGCATGCACAATGTCGGCACTAGTACAGTGTATATCCACCTTTCGCAGCAATGCAGCCTGCTATTCTCCCATGGAGACGATCGTAGAGATGCTGGATGTAGTCCTGTGGAACGGCTTGCCATGCCATTTCCACCTGGCGCCTCAGTTGGACCAGCGTTCGTGCTGGACGTGCAGACTGCGTGAGACGACGCTTCATCCAGTCCCAAACATGCTCAATGGGGGACAGATCCGGAGATCTTGCTGGCCAGGGTAGTTGACTTACACCTTCTAGAGCACGTTGGGTGGCACGGGATACATGCGGACGTGCATTGTCCTGTTGGAACAGCAAGTTCCCTTGCCGGTCTAGGAATGGTAGAACGATGGGTTCGATGACGGTTTGGATGTACCGTGCACTATTCAGTGTCCCCTCGACGATCACCAGTGGTGTACGGCCAGTGTAGGAGATTGCTCCCCACACCATGATGCCGGGTGTTGGCCCTGTGTGCCTCGGTCGTATGCAGTCCTGATTGTGGCGCTCACCTGCACGGCGCCAAACACGCATACGACCATCATTGGCACCAAGGCAGAAGCGACTCTCATCGCTGAAGACGACACGTCTCCATTCGTCCCTCCATTCACGCCTGTCGCGACACCACTGGAGGCGGGCTGCACGATGTTGGGGCGTGAGCGGAAGACGCCCTAACGGTGTGCGGGACCGTAGCCCAGCTTCATGGAGACGGTTGCGAATGGACCTCGCCTATACCCCAGGAGCAACAGTGTCCCTAATTTGCTGGGAAGTGGCGGTGCGGTCCCCTACGGCACTGCGTAGGATCCTACGGTCTTGGCGTGCATCCGTGCGTCGCTGCGGTCCGGTCCCAGGTCGACGGGCACGTGCACCTTCCGCCGACCACTGGCGACAACATCGATGTACTGTGGAGACCTCACGCCCCACGTGTTGAGCAATTCGGCGGTACGTCCACCCGGCCTCCCGCATGCCCACTATACGCCCTCGCTCAAAGTCCGTCAACTGCACATACGGTTCACGTCCACGCTGTCGCGGCATGCTACCAGTGTTAAAGACTGCGATGGAGCTCCGTATGCCACGGCAAACTGGCTGACAGTGACGGCGGCGGTGCACAAATGCTGCGCAGCTAGCGCCATTCGACGGCCAACACCGCGGTTCCTGGTGTGTCCGCTGTGCCGTGCGTGTGATCATTGCTTGTACAGCCCTCTCGCAGTGTCCGGAGCAAGTATGGTGGGTCTGACACACCGGTGTCAATGTGTTCTTTTTTCCATTTCCAGGAGTGTATATTTTATGATTTTCAGGAAGTATTGGATGCAGTTTCGGAGCAACATCACCTCGTGAGAATATTACGTGCCGGATATCGGATCGGGTACCAGACTGTGTTGAAGAACTTCCAGCAAACGTGACTTGGAACGTTTATTTTAATGACGGGATGATAGTTAGAAGTGAAAGCAGCCGCAGACGCAACACAGTTATAAAGTTATAGGGTCTTTGTTATTCGCTATATGCGGGTGAAGCAAAACACGAGCACTCGGACGCCACAGGGCGTTTTCTTGCATACTAACAGTACGAAAATGTCTGTAGCAAAAATTCATTTTCTGTATATTTTCGGTAGAAAATGGGCGTCAAACCAATGAAATTTGGCAACAGTATAGTCACTTCATGCAAGGGAAAGGGAAAAGGGAGGGGGGGGGGGCGGAATAAACCACATTCTGTGTTCGAACGTATTCGATGAAATAGTGCGAAACAGTGCATTTATGTGGCTTGCATGGTTACACTGGAACTACATCGGGTAAAAGAAGTAGGAACAGATCAAGAAAGAGAGGGGTGGTATCGGTTATTTCTTTTGTCACTATGGAAGAAGGTGCATAAAGAAAAGAGAAATAATGCTGACAATGGACTGGAAAGCATCGAGAGGTGTAGTCCGTGGAAGAGAACAGAGTAAAAGTTTGAAGGTAAAATACGTTTCCACAAGGGGAACAATAAAAACGATTGTACTGTCTGGCGTGGGAGCATCTAAGGTTTTCAACGTCTCAAAACCAGGGAAGGACCCCCTACTTCGCATCTAGCAATTGCCCGATAAATCGCCGTGTCCAAGCTGCTTTAGAGACTATGTCTCAGGCAGCCACTACAACACCTGGAAACCAGGAGCCTGCTGTCAGAAGAGCAATATGGATTGCAGTGTGCACAGCTACTCCGCCACTTCGAGAGCCACCGGACGCCGTGGAACGCCGGGAGTTGCAGCTTAACACGACGGCAGAATGGCGTCACTCTTTCTAAAGGTATTCAGTTTCCAAACAGACAATAGTTACTGCTGTCAGTGAACGCACGCCAGTGTCAGTCAGTTACCGAACGAACTTTGCGAGCGGAACTGCACGCATTGTACATTTGGAGTTGGGTACCTGGTGAAACAGCGTTTCTCACAGGGACACAATAGAGCTTCACGTCTTCATTGGACTAAACAACACAGAAACTGGTCAGTAGCCGGCAGAGGAAAGTAAAATACGGTTATCGGTTTTAGCCAGTGCGTTTTTCCCATCCCCAGACTTTCGTCGATTGAAAACATCTGTGGAGAGACTGGCACGCCGCCACTCGCCAAGCCCTATGATTGACGACCCTGGCACAGAGTCAATTCCATTTCCTGCCCGGCATCAGCTACAAATTTAATCGTATACGAGGAGTGGCTATAAAATAAAGGGACCATTGCTGTAAAACATACATATTTAGTTATTGTTACTTTTAATATATCCCCCTCCTGCACCCCGCCGTGCGAATTTTCCATTGATGGCAACAGTGCTGGAGGTCTTCCTCTGTGAGCTTCTTGATGACCGTGCCGCATTTTCTTTCACTTCTTCGACGGACTGTGAACTTGTTCCTTTTAAAGCAGATTAGACCTTGGGGAACAGATAAAAAGTCGCATGGTGCTAGGTCAGGTAAATAAGGTGCGTGGTCTGACACTGGGATACTGTACTTCTCTAGAAACCTCTTAACAAAATAGTGTGGTGTGAGCCGGTGTGTTGTCTTGATGCACAACCCATGACTTGTTCTTCCACAGCTCCGGTCGTTCTTTCTTATTTTCTCACGGAGTTGAGGATGAACTTCAACTAGTAATCTTGATTAATAGTTCCACCTGCAGGAACCCAGTGAAGATGCACAATTCCATGAATATCGGAAAAAAATACAATCATCATCGCTTTGAATCTTCATTTGCTCATTCAAGCTTTTTCCGCTCTCGGTAAAGTCGGGCTCTTCCAATGCATGGATCTGCGCTTAGTTTCTGGAACATAAGCGAGAAACCAAGATCCCTCACATGTTATTACTATTTCCACGAAATTAGGATGATTTGCAATGATATTCAAAGTGTCAGTACAAACTTTTTCAGGTGTTCCTTTTTGGTCGATTTTGAGAATTTTGGGAACCAGTTTCACACATATTTTGCTCATGTTAAACTGGGTATGTAAAATTTGCTAATTCATTCTTCGTCAACTCCTACAGTTTCAACAATCGATCGCAAACCGAGGGTGAGATCGAATCAGATTTCCTACCTTTATAATATTTTCACCCATTTTTGACGTCGAAGGGCATCATGGGCATGGGTCATCTTCAACATCATCTCAGCCATCTTGGAAACGCTCGGATCACTCAAATACTCACGTACGAGATAAACAGTCTTCGCCAAATAGATCTTTTAGTAAAAGGTAGGTTTCAGCAGCAGTCATCTCAAGTTTTATGTGAAACTTCACGACAGTTCGTTGCTCTGTTATTACGCAAGTCATTCTTTCCGGCAAAACAAAATAACAGCTCTTACACAAATGAAGGCCATGGCCACACTGATTTGTCTATACAGGGTGGTCCATTGATCGTGACCGGGCCAAATACCTCACGGAATAAGCCTCAAACGAAAAACCTACAAAGAACGAAACTTGTCTAGCTTGTATGGGGAAACCAGATGGCGCTATGGTCGGCCCGCTAGATGGCGCTTCCGTAGGTCAAACGGATATCAACTGCGTTTTTTAAAATAGGAACCGCCATTTTTTTTTACATATTTGTGTAGTACGCACAGAAATATGAATGTTTAAGTTGGACCGCTTTTTTGGCTTTGTGATAGATGGCGCTGTAATAGTCACAAACATATGGATCACAATTTTAGACGAACAGTTGGTAACAGGTAGGTTTTTTAAATTAAAATACAGAACGTACGTACATTTTATTTGAGTTGTTCCAATGTGATACATGTAACTTTGTGAACTTATCATTTCTGAGGACGCATGCTGTTACAACGTGATTACCTGTAAATACCACATTAATGGCCGCGCGGAATTAGTTGAGCGGCCTAAGGCGCTGCAGTCATGGACTGTGCAGGTGGTCCCGGCGGAGATTCGAGTCCTCCCTCGGGCATGTGTGTGTGTGTGTGTGTGTGTGTGTGTGTGTGTGTGTGTTTGTCCTTAGGATAATTTAGGTCAAGTAGTGTGTAAGGTTAGGGACTGATGACCTTAGCAGTTAAGTCCCATAAGATTTCACACACATTTGAATATTTTTGAACAGGATACCGAGCAGTGTACATACCACACGCCCGTTGGGCATTTTGATCACAATAGCCATACATCAACACGATATCGACCTTTTCCGCAATTGGTAAACGGTCCATTTTAACACGGGTAATGTATCACGAAGCAAATACCGTCCGCACTGGCGGAATGTTACGTGATACCACGTACTTATAAGTTTGTGAGTATTACAGCGCCATCTATCACTAAGCGAAAAAAGTGGTCTAACTAAAACATTCATATTTCTTGACGTACTACAGGAATATGTAATAAAAAATGGGGGTTCCTATTTAAAACAAAAACCGCAGTTGATATCCGTTTGACCTATGGCAGCGCCATCTAGCGGGCCAACCATAGCGCCATCTGGCTTCCCCCTTCAAAAAAAAAGTGAGTCCAACTGGCTCTAAGCACTATGAGACTTAGCATCTGAGGTCATCACTCCCCTCCCCCTTCAAGCTAAACGAGTTTCGTTCTTTGTAGTTTTTTCGTTCGATGCTTATTTCGTGAGATATTTGGCCCGGTCACTATCAATGGACCACCCTGTAGACACCGAGGATACTGCAGTCGATTGAGAAAGCTTCACGTGTCACAGCTGTTGGTCGTCCATCTTTGACGCTTGCGTACTCACTCTGTGACAGCATCAGTCCCGTTATTTTGTAGCCACACCTCGTATTCTTTCTACAATACTATATGATATACGCACAATGTATCACTTCCTGTTGTCTTCTGTCCATCCCGGTGTTATAGTTTCAACGGCCAGCTGTGCACATTCTGATCAGCCCCGATACTGAAGCCCGACCTGGCACAGTACCGTCGCTACAGGCAAAGCTTTGATCAGCTCCGGGCAGCGCCTCACGGCGGGCTCTAACGGCCACGCTGCACCGCAGCCATCCCCAGAGAGAGCTCAGCCGCTGTGTCGCTGCCGTGTCGTTGCGCAAGCACGACCGAGCACGGCACGCTATCTACCCGCTGTCTTCCGTAACTGCGGCGCTCTGCGGAGGCGCGGCGGCGTCTCCGCGTTATTTCCCCGCTTCTGCCGTCCTGTCCTGTTACGCTGACGGATTGTAACGACAAGGCTACCTGCCTTCCGCGAAAGCGCGCGTGCAGACAGATTCGCCGCTGCGTACTGTCGGCTGACTGCTGAGATCCCACAGAGGACAACAGCCGCTGCTTCCCAACGAGCTGTATCCGACAGGGAAGAACAGCGTACTACAGATATGAGTGGTGTCTCTTCTGTCGGACATTAATGGACGGGGGTCGTTACGCTGCTGCGAGCCGGAATTTGTATCTGACGCAACGTGTGTCAGAATGACCGAGGTAGTTAAACGAACCGTTCCAGGAAAACCGAGCTTTCACGTTCCATCCGGTCCGGCATAAATTTTCGTCTCTCGCCGTTGCAATGCCGCAATGCACTGTGCGCCTGGAAGTCATTGTTTCCTTCTTACCTCTTTGCCATCCCAGTGCAGACATAACAAAATGTTGCCTCATGCACGTGGCAGAAGTAGCGCTCACGGAAGTACGACGAATTGAGATGGCGGAACAGATCATACGGCGCCGTTAGACGGCTGCAAAATCATGTGCACAGAAGAGCCAAAGAAACTGTTACACCCGTCTAAGTAGGACCCCGCGAGCACGTAGTAGTGCCACAACACGACGTGCCGTGGACTCAACTAATGTCTGAAGTAGTGTTGGAGCGAACTGACACCATGAATCCTGCAGGGCTGTCCATAAATCCGCAAGAGTAAGAGGTGGTGCAGATCTCTTCTGAACAGCACGTCGCAAGGCATCCTAGATACGCTCAATGAAATTCATGTCTGAGAAATTTGGTGTTTGAACTCACAAGAGTGTTCCTGGAGCAGCTCTGTAGCAATTCTGGACGTGTGGGGTGTCATAAGTCCGTCGAAATGCACAATAGAGGCGAATGGATGCAGGTGATCAGACAGGACGCTTACGTATGTGTCACCTGTCAGAGTCGTATCTGGCCGTATCAGGGGTCCCATATCACTCCATCTGCACACGCCCCACACCGTTATACAGCCACCACCAGCTTGAACAGTCCCGTGTTGACATGCAGGGTCCATGGATTCATGAGGTTTCCTCCACACCCGTACACGTCCATCCGCTCCAAACAATTTGAAATGACGCTCGTCTGACTAGGCGACATGTTTCCCGTCATCAAAAGTCCAATGTCGGTGTTGATGGGTCCAGGCGAGGCATAAATCTTTGGATCGTGCAGTCATCAAGGATACACGAGTGGACCTTCACCTCCGAAAAGTTGAATGGTTCACACACTGACACTTCGTGATGGCCCAGCATTGAAATTTGCAGCAATTTGAGGGAGGGTTGCACTTCTGTCACGTTGAACCATTCTCTTCAGTCGTAGTTGGTCCCGTTTTGGCACGATCATTTTCCGGCCGCGGCGATGTCGCACATTTGATGTTTTACCGGATTCCTGGTTTTCATCGTGCACTCATGAAATGGTCGTACGGGAAAATCGTTACTTCATCGCTTCTTGGGAGATGCTGTGTCCTATCGCTCGTGCGCCAACTATAACACCACGTTCAAACTCACTTAAATATTGATAACCTGTCATTGTAGCAGCAGTAAGCGATCTAACAAATGGGGCCAGAGACCTGTTACATAGGCGATGGTGACCACAGCGCCGTATTCTGCCTATTTACATATCTCTGTATTTGAGTATGCATGCATATACCAGTTTCTTTCACGCTTTAGTGTATTTACCCCTACAGATGCATGGAACAGACAGCGTAGGTTTTAAACTTCCTGAAGGTAACACGGTTTTTTAAGAAATTTCCCCATTTGTCTGCAAACTGCTATCCATTTATTTCACACAATCATAGTTTCGGCTTTATAGCCATTCTCAACAGCATGACGAAACGTCACAAAATTTCCGACATGCGTAAATGACGTGTCATCATCGAATAGACATATCGAAAATTTCACCCTGCTGTTGAGAATGGCTATAAAGCCGAATTCATGATTTTCTGAAAGAAATAGCTATTAACTGGAAATTGTGGAAACTTCTTTCAAAAACTGTTAGTGATCCCCCACGAAGCTAAAATCGTATCCAAGTTAATTCCTTTCGATTTTACACGGTCCTATAAATGTGATTGGGATTCATAGTACACTATCAGTAATATATCAAATATTTAAAAAACCTTCCTTACAAATCGTCTGTCATCCATCGATATGATGTCCATTATAACTATTCGCTTTCATTTGGAAAACTTCTTCAGTCATTTCCAGAGGATGCACGTCACTACACCGTAACTTCTTCATTTGACTCAGTACTGAAACGTTTTGGTGGAAGCCAATATACGCAAGAGACTAAGACGAAGGTCCAGTTTATCACTAGTGTCTTTGACACCCTGTTATTTTATTCGTCATTGTACCACAAATATGTAATTGATTATATTTCGACGGAGAGTTTGTGCTCCATGTAGTCCATACGTCCTTAAACAAACTATTTTCATCATCTATATAATATGGTGCTAACAGCATGTTATGCACAGCGAACGAAAAGAACGAAGTAAATGAAATATTCCTTTTTCCATTTATAGGAAGAAATCGCTAGTCACATACATCTGATGGACTACGAAACTGATCCATGAAACCATTGTCGCCACCCAGCTTCGTTTCTAGCAGAATTGTAGAACATATTCTCACTTCAAATATTAAGACCTACTCAGAATCAGCTGTAATTCTCCTCAGCAACCAGCGCTGATTACGAAAATATCGATCATGCTAAATTTAGCTTGCGTATTCGCATAATCCTTAGAGCCACTGATATAGCTATCGAGGTAGATTCACTGCTTCAAGATTTTCGAAAGGTTTCTGATTCAACGACGCACTAACAAATTTGAAGTTAGTTAGATTTGTAACTGTACTGAAAACCTCTTGACGAGTAGGATGGAGTAAATTACGTTGGAGAACAAGCCACAGACCATAACGATGATATCTCGGTCCTGTCTCTGAATGTTCCTGCTGTGCTTTCCATGTCTGACAATTGAAGTAAAGACTTCCCCAACTAGCCTGTTCGTGGATAGAATGTGTGGCACAAAACGGTATTTTTATGACTGTTACGAATACCTTTGTCGCTAGAGCTCAGCTCTGCAAGTGCAAGGCCTTCGCGCGTGGCCCTCTCACGACTGCGGTGTACGAAAGAGAGGACGAATGCACTTCGCGAACGTTGGCGGAAGTTGCCGAAGATGAGCGACGCTATCTCACCTGATGACGCAGCCGCGTGAGCGCTTCTTGACAACCACGCACAAGTCATGCTGTTATCTACCACCACACAGATGTCACGCACACGCACTGGCTTGCATATTGGCTGCGAATAAGCAGTGATAAAGTTTAGAAGATGCATTAAGTTTTGTTGTCCGTCTTCAGAATTTGCCATTAATACATTATCATGAGCATGTAATATTTTATGAACACATTCATTCTCGTTTATGTGGATCCCTTCTGGCTTCTTTCTTCCCGTTTTCGGATGGCATTGTCTATATAAATGCCGGCCGCTGTGGCCGAGTGGTTCTGGGCGCTTCAGTCTGGAACCGCGCGACCGCTACTGTTGCAGGTTCGAATCCTGCCTCGGCCATGGATGTGTGTGATGTCCTTAGGTTAGTTAGATTAAACTAGTTCTAAGTCTAGGGGACTGATGACCTCAGATGTTGAGTCCCATAGTGCTTACAGCCATTTCAACCATTTTTGTCTAGATAAATATTAAAGAAATTAGGCAGTAAAGTACGCCTTGTCTCTCACCTTGGTTTATTAAAAACTTTTATCCTGTATAACCTTTTATACAATTACAATTTTACAAAACTGCCGGTTTATGGACCCAGCTGAAGTCAGAAAGTAATCCATCATTAACTTGTGTGGTTCACATTTTTTTTTTTTTTTTTTTTTTTGAAATTTCTCGTTGCATTTGTCCAGCTGCCTTCACTCGTTCAAGCCCTATGAGCGATAATGGCTCTGAAACATAAAGCTATGCTAAGTAACACAGGCCATTACATAATCTATAGAAAGTGCATGAATCTACTGTATTTTCATTCCTTTCAAGTGATTTTATGTTAAAACTCATGTGACCATTTGTACACGCTACATTTCACCTGGACTGCGCTGATATATGGGAGGAATGGAATGAAGAGAGCTAGTATGTCACTCATAGTAGCGGCGGCATAAAAAGTACGAAACACCTGAAGTGGCGACGCTGCTTGGACAGCGGATAAACAAGTGTGACACGTGGCTTGCACACGGCTAGAAGATTCAGGTGGAATACACAAAGTCAATAGGACACGCCTACCGGACTGATATGGCATAACTGAATCATCAGGCATTCCATATCGCTGACAAATGAAGGTAGTGTGCTGCACTTTGCCATGCTACAATTTTGTACTATTTAATGACAGTTTACGAAATTCTCTTCTTTTGTAGGGTGATTGTCTTTTTACCTCAATGTGTAAGCAACTATCCTGTGTTCAATATTCATTCCATCGGTCTTGTGGAGGAAAATGCAGGTATTTACGATCACAGCAGTGGTGAACAGAACAACAGTAACATGGAACATAAAGAGTGAGAAATGATTGCAAGTGAAATATCAGTAATATCAGTAATCTAAATAAATTTAAGGAATTTCCGGAAAAGAAAGAAGATGCAGGACTAAACAGATATATGTAATGCGGTTTGCTATCTCATTTTGAAAGTCTGCAACTGTGAAAACAATGGGTTTGTTTATAACTAACTTTTCTGCTACCAGACAAGATATTGTTTTTTTTTCACTTTTTACACAACGTGTTTCGGGAAATGAATTTCATTTTCAATTGTGTATTTCTTTGCACCCAGCCATTTTTACGTAATGGTTTCGATGTGTGATGTTTTGCTTTTGTTTTGTTGACTTTGGTGCAACTTTTAGTTTGTTATCACTTTTTATACGTAGTTAATGGCGAAATTTCGTAGAACGTGTACTTACAGTCTTCTTATGGACCGTTTGTGCAGTCTCTCACACATTTTAAACATCACTCACAACTTCCAGTGCACAGTACACATCGAGAGTAACTCATATAAATTAACAGTTACAAAGATGTTTTTGGATGTAGCTGATAGAGATTATGTTACAGGTTGTAGGGAAGCAGCATACTCACGCCTTATAAAATTCACATCAGTCTTTCCATTGTGTGCCAACCTAGTCCGCTGTAACTAGCTCTGACGTCATAAATGTTGCGTAATACTTTAATAACAATTATTCCACCCGCTGCCCCACAAGGTCCTCCACAGATACGCTTTTGTACAGAAAGTGAATAACATGCTAAGAAAAAATTATACATATGAAACAACATATTCTGTAAAAAATAGCATGATGCTAGATGAAGAATTAAAAGGCAAAAAAATTCCCAAGGTGCTCAGTTCTTACCACTTGACATACCGACCTTTACTCAGGCACAATCATATGAGAAGCTGTGACAACAATCCAAAAGAACCTTATGAAACATAAAAAACTTGCATACACAGAGATCACACCTTCAGCTAACTCTAAATTACAACTGCTTTACCTTTAATGGAAACATTTATAAGCAATCAGATGGCCTAGCAATGGGATCATGTGTCAGGTATCATAGCTGACACATACATAAATCACAAAAAAAGTTATTTAGCAGCCAAGAATCCTGTTTAAAGAAAACTGAATTTTATATGAGATGTGTAAATGACACACTACTGTTAGTGAAAGATGATGCCAAAGACTTAACATGCATTCTGAATTGTCTCAGCAATCTATATGGGAAAATTACGTTTACTGTGGAACAAGAAAAAAAACAAAAGCATCCGCTACCTGGACCTAAATATTACGGGAAACAACAACACATGCACTTTCAGAATTTTCAATGACCAACACCACAATTCCTGAAACTTTATGTCATCCGGACATCCATAAGCAGGCATTATTCAGATCAATAGAGCAAATAAAAAACTATGAACCAAGAAAATATGCAAGAGGAAATTAATATAGTGATACAGATTGAATTTAATGATGATTATATTTCTTGCACGGTTGACATATTCCCAATAAAGTGAAGAAAGACCCAAACACAAAGTGCACCACAGAGAAGAAAAAGAAAAAAACAAATGTATATCTAGCATCCCGTACATGGGCAATATATCGCAGGATATCACAAATATTTTAAGAAATCACAAAGTAAAAGTAGGGTTTTCTGCATCAAATAAAGTAGCGTACAACAAAAACTAAGACATAATATAAAGTGTAATCACGACCCACACTCAGACTCTGGAATGTACAAAGCAACTTGTCAGGAATGCTCTATGTTCTGTCTAGGACAGACAGGGCGAAATTTCAACGCCAGGTACACAGAGCACATTAAAGCCTACACAAATAAGAGACACACAACATCAGCAATAACTACACATTCTTAAAACAAGACACCCATTTCGAAAAGTACAGCAAGTACTCCACCGACTAAATAAAGGGCATAAAATGGATTTGCTAGAAGAATTGGAGATATATACACATTATAGAAAACGTGAAGACAAAATACTAAACGAAAAACTTGAAAGTGAATCGGTGAATTTCTTCAGAAGCTTCCACAATACACTTAAATAAAAGTAGTAACACATAAAAATACGCACAATTTGAAATATATGTAAGCAAATTATAATCCTCGTTCCTAAGATACATAGCTGCTGTACAAAATCACTGTGAAGAACCTGTAACGTTATCTCTATCAGCTACATCTAAAAATATCCTTGTGACTGTTTGTTTACATAAACTAATCTCGATGTGTACTGTGCACTGAAAGTTGTGACTGATGTTTAACATGTGTGAGAGACTGCATAAATGTGTCATATGAAATCTGTAAGTACAATTGTTCCAAATTTCGCCAGTAACTACATGTAGAAACGGACAACTAATTAAAAATTGCACATTTTTTACATATTGCAGTAAAGTCAGAAAAACGAAGCAGAATCTCACACAACGAAAACATTACGTAAAAGCGACATGGTACAAATAAATACACAATTGAGAATTGGATTCATTTCCCGAAACGCGTCGTGTAAAATATAAATAAAAGAAAATCGTGACTGGTAGCAGAAAAGTTATTTATAAAAGTAAACAACAGTTTCCTAGGAACCAACACCCGAATCTTCGGCACTAACAAGCCAAAAGAGAGTAGTACACATTCCCTTCCAGTAGCTAATCTGTAGTTAAATGTGCACCTTTCATCAGTTAATTGTCTACGAGGATCTGAGGTCATTATGTCTTTTTCGACACCAAAAGATTTTTACACAGAAAAATAACAAGAAAATTTGTAGTCTTCTTGTGGCGAAGATGTAGGATCTAGAAGCGAAAGCTCGCCTGTAAGCAACACTTTACTTAAGAACTTCGTCAGCTTGGAGAAGCTGACCCACCAGTTGCCAAATAGGCAATTAATTTAAAAGTATCACGTGTTTTGGAAAGAAAAAATTGCAATACCAGAAAATAATTAATATAGGGTAATGAAATTTCGACAGTGTATTTGTCTAGGTAACGTATGTAAGTGATTAACAGTGCAAGATCGCAGGTTAATGGTTGTGGCCGAGCGGTTCTAGGAGCAGTCCGGAACCGCGCTGCTGCTACGGTCGCAGGTTCGAATCCTTCCTCGGGCGTGGATGTGTGTGATGAACTTAAGTTAGTTAGGTTTAAGTAGTTCTAAGTTCTAGGGGACTGATGGCCTAAGGTGTTAAGTTCCATAGTGCTTAGAGCCATGTGAACCATTTGAACAGGTTAATTTAAGCCATTGCAGTTGTGAAACGCTGGTACATCAATAAACGGTGTAACGTCCATAAAGTTGAAAGCAAGCAGCAAACGTTAGTGCCTTGTGTTGTCCAGGTGCCGGATGTCAGTTTGTGGTATACAGTTCTATGCCCGCTGCACCTGTTCGGTCAAACAGGGACAGTTAATGCTGTTTGTGGATGACGCTGAAGTTGACATCCGATGATGACCAATATGTGCACGATTGGAGACAGATCTGGTGAGCGCGTCAGACCACGGCAACGCTCCGCCGTCACTCCGTAGAGCATGGTGGGTTACAAAATCGGTATGTAGGCGAACGTTATCTTGTTGGAAAACATCCTGTGGAATATCGTTCATGAGCGGCAGCACAACAGGTCGAGGCACCAGACTTGACGGACAAATTGGCAGTCAGGGTGCGTGGGATAACCACGTGAGTGCTCCTGGTGTCACATGAAATTGCACTGCAGACCATAACTCCAGGTGCAGGTCCAGTGTGTCCAGCAAGCAGACAGGTTGGCTGCAGGCCCTAGACTGGCCTCCTTATGACCTACACACGGCCATCACTGGCACCGAGGCAGAACCAGCTTTCATCAGAAAACACAACAGACCTCCACCCTGCTCCACAATGAGCTCTCGCTTAACACAACTGAAGTCGCAAATGGTTGTGGTTGGGGTCAGTGGAATGCGCGTTGCAAGGTGTCTATCTCAGAGCCGTCCTTGAAGTAATCGATTTGTAGCAGTTCGTTGTGCCACTGTGCTGCGAACCGCTGCTCCTTCCCTCTCGGCAGTGCCACGAGGTCGTGCAGAGCTCGGTGTTCTTGCGACTGTACATTCTTGTGACCACCGCTGCCAGCAATCATGTACAGTGGCCACATTCGTCCCAAGTTATTGCCCTAGTGTTTAATGAAATTGGGTATTTAGTGGCGTTAAATTGCCCATAAGCTCTGTGGTAAATCTGGTTTATTAAGTACATGTAAACTGAAGGGGATACTCGGTTGTTTTCAACACCTTGCAATATATTTTCTTTTATACAGGGTGTTAGAAAAAGGTACGGCCAAACTTTCAGGAAACATTCCTCACACACAAATAAAGAAAAGATGTTATGTGCACATGTGAGTGGAAACGCCTAATTTCCATGTTGGAGCTCATTTTAGTTTCGTCAGTATGTACTGTACTTCCTCGATTCACCGCTAGTTGGCCCAATTGAAGGAAGGTAATGTTGACTTCGGTGATTGTGTGAACATGCGACTCATTGCTCTACAGTACTAGCATCAAGCACATCAGTACGTAGCATCAACAGGTTAGTGTTCATCACGAACGTGGTTTTGCAGTCAGTGCAATGTTTACAAATGCGGAGTTGGCAGATGCCCATTTGATGTACGGATTAGCGCGGGGCAACAGCCGTGGCGCGGTACGTTTGTATCGAGACAGATTTCCAGAACGAAGGTATCCCGACAGGAAGACGTTCGAAGCAATTGATCGGTGTCTTAGGGAGCACGGAACATTCCAGCCTATGACTTGCGACTGGGGAAGACTAGAACGACGAGGACACCTGCAATGGACGAGGCAATTCTTCGTGCAGTTGACGATAACCCTAAGCTCAGCGTCAGAGAAGTTGCTGCTGTACAAGGTAACGTTGACCACGTCACTGTATGGAGAGTGCTACGGGAGAACCAGTTGTTTCCGTACCGTGTACAGCGTGTGCAGGCACTATCAGCAGCTGATTGGCCTCCACGGATACACTTCTGCGAATGGTTCATGCAACAAAGTGTCAATCCTCATTTCAGTGCAAATGTTCTCTTTACGGATGAGGCTTCATTCCAACGTGATCAAATTGTAAATTTTCACAATCAACATGTGTGGGCTGACGAGAATCCGCACGCAATTGTGCAATCACGTCATCAACACAGATTTTCTGTGAACGTTTGGGCAGGCATTGTTGGTGATGTCTTGATTGGGCTCCATGTTCTTCCACCTACGCTCAATGGAGCACGTTATCATGATTTCATACGGGATACTCTACCTGTTCTGCTAGAACATGTGCCTTTACAAGTACGACAGAACATGTGGTTCGTGCACGATGGAGCTCCTGCACATTTCAGTCGAAGTGTTCGTACGCTTCTCAACAACAGATTCGGTGACCAATGGATTGGTAGAGGCGGACCAATTCCGTGGCCTCCACGCCCTCCTGACCTCAATCCTCTTGACTTTCATTTATGGGGGCATTTGAAAGCTCTTGTCTACGCAAACCCGGTACCAAATGTAGAGACTCTTCATGCTCGTATTGTGGACGGCTGTGACACAATACGCCATTCTCCAGGGCTGCATCAGCGCATCAGGGATTCCGTGCGACGGAGGGTGGATGCATGTATCCTCGCTAACGGAGGACGTTTTGAACATTTCCTGTAACAAAGTGTTTGAAGTCACGCTGGTACGTGCTGTTGCTGTGTGTTTCCATTCCATGATTAATGTGATTTGAAGACAAATAATAAAATGAGCTCTAACATGGAAAGTAAGCGTTTGCGGACACATGTCCACATAACGTATTTTCTTTCTTTGTGTGTGAGGAATGTTTCCTGAAAATTTGGCCGTGCCTTTTTGTAACACCCTGTATACTGTTTAATATTTTAATTATTTTAAGGAAATTTGTCGAACTAATGTATGCTGTTCAGACTGTGTTTTAGATGATTCTGAAACCTAAGCGCCATGGAAGAGAGCCTTACTTGGAAATGCTAGCAGTTAAGTACCACCTACTAGAGGTAAGCTTCTGCTTCTCATAAAAATTTCAGTTTGGCGCAATTGAGTCTCTGGCTGTGTAGCCTAAATGGGTTACTGACTGTTTTCCTATTTGAAGTAACTTTCTGAGGTTACGTTGTTTTGGAGGAGACGTTTATTACGCCCTCATTTTATCGTTCTATGTTATTAAGGAGTGTTTACTCTCTGCAGTTTTTAGTAACATGAGTGTTTGATTATTACGGCAGATTTGAAGGTTTAATGCTGTTAAGTTATCAAGACGTGGGCAAATTACATTTTTTTAACTTGTATCTCTCAACTCATGTTTGGCCTGAGTGATGTGTATTAACAGCTCGTAGCTGTTAGGCACCGGCATGGTGTTTTTCGGGAGTGTTTGTCGCTGTCCGACACTTATTGGAGCTGTTCGCGCTAGCAGCGTATTTCTTAAGTTTGCTTGGCCTACATATTATTTACAAGTTAGCTGATTTATGATTAATGATTAACCTTCAGATTTTGTAAATCAGATTATCTCAGTCTCTATACCTAATGCGTTGATATTTGGAAAATTTGGGCTTACTTTCTCTAGCGGTCGATGTTTCAGATGTTCTTCCAATTATTTTGTCATCACTTCCGTATTGTACCCATTCCACGCATGTAAAAGAAAATCTAGGCACACTTCCGTATTGTATCTATTCCACTACGTAAAAGAAAATCTTGGCGCTTAACTTTCACAGTTTGTCTGTTCTGAAAACAGAATTTTTGGACTTATGATTTGGTAACTGGGAATCACAGCTATAGATGTTCCTTTCAAAGACTAGTCTCATAAATATCGAAATTACTAACTAATTTAAATGTTTTTAAAACAAATTTAAGAGTCATAAGTGGTGATTTGTTCTTAAGGTTCTGGGAGAGCAATTCTTTTGATTATTCCAAGGCCAAATTGCTTTAATTTACATATGTCTTACCTTATTGTCTTGCAGTTTGGATTTATTACTGATTTCTCGCTTGTGACTTAGGGCCTTTGATCTTTGGCTTAAACTGATTATTCGTAAAAAAAAGTCCTGTTGTTCTTTCTTTGGCATGCTTAATATTGTATTTGGTTTGTTAGTGTGATGTGTTCTGTAGATAAATGTAAACTGTCAAAGGAAAAATGATTGGTTTATAATTGGTCTGCCCTTCCATGTGTCCTTTTCCATCTTATGTAAGGGGATTTCACCATGGCCAATCTGAAAGGTAACTAACGCTCATGACAGTTACGGTATGTATTTAAAGCAAACCTGATTTCATCATCAAGTGCTGCTACTAGCGCCAGTCTTGGGCGCCTGGCGCGAAATTCGAATAGATATCATCTTTGAAATGTGAGAAACAACCCAGAAACATTCGTTTATATTGTACAACTCCTTTTTTCCATCAGTGTGATTATAGCTTGGTACAAAATTTTTGAGAACTTGATAATGAGGTCATGTCTTTACAAAACATGTTGTACTTTTAAATTAAATAAAGGACAAATTAGGACAACTGGTGTGTCATATTTTCTGAAGTTACACTGTAATACAGATGAACTTGAGAACAGATTTCTTTTGATAGTCACCAATCACTGTTGCAGCCATACTCGCCAACTTCAACAAAAGGATGTACCCAACAATATATATCAGATACCTATACGTTAATGTTAATTTAGTTGGCTAAAGTTGGGAAAGCTTCATTATTTGAAGAAGACATAGTGCCACATCACTATTTTCATTTCTATCAGTGTAGGGCCATACGCATGACACGCTAGTGCCACGTATCTGACATGCCACGTGTCACACTGGTCGCTTGTCACGCCCCGTGTGTGTGAGTCCTGCGGCTGGGCCGCGCGCCACTTGCCCCTCACTCGGTGGGTGAGCGCCGCGTGGTAAGCGCGTGTGGAGACTGCCGACTGCTTGCTTCCGTGAGCGCGTTCATAATGAGTCATGGGTACCGAGTGCTGCTCATTCGGTTTCGCCATGTGGACTGCGGGGTTCTAGTTATCACCCACTAAATAGATTTTCTACCAAAATGCTGTATTCTACTTCCCGTCTGTCAGAAAAAATGGTTCAAATGGCTCTGAGCACTATGGGACTTAACATCTTTGGACATCAGTCCCCTAGAACTTAGAACTACTTAAACCTAACTAACCTAAGGACATCAGACACATCCATGCCCGAGGCAGGATTCGAACCTGCGACCGTAGCAGTCGCGCGGTTCCGGACTGAGCGCCTAGCCGTCTGTCAGAGGACACACACAAACACACACACACACACACACACACACACACACACACACACACACACACACAGAAACGCGTGGCGCACACGCTCTCTCAATAATACTACACGACAAGGTATTGATATTCTATACGAGTACTTTGTGTAGTGTTACATTGTATACTCTGCCAAGGACTGTATAGTGGCCTGTAGAGTAGGTATGTAGATGTAGATATTCAGATAATTAGCAATGTACCCCACAACGCAACAACAGTGAAGTTCTGGCGCTTGCTTCTATAATGTCTCGTAACAGCAGAAGACTGTGAAAAATATTTCCGTATAACATTGAATATGTGGCACTTTAAAACTACTTGATTAGCATTGACTGTTGTCTGTACTATTTTATCTGTCTGTATCAAATAATAAACGATTGAGTTTAAATAGCTTGTACAGTGCTGTTCCCAACTTGTTAATCAAACAATTCACCCACCGCAAAGTTCATTGTTTATCATATGTTCAGAGATCTGAGTAGCTGCACCGTCTTTTCTTGGCACCGCTGATTTTCGTCAAAGACGAGAAAGATGTCAGAGAAGACGGTGGGATGACTTAGCTTCGCTGATGCCGCAATAAAATCGGCGACCGACGATACACCAAGACAAAATGTACGATCTTGGCAAAAGCATATTCAAAATAGATAATATCCGTAATTAACAGATTAAAATTCAGTGTGATACGGTTCTTGGCTGCGACTCCACCCTTAGACAGTTTGCGACATACTGAATGTGTCAGTAACCATGGACGGATGTTAGAATAAAAGTTTGATGATCATCTCAAGCACTCGTACACGACCAGTTTCGCCAGTTTCATGTTAATTTTATCAGACAACGCACATTTATTTCATTCCTCTCAGACAACACGTAAAATGCGCGAATGGACCACACAATCAGTCAGTTTCTGTCTGTCGAACTTTAGTCGGTTGATTAAGATCTTAGTCTCGCATTAATACAGTCCTGAGTAACAGATAACAGTTCGATGCATATCAGCATCTAATTAACACAGTTCAAAATTCTTTCAAGAGTTTTCATTTACTAATCTGCCACAAGTAGCACAGTTTAAATCCATAATCGCAGCCTTTTAATATTTTTTGTTTTGACACAGCAGTAACCTCCATTGGATGATCATGCAGTGAACAAAACTGCAATTCCACAACATTCACGTCGTCTTCACTTAGCCAAGTGCTTCCGAAACTACTCGCAATCCAAGCTTAAACCCGTTACAATCGAATGAAGTTATCACGTAGACAGTATTTTACTCCCGTGAAACACAGAATATAATGCTACAAGACACATATTAACATCATGAGCGATGTCTTACAGAATAAAATTAGTGAATGAACAAATGATTATACACTCAAAAAAAAAAAAAAAAAAGAGCGACTGGTAGGTATGATATACATGTCCAGGCACACAAATCATTACAATTTCAGAAAAATTGCATGATTAATTCGGGAGGAAGAGCTTCACAAACTGGGCAAGTCAATGAAGCGTTGGCTCACCTCTCGCACTCTTGCCTACCTAAAGACTGGAAAATTGCCCAAGTCACACCAATACCCAAAAAGGGAAGTAGGAGTAATCCGCTGAATTACAGCCCTATATCACTAACGTCGATTTGTAGTAGGGTTTTAGAACATATACTGTATTCAAACATTGTGAAGTACCTCGAAGAAAACGATTTATTGACACATAGTCAGCACGGATTCAGAAAATATCGTTCTTGTGAAACACAACTAGTTTTTATACTCATGAAGTAATAAGTGCTATCGACAGGGGATGTCATATTGATTCCATATTTTTAGATTTCCAGAGGGCTTTCGACACCGTTCCTCACAAGCGTCTTCTAACCAAAGTAGGTGCCTACGGAGTATCGCTTCAGTTGTGCGACTGGATACGCGATTTCCTGTCAGAAAGTTCACAGTTCGTAGTAATAGACGGAAAGTCATCGAGCAAAACAGAAGTAATATCCGGCATTTCCGAAGGAAGTGTTATAGGGCCTCTATTGTTCCTTATCTATATGAACGATATAGGAGACAATCTCAGTAGCCGTCTTAGATTGTTTGCAGATGATGCTGACATTTACCGTCTTATAAAGTCATCAAATGATCAAAACGACTTGCAAAATGGTTTAGATAAGATATCTGTATGGTGCGAAAAGTGGCAATTGACCCTGAATACAGGAAAGTGTGAAGTTATTCACAGGAGTACTAAAAGAAATCAGCTAAATTTCGATTACGCAATAAGTCACACAAATCTGAAGGTTGTAAATTCAACTAAATACTTAGGGATTACAATTAGAAATAACCTAAATTGGGACGATCACATAGATAATATTGTGGTAGAGCAAACCAAAGACTGCGATTCATTGGCAGAACACTTAGAAGGTGCAACAGGTCTACCAAAGAAACTGCTTACACAAGGTTTGTCCACCCTGTTCTGGAGTACTGCTGTGCGGTGTGGGATCCGCAGCAGGTGGGACTGACGGTTGACATCGAAAAAGTACAAAGAAGGCCAGCTCGCTTTGTATTATCGCGAAATAGGGGAGTTAGTGTCAGAGACATGATACGTGAATTAGAGTGGCAATCATTAAAACAAAGGCGTTTTTCGTTGCGACGGCATCTTCTCATGAAATTTCAATCACCAGTTTTCTTCTCCGATTGCGAAAACATTCTGTTGGCGCCCACCTACATAGGGAGAAATGATCATCACGATAAAATAAGAGAAATCAGGGCTCGCACAGAAAAATTTAAGTGCTCGTTTTCCCGCGTGCCGTTCGAGAGTGGAATGGTAGAGACACAGCATGAAGGTGGTTGATCGAACCCTCTGCCAGGCACTTTATTGTGAATAGCAGAGTAATCACGCAGATGTAGATATAGATGTGGATGTAGATGCACTTTATTGTGAATAGCAGAGTAACCACGTAGATATAGATATAGATGCACTTTATTGTGAATAGCAGAGTAACCACGTAGATATAGATATAGATGTAGATGTAGATGCACTGAGGTATTCCCAAATTCTGTCCAATTGGCGGGTTTGATTGTCGATGTCTCGAGGTGGTTGTAGGATCCCGGCTATAACGTTCCAAACGTTCTCAATTGGGGAGAGCAATGTAGCAAGGTAGCAGTAGAGGCCCTCGCCACGTGCAGGCGAGCATTGTCTCGGTGGAACGTAAGCCCAAAATTTCTTGCCATGAAGAACAACAACACGAGGCGTACCGCTGTGCAGTAAGGGTGCTGCGGATGACAGCCAAAGACGTCTTGTTATGAAAGGAAATGGCGCCCCAGACTATCACTTTTGGATGACGAGCCCTACTCCAGACGCCAGTCAAATTGGTATCCCACCGCTGTCTGTAGCTTCTCCTGACACGTCTTCACTGGTCATCGAGTATGCTACTCCAGTCAATGGTGTTACTGGCGGATTATGTGTCTGGAGATGTGCCGGACAGCTGTGGGGTACCAACCTGACTGTCTCGCGCCATAGAGCCCGACAACCAGGAGTAACGGTCTGGGGCGTCATTTCTTTTCGTGGGGAGGACCCCTTTGGTTGTCATCCGTAGAACACTTACAGCACAGCGGTATGTCGACATATTCTACGCCCTGTTTTGTTTCCCCTCGTTGCAAACCATCCTGAGCTTACGTTTCAGCAAGATAATGCCCTCAGCACAGGGTGAGAGTTTCTAGTTCAAAATGGCTCTGGGCACTATGGGACTTAACATCTATGGTCATCAGTCCCCTAGAACTTAGAACTACTTAAACCTAACTAACCTAAGGACACAACACCCAGTCATCGAGAGTTTCTAGTGCTCGTATTTGTGCTTGCCAAAGCCTACTTTGGCCATCAAGGTCACTGGATCTCTCCCCGACTGAAAAGGTTCGAAGCATTATGAGCAGGGCCCTCCAACCATCTCGGAATTTTGACGACGGATTGAGTAGAGTTTGGCACAATATCCCTTAGGAGGACACCCAACAACGCGGTCAGTCAATGCCAAGCCGTATAACTGCTTGCATGAGGGACAGCGGTGGACCAGCGCCTATTGACTTTCTCAATTTGTAAAGCTGTTTCTCTTGAATAAACATAGCATTTTTTGCAATTGTAATCATTTGTTTATCTGTAGATTAACAACGCATCTACTGATTGCCGATCCACTTGGATAATACCTTCTTGCCGCGCCTTTTTTCTTAAAGTTTACATACAGATAGAGGCATAAATGTTAATAAAAAAATAACTGTTTCAAGACATGAAATTAATTTCTTCTGGACCCCGTCGAAGAGCGTGTGGACCATTAGTGTTCCCATTACATATTAATCCCTCAGCTGCTATTAATAGTCGCGACAGAAATGTAAACATGTCATAGTTTTAGCCATATATTTAATATATGAGTAGAATAAATGACATCACACAAATGGATTGGGGTTACAATGTGAGTAGATATTAACAGAAACAATAATATAGGCTTAGTTGTAGTTAAAGTGGACGGCCGGTTTAGTTTGTATGACAAAAAAAATTGCAGTTTGTCTAGTTCAAGAAGAACCCAAATGATTTAGATGATGTAGGAGGTTGCAGAACATGTGAGAGGTGCTGGTGTCTTCTTGTAGAATCTGCACCTACCGCCACTTGTTCTAAAAAACAATTAACCTTCAGTTTATTAGCGTCGCATTGGTACGACGAGAATTCGCGACACTGAGCATTAAGGGGTTAACCGACGATGTTGCCTTAAGTCAGATGATCAGAAACTGTTTGGCACCACCTCTTCTTCCCCTTGCGATGGATATTCCTTCTTCTAACACCATTTAAATCAGCAACATTCGCACAAATACGCAGCAGCGATCTAGCTTACCGAGGCGGATACGGCTACACTCAAAATAAAGGACAGTGCCTCGCTAACAGCCCTCTCAGAACAGAAACAATCCGTTACTTATTTCTACCCAGTCGGTCAGAACAGCTCCATAGTATTCACGTCTGGCGATTATAGAAGCAAACAAAGGCGCGTCATTTCATGAAACAAATATCTGATAGTTACTGCCTTGTCAGGAGAGATAGTAGGTGTAGTCGCCTGGCGGGAACAATGCCAAAACATGGTTAACTAAAGCGATTTCTTGCATTTTATACGACAGTCATCGTTTAAGTAGAACAACGTTGTGTGTTCGATTGATTCGTAATCTTTTACATTATTTGCACGAATGAAACCTCTTCTTTGCATTTATTCGGTTTTTAGCCGATTTAGTGACGTCATTTGTACAAGTACATAGGATTTCATTTATGCGGTTCGCGTCTCATAGCTTTCGAGGGATCTGTGTTCTGTAAATATGTATTAAGTTCAAAAGTGGTAACCTTATGGAAGGCAGCATTCATTTAAATGCATTCCCTGTTGTTAAATTGTATTTTTTCTTCCACTACTGTGCTTAGTCAATGGCGTTTCCCATGACGTCTATATTCTGCCACGTGACTAAATGCGGTATTTTACGTTGTTAGTCACGGTTGCACCAACTAAATGAGTGAACTAATGAACCATTCAAGAAGAATGAACAGACAAATTTATGTGGTTGGAAGTGTGTAAAACCCGGAATTACAGCTGACTATTTCGTTAGTTGCATTTACGATGTAGCGTCGGTAATTGCGCACTTCCAACCGTTATCAGCCATAGATAATTTCGGTTCTGTTGCAGCGTAACGCGTCAATTTCGTCGCCATGAACAGGGAAGTTAGAAACGGTCTGAAAACCTTGTGTGTTGCAGGGGAGGCTGTACTGAGAAATTATTGTGAAGAAGATAATTCAATACGATTTGCTGTTTTCCGTTTAATTAATAGCGAAGTTAGCCGATTAGGTCGTTGCTGGCTCAAGTTCAAACGTTTGTACTGTGAGGGGTCCACTTGTACGTGGAGCCCGATTTTGTAATATATTTCATGAAAAATGACATGAAATGGTTATCACATGTAGAAGAGATTGTCTCTTTGACACCACTGAACCAAAGACGTTGCCTGAGTGGCAGAATCGATTGCAAGTAGGGGCACGCGGAGAGCAGTAGCAGTTGCCGTTGCACTCCGTTCAAGACTCTGTAAGACTTTAAGCTAGTGGCTGGCCGTGAGAATTTAGCTATTGGCTTATGGACACAGCATAACACAGTTTTGTAAGGTAATGAAATTTGCATACTTAGTTTTAAGTAGGCAGCAACGCAAATGCCTTTTGCTAATTTAACAGTACTGACCGTTCAATGTAGGAACCAAGTATTTGTTATCAGGTTTAACGTGTAGGTTGATTAGGTATACCCGATTTGTAATATATTGAGTGTTTTGCAATCCTGATACAAACAAGTTCAATTTTGGAACCTATTTTGTTAAACGATGTTAGACTTTTGTCATATAGCTATCCAAGTATTTTTAACTACGTCAGTAAGTGAGCATTGTTGAATAGTTGAGAAGTGCATTGATTTTGAAGTTAACTTAAAATTTTTCATATTAGATTTTGCAAAGGAGGAACTTTATTTTGAATACAAGTTTGAAACTGAACTATTCGGTCTTAGCATAACCTCTTATCAGTAGCTCATCTTGTTCCATACCGTGTTTATTTAAATCCAAACAATATTTTTAAAAGAAATGATTTTTCAAACAGAGTCACAAAAATACACTACTGGCTATTAAAATTGCTACACCAAGAAGAAATGCAGATGATAAACGGGTATTCATTGGACAAATATGTTATACTAGAACTGACATGTAATTACATTTTCACGCAATTTGGGTGCATAGATCCTGAGAAATCAGTACCCAGAACAACCACCTCTGGACGTAATAACGGCCTTGAATAGCCTGGGCATTGAGTCAAACAGAGCTTGGATGGCATGCACGGGTACAGCTGCCCATGCAGCTTCAACTCGATACCACAGCTCATCAAGAGTAGTGACTGGTGTATTGTGACGAACCAGTTGCTCGGCCACCATAGGCCAGACATTTTCAATTGGTGATAGATCTGGAGAATGTGCTGGCCAGGGCAACAGTCGAACATTTTCTGTATCCAGAAAGGCCCGTACTGGACCTGCAACATGCGGTCGTGCATTATCCTGCTGAAATGTAGGGTTTCGCAGGGATCGAATGAAGGGTAGAGCCACGGGTCGTAACACATCTGAAATGTAACGTCCACTTTTCTAAGTTCCGTCAATGCGAACAACAGGTGACCGAGACGTGTAACCAATGGCACCCCATACCATCACGCCAGGAGATACGCCAGTATGGCGATGACGAATACACGCTTCCAATGTGCGTTCACCGCGATGACGCCAAACACGGATGTGACCATCATGATGCTGTAAACAGAACCTGGATTCATCCGAAAAAACGACGTTTTGCCATTCGTGCACCCAGGTTCGTCGTTGAGTACACCATCGCAGGCGCTCCTGTCTGTGATGCAACGTCAAGGGTAACCGCAGCCATGATCTCCGAGCTGATAGTCCATGCTGCTGCAAACGTCGTCGAACTGTTCGTGCAGATGGTTGTTGTCTTGCAAACGTCGCCATCTGTTGACTCAGGGATCGAGACGTGGCTGCACGATCCGTTACAGCCACGCGGATAAGATGCCTGTCATCTCGACTACTAGTGATACGAGGCCGTTGGGAACCAGCATGGCTTTCCGTATTATCCTCCTGAACCCACCGATTCCATATTCTGCTAACAGTCATGGGATCTCGACCAACGCTAGCAGCAATGCCGAGATACGATATACCGCAATCGCGATAGGCTACAATCCGACCTTTATCAAGGTCGGAAACGTGATGATACGCATTTCTCCTCCTTACACGAGGCATCACAACAACGTTTCACCAGGCAACGCCGGTCAACTGCTGTATGCGTATGAGAAATCAATAGGAAACTTTCCTCACGTCAGCACGTTGTAGGTGTCACCACCGGCACCAGTCTTGTGTGAATGCTCTGAATAGCTAATCATTTCCATGACACAGCATCTTCTTCCTGTTGGTTCAATTTCGCGTCTGTAGCACGTCATCTTCGTGGTGTAGTAATTTTAATGACCAGTAGTTTATTAATGTGTCAGAATCAGAAAATTATTAATGTTTGTAACTGCCTTAATGCGGGCAGCATTGCACAGCGCTGAGCCAATATCCAAAATTATCAGTGATCATTTGCAAGGTTATTCATTTGTCTACTAATCTATTGACATTATTTGTATCAAGATATTTTACGGCCGGCATTGCACTTCACTGAGCCAAGATTGAATATTTTGTGTGCGTTATGCGGAGAGAACAGAATATCAAGATTACATCCGTTGCGACTAAAACAATGGTTCAAATGGCTCTGAGCACTATGTGACTTACTTTCCGAGGTCATCTGTCCCCTAGAACTTAGAACTACTTAAACCTAACTAACCTAAGGACATCACACGCATCCATGCCCGAGGCAGGGTTCGAACCTGCGACCGTGGCGGTCGCGCGGTTCCAGACTGTAGCGCCTAGAACCGATCTGCCACCACGGCCGGCGTTGCTACTCAAGAGCTAAGAAAAATGTATTTCATTTTTTATTTACGTAGGGAATTTTATCAGTTTATTGCACAGGGCCATAGAACTCGGTGCTCACGAGACTGAGTAAATTTCAAATGGAGTGATTTCATTATTGGCATTCCATACTGTTGTTCCAGATTAAGTTGTTTAAATTTTCTTTGGATTACAGTAAAACTGATAAAGCACACCGTTTGCTCGACAGCACATCACACACTAAATTTTTGGTAGCACAAAGTTATTAATGCACAGATATCTGATGATCTATGAGTTACCACGTGTTGATATTCTCATTACTAGTTAAACTGTGCTTTTTTCGGAAGTGCTAAATTTAAGGTAGGTGAGCAAAAGCTGTGATTGTTTGGTTTGAGGAAACCAAACGAAGAATACGTTTGGCGACACCTCCACTGGTAGGTTGCTTGACTTTGAGCGCACGATGGCCTGACTGGCTGACTTCATTTCTAAAAAACTAGGAACCGGCACACCGTATGGAATTTTTCTCGTTACAGTTATTTCCCAGCAGAATCTTACAAGCTTTCCAGACTGTTTTCGACCACCCTGTGTATCTACCACAGCTTCAAAATATGACGGGTGTTCAAAAGAAAAGTGCGAAACAACGCTGTGGATATAACTGAAGTCTTTGTTCAAAAGTAATCTCCAGAAGCCTGAGCACAACTACCCCACTGTCTCATCAACCGAAGGCTTCCCTGTTCCCAGAATTCCTGTTGCTGTGACAGGAGCCAGTCCTCCACTGTGTCCCTCAGTTCGTCATATGAGTTGAAGCACTTCCCCTTGGGTTGTTTTTTTAGAGGACCAAACACTCGAGAGTCACAGGGCGACATTTCCGGGCTGTAGGTAGGATGCTCAACTTGTTCCCACTTAAACTTTGCCCTTACACTTTGTGTGATCTCAGAGACGTGTGGATGCGCGTTATCGTGGAGCAAAATCACTGCCTCCGTTGGCAGCCCAGGCCGTTTGCTCTTGATTGACTTTAGTAGACTGGGGCGTCCCTCACAGTACACGTCACGTGCTCGCGGAATTCGATGTGGAGTCGGGTCTCGGGTGTCAGGAGGCGATGAACATCACCTTGTCTGCTGAGGACACGGCTTTAAATTTTTTTTAGGGTGAGGTGACGAAGCATTGCTTCATTCCCAAGATGGCATAATACGTTATCCCAAAGCGGCATATGAAATTGTCAACCGGTTTTGTTTCGTACGAGGGCAGTTCAATAAGTAACGCAACACATTTTTTTCTGAAATTGGGGTTGTTTTATTCAGCATTGAAATACACCAGGTTATTCCCCAATCTTTTAGCTACACAACACTATTTTTCAACGTAATCTCCATTCAATGCTACGGCCTTACGCCACCTTGAAATGAGGGCCTGTATGCCTGCACGGTACCATTGTAAGTAGGCTGTTTATGTTTTCTCTATGTAAGTAAGCTGTTTATGTTTTCTCTATGTAAGTAGGCTGTTTATGTTTTCTTATTGGCAACGTTACGTAGCGCTCAATATGAAAATCACTGGCTGTGCTGTGTGCAGTCTGTCGCTAGTTTGCATTGTTGTCTGCCATTGTAGTGTTGGGCAGCGGCAGCTGGATGTGAACAGCGCGTAGCGTTGCGCAGTTGGAGGTGAGCCGCCAGCAGTGGTGGATGTGGGGAGAGAGATGGCGGAGTTTTGTAATTTTTCATGAACTGATATATATATTATGACATGTGATGATATTAAGGTAAATACATTGTTTGTTCTCTATTAATATCTTTCATTTGCTAACTATCCCTATCAGTAGTTAGTGCCTTTAGTAGTTTGAATCTTTTATTTAGCTGGCAGTAGTGGCGCTCGCTGTATTGCAGTAGCTTGAGCAGCGAAGATTTTTGTGAGGTAAGTGATTTGTGAAAGGTATAGTTTAATGTTTGTCAGGGCCATTCTTTAGTAGAAAATTTTGAAAGTCGGATTGCGTTGCGCTAAAAATATTGTGTGTCAGGTTAAGCACAGTCGTGTATAATTGTTCAAAGGGGACGTTTCATATGTCGACCCTTAGCCTAGGATACCTCACTGGAATCTTCTGATTTTTTCTTGTAGTTTGTGTATTTAGTGTAGCTTTTGTTTATTGCTAGCGCGTAATTGTAGAGAGAATCTCCTTTGTAGTTGTAGTTTTCATTGTTGTAGGGTAAAACAGTTGTGGCATGCATGTAGATTTGCACCAAGTATTTCGCAGCTGCAATTAACTAGACATTATTTCCATTGCTACGTTATTTTATTTTGCTCTTCAAATTGTGTTTTTCTGTGTTGTTGTGTGAAATACTGTGACAGTAATGGCGTGTGAAAAACGTAATACTAGGCTCCAAAGTAAACTGAGAAATGACAGTGAAGACGAAGGCAGTGTGTTAGCGCCGCAGAGTAATGAATTAACTGATGTTCAAAGTAGTAATTTGGTAATCGTGCATAGGGAAATGGAGCGGGCGGCAAACAATGGCACGGACAGTGATACAATTAGTGAAGAGGGAAGCATTATCGATCGATCGGTCGGCAACAGCTCGCCTCAGGAATCCGAAATGACAGGACACAATTTCGCAAATACTGTAGATTCAGGTTTTGGGTTATCACCGTTTTCTCAAATAAGTCAAGACACATTTTCTGCTTGTCAAAATGTGAATGTTGTCGGTGCAAATGCACTGCCGAAAAGCGTAGAGAAACAGATTCCAGACACTAATACATTATTATTGCAATTAATGCAACAAATGGAACAAAATCAGAGACAAACACAGCAAAAGCTTGAAAAGTTAGACACAGTGGAACAAAATCTTAAAAAGTTAGACACACTGGAACAAAATCAGAGACAAACACAGCAACAGCTTCAAAAGTTAGACTCATTGGAACAAACTCTTGAACAAACGCGTGAAGATTTAACTACTGAGTTATATAACATTGAATCGAAATGTCAAAAAGTCTGTAACGACGTAAAAACACAAATTTGTGAGCATTTCCAACCTATTTTTTCGCGTCATGAAAATGCACTACAGAATCACGAAGCAGCTATAAAAGAACTGCACACTATTGTTCATGAAAATCATGAGACCTTGCAAGCAAAATTTGACTCAGTTGCATCTACCGATACGGTTATGCAACTTGCAAAAACTCAGGAAAACTTAAAGGTCGCAGTAGACACGATTGCAACACAAATGGACACTCTGAAACTTGGTTCAGAAAAACATAGAGAGGAAATGATTTCACTATCGGATAAAGTAGCCGAACTTTCAGATCAGTTCACTAACTTATCTACAAAGGTAGATGATGATCTGAATGACACAACACCTGTAGCTTTCATGGACACTGAAGAGTATGAACAAATTAGAAAATTCAAACAAAATCAAAATCAAATCAATACACAGTACAAAAGAGAAATCCGGGAAGTGCAAGATCAGTTGGCACAAGTAGTACAAGAATTACGTATTTCAGAGGACACTCGCGCCCCAATACGGGAAGAGGGACATACAAATACGGAACAGACACAAAATAACACAGGGCATTTCGGAAGTAATGAAAGAAATTGGGAATGTGCACCGAATTTTGAGAGGGAACGGCCGACACGACCTAACAATGACCGATATGCGACTCGCCGACATGATGATTTTGACTATAAGCTGTTCATTACTACACGTAAATTCAAAACATTTAAGAATTCTGGCAACGACATTCATCCACAAGCATGGCTCCATCAATTCTCTCATTGTTTTCCTCCCAACTGGTCGTTGGAACACAGATTAGAATTTATGTGTGGCTACTTAGAGAATGAACCAGCTGTAAGAATGCGATCGGTAATTCACGATTGCCACAGTGAAGGAGAGTTTTACCATGCCTTCCTCTCAGCATATTGGTCTCAAGCCACACAAGACCGTGTAAAACATAGCATCATAATGATGAAACGTTTCGAACAATCTGAATTTTCCAGTCTTATGAAATATTTTGAAGACATGTTGCATAAGAATCAGTATCTTTCAAACCCATACAGCCCCTCAGAACTCATCCGCATTTGCTTAATCAAACTGCCTGAACATTTACGACATATTATTTTAGCAGGACGTTGCAAAGACGACATTGAAGCTTTTCAGGGACTGTTACAAGAATTAGAAATTGACACTGACAATCGCGGAACGCGAAACCAGGAACACAACAATTACAGGTCACATCCGTCGCAAATCCGCGATGAAAGAAGTAATAACTGGACACGACAAGGCTATTCTCACAACACAAATCGTGACCAAAACAGACACCACCCGTATGACAACCGTTGGCAGAGTAGTAATAACTACAGGGAAAGATCACCTCTCCGTGGTAGTGACTATCACAGAGACAATAAGAGAAACAGACAATATGGGAACCAAAATAAATACTATCAAGGGAGACAGAATAACTTTAGACGCAACGGACCAGCGCGCAGTTGCGATTCAGGGAGAAATTCTCCACCATGTGACCGACAGGAAAGAAACTATGGAATCTACCGACATGACGACAGACGATATGATCGTAACGACAGACCTGAACTGCATCAGAACTGGAGGGATTCAAACAGAGCAGGGCCCTCTCGTCACGGTGAATTTGTAGAAGTTAGGTCTCCAAATCCCAATAACGACGCGCGCCAACAAAGAGACAATAGGCAATGACTCATACCGCAGGCAGCCACAAAACGCACGTATGAAACTAACGACGCAGCTGCTGTAGCTAGTAATTACGTAAAAATGGAAGACATTAGGGACATTTTACTCCAAGAACACGACGTAAAACATAACAACATTGCATATCCTGTGATTCACATTACAGTAAATGACGTAAAATTTACGGCAGTACTTGACTCTGGCAGTCCCATCTCAGTAATCAGTGAAACAGCCTTTAGCAAATGCAACAAATCGAACGATTGCCCCACACTTCCGTTACGTAAGATTAAATTACAAGGTGCAATCTTTGGAAAAAGTGTAGATGTACGCCAACAAACCAATTTAGAATTCTTTTGTCAAAGCCACAGCTTCACTATGAACTTTCTCATTGTTCCATTATTGTCGACGGAAATTATATTGGGAGTAGACTTTTTGAATGAATACAAAGCAATCTTAAACTTTCACGATGCTGAAATAAGTTTAGAGAAAGAAGGTAAGTCAATAGCTTTGAAATTTGAAGATTGGCTCTCAAACCATGACGAGGAAATTAATCGGCTTTACCTTCTGTTAGACAACAGTTCGGACTTTTCTACGGAACTAGACACTAACAATCACTCTGCAAGTACTGACAGGGATGATATCGACGGCGCATTTGACACTAATAAGTTAATTCAGAATAAAATTCAAACAATTGAGAATTGTAATGACACTGATAGGCAGGACCTTTTTGAGATTTTACAAGCACATTCCACAGTTTTTACTCATAAAACAGGAACAATCAAGGGATTTCAATACCAATTTCGTGTTCGTGAGCATACTAAATTTTGTGTTAGACCATATGTAATTCCAGCACATTATAGGGACCGTGTTAGAACAGAAATACAATCCATGCTTAATGAGGGCATTATTGAGCCTGCAGTAAGCTCATACAACAATCCATTACATGTTGTTGAGAAGAAAAATGGATCGATCAGGCTTGTCTTAGATTCGAGACAAATCAATACGATCATTATTACTGAAACAGACAGGCCGCAAACGTTAGAAGAACTTCTTCAAAATTTTAATGGTGTAAAAGTGTTGTCTTCCATTGATCTCAGATCCAGCTTTTATCAGATCGAACTTCATCCAGAATGTAGAAAATACACAGCTTTCCTTTGTTTCGGCGTTTGTTATCAGTTTCGGAAACTTCCCTTTGGTTTGAACATTTCTTCGGCAGCATTCATTCGCGGGCTAAATTCCATATTACCTGAGTTCTTAAAACGTCACATCACCTTATATGTAGACGATATTCTGATAGCAGAAGCCTCATGGGAACAACACAATCGCATCCTCAACAGCGTGTTACATATTTTTGCAGAATCTGGAATTACAGTTAACTTGGAAAAGTCTGAATTCGGTAGGTCAAAGGTGAGGTTTTTGGGACATATTATTTCTTCTGAAGGCATTCAGCCGGATCCTGAAAAGTTAGAAGCAATCAGAGCCATTCCAGTTCCATCCACAAAAAGACAAGTCCGCAGTTTTCTAGGTCTCGTAAATTTTTACCGTCGTTTTCTGAATATGCAAATTCTAGTTACACCAAAACTTTGTTCTCTCACTGGAAAAAATACTATTTGGAACTGGGACGAACAAGCACAGTTGGAATTCAATTCTTTGAAAGAAGCGTTACTTCACGCACCAATCTTAGCTCATCCAGATCTGTCACAAGATTTCTGCCTTAGCACGGATTCTTCTAAAGTCGGTCTTGGTGCCCATTTATTTCAAGAAGCCATAGAAAATGACACTACCATTCAGAAAACCATTGCTTTTGCTAGCCGAGTGCTAACAAAATCTGAAAAAAATTACTCCGTTACTGAATTAGAAGCTTTAGCTATCGTTTGGGCATTTAACAAATTCCGTTTCTTTCTTTCTGGTAAGCACGTAAAAGTATACAGTGATCATCGTGCATTACAATTTCTTATGTCTTCAAAATTAAATCATGACAGGTTAAAACGTTGGGCATTGTTTCTGCAAGAATTCCGCTTCACAATAGTCTACATTCCCGGCAGGGAGAACATTGTTGCGGACGCACTGTCACGCGCACCGGCTGGGCTTGAGGAAAGTAACACAGAAGGCAACCTCGAGAAAAATTTCAGTATTCTTTACATTCAGAAAGTCGCCTTTGAAAACTTCATCACCACATCTTTAAAGGACATTGCTCATGAACAAGATAAAGATCCGATTTGGAAAGACATCAAGAGCAAATGGCATGAAAAGACACACACACAGATTCGGCATTATTACCTGGTTAGAAACAACATACTCTTCAAACGCTGCACTGTTGATGACAAGCTATGGGTACTTTGCATTCCAGACGATTTTGTTAATAAGCTCATTTGGTACATTCATTTCAGCTACGCACATTTTGGCCCACGAAAATGTTATCATATTCTTCGAACGACTTGTTATTTTAACAATATGGAAAAGCGAATTCGAAGAGTCTTGTCTATTTGTAAACTTTGTCAAAAGGCGAAACCATCTACTGTCTCACATCGTGCTCCGTTGTTTCCTATTATTCCTTCTAAATTAAAAGAATTTGCGGCTGTTGATCTCTTGGGACCGCTTGTCAGAACATCCAATGGATTTTCGTACGTTCTAGTCGCTGTTGAACTTACTTCAAAATTTGTTTCTTTCACTCCGTTACGTAAAGCCACTGGACGGTCTGTATCCAACGCCTTTGTTAAAAATTTCTTACGTGAAGTTGGACACGTTAGTAAAGTCATTTCAGATAACGGACCGCAATTCAGATCTGCTGTTTGGTCACGCATGCTTCACAACCATAAAATCAAACCTGTTTTTATTTCATTGTACTCACCACATTGCAACCCGTCTGAACGGATTATGAAAGAAATCAATAAGCTTTGCAGACTTTATTGTCACAGAAAGCATCAGCATTGGGACAGATATTTACACTTATTTCAAAATGTGCTGAATGAAATGCCTCATGATTCCACTGCTTTACCACCCACTCTTGTACTAAAGAATGAAGAACCACCGAACAGAATCAGAGAGCTTGTACCTTTCCCAAATACACGTAAACTTCGACACAAAGACATAATTGATTTGGCTCTTAAAAATATAAAATCTGCAGCAGACAAAAGGAGAAAACTACACGGTAAAGCAAATGCAAAGAAATTGTATATTGGTCAGAAAGTTCTCATTAAAGCTCATTCATTATCACATAAGAAGAAACACTTGAGTCACAAATTCTTTCTAGTTTACAATGGACCTTACAGAATCCGACGTATACCACATGATAATTGCGTTGAAGTTGAAACTCTGCGTTCTAGGAAGAGTAAAGGTTTACACCACATTTCTCATGTAAAACCATTTATTGACAGATAATCTGCCTTTTAACTTTGTCTTTGCCATAAAACGTTTCACTTCACGTTACTAGTATGCTTTAGAAACTGTTACCATGCAACAATGTTTGAAGTTAAATATCCAATCAAGAACCAAGAGAACTTATTTAAACAGAAATGACGAATGCATTGTTATAGTAAACAGACGTCACAGTGTTATTGTGTGTGTACATTCTTGCTTGTTTGTTGCACGATTACGTAACGACTATAAGGCTCACATACTTAGAACATTTACCAGTACTGCTAATGAGATTTTAATGTAACATTTTGGTTTACTTGAAAATACATTCCGGATTTAAAGTACTTTCTGTGAGATACCAGATGAGACAATAGTTAGTTTATATGACAGCTACACGATTTTATCACGACGCTACTAATGAGTGACAATTTACAATGTTGCTTTTGCGGTGTATCTGTTTTATATCTGCACAGTTTTCTGAATTCTTCTGGAAAGAAAAACATGTTTTAGTAGTAACTTTTGTGGTATAGCAACAATGAGACACCCTTTTTCGTGGCACAACATTACGTTACTGTACAGTACTTTCTTCATCACGCCAATAAGCATAATAACTAAGATATCTCTACGCAAAGCATTTCACTTTTGTTTATCATGAGGTAAGTACATTGGCTTCTGCAGAACTTAGCTTTTGGAGGAAAATAACTACGACACTTTCACAGAGATTATGCACATTTAGCGCTACAGGACACGCATTTCAGTGATTAATTTTGTACTTAAAACATTTATTTTTAAAGATTTTTGAATTACAAAGAAAGTTTTCAGTGATACATTTCATTTCATTGCTGTAATCTGTAACACCTGAGGGTATAATTACATTAATCCTCAGGGGGGTACATGCTTACTTTGTGTACCATGTGTTTGGCAAGCACAAGGAACCCTAGCTAATATGGTATTTGCTTATACAACTTTACACATCGGTACCATATTTCTCTAACACACAAATTACACAGCTATCTGATCATTTAACTGAGAGATAAACATTTTTTTTACTACGTCAGTGACAGATGTTTACGTAATTACACAGTTGGATAACTTCACACTTATGAAACTGTATTTTGTCTGTACTTTGTAAACTGTTCATATTTTTTCGGAACCATTGTGATACTATGAGAGCTTTGAATGATGTATTTGGTATGGATTCATGATTTTTAAAGTACTTTTGAGGCAGATGACACTTTTGACATGAGCAGAGAATTTTTTAGGCTTAGAAATTATTGGAGGAAGTTACGACGATTTTGAGATTTGACTGAGGTGTTATGATGTTATTTTTACGACGACGATGTGTATTATGCTGCTGAGGTATGTTTACGATTAATAGGCTGAGGCTATATGAGTTATTTGATTATGCTTCATATTTATAATGACGAAATATTGACGAGTGTCGATGGATACGTATATGTGTAATAAGATAAGGAGTAATGAATAGTGGGTAGGGACTCTTGACTTGTGAAACAGGATGTTGGAAACGAAAGTGACCACCTGCACGTAATGCGTCGCGGGCACCCAGCTGTGTCAGACGCCTGGAGAAAAAGCCATTATTGCGAGCCCTTTTCAGCGGCACAGGTAGAAAAAAAAAGGGACGTGGGACGTGTCAAACACCTGGAGAACAAGCCATTAGGGTGTGCCTTTCATCGCTAATACGACACCCTCGTTACTTGAAAACATATGATTACTCGCACTTTGTGCTAATTGCTGAAATGCTTATGAATTGATGGGAAATATTTTTACATCTGCACACCTGATTATGACAAGCGTCTTTCTACGAGAGTTGAGAGAATTTCTACTAACTTATGAAATGTCACATGACTATTGAATGATATTTTTATGCTTTGGTTTGCGTAATTGCTTATTTCATTTGACATCTGTTTTCCAGCTGTGTTGCAGCTTTGCTTTTATAAAATGAAATGCATTTGCTAATGTGAACACTTTCTGTCAACAGATCTATTAAATAATTATTTTATGATCCACATTCTTTAAAAAAGGAGCACTTGGAAAGGAAAGAACAATAAGAAGGAACTAGTAACTGCATTCATAATTTTCTTTTCAAGTAATTGGTAACTTTTTGGTAGAATAACTTCTTGTGGTGCACCACTTTAATTACATAGTCATTAAGATGTGATTATACATTTCCCTTATCTGCATTGTTGTTTTTAGTGTAATATTTTTTCTGCTTGCTCTATGTCATGTTTAGGTATAAGTTGCTGCTGTTTGCCAGGCATAGTGTTATTGAATTTGACTTTTGCTAATTTATACTGTAGCTTGCTTTGCAATTTTCCATTTTTTTTATTGCTGTTTATAATAATTGTTTTACGTGCTGCTGCATTGCCTCGTCCCTTAGTTTAGCATCTGAGCTCAGTAGATTTAAGTTAGCTTAAGAGGGGGTAGACTATATGAGAAACTGACTATGGAGAATAGGTAAAGAATGCATTGCGAAGTTATATAAAAAGGATTTGGGCCCAAATGAGTAGTGTACAATCAGAAATAATTATTTTGAAAGAAATATGAACAGAATACAGAAAGCATGCTTGGATAAGATTTTTTTGGTGGAAACAAAGGATGAAATAAGAGGAAAGATATATGAAGTTTTGGGTTGGACTGCAGTACCACATGTTACACTGAAAACGAACCCTGTCCTTTCCTATTGGTGTTATCCCACTATGTGTTTGTGTACCCTTGTGTATTTGTTTTCTTCCTGTCTCTGTGTAGTTTCATAGAATTTTTTTCTTCTTTTAATATTAAGCTACATTCACTATGAGGAGGAATACTGTTATCCTCAAATATAAGTTGCATTAATAATATGTTATTTTCTTTGTAAAGTTGTTTACAATTCTGTTCTGTTTCAATGTTCATGTGTGAAATTAATGTTTCGAAAACTATTCTCATTATTTTATGT